>NC_082732.1:44730878-45354636 GCF_030144855.1 Hypanus sabinus
AAGCAAAATTAGTGAGAAGCTAGAGGATTGAGAAGCTTTTGAAAACTACAGAGATCAACTGAAAGAATCATTGGAAGGGAAAAGGTACAACCTCCTCTTTAAATATACTCAATGATTTGGCCTCCCACAGACATCTTTGGCAATGACTTCTGCAGACTCACAGCCTCTGGCTAAAGAAATTCCTCCTCATCTCCATTCTGAAGCAAGTTTCTGTTTATGGCTGTGAGATTGTCAGTAATTAATTCCTTGTCAGTAGGTGCCGTATCTCCCTGATCTCAGAGTTTCTGTGTCTGGGTGAAACTGTTGTCCACATTGAAGTGTGAAGTTGATGGTAGTGCAGTGGAGGGTGTGATCCAGGGTGCTGGCAGAACGCATGATCAGAGCCCGGAGGGTTGGTTTAAACCGTCCCACGTGATTGGGGCAGGCAGACGGGACAGTGTTTCAAATTAAACACCCATCGTGTCCAATGCTGTCTCACAGGTGAACGAGGGTAATGGACATTTCGTGACCCCCTACACTGCCCCATATCCCTCTAAACCAGGGTCCCAACCTGGGCTCCACTGACACCTTGCTTAAGGGCATAAAAAAAAGGTGGGAAACCCTGCTCTAAAACCTGTCCCATTGCCCAATCCTGGGAATGCCACAACCGGCTCATCCACACAGATCAGGATGCTTGTCCACACCAGGCCTACCTGGCCATGTTTGGCCTGTATCTCTCAACCTTCCTCTCTATGAACATATCCAAATGTTGTGTCGGGGCAGTCATGGAGAAGCCTTTCAGTGCAAGTATTACCCCATACTGTTCACAAGGTCTGCTCCCCTCCTCACTCCCCAGCCACACCCCTCCTCTTTCTCTCTCTCTGTCTGACAGTCTTGCTGTCTGTCTTTCTCCATCCAACCCTTTGTCCCCATCCACTTTCTCTGTCTCTGTCTCGCTCTGAATCTCTCTTCCTCTCTGTGCCTCTCTTTCCTTTATCTCTAACCCTTTCTCTCTCTACCTCCTCTCTCCCCCTCTCTCTCCCCCTCTCTCTCCCCCCCTCTCTCTCCCCCTCTCTCTTCCCCTCCTCTCCCCCTCTCTCCCCCCTCTTTCCTCCCCCCTCCACTTTCTCTCTCTCTCTCTCTCTGAATCTCTCTTCCTCTCTGTGCCTCTCTTTCCCTTTATCTCTAACCCTTTCTCTCTCTACCTCCTCTCTCCCCTCTCTCTCCCCCCTCTTTCTCCCCCATCCACTTTCTCTGTCTCTGTCTCTCTCTGAATCTCTCTTCCTCTCCGTGCCTCTCTTTCCCTTATCTCTAACCCTTCCTCTCTCCCCCTCTCTCCCCCTCTCTCTCCCCCCTCTTTCTCCCCCCTCCACTTTCTCTCTCTCTCTCTCTCTGAATCTCTCTCCTCTCTGTGCCTCTCTTTCCCTTTATCTCTAACCCTTTCTCTCTCTACCTCCTCTCTCCCCCTCTCTCTCCCCCTCTTTCTCCCCCCTCCACTTTCTCTCTCTCTCTCTCTCTCTGAATCTCTCTTCCTCTCTGTGCCTCTCTTTCCCTTTATCTCTAACCCTTTCTCTCTCTACCTCCTCTCTCCCCCTCTCTCTCCCCCCTCTTTCTCCCCCATCCACTTTCTCTGTCTCTGTCTCTCTCTGAATCTCTCTTCCTCTCCGTGCCTCTCTTTCCCTTTATCTCTAACCCTTCCTCTCTCCCCCTCTCTCCCCCTCTCTCTCCCCCCTCTTTCTCCCCCCTCCACTTTCTCTCTCTCTGAATCTCTCCCCCTCCCCATTTCTCTCTCTCCCTCCCCATCTCTCTCCCCTCCCCATCTCTCTCCCCTCCCCATCTCTCTCCCCTCCCCCTCTCTCTCCCCCTCTCCCCCCTCTCCCCCTCTCTCCCACCCCTCTCTCCCCCTCCCCCATCTCTCTCTCCCCCTCTCTTCCCCCTCTCTCCCACCCCCCTCTCCCCCTCCCCTCTCTCTCCCCTCTCTCCCATCCCTCTCTCCCCCTCCCCATTTCTCTCTCTCCCCCTCTCCCTCCCCCTCCCCTCCCCCTCTCTCTCCCCTCTCCCCCCTCTCTCCCAACCCTCTCTCCCCCTCCCCATCTCTCCCCCTCCCCCATCTCTCCCCCTCTCGCCCCCCTCTCTCCCCCTCCCCATCTCTCTCTCTCCTCTCCCCCATCTCTCCCTCTCTCCCTCTCTCTCCCTCTCTCTCCCCCCTCTCTCCCCCCTCTCTCCCACCCTTCTCTCCCCCTCCCCCATCTCTCTCTCTCCTCTCCCCCCATCTCTCCCTCTCTCTCTCTCTCTCCCCGAGGTGAATCACATTGGAGATCTTTACAGACCAGTGAGGAAGCTGAGACAACAGTCCAGGAGTGTCGTGGCCGGTGTCCGGTGGGTGACGCCATACGGTGACAACTGAACACAAGTTCTGAAGAAAGTTTCACACTAAAGACATTCCCCACTAAATTGCAGCCATTTTGCCTCAGGAAACATTCCAACGACCCCCAAAATTGGGGCCGATATGCCTGGGTTCCAGGGCCACCCAGTTCCGTGATAAAATGGCTTGTCTTCATTCCAGAATAATTTCCCTGAAAGATTCGGGTCTGCATGAAGCAGGTCAGGGGAAGAATGTGCCGTTGGGTGTATCTGAGACATCTCCCTATAGCCAAGGGAAAATGGACTTCATCCTAAAGCAGCATCCATCATCAGGGACCCCCACCACCCACTCCATGCTCTCTTCCCACTGCTGCCATCAGGAAAAAGGTACAGGAGTCTCAGGACCCACACCACCAGGTTCAGGAACAGATACAATCCCTCCACCACCAGGCTCTTGAACCAAAAGGGGTAAGTTCACTTGCCCCATTATTGAACTATTTCCAGAACCTTTCAAGGACTCTTCATCTGACGTTCTCGATATTTATTGTTTATTGATTTATTATTATTATTTTCTCTTTTTGCATTTGCTCAGTTTGTTGTCTTTTGCACACTGTTTGTTTGGGTGTGGTTAGGTCTTGATAGATGTGGTTTTTCATTGATTCTGTTGTGTTTCTTTGCAAGAAACTGAATCTCAGGAGAGTATGTGATGACATATATCCTATTTATTGACTGATAGATTGAGATACAGAGAGAAGTAGGCCCTTCGAGCTGTGCCGCTCAGCAAGGCCCGATTTAATCCCGGCCTACTCGTGAGACAATCTACAATGACCAACTAGCCTACCAAAACATTATGTCTTTGGACTATGGGAGGAAACCAGAGCACCTGGAGGAGACCCACACTGTCATACACTAGAACACTGGAATACTACGGCACAGTACAGGCCCTTCAGCCCTCAATGTTGTGCTGACCCATATATTCCTTAAAAAAACGTACTAAACCCACACTACCCTGTAACCCTCTATTTTTCTTTCATCCATGTGCCTGTCCAAGAGACTCTTAAATACCCCTAATGTTTTAGCCTCCACCACCATCCCTGGCAAGTCATTCCAGGCACCCACAACCCTCTGTGTAAAAAAACTTACCCCTGATGATAAGGCTCTAAAAGTAATCCGTGAAATTATAAGCTGGTAAGTTTGACATCGGTAGTAGGTAAATTATTAGAAGGAGTACTAAGAGATAGGATCTACAAGTATTTAGATAGACAGGGACTTATTAGGGAGAGTTAACATGGCTTTGTGTGTAGTAGGTGATGTTTAACAAATCTATTAGAGTTTTTCGAGGAGGTTACAAGGAAAGTGGATGAAGGGAAGGTAGTGGGTGTTGTCTACATGGACTTCAGTAAGGCCTTTGACAAGGTCCCGCATGGGAGGTTAGTTATGAAGATTCAGTCGCTAGGAATACATGGTGAGGTAGTAAATTGGATTAGACATTGGCTCAATGGGAGAAGCCAGAGAATGGTAGTGGAGGATTGCTTCTCTGAGTGGAGGCCTGTGACTAGTGGTGTGCCACAGGGATCAGTGCTGGGTCCATTGTTATTTGTCATCTATATCAATGATCTGGATGATAATGTGGCAAATTGGATCAGCAAATTTGCTGATGAATCAAAGATTGGAGGTGTAGTGGACAGTGAGGAAGGTTTTCAAAGCTTGCAGAGGGATTTGGACCAGCTGGAAAAATGGGCTGAAAAATGGCAGATGGAGTTAAATACAGACAAGTGTGAGGTATTGCACTTTGGAAGGACAAACCAAGGTAGAACATACAAGGTAAATGGTAGGGCCCTGAGGAGTGCAGTAGAACAGAGGGATCTGGGAATACAGATACAAAATTCCCTAAAAGTGACATCACAGGTACACCTTGTAGATAGGGTCATAAAGAGAGCTTTTGGTACATTGGCCTTTATAAATCTAAGTATTGAGTATAAGAGTTGGAATGTTATGGTGAGGTTGTATAAGGCACTGGTGAGGCTGAATTTGGAGTATTGTATGCAGTTTTGGTCACCGAATTACAGGAAGGATATTAATAAGGTTGAAAGAGTGCAGAGAAGGTTTACAAGGATGTTGCTGGGGCTTGAGAAACTGAGTTACGGAGAAAGGTTGAATAGGTTAGGACTTTATTCCCTGGAACATAGAAGAATGAGGGGAGATTTGATAGAGGTGTACAAAATTATGATGGGTATAGATAGACTGAATGCAAGCAGGCTTTTTCCACTGAGGCTAGGAGAGAAAAAAAAAGAGGACATGGCTTAAGGATGAAGGGGGAAAAGTTTAAAGGGAACATTAGTCGGGGCTTCTTCACACAGAGAGCGGTGGGAGTGTGGATGAGCTGCCAGATGAAGTAGTAAATGCGGGCTCACTTTCATCGTTTAAGAAAAACTTGGACAGGTACAAGGATGAGAGGTGTATGGAGGGATATGGGCCAGGTGCAGGTCAGTGGGACTAGGCAGAAAAATGGTTCGGCACAGCCAAGGAGGGTCAAAAGGCCTGTTTCTGTGCTGTAACGTTCTATAGTTCTATGCCTCCCCTGAACTTCCCTTCCTTAACTTTGTACATATTCCCTCGGGCGTTTTCTAGTCATGCCCTGGGGAACAGGTACTGGCTATCCGCCCCATCTATGCCTCTCATAATCTTGTAGACCTCTATCAGCCTCTACGTGTCATAGGGAGAATGTTCAAACTTCTTACAGTTTGCAGCAGCAGGAATTGTACTGGGGTTGCAGGTACTGTAAAACGTTATGCTAACCACTAGGCTAGATTTCCACCCTATGTATATGTACTTTGATAATAAATTTACTTTGAACAAAGGCAAGCTGAACACTGACCAGAGCTGACTTTTACATGAGCTCCCCATTCATTCCCTTTAATGTGTGTGTGGAGTAATTGATGGCCCTGGTGGTTGTGAGGTGGTAACCATGGTTACCATGTGTGACCTCTGCCCTTGCTGCTCCTTTGAACCGCAGGTTTGGGATCGGCTTGGAGAACTCTCACCTGCCTCAATATTGCAAGCATATTTCAGAATCAGAATCAGGTTTAATATCACTGGCATAGGTTGTGAAATCTGTTGTTTCGCATCAGCAGTACAGTGCGATACATATTAAAAACTGTAAATTACAATATACAGTTCTTTAATTAAGTAGTTGAAAAAGAAAGGAAAATTAGTGAGGCAGTGTGTACTGGTTCATTGTCCATTCAGAAAGCTGATGAAGGAAAGGAAGCTGTTCCTGAGTCTTTGAGTGTGTCTTCAGACTCCTGCACCTCCTCTCTGATGGTAGCAACAAGAAGAGGGCATGTTCTGGGTGTTGGGGGGTACTTGATGATGGCTACCATTATTATGAGTTCTGGCCAGTGCGCCATTGTGATGGAAGGACCCTTTTCGAGCTTGGATCTCCATGTAAATAAATTATGTCACATCCTCACCCGTCCCTGCATTGGGACCAGTCCAAATGGAGGATCCCCGGGAAAGGCAGCAAAGGGGGGAGAATCTTAACAGAACTGCCTGTCCTACACCAGGTGAGTGACAGGTGTCTGTCTCACTGTTGAGGGAGGAGGGAGGTGCTTTGACTGGAGCTGAGAGAGCCCTGCTCTCCCTGGACCTGTTTGAACTGACTGTTAAGAAGGCCTTAGGAACGGGTGCAGAGGAGGCGAGTGCCCATGATGAAGCTGACTGAGTTTAGCACTTTCTGCGCGATTCTGTGCGGTGGCCCCTCCAATACCTGACGGCGTTGCAGCCAGTTAGAATCCGCACTGTGGTGCATCTACAGAAATGTGTCAGGGTCCCTGGTGGTCTCCTCAAACTCCCAGTGAACGTAGCCTTTGTAATTGCATCAAAATGCTGGCCACCAGCGAGCCTCGCCAAGCATGGTGGATCTTGTTTTGTGGCCCCCGCACTCCCAGCTCCGGTGTCCGGGTCTGGTCCCGGAATTCCGAGGCGGGCGGTCACCTCTGGGAGGGGCAAGGCTCCCAAACCACCCCCTCCCCTGCTCCTCTCCGTTGCCTGGATACGGCCGGGGGGCCCTCTGGGCGACTGGCAATCAATCCAGCACAAAGGAAAAGGTCTTAGTCATTGTGGCGGAGAGCTCGGCGCTTGCGTTTGGAGCGGCGAGAGCTCAGGGGGCGGATTATTGACCTGAGTCTGTGAAAGAGCGGGAGTTCCTGCTCAAAGCCCCGGCCTTTGTGGCTTTACCGTTGCACAGAGAGCCGGTATGGAAAACACGGTAGCCTAAAGTGAGTTCCCTGGGAGTCCGCCGGATCTGTGTCCCTGCAGGATGGGGTTGTAAGTATAACGCAGGATGCTGGAAACACACACACACAATGCTAAGGAACTCGCAGTCTCTGGAGGGGAATAAGCAACCGACAACAGCTTTTAAAAACAATTCTTGTTGTAATTTACAGCTTTGAACAATTATAAACCAAGAGATTCTGCAGATGCTGGAAATCCAGAGCAACACACACAATGCTGGGGGAACTCAGCAATCTTTCGAGGGGAATAAGTGGTCGACAACACTTTTAAAAATATATTTCTCATGGTGTTTATAGTTTTTTTTAAAGAAGTATTATATATTGCAGTGTACTGCCGCAGCAAAACAAGTAGTTTCACGGCTTGTTCTGGTGATATTAAACATGACTTGATGTTCCGGGCCGAGACCCTTCATCACGGTTCCTGACTTTGCCGAGTTCCTCTGGTATTCCGTGGGCGTTCGTTGTTTCTTCTGTAACGGGCATCTCCCTGGTGACAACTGCAGAGAACATCGCTGCCCCCGGAGTGTTCTGGCCCCTCACAGTAAAGACCATTTGCTTTTAGTTTTAATTGTTAATTGGTGATCTTTAGTTTTGCTTGAAGAGTGGCGTTCCGTTTCCCAGTGGTGTTTTTGTCCTGTGTAACCCGGCCGTGTCTCGGCCCTTCTCCAACCCCACGGGGCAGCCGCGCTATCCCGTTGTTTCCCCAAGCCTTTGTCTGCGGCTCTCCACGGAGTGGTGTTGGGATCGCCCCCGGGACACACCTGGGGAGAGGAGTTCCCCACGGTGACGCATCGGCACCCATAGCTGCGAAACACTAAACCCTGTGTGTGTGTGGGGTGGGGGTTCCTGTGGCTGTCCTTGGCTTTGTGTGTGTGTGGGTGACAATCGGGTTAATATCACTAGTGCAAGTTGTGAAATTTGTTGTTCAGAAGCAGCAGCAGTATATTGCAATACATAATTAAAGTAAGAAATGTGCATTATAAAGATTGTGTGGGATATATACCTGTGAGATGGTGGGTCTCTGTGTCTGTGTGCGGAGGTGGGGGTGGGTATCTCTGGCTGTGGACGAAGCACACCAGTGCCAAAGGAACTCCCATTCACCCACATGCAGAACCCCTCCACACACATACACAAACACGCGCGCACCCCAATGAAGGCTCTTGGACCGAAAGGTGGACTGTATTTCTTTCCTGACCAGCTGAGTTCCTCCAGCATTTTGTGTGTGTTGTCAGAGAGTGGTAGTAGATGGTTGCCTCTCTGACTGGAGGCCTGTGACTAGCAGAGTGCCTCGGGGATTGGCGCTGGGTCCGTTGTAGCTCTGTATCAACAACCTGGATATGGTCAACTGGATCAGCAGATTTGCAGTCGACGACAAGATTTGGGGGTGGAGTGGACAGTGAGGTAGACCATCAAACAAAACTTGCAGTGGGATCTGGACCAGCTGGAAAAATGGCAGGTGGAATTTAATACATACAAGTGTCAGATGTTGCATTTTGGGAGGATCCCTCCACACTCCAGGGTAGAGCAGGTGAATGGTAGGGCACTGGGGAGCGCGGTAGAGAAGAGGGATCTGGGAACACAGACCCATAATTCGTGAAAGTGGTGTCACAGGTAGATAGGGTCAAAAGGATAGTTCTGGCAAATGGGCCGTCAAAAACCCCAGAGTACTGCGTACAAGACACACAAAACGCTGGAGGAACTCAGCAGCCAGGCAGCATCCATGGACAAGAGTACAGTCAATGCTTCAGGCCGAGACCCTTCCGCAGGACTGGAGAAAAAAGACGAGCAGTCAGCGTAAGGAGGTGGTGGGAGATCCACAAGGTGATAGGTGAGAGGGAGGGGTGGAGTAAAGAGCTGGGAAGTCAATTGGTGAAAGAGATAAAGGGCTGGAGATGGGGGAATCTGATAGGAGAGGGCAGAAGCCATGGAAGAAAGGGAAGGGGAAGGAGCACCAGAGGGAGGCACTGGGCAGGTAAGGAAATAAGGTGAGAGAGCGAAATGGGGAATGGAGAAAGGGGGGGGCATTACTGGAAGTTTGAGAAATCGGCATTGATGCCATCAGATTGGAGGCTACCCGGATGGAATATAAGGTGTTTTTCCTCCAAAATGAGTGTGGCCTCATCCCGACAGTAGAGGAGGTCATGGACTGACATGTCGGAATGGGAAGTGGAATTAAAATGGGTGGCCACTGGGAGATCCTGCTTCTTCTGGCAGAGAGAGTGTAGGTGCTCGGTGAAGCAGTCTCCCAATCTATGTTGGGTCTCACCGATATACAAGAGGTCACACCGGGAGCATCAAATACAGTAGGTGACCCCAACAGACTCACAGGTGAAGTGTTGCCTCCCCTGGAAGGACTGTTTAGGGCAGTGCTGAACAGTAGCGAGAGAGGACGTGTAAGGGAAGGTATAGCACTTGTTCTGCTTGCAAGGATAAGTGTCAGGAGGGAGATCAATGGGGAGGGATGTTCCCTATGCAACTCCCTTGTCCATTCATCCCTCCCCACTGATCTCCCTCCTGGCACTTACCCTTGCAAACAGAACAAGTGCTACACCTGTCCATACACCTCCTCCCTCACTACCATTCAGGGCCCCAAACAGTCCTTCCAGGTGAGGCGACACTTCACCTCCAAGTCTGTTGGGGTTGTCTACTGTCTCCGATGTATGTCCTGCTCTATATCGGTGAGACCCAACATAGATTGGGAGACTGCTTCGCTAAGCACTTACACACCTCCAACATTTCCACTCTGGGTTCTTCTGTTGCAATGAGGACACACTTGTGTTGGAAGAACAACACTTTATATTCCATCTGGGTGGCCTGCAACATGATGGCATGAACATTGATTTCTTGAACTTCCAGTAATTGCCTCCCCCTTCCCTTTCTTCCATGGACTTCTGCCCTCTCCTGTCAGATTTCCCCTTCTCCAGCCCTTTATCTCTTTCACCAATCAACTTCCCAGCTCTTTACTTCACCTCCTCCTCCTCGCCCGGTTTCACCTACCACCTTGTACTTCTTCCTCCCCCACCCCGCCAATATCCTAAACTTTCTTTGCAGTCCTGATGAAAGGTTTGACTGCTTATCATTTCCATGGATGCTGGCTGACCTCCTGAGTTTCTGTAGCATTGTGTGCGTGTCACTTTGGATTTCCAGCAGGTTTTCTGATTTGTGAGCTTATACACATAGATTGATTGTATGTCCACAAAGTAATGCTAGGCACAGCAGTGTCTGTACGTAAGGTGACTGACAGGAAATGATAAAGAGGTGGTGGTTGGGGGTGTGGAGGGGTGAGTTAGTGGGTGGAGGTGTTGATCAGCCTTACTACTTGGGGAAAGTAACTGTTTTTGAGTCTGGTGGTCCTGGTGTGGATGCTCCGTAGCCTCCTCCCTGATGGGAGTGGGACAAACAATCCGTGAGCAGGGTGGGTGGGATCCTTCATGATGTTACTGGCCCTTTTGCAGCACCTTTCTGTATATATGTCCTTGATGACCGGTAGGCTGGTCCCAGTGATGTGTTGGTCAGTTCTGAGCCTTCCCGTCCTCAGTGCGGTTTCCATACCAAGCAGTGATGCAGTGTGTCATGGTGCTTTCTGCTGCTCGTCTGCAGAGTGAAGTGATTATCATAGAATAATAGAACATCAACCTCACTCATATCGATGTGCATAGTCCAGCTCTCCTCAGAAAGTAGAGGTGTTGGTGAGCTTTCATAGAACATAGAAAACCTACAGCACCATCCAGGCCCTTCGGCCCACAATGCTGTGCTGACTGTGTACTTTAGAAATTACCTGTGGTTACCCATAGCCCTCTATTTCTGTAAGCTCCATGTACTTTCCTGACTCTGCAGGATGTGTACTCAGTAACGTAGCTGCTGTGCATTCCTCTGTATCCATCAAACATCAGTCCATCCCGTCTCTGCCTCCCATGTTTCCTTCTTGAGCAACACTCATGTCAGAGAGGTGAGAAGAAGCTCACCCAAACCGAGACGCCCAACATCTGCCCCCCCCCCCCCTCACAGATCCTAGGCTGACTGCCTGATTTTCAGCGTGACCCCCTGCACCCTGGAACGTCCCAGTCAGGTTGTGATCTCATAGATCAGTGCAGTACAGTCCCTTTCCCCCACGATGTTGTGCCAACATTTAAACCACCTCCAAAATCAATCTAACCCTTTTCTCCTACATAACCCTCCATTCTTCCACCGTGATGTGTTTGTCTAAGAGTCTCTTAAATGTCCCTAATGTAATTGTCTCTACCACCAATTCTAGCAGAGTGTTCCACTCATCCACCCCTCTCTGAGTGAAAAACTACCTCTGACATCCCCCCCCCCCCATACTTTCCTCTGATCACATTAAAATTATGCCCCCTCATATTAGCCATATCAGTCCTGGGGAAAGTCTCTGACTGTCCACTCTGTCTATGCCTCTTATCATCTTGTCCACCTCTATCGAGTCACCTTTCATCCTCCTTCGCTCCAAAGAGAAGATCTGTAGCTGGCTCAACCTGTCCTCATAAGACATGCTCTCTAATCCAGGCAGCATCCCGGTGAATCTCCTCTGCACCCTCTCTAATCCAGGCGGCATCCTGGTAAATCTCCTCTACACCCTCTCTAATCCAGGCGGTATCCTGGTAAATCTCCTCTGCACCCTCTCTAATCCAGATAGCATCCTCGTGAATCTCCTCTGCACCCTCTCTAATCCAGGCGGCATCCTGGTAAATCTCCTCTGCACCCTCTCTAATCCAGGCGGTATCCTGGTAAATCTCTTCTGCACCCTCTCTAATCCAGGCGGTATCCTGGTAAATCTTTTCTGCACCCTCACTAATCCAGGCAGCATCCTGGTGAATCTCCTCTGCACCCTCTCTAATCCAGGCAGCATCCTGGTGAATCTCCTCTGCACTCTCTCTAATCCAGGCGGTATCCTGGTAAATCTCTTCTGCACCCTCACTAAAGCTTCCACATCCTTCCTATAAATGAGGTGATCAGAACTGAACACAGTATTCCCAGTGTGGTCTGACCAGGGTTTTATAGAGCTGCAACATGATGCCACATTTCTTGAGCACTGGAATGTTCTGAAGGACACAACAAGGATGAAGGTCACTCCTTCAGCCATGCCTGCAGTTTCAGGAGCAATACACAGACCTGCTGGAGAAACTCAGCAGGTCAGGCTGCATCTACAGTGAGGGAAGTTTTGCTCTCCCAGATAATTTCTCTCCATAGGTGTTGCCTGGCCTGGGGAGGTTGGGGGGGGGGGGTATCCGTGTCCATATTTCCAGCAAAAGCAAAGTCTCTTGCATATGCAGGGAGAAGCCGGAGGTCTTAAACCGAGGTTGAAAATTCAGGGGTAGGAGGTAGAAGGCCGAAGCCCTGGATGGCTCCTGTGGAGGTTGGAAGCCCGTGTCTGTGAATCTGAGAGTCTGGGACCAAGGTGGTCCAGAGGCACAAGGAGGTCCAGAGTTGGCCTGACCTGGGGTTGGAGGCCTGTCTGTGTGTGTGAGCAGGTAGATGGGTGGGAAAGGGGCTTATTTTTAATGCTGTTGTTGCTTGTATTGTGTTGCTGAACATTATAGGCACCCCTTTGTCTGCGATGGACAGACTATATTTGGAGTCTTGTGAGCAGATTTGAGCCCCATATCTAAAAAAAAGGGGTGTGCTGGTACCGTTTGGAGAGCGTCCAAGGGAAATTCGCAAGACTGATTCGGAATGAAAGGGTTAATGTATGAGGAGTGCTTGATGGCTCTGGGCCTGTACTCTCTGGAATTTACAAGAATGAGCGGGTATCTCATTAAAACCTACTGATAACAAAAGGCCTAGATATTGTGGAAGTGGAGAGGATGTTTGCTATAGTGGGGGAGTCTAGGACCAGAGGACACAGATAGAGTGGATGTGGAGAGGATGTTTCCTATAGTGGGGGAGTCTAGGACCAGAGGGCACAGATAGAGTGGATGTGGAGAGGATGTTTCCTATAGTGGGGGAGTCTAGGACCAGAGGGCACAGCCTCAGATTAGAGGGACATCCATTTAGAACAGAGATGAGGAGAAATTTCTTTTGCCAGAGAGTGGAGAATCTGTGTAATTCATTGCCGCAGAGAACTGTGGAAGCCAAGTCATTGAGTATATTTAAAGAGGAGGTTGATAGGTTCTGGATTAGTCAGGACATCACAGGTTATGGGGAGAAGGCAGCAGGATTGTGTTGAGAGAGATAATAAATCAGCCATGATAGAATGGCTGAGCAAACTTCAGTGGGCTGAATGGCCTAATTCTGCTTCTATGTCTTATGGTCAAGGACCAGAAACTGAGCATGACTCCGGACCAATGTCGGTTATGGATACATGACAGGTTCTGGTATGTTGAAGGAATTTAGAGGTAATAATTCAGGTCTTTGTAAAGTGGCTCAACTTTAAAGTGCTATTGATATTCAGGAGTAGCACCCACAAAACACTGGAGGATCTCGCAAACAAGAGAAAGTCTACAGATGCTGGAAATCTGAGTAACACACACACAAAATGCTGGAGGAACTCAGCAGGCCAGGCAGCATCTGTGAAGGGAAATGGACAGTCATTGTTTTGGGCTGAGACCCTTCACCTGTCCATTTTCCTTCTCAGACGCTGCCTGACCTGCTCGGTTCCTTCAATGTTTTGTGAGTTACTCCATATTCCAGTGTCCTGACTCTCATGTCTCCAGTAACCGTCAGCTCCATCCTCCTCCCTGTCCCCGTTAGAGTGAGGCTGACAGTGGAGGGGGTTTGGATGCTGCACGGTTCCTACTGACCGTGGCTGTGCACGTGCTAATGAAATACAGCCTGCTGGCCTTTGTATTTAACCCTTGGTCTCAGCACCTGGCAGTCAGATTGTGTTGCCTGGGTGTACTGCCCATTGTGTTTATTTGCTGCTGAGAGATTATTGTGGGGTTTGGGAGCAGAGTTCGAGAGATCGCTGCCTCTCGGATGGAGTGGCAGCTGGGAGACAGCTTTCATTTCATTCAGATCACCTTTGACATGCAAAAATGTGCCCTATTGCCCTCTTGACCTCTCCAGCAAGGGTCAATCAAGAGTTGATTTGTTCCTTGTGATGGACAATTTATCAAAACAGTCAGTTTTCTGTAATGATGTCAAATTTTGTAAACCTTCATTCCTGCAGCTTCCACCAGCATAACAAATCTTCAGATTACAGATTTCATCAGCTCTGAATCAAATTCAGTATCACTGCTTATGTTGTGAAATTTGTGTTTAGCAGCACTATACAGCAATACATAATATTTTTTAACTATAGCTTACAATAGGAAATACATATGTAAAAATTAAATTAAGTAAGTCGTGCAAAAATAGCAAAAAAAAGTCCTGAGAGTGTTCATGGGTTTGTGGCCCATTCACATATCTGATAGCAGAAGGGAAGAAGCTGTTCCTGAAACTTTGAGTGTGTGTCTTCATGCTCCTTTACCTCCTCCTTGCTGTTATCATTGAGAAGATGGCAGTGGATGGTGAGGGTCCTTAATGATGGATGTTGCCTTTTTGAGGCATCACCGTGATGTTAGAGAGCTTTTTCTGATCCTGTGCACATCTGAAATAAAAAACAGAAAAGCTGGAAACACTGCAAGGGAAGAGGGGTGTCAGACAGCTTCTGTAGAAGGAGGAGTGAGCATTAAATTTAAGGAGGACATGCTCTCTTCTCAGGGAGGAGGTACAGGAGCATGAAGGCACAGACTCAACATTTCAGGAATAGATTCTTCCCCTCTGCCATCAGATTTCTGAATGGACATTGAACCCATGAACACCACCTCAGTATTTTTACTTCCCTTCCTCTTCTTTCTATTCCCCAGTCTGGCCTCTTACTACTTCTCTTCTCCCCACCCGCCATCACCTATTCCTGGTTCCCACATCCTTACCTTTCTTCTCTGGTCCTCTCCTCTCCTTTCAGATTCTTTCCTCTCTGGCCCTTTGCCTCCCCAACCCACCTGGCTTCACCTATCACCTTCCAGCTTGTCCTCCTTGTCCTCCCCCCATCTCTTTATTTTAGTGTCTCCCCCCTTCCTTTCCAGTCCTGATGAAAGGTCTCAGCCCAAAATATCAACTATTTATTCTCCTCCAAAGTTGCTGCCTGCCCTGCTGAGTTCTTCCAGCATATGGATCACCAGCCCTAAACCTTTTTCACTTATCACCTCCCAGCTTCTTCCTTCATCCCTTCTCCTCCACCCACCCGGCTGCACCTATCACCTTCTAGTCTGTCCTCCTTCCCCTACCCCTTCCACCTTCTTATTTCTGGCACCTTTCCCCTTTTCCAGTCCTGAAGAAGGGTCTCACTGTTTGTCCATTTCCATAGATGCTGCCAGACCTGCTGAGTTCTGCCAGCATGTTGTGTGTGTTGCTCTATTTTTGTTCTGTCTTTGTACTATTTATTTAATTTGATTTTTGATGATGATGGTGTCCGTCTGTCTCAAGCGTCACTGGAGTATTCCTGGGCTGAGGGAGTATTCCTGAAATGCCCAGTTGTCAAGATCCCCCTCTCAGCCTCACTCATGTAGTTCAAAGGAAGTGAAGCAATACGTTTGGCACCAGCTTGGCTGCAGGAGCTGCCGGTAGGATGTTCGATGTTGCTCCCGTGGTCTTCATCCCTCCTGAGGCTGCCCACAAGGTAGTGGGGCTGCTTACCTATAGCTAGGGATCTGGTTGACAAGCTCCACTGTTCACTGAACAAACCAGTTGGAGGTTCCTCTCACTGTGTGGGATCTTTGCCATCACTGGTTAACTTGGAGCACAGTTCCAACTTCACCAGCTACTCGCATCCAGTTTAAGCTTGTTGCCAGACAGCGAGACCAAGAATGAGATCCTCTGGAGTTGGGAGGGTTTCAGTTTAGTGGTGAGGTTATGTAAGAGGTTTTGAATGATTCGGGTAAATGATAGCTTCTGAGCTGGGCTTGGTTCGGGTCAGTTGATGATTGGTTTAGATGGTTGGTGTTTGGTTTGTGGTTTTGGTTAACAGTTCCAGTTGGTTGGAATGGTTGCTGTTCTGCATTTGGCTGGGCCAGTCTGCATTTCACCAAACTGATTATTGTTCAGTTTGTGTTTGGCCAGGCCGGTCTACACATCGAGTTGTACTGCTTCTGCCGGGTGTACATGTCAGGTTGTACTGCTTCTGCCGGGTGTCTCGTCGGGTTGTACTGTCTGTGCTGGATGTACACATCGGTTTGTACTGTTTGTGCCGGGAGTCTTGTCGGGTTGTACTGCTTCTGCCGGGTGTACATATTGGGTTGTACTGTCTGTAACTGGGTGTTCATGCCGTTTGTGCTGTGGTGTACTCATCAAGTTGTACTGTTTGTGTTAGGGTGTACAACTCGGGTTCTACTGATTGTGCTGGGGTGTACATGTCGGGTTGTATTCTTTGTGCCACTGTGTACACGTGGGGTTGTACCATTAGTGCTGGGGTGTACATGTCAGGTTGTACTGTTTGTGCACTAGTGTACTGCTTGTGTTGGGTTGTACACCTCAGTTGTACTGCTTCGGCCGTTGTGTACATGTTGGGTTGTACTGTTTGTACCAGGGTGATAGTGTTGGGTTGTACTGCTTGTTCCAGGGTGTACATGCAGGGTTGTACTATTTGTGCTGAGTTGTACTGCCTGTAACAGGGTGTACACGTCGTTTTGTACTGTTTGTTCCAGGGTTTTCATGTCGGGTTGTACTGTTTGTGCCATGATTTACATATTGGGTTGTACTGCCTGTAACTGGGTGCACATGCAGTTTTGTCCCGTTTGTGTTGGGGTGTACAGGTTGGTTTCTACTGCTTGTGCCAGACGTAAATGTCTGGTTGTACTGTTTGTGTCGGGATGTACATGTCAGGTTGTACTCTATGTTCCAGGTGTACATGTTGGGTTGTACTGCTTGTCCCAGGGTGTAATGTTGGGTTGTACTGCTTGTGCCGGGGTGTGCATGCTGATATGTATTGTTTGTGCTGGGTGTACACATCGGGTTGTACTGTTTGCGCTGGTTGTACACGGTGGTTATACTGTTTATGCCAGGTGTACTCGTTAAGTTGTACTGTTTGTGCCAGGTGTACACGTGGGATTGTACTGTTTGTGCTAGGTGTACAAGATGGTTGTACTGTTTGTGCCGGGTGCACACGTTGGGTTGCACTGTTTGTGCCAGGTGTACACGTCGGGTTGTACTGCTTGTGCCGGGGTGTGCATGCTGATATGTATTGTTTGTGCTGGGTGTACACATCGGGTTGTACTGTTTGCGCTGGTTGTACACGGTGGTTATACTGTTTATGCCAGGTGTACTCGTTAAGTTGTACTGTTTGTGCCAGGTGTACACGTGGGATTGTACTGTTTGTGCTAGGTGTACAAGATGGTTGTACTGTTTGTGCCGGGTGCACACGTCGGGTTGTACTGTTTGTGCCAGGTGTACAAAATAGTTGTACTGTTTGTGCCGAGTGTACACGTCGGGTTGCACTGTTTGTGCTGGGGTGTACAGCCCCATTTGTACTGTTTGTGCCGAGTGTACTCGTCGGGTTGTACTCTGTTCTAACCTGCTGTTGTCTTGTACACAGGTGATTCAGCAGGCTCTGCACCGCCAGCCCAACACTGCCGCCCAGTACCTGCAGCAGATGTACGCAGCGCAACAGCAGCACCTGATGCTGCAGACCGCAGCCCTCCAGCAGCAGCACCTCAGCAGCGCACAGTTGCAGAGCCTGGCAGCTGTGCAGCAGGTAAGCGGCAGCCTGAGGGGGCGAGGTGGGTGACATGCGGATGGGGGGCGTGTGGAATCTGGTGTCAATGATCCAGGTGGTTCTCTGATCTCAAGAATGAGGTATAAAACTCAAAGGTTAACGGTTTACCAAGTGTGACAAGGACAAAAATCAAAGAAGGAAATCATAGAAATGAAGCAGCCTCACACTGTGACTCCATCCCCATAATAACAATACCCCAATTAACAGCCAGGTTCAAGCGATGTGATACCTGCTCCAGAAAATCTAAGAAACCTCTGGAAAAATGCAGAGTAGGTGTACTATAGTTAGTTGAGTTAAGCCCGTCACCTCTGCTGGGGCATAGGCCACCAACAGCTGCTCACCGGCGTCCTCTGTCCTGGGCAGCCTTTCACGGTGTCTCCAGGTGGAGCCCAGCTTCTTGGTGTATCCTTCCTCTTCCAGTGAGAGGCTTTGGAGCTTCTGTAGCTCTGGGCTTTTACATGAGGGGGTTGCTAATCCCATCCCCACCCTGCTACTTTCACAGTCGGGGTTGGGTCCGTCTATGGAGGAGATGAACTGTACTTTAAATACTGGAAAATTTCACGTGTACAGCTGATCACATAAACATTATAAGCATGCATAGGGAAGTTAATCTATAAGAAAAATAACTCTACACCCTCACCCAACTGGGGAGAGGGCTCCCAGCCACGTGGTACCTTGATGGAAAACAATGTGCCATCACATGAAACTGAACGTGGCAAGGTCCGCAGGGCCCCGCACGTCTCATTACTGTGGGATCTTCAGAAAGTGATGCATCAGGGAGCCAGCAGTCATCAAGAAAGACGCCCGTCACCCAGGACATGCCCCACTCTCATTGCTAGCATTGCTTTCATTCCTGGAATCATTCTGGTGAAGCTCCTCTGGACCATCTCCAATGTCAGCACAGCTTTGCTTAGAGGAGGAATCCAAAACTGTTCACAACATTCAAGGTGGGGCCTCACCAGTGCTTTACAAAGCCTCAGCTTCACATCCTTGCGCTTGTATTCAAGCCTTCTTGAAATGAATACTAACATGGCATTTGCCTTCCTCACCACCGACTCAACCTGCAAATTAAACTTTAGGGTGTTCTGCACAAAGACTACCAAGTCCCTTTGCATCTCAGATTCCTGGATTTTCTCCCCGTTTAGAAAATAGTCTTCACATTTATTTCTGCTGCCAAAGTGCATGATCATGCATTTTCCAACATTGTATTTCATTTGCCACTTTCTTGCCCATCCTCCCAATCTGTATAACTCCTTCTGCATCCTACCTGTTTGATCAACACTACCTGCCCCTCTACAAATCTTCACATCATTGGCAAACTTGGCAACAAAGCCATCTACTCCATCATCTAAATATACAGCATAAAGAGAAGTGGACCCAACACCAACCCCTGTGGAACACCACTAGTTACTGGCAGCCGACCAGAGAAGGATCCTTTCATTGCCACTCACTGCCTCCTACCAATCAGCCAATGCTTTAACCATATTAGTAATATTCCTGCAATACCATGGGGTCTTAAGTTGGTAAGCAGCCTCATGTGTGGCACCTTGTCAAAGGCCTTCTGAAAATCCAAATATAGAACATCCACTGCATCCCCTTTATCTATCCCACTTGCAATCTCCTCAAAGAATTCTAACAAGCTCGTCAGGCAAGATTTTCCCTTAAGGAAACCATGCTGACTTTGTCCTATCTTGTCATGTGAACCAAATACTCCATAACCTCATCCTTTAACAATTGACTCCAACATCTTCCCAGCCACTGAGATCAGGGTAACTGGTCTATAATTTCCTTTCGGCTGCTTACCTCTTTTCTTAAAGAGTGGAGTGTCATTTGCAGTTTTCCAGTCCTCCGAAACTATGCCAGACTGCAATGGTCTTTGAAAGATCTACCGTTAACTTTTTCAGAACCCTAGGGTGCAATTCATCTGGTCCCTAGTTCTTTTAGCTTTTTGAACACCTGCCTTGTAATAGTAACTGCACTCACTTCTCTTCCCTCACATCCTTCAACACTTGGCACACTGCTGGTGTCTTTCACAGTGATGATTGAGGCAAAATACTCACTTAGTTCATCTGTTGGAAAATACTCAGCCAAACATGCTGCTTTCCTGTGCACCCACCCACTTACACACACAGACAGGCTGACTCCAGGCCTCCAGTCCTTCCTTGGGCCAGGACTCATAGACAATGAGCCTCCCACCTACCCAGGAGCTTTGAGCTTCAGTGCTCCACCTTCAGTCTTCAACAGGCAGGAGATAGTTAGTACTTCAGTTCGAAGTACATTTAGTATCAAAGTGCATATATGTCATCATATACAAAACTGAGTTTCATCTTCTTGAGGGCATTCACAATAGAATCAATGAAAAAACCACACACAATAGATACAGAGAAACGACCAGTGTGCAAAAGACAACAAACTGGGCAAATTCTAAATGAAAAGAACAATAATAGATAAATAAGCAATAAATATCGAGAACATGAGATGAAAAGTCATTGAAAGTTGAGTCCATAGGTTGTGGAATCAGTTTGGTGGGGTGTTGGGGTGTTGAGGTGAGTGAAGTTATCCCTTCTGGCTCAGGAGCCTGATGATTGAGGGGTAATAACTGTTCCTGAACCTGATGAAGTGGGACTTGAAGCTCCTGTACTTTGTTCCCAGCTGTAACGAGAGGAGAGCATGGCCTGGATGAAAATCATCCCTCTTGTGTTTCTTGATCTCATTACTGGAGATTCAGTGTCTCTCAGCCCAGCTTCTTTGATCTTCATCAACCTGGTCCATCTTGCCTTTCTTAACCTGGTGTGCTGTGGGGTCATCGGGGGTTCAGGTCCTTAATCATGGATGCTGCTTTCCTTCAGCAGCTCCCTCTGGAGGTGGGGAGGGCTTTCCACAACAGACTGGGCCACGTCCACCACATCTTGTAGTATCTTCCGTTCAGCGGCTTGATGTTTCAGCCCTGCGTTCAGCATAGACATTGCAGTCACCAAGTTCCTGTACTCTGTTAAATGTGAATGCCAGCATCTTTGTGTCACGCTGATCTTTGAGCCGAGCAAGAACTGGCTCAGGTCAGCCCGGGAGTAGATCGGTAATGCCTGTCTGTGAGTGTACACTGCAGGATGGATCTGTCCCAAGCTGCTCCTGTCTCCAGGCATAATTGAATCACCCCCAAACGTAAAAAGCTCTGGAATGAAATTTGCAAAACCAAATTAGACCTCTTCGAAGACAATGGGGGAGACTGGTGGCAGTAAGTGGCTTGTGTGCAGACTACAATTCAATTAAAAGTACTGTTTGTTGGAGGGATGAGGACAGTAATGGGGAGAGGAAATGGCCTGATGGAGCAGAGTGAAAGACAGGCAGCCAAATCAGGTTTCCGGGAGAAAGGGAGAGAGGGGGATAAAGTGGAACAGCACGTGGGTCAGATTTCACCACAGAGCCTTCCTGGCACAGGAGGCAGTATGAGCTAATTGTATTGAGTGTTCAGGATCAGAATCAAGTTAATGTCACCGGCGTATGTCATAAAATGTGTTGTTTTGTACATTGCAATATAAAATAATAGATTTATAAATCAGTATATATATATATATATATATATATATATATAAATGTAGTGCAAAAAGAGAGGGAGAAGAATAGAGAGATCGTGTTCACGTACAAAAGCTGGATGAACTCAGCAGGTCGGGCAGCATTTGTTGAAATGAGCAGTCAGCAGATGCTGCCCGACCTGCTGAATTCATCCAGCTTTTGTACGTGTTGATTTGACCACAGCATCTGCAGGACACTTTGTGAGAGATCGTGTTCATTGTCCATTCAGAAACGTGATGGCAGAGGCAAAGAAGCTGTTTCTCCTCATTGATGAGAAGAGGGCAGGTCCTGAGTGATGGGGGTCCTTAATGATGGATGCTGCCTTTCTGAGGCATCGCCTTTTAAAAATGTCCTCAACGCTGGGGAGACTAGTGCCCATGATAGAGCTGGTTGTGTTTATAACTTTCTGCAGCTTTTCCCGATCCTGTGCAGCGGTCTCTCCACACTAGACGGTGATGCAACCCATTACAATGGTCTCCCTGTCCGTAGTCTGAGGTCTACGTGATAATGGCTAGTTTTATTGCTGCTTACGTGGTCCATTCTGTTAAAATAGGACCAGGTCCTTCTTAGAAAAGACATTAGCTTGGTTATTGTGATACTCTGCAGACGTTGGATAACGAGAACAAAACGAAACATCTCCCCCTCCCCCCTCCAGGTACAGAAAGTACACAGACAGCCAGTGTGCTGCTTTATTGCCAGCTGCATTGTTCCATGGAGTTTGCATCTGTCCGCTGCGGGTACAATGCTTATTTTTTGTTTTTTATTTAGCGATCTAGCACGGTACAGTGTGTCCTTGTGTGTCCAGCCAGAAACCCCCGATCTAAATGGTTCCATTTATTATCAGAGAATGCAAACAATATACGAACTGAACTACTTCACAGACTTCCACGAGAAACGGAAGAACCCCAAAGGAATAAATGACAGAAAAAAGTTAGAACCCCAAAACTCCCCCTCCCCCTCCCCCTCCCCCTCTCCCGCACAAGCAGCAGCAAGCGACAACACACTAACCTCCTGCCCCCCCCACAAGGTTCAGCCACAAGCGTCAGTGCCCACCACTCACCCAGAGAGACCATGGTCTGTAGTCAGCAAACTATTACTTACCCAACATTCAACATGCCACTAACAAGGGACAGAGATATCACCCATTTCACAGCGAAAGGGGAGGGTGACAGTCGCTGTTACCCTGTTACAGTCTGCACTGTTTGATTCCCCTACATCCACCGCAATGAAACCCTGATGCTCCATCTCCCACAACACCTCAGATGGTAACACTGGCCTGAAATCGGTCATCCACAGGATCGTGCAGGGCCACATCCCACAGGCACTACCTGTTGGAAAACGGTTGGTCGGCAGGTTCCAGAATGGAAACTTGTCCTGTTTGTGGCAGTTTGAATGCCACATGCAGATCAGGGCCTTCGATAGAACCCCAACCTTAGGGAGACATTAAAGAGAGGAACTAAGCTGTCTTTCACAAATGAAAAAAACTTGGACAGGTACATGGACGAGAGGTGTATGGAGGGATATGGTCCAGGTGCAGGTCAGTGGGACTAGGGAGAAAAATGGTTCGGCACAGCCAAGAAGGGCCAAAAGGCCTGTTTCTGTGCTGTAATGTTCTGTGGTTCTATGAGCTCAAAGAGGCAGCCACTTGGTGCTATACAAATTCCACCCAGATTTAACCCTAGCCTAACCCTGCCTAGATCTTTGGTCCGTGGGAGGAAACTGGAGCACACAGAGGAAACCCACATGGTTCATGGGGAGGACAAGCTCCTTACGGACAGCACTGGAATTGAACTCTGAGCTCTGACACCCCGAGCTGTAACAGCATCACAGTAATCACTGCGTGTTTGATCCCAGAGCCTTGGCCATTACAGTCCCTCATCCTCGAGCTGGACAGTGAGGTAAAGATTAGCTCATAACCAACTCTGAAGCAGGTCCAGCCTGTGATCAGAGTTGTACAATGTCCAAATCACATTGCTGACTAAGCCAGACAGAGCAGAGAATTGCTGACTACACTGACCTCACACTCAGTTTTTAAGTTCAAGTTTCTTACCATCTGACCTCTGGCCCACTGTACAACCACAAAACATACAGCACATAAAGCAAGATATTACCACAAGTAAGTTAACAAAATATAATATAATTCAAAGGGTACACAGCAGAGGTAAACAGTAAACAGCTTGCTGTCCTAGTGACGAGACCTCAGGGTGACAGAGTATTCATTCAACTGGTTGATCAAATCTGGGATGTTGTTTTGGCGAAACGAGGTCCATAACAGTGATGGCTGACAAGGAACAAAGATCTTTACTGCAATATTTCACCAGTTAAATGTCCAAGCACCTGCAGCATGATTTAGCTATACGTTAATTTGGTTCAGCAGCAAATAAAATTCAAGAGGTGTGTTTTAAATTGTGAAATTATTTGCTTACAAATGAATACCGCAGGAAGCATTCTGAAGTAAGTTCTTGTTATCATTCCACACCATCGAACAGCTCAGGGACAGACCGTTCACTCCAGAATGTCTGCTGGCCTTGATAGAGTGGATGTGGAGAGGATGTTTCCTTTGGTGGGGGGTGTCCATTTAGAACAGAGTTGAGGAGGAATTTCTTTAGCCAGAAGGTGGTAAATCTGTGGAATTCATTGCCATGATGTCTCTGGAGCCCAGGTCACTGGGTGCATTTATGGTGGAGGTTGATAGGGTCTTGATTATTCAGGGCGTGTGAGGTTATGGGGAGAAGGCGGGAGACTGGGGATGAGAGGGTAATGGATCAGCCCTGATGAATGGTGGAGCAGACTCATTGGGCTGAATGGCTCCTGTGTTTTATGGTCTTGTGGTCACAGGGAGAACGTACAAACTCCTTACAGTGGCAGAATTGAACTCTGGTGCGGTAATAGCGTTACGCTAACCACTACATGAATGTGTTGCACCCAAATCACATTTCCCTGCTGCTGCAGTCTTTGCCCATTTGTGTGTCTGTCTAAATGCCCCTTAAACGCACTGTTGTCCTTGCTCCCACCACCTCCCCCAGCAAAGTGTTCCAAGCACCCAGCACTGTGTAAAAAATGCACTTCCACTCCATCTGCAAAAAGCGGGAATTTCCTGCTGGCCAAACATTTTAAATGCCTATCCCAATCCCTTTCTCCCTATCAGATTCCTTCTTCACCTGCCCTTTGCCTTTTCTGCTTATTGCCTTCCAGCTTCTTTCACCAGGCCAAGCAGAATTTTATTTATTTTTTTATTTAAATTGTCCCATTGTCCCATTCAGACCAAAAGATTTAGTCACTGTGGAGGATTTCTTACTCTTTGTGGGAGAATGTCTTTCATGACAGAGGGGATCACTCTGTTTGACAGTGAGACTTGTGGCTGTGGTGGTTGTAGGAGTCGACCCTGAGACTGCAGGAAGTTTTTCTGACAGCTCTGGACACCTTTTGCTTGTGATTGAACCAGAGAGTCTAATTCCATTTTAATCAATTTGCCATTCACTTCTGGCATAAGCCAAATTGCTTGTCTATTGTTAGCTTTCACACTGTCAATCCCAAGGCTACACAGTCCTGTGTCACTCTCATCATTATCAGATTTCACATCAGCAGCACACAGATGAGTGTTCTTTTTGAAACTGCAACTTGACTTTTTAGCCTTTCCTCTTTTCTGAGAAGTCTACTTATTTTTGTTTGCCTGTCGTGCTCTTTGTCTGCGTCCTACTTTGCTTCATTTTCTGCAAGTTTCACATTTAAACCTGCATTTGTTTGCTCTATGTCAGCCCCTGCCATGTCAGTAATACAATTTGTTCAGCCAGTTTTGTTTCAAAGGTTTGTTTATTATCAAAGTGTAGAGCTGTGAGATTATTCAGTTCTCCGGATGGCCTTGAAACCAAGAAAGAAAAAAAAAGGCAGCATGATCATCAACCCCCAAATCCCTCCTCCCCACAAAAAACATCAACAAAACAGATCAGGCACATCAACCACCAAATCCCTCCTCCCCACAAAAAACATCAACAAAACAGATCAGGCACATCAACCACCAAATCCCTCCTCCCCACAAAAAACATCAACAAAACAGATCAGGCATATCAGCCCCCAAATCCCTCCTCCCCACAGAAAAACATCAACAAAACAGGCACATCAACCCCAAATCCCTCCTCCCCACAGAAAAACATCAACAAAACAGATCAGGCTTGATCATCAACCCCCAAATCCCTCCTCCCCACAGAAAAACATCAACAAAACAGATCAGGTATATCAGCCCCCAAATCCCTCCTCCCCACAGAAAAACATCAACAAAACAGATCAGGCATATCAGCCCCCAAATCCCTCCTCCCCACAAAAAACATCAACAAAACAGATCAGGCATATCAACCACCAAATCCCTCCTCCCCACAAAAAACATCAACAAAACAGATCAGGCATATCAATCCCAAATCCCTCCTCCCCACAGAAAAACATCAACAAAACAGATCAGGCATATCAACCACCAAATCCCTCCTCCCCACAGAAAAACATCAACAAAACAGATCAGGCATATCAGCCCCCAAATCCCTCCTCCCCACAAAAAACATCAACAAAACAGATCAGGCACATCAATCCCAAATCCCTCCTCCCCACAGAAAAACATCAACAAAACAGATCAGGCATATCAACCACCAAATCCCTCCTCCCCACAGAAAAACATCAACAAAACAGATCAGGCATATCAGCCCCCAAATCCCTCCTCCCCACAAAAAACATCAACAAAACAGATCAGGCACATCAATCCCAAATCCCTCCTCCCCACAGAAAAACATCAACAAAACAGATCAGGCATATCAACCACCAAATCCCTCCTCCCCACAGAAAAACATGAGCAAAACGGGCATATCAACCCCCAAAAACCAACTCCCCGCAGAAAAACATCAACGAAACAGACATGTCAACCCCCAAATCCCTCCTCCTACACAAAAACTGGGCAAAACAGATCAGGCACATTGACTCCCCCCCCCCCCCCCCCCCCAAGACCCTCCTCCCACTAAAAAAGAAAATAAATCAGGTATATTGACCCCCAAATCCTTCTTCCTGCACAAAAAAAACAAACTAAACGCATCAGGCACTTCAATCCCCAAAACCCCCTCCATGCATTAAAAAAAACTGAGATGGTCAGTGAAAACATGCGGAATATAAAAACTGTAGGACCGAGAAAAGAGTCTATAGTCAAAAATCCAAATCCTGAAGAACACTTTCCACAGCGGCAGGTTCTCCTCTTCAGTACAGAGCAACTGGTCAACAGCCAAGCGGTCAGCGCTCACCCTTGCACTCGTTTCAATGCTTCAATCTCCTTTGTCTGTTTAGATGTTGCAGTTCTGCTCATGCTCACTTTCATTTCTGACTGCAACTCAACTGCGCCTTTGCAGTTTCCATTGAAGCAGCAATTTCACTTCTCTTCGAAATGGAAGTTGAGGAGCCGTTTTTGAATGCTGTCTTGTAAGTTTCCACAAACGAAACAATCTCTCAGTGCATCATTAAGCCAATCATTGAACTGACAGTGCTCAAGCAATCTCTTCAATTCTGCCATGTTCGCTTAAATGTACCCTCCTGAAACCTGAAGCATTCTGCAATCAACAATGGCTTTGGCTCTAAATATTCCTGCAATACTTTGACAATATCAGCAAAAGCTCATTTCTACTGGTTTGGTTGGAATAGTCAAACATTGAAGTAAACTGAATGCCTTTAAACCCAATGCACTCAGCAAAATCGGTACTTGTTTATTATTGGCTCTTTCATTTGCTTCAAAATACCGTTGAATTAGCTCAGTATTCATTTTCCAGTTATCATTTGTGTAATCAAGGACATCGGTTTTTCTGATGTAACAATCTATTTCAGGGTTCTTTCGTAATTATCATCACATGGTACTCACCCTTTATAAACCTGTGAGTTCTTCAGTTTTCTGACTTTCTTTTAAAAAAAACTCAATCGTGACTTTTGTTCTGAAAAAAAACACGAGCTGCACTGAGTTTTTTTTTAGCTTGACTGTCTCTGTATATGCTGGGCTATTATTTCACTCACTGTTCCTCACTGTGTTTTTCTTTAGTTTGAAAAACTCACTGCTTTTCAACAGGTCGGTAGCCATCTTAGGTTCATTTTCAAAATACCTGTTCGCCAATGTTATGTTTTGTAACTTCAAAACATTAAACTAATTCAAAGAAGGATACAGGAGTCCAAAATGTGACTCTTCTTTTGTTCTTTACTTTAAGCAAGGCATGCACATAATACGTGGTAGCATGATGACATATGCAATTCATATATTTTTACAAATAACCCATAACGAATTATTTAAACGAACAAGAATGCTTAATCTACAATATATATACAAAATTACTTAAGTATTACTGAAATATTAAATACACAAGTTTTCTTAAATTCATTTGAATTTCTTTGTTTTCCCGTAAAGAAAATAAATGTCAAAGTAGTTTACGTCAGCATCCGCACTTTGTTAATAAATTAACTTTGATCACCACAGCAGTTTCTCCTGCCTGACAGGCTAAATGTCTGTGTCCTACTTATATCAAACATGTTTTGTCTCCAGTAATGAGAGCACAGCTGTGGCTTATCTAAAAGTCGGAATCTGGGACACTGGGTTAACTGGGGAGAGGGGTGACCTAGAGGGAAATCCCACTGCCATTTTAAGACTTAACAACTTAATGAAAGTTTAATACACTGTACTGATGAATCTATCCAGACACTGCTAACACCATTGTGGACATGTGGAGCATGGTTGTGAAATCCTGTGAGGTTGGCGAATGTGTTCAGAGTGATTCAACGCAGAGACAGGTGCTTTGAATTATAGCAATGTGCGACTCAAGCAGCATAGAGCAGTAACTTTCTTGTTTACACCCTTTGGTGATTTATGAAGTAGAAGTCAAAGGTTAAGGGTGAAAGGCGAAATGTTTAAGGGGAACATGAGGAATTTCCAAATGTTAGGGAAATTTGGATGTGAGGGATATTGAGGGCTATGGTCCAGGTGCAGATCGATGGGATCAGAATCTGGTTTATTATCACTGGCATGTGATGCAAAATTTGTTAACTTAGCAGCAGCAGTTCAATGTAATACATAATCTAGCAGTGAAAAAAAAATAGTAATAATAAAGAACCAAGAAAATCAATTACATATATTGAATAGTTTTTTTTAAATATGCAAAAACAGAAATACTGTAGATTTTTTAAAAAAAAGTGAGGTAGTGTCCAAAGATTCAATGTCCATTTAGGAACCGGATGGCAGAGGGGAAGAAGTTGTTCCTGAATTGCTCAGGTTTCTGTATCTCCTACCTGATGATAACAGTGAGTAAAGGGCATGTCCTGGGTGCAGGAGGTCCTTAATAATGGACACTGCCTTTCTGAGACACTGCTCCCTAAAGATGTACTGGGTACTTTGTAGGCTAATGCCCAAGATGGAGCTGACCAGATTTACAACCTTCTGTAGCTTCTTTCAGTTGTGTGCAGTAGCCCCTCCATACCAGACAGTGATGCAGCCTGTCAGAATGCTCTCCACGGTGCAACTATAGAAGTTTTTGAGCGTATTTGTTGACATGCCAAATCTCTTCAAGCATCTAATAAAGTATAGCCGCTGTCTTGCCTTCTTCATAGCTATATTGATATGTTGGGACCAGGTTAGATCCTCTTAGATCCTGACAGCCAGGAACTTGAAACTGCTCACTGTCTCCAGTTCTGATCCCTCTATGAGGACTGGTATGTGTTCCTTCTTCTTACCCTTCCTGAAGTCCACAATCGGTGTCGTGGTTACTTGAAATGACCAGGAGACGCCGACAATTCTTCGAGAAGTTTAAACCTTTATTTGCAAACAAAGGCTGAGGCAATCAATGAACTTGTCACCGAAAGCCCACCGAGCTCCGGTGTACAGCATTCTTTATAGTAATTTCTTATCTCAGTTACATTTCGGTTTTATCAGCATACCCAATCAAGTTTTAGTTGCATATCATCTATACATTAACTAATCAAACGCTCTTGCCCAGCTCTCGGTGCGGCACCAGTATTTCTTTCCAGTTCACATCTTGGGCCTCATTCCTGGCCACGGTTGTTCCTCAGTCAACCTCCTTGACCTCCCTCACATTATATCTTCTGCTCGTACCATCCTGTCCGCCACCGTTATCTCTTAATAAACAAAGGCTGAGTATAATACATGGAGTACATTTCAGCTAATTAGTGCTGCTAGCTAAACAGGTGTTCTTTAACTGCCACAGTATGTAGCTAAGAGAGTACAAGGTATCTAGTAAAACAATACACAGCAAAATGTGTCTAGTAAAATAATACATAGTAATATTCAGTACATACAAGTGATTACATAGTGTAGTAAATAGCTAGTACATAGTGGTTATATTTCAGGTATATATAGTGATTATGTCAGGTATATTTCTCAATATCAGCTCTTTTGTCTTACTGACGTTGAGTGCCAGGTTGTTGCTGTGACACCACTCCACTAGTTGGCATATCTCACTCCTGTACGCCCTCTTGTCACCACCTGAGATTCTACTAACAACGGTTGTATCGTCAGCAAATTTAAGCAGAATAATGATGTCACTCCACTCTTCAAGAAGGGAGAGAGGCAGAAGAAAGGAAATTATAGACCAGTTAGTCTGAACTCAGTGGTTGGGCAGATGTTGGAGACAATTGTTAAGATGTGGTTTCAAATTGAAGACTGCATGGTTTCCTTAAGGGAAAACCTTGTCTGGGAAATCTGTTGGAATTCTGAAGAAATAAAAAGCAGGATAGACAAAAGAGATTCAGTGGATATTGTGTACTTGGATTTTCAGAAGGTCTTTGACAGGGTGCCACACATGAGGCTGCTTAACAAGTTATGAGCCTATGGTATTACAGGAAAGATACTAGTGTAGCGGTGTGCTACATGCAGCGCTAAAATTACGACATGGAGTCGGTAACTGCAGTCGAAGGAAAAACTTTATTCGAAATCCTCAGCCTCACTTTTAAGCCTCCCTCAACCTGCCCCCCCCCCCCCCGTGGCGCAGAGGCTCCAAAGCTCTGTGCTCGCAAACCCCCGTAGGCTATCTCCCTTAGCCGGAAAGCTGGCTAATTGTGAGCCGGTTCGGATGTGCCAGGAAATGGGTCGCCACACCAGCATAGATAGAGTAGTGGCTGATTGGCAGGAGGCAAAGAGTGAGAATAAAGGGAGCCTTTCTGGTTGGTTGCCAGTGACTAGTGTATGAAGGGGTCTGTGTTGGGATCAATTCTTTTTACGTTATATGTCATTGACTTGGATGATAGAATTGATGGCGTTGTTGCCAAGATTGCAGACTATATGAAGATAGGTGGATGGGACGGGCAGTTCCTCTATAGTCTACAGAGGGACTACAGAATGACTTAGACAGATTAGGAGAATGGGCAAAGAAGTGGCAGTTGGAACACAGTGTCAGGAAATATACACTCATGCACTTTGGTAGAAGAAATAAAAGGGTAGTCTGGTTTCTAAATGGAGAGAAAATTCAATAATCTCAGGTGCATAGTCACTTGGGAGTCCTTTTTTTAATTAGACTTTTTTTATTGAGTTTTCAAATAATTACAGAGATAAAATATATGAAAAAAAAATATATATATATACCCTACCCCCTCCCCTTAACCCCTCCCCCCTAACATCCCTATATAAAAAAGAAAGAAAGGAAAAAAAAAGAAAGAAAGAAAGAGTGCCTAGATATCGGAAGATCCCCACATGCTCCATGGAGTTCGTAATAACTTTAGTATATATATTTATTCATTTCCCCAAATAACCAATTATTTCATCTTCGGAGCACCTATATATTTAATCCTGTCTTTTGTAAATAAGGGCGCCAAATTTTCAAAAATGTTTCATATTTATCTCTTAAATTGTAAGTAATTTTTTCCAGTGGAATACAGCCATAAATTTCCTTCTTCCAACAATCTATACTTATGTATCTGATTTCCAAGTAACTGCAATAGCCTTTTTGGCTACTGCCAATACAATTTTTATAAATTCTTTCTGGTATTTATTCAATTTGGGTTTCGGTTTTATCCCTTCAATATCGCCTAGTAAAAATAATATTGGATTATGTGGAAGTTGTGTTCCAATAATTTGTTCCAATAAAACTCTTAAATTTGTCCAAAAAAAACAAAATACCCCCCTACTAATGTTGTGAAAAAAAAGGAACACAACATTACCCCCCCCCTCTGTTGTACGGATCATGGCAATCGCCATGATTACACACGTGAATCCCGCAGTAACCGATCCAAAGCTCCACAGCCCCCCCGCAACATAGAAAAGTATATATATAAAAGAAGAAAAAAAATACTATTCTCAATTAGTATTTCTGAAATTTTGCTTTTCTCCCCTGTATCATCCTTAAATGTCCATCACTTCCATTTACTGTCTCTGTCTTCATCTTTAATCCATCACACTTGGAAGTCTCTCTGTGTAGTTAGCGAATAGATGGAAGTTTTTGTGCGAACTCCTCCGCTTCTCGATAATTGTTAAAAAATCTTCTTTTTCCCTCCTCCAAAAAAATTATCAGCGTTGCTGGGTGACGCATTATAAATTTATAACCCTTTTCCCATAAGACTTTTCGCTGGGTTAAATTCCTTCTTTCTCTTCAAAAGTTTATAACTTATATCAGGATAAAAAAGAACTGCCTTCCCTGCTATCATCAATGGCCCGTTTCTCTTTTTGACACGTTGGGCAGCCGCCTTCAGGATCTTTTCTTTATCTTGGTATTTTAATCATCTTATCAAAATTGATCGTGGATTTTGATCAGTTTGAGATCTTGGCCTTAAGGCTCTATGAGCCCTTTCGATCTCAATTAGAGTATCAGAATCAGAATCAGACTTTAATCACCAAGTACCTGTACACATACAAGGAATTTACTTCTGGCAGGTGTTGTCTCTCTGCTCATAACAATAATAATGATAAATATAAATGAAAATATAGATTATACATACAAGTAGTGCAATCCAAGTAATAGTTAGCCGACAGTTAACCGGCAGTTAACTGTTCAGCAAAGTGACCGCAGTAGGGAAAAAACTTCTCCAGTGCCTATTAGTCTTAGTCTGGAGGGATCTGAAGCGCCTATCTTCTTCCATTTCCAATTTTTCAGGGATCCATTTTTGAAAAAAAATTATTGGATCTTCTCCTTCTATATCTTCTTTAAGTCCAACAATTTTAATATTGTTTCGTCTACTAAAATTTTCAAGCTTATCAATTTTTTCCATAAATTGTTTTCTTTCTGATGTCCAGGCATGAGTATCATTTTCCATTTTATTCATTCTTTCAACCATGTTTTCCGTTGTAGTTTCCAAATCTATAATTCTCTTTTCCATTTTTTCCTGTCTTTTTGTCATTTTATCAAACATCATCTCCATATTTGTCATTTTTCTTTTGATTTTAATGCGTTTAATTTTTCTAATTTACGCATTATTTGCATCAAAGTCTTTTCCATATTTCCAGAAAGACTCTTGCCTCCATCTTCATCTGATTTTTCCAGAGAATCTGACTCTCTCTCAGATTCACTTTCACTTTCGGTTTCAGTCGTAACTGGGATTTGTAGTTCTGGTTGCTCCCATTTGCGCATGCTCATTCCTTCACGTTTGCGCAGTTCTCGTTGATCTTTTCCTTTAGAAATGGTCGATGTTGCCGCAGTTTCCTGTTCTGTATCGCCGGCGGTATCATGTACCTGAGCCCGCGGTTCTTTGGCAGAAGTGGGCCTTGATTCTGTTCCAACTTGCGTTGCCTTCACGGTAGTAGTTTTCTTCATCTTCTGTTTGTGAGGCATAACTTGAAACAATCCGGAGCATTTTATAAGTAACTTTTAGAAAGTATTGACTAACTTTTCTTCATTTAGACATTAATTTATTGATTTTTTTCTGGGAAAGCTGGGTTCCAGCGTCTCAATCCTATGTCATCACGTGACGTCCCCCACTTGGGAGTCCTTGTGCATTTTCCCTAAAGGTTAATTTGCAGGTTGAGTTGGTGGTGAGGAAAGCAAATGCGATGTTAGCATTCATTTCAAGGGGCCTAGAATATAAACGCAAGGATGTAATGTTGAGGCTTTATAAAACACTGGTGAGGCCTCACTTGGAGTGTTGTGAACAGTTTTGGGCTCCTTGTCCAGGAGACATTGGAAAGGGATCATTGGAAGTTCACAAAAATTATTCCAAGATTGAAAGGCTTATCATAAGAGGAGTGCTTGATGGCTCTGGGCCTGTACTCGCTGGAGTTGAGAAGAATGAGGGAGGGATCACATTGAAAATGATTGAATGTTGAGCAGTCACCATGGAGTGGATGTGAGAGGATATTTCGTATGGTGAGAGAGTGTAGGACCAGAGGGCACGGCCTCAGAATAGAGGGATGTCCGTTTAGAATAGAAATGAGGAGAAATTTCGTTGGCCAGAGAGGGATGTTTCTGTGGAATTTGTTGCCACAGGCGCCTGTGGAAACCAAGTCATTGGGTATATTTAGGGCAGAGGTTGATAGATTCTTGATTAGTCTGGGCATGAAGGGTTACAGGAAAAAGTCTGGAAATTGGGGCTGAGATGGAAATGGGTCAGGCTGATGAAATGGCAGAGCTGACTCGAGGGGCCAAATGGTCTTGCTCTGTTCCAATAATTTATGGTCTTATAGTCTTAACAGCTCGGCATGGACAGACTGGGCCAAATGGCCTGTTTCTGTGCTGTAGTGCTCTATGACTCTAAGTGGGAGATGAGGTTTGAGTCAATGCCAATCAGATACTTTATGCAAAAATTATTCAGAGGTTTTTACAGTAAATGTGCTGTTCAAGGTCAGCTGTTGGGAGTTCAGAGGCAAAATTTGTGAATTTACTCTACAGAGCCATCTACTGGATAAAACATGCAAGCATCCCGTGAGTGTTGACGTAGTGATGGTAATTGTATACCTGCTCGTTAATGCAAGTATCCAATCAGCCAATCACATGGCAGCAACTCAATGCATAAGGATACCGAGACATGGTCGAGGTCTCCTGTGATTTTCGAACAAAACAGTCTCTGGAGTTTACAGAGAATATTACGAAAACCAAACAAAAAATCCAGTGAGTGGCTTTTCTGTGGCAAAGATACCTTGTTAATGAGAGAGCCTGAAGACACACTCAACATTTGAGGAACAGTTTCTTCTCAACTGTAATCAAATTTCTGAATGAACATTGATCCCATGAACACTTCCTCACCATTTTTGCTCCCTTTTTGCACTACTTATATATTTTTTCAATATTTATTTTATTTTTGTATTGTTTCATGTAGCACCATGGTCCTGAAAAACATTGTCTCGCTTTTACTGTGTACTGTGCCAGCAGTTATGGTCGAAATGACAATAAAAGTGACTTGAACTTGTGTATTGTACTGTGCTGCTGTCACAAAACAAATTTCATGACATCTGTCAGTGATGTTAAGGCTGAATCTGAAAGCAAATTTTATCAACAAAATACATATATGTTACCGTATACGACCCAGAGATTCATTTTCCTGTGGACATTCGGAGTAAATCCAAGAAGCACAATAGAGTCCATGAAAAACTGCACCCAAGAGGACAAACAACCAATGTTCAAAAGATGACAAACTGTGCAAATGCAAAAGTAGATAATAAATAAATAGGTAAGCAAGCAAGCAAGCAATAGATATTGAGAATGTGAGATGATGAGTCCTTCAAAGTGAGTCCATACCATATTTTCTGATGGGCTCAGTATGTGGTGGAGCAGTTCTGTGATGGGGTTACCCCCTCTGCTTCAAAAGCCTGATAATTGAGGGGCAGTAACTGCTCCTGAACCTGTGGTGTGAGTCCTGAGGCTCCTGTACCTTCTTCCTGATGGCAGCGAGAAGAGAGCATGTTCTGGATAGTCAGGGTCCTTGATGATAAATGCTGCTTTCCTGCAACAATACTTCGTATAGATCAGAATCGGGTTTATTATCACAGGCTGTGATGTGATTGGAAAGTGATCGGAAAGAGGTGAAATGCCATCGGTCACTGGAAAAGCATTAGGCTACAGTCGGTGAACGATCGGAACAATTTTAATGGAGCATGTGAAAGGCCCTGCCCCGATGGAAGCTATAATTATTACTAAGCAAAGCAGTGGTTTAATTATTGAAACATGTTTGTTTCTTAAGTGTTTTATATACATAGAAAGGTAAAATATGTACCATATACTAAGAAAAATGTTTGACTAACTGATTCTAAATACTACCGGATGAACCTGTTACGTCTTCAAATCCAACTTAAAGAAGGACTCAGGAATGGAACTCATTCATAACTGGAGAACTGCCTGTACTTTTAAGTCATTTTTACATTACTTATAATACCTAATACAATGTAAATGTTATGTTAAATAGTTGTTATACTGTATTGTTTAGGGAATAATGACAAGAAAAAGTAGTCTGTACATGCTCAAGCGATGAGTGCTGCAGAGAGAACTTCCAGGTTTTCCCGATTTGTGGTTGGTTGAATCCGCGGATAAGTAGGGCTGACTATACATGATCTAACAGAGAGGAAATAATAATAAAATACTTAATTATAATAAATAAACAAGTAAATCAATTACATATATTGAATAGATTTTTTTACAAATGCAAAGACAGAAATACTGTATATTTTTTTTAAAAAGTGAGTTAGTGTCCAAAGATTCAGTGTCCTTTTAGGAATTGGATGGCAGAGGGGCAGAAGCTGTTCCTGAATCGCTGAGTGTGTGTCTTCAGGCTTCTGTACCTCCGACCTGATGGTAACAGTGAGTGTTGGGTGCTGGTGGTCCTTAATATTGTTCGCTGTCTTTCTGAGAAGCTGCTCCCTAAAGATGTCCTGGGTACTAGTTGGCGCACACTAACTAGATTTACAAACTTCTGCAGCTTCTTTTGTTCTCACTGGTGGGGAGGGCTTTACCTGTGATGGACTGGGCCAAATCAACCACTTTTTGCAGGACTCTACTTTTTGTAAAATCAATGAAAAACTACCCACAGAGAAGCAAAGAGTGTGTAAATGTAAGAAAACAAGTATGAAATAAGTGAATAGATAATAGTGAGAACATGAGTTGTAGAGACATTGAAAGTGTCTCTGAAGGGGTGTTGAAGTGAGTAAAGTTATCCACTCAGGTTCTGGAGCCTGATATTTGAATAAATGCAATAGGCAGCTAGTCATTTTCAAGGATACTTTATCTCATGTTCCCAATATTTATTACTTATTTATTTTTTGTCATTATTAGTTTTTTTTTGTATTTGCACAGTTGATTACTTTTTGCACATTGATTGGTAGTCTCTGTGTGGTCTATTGTGTTTCTTTGCCTTTACTGCATACACCCACAAGAAAATGAATCTCAGGATTGTGTTTGGTGACTTTGATAATATATTTACTTTTGAACTTTAGAATGCTATACAATTTTATGAAAACTACAAATAAACAGACAGAGTGTGATAAACAACCAATGTGCAAAAGAAGTCAAATGGTATAACCGCGGGATTTCTCTCTGTAAGATCTGTGACTGGGAGTCTTTTGTCTGTGTTCTTGCTGACTTGCCTGGCTCTGCGTTCTTGCTGACTTGCCTGGCTCTGCGTTCTTGCTGACTTGCCTGGCTGTACGTTCTTGCTGGCTTGCCTGGCTGTGCGTTCTTGCTGACTTGCCTGGCTGTGCGTTGTCACAGTGCCTGGCTCTGCGTTCTTGCTGACTTGCCTGGCTGTGCGTTCTTGCTGACTTGCCTGGCTCTGCGTTGTCACAGTGCCTGGCTCTGCGTTCTTGCTGACTTGCCTGGCTCTGCATTGTCACAGTGCCTTGTTCTGCGTTCTTGCTGGCTTGCCTGGCTCTGCATTGTCACAGTGCCTGGCTCTGCGTTCTTGCTGACTTGCCTGGCTCTGCGTTGTCACAGTGCCTTGTTCTGCGTTCTTGCTGGCTTGCCTGGCTCTGCATTGTCACAGTGCCTGGCTCTGCGTTCTTGCTGGCTTGCCTAGCTCTGCGTTGTCACAGTGCCTGGCTCTGCGTTCTTGCTGGCTTGCCTGGCTCTGCATTGTCACAGTGCCTGGCTGTGCGTTCTTGCTGACTTGCCTGGCTGTGCGTTCTTGCTGACTTGCCTGGCTGTGCGTTCTTGCTGGCTTGCCTGGCTCTGTGTTCTTGCTGACTTGCCTGGCTCTGTGTTCTTGCTGGCTTGCCTGGCTGTACGTTCTTGCTGGCTTGCCTGGCTCTGTGTTCTTGCTGACTTGTCTGGCTCTGCGTTCTTGCTGACTTGCCTGGCTCTGCGTTCTTGCTGACTTGCCTGGCTCTGCGTTCTTGCTGACTTGCCTGGCTCTGCGTTCTTGCTGACTTGCCTGGCTCTGCGTTCTTGCTGACTTGCCTGGCTCTGCGTTCTTGCTGACTTGCCTGGCTCTGCGTTCTTGCTGGCTTGCCTGGCTCTGCGTTCTTGCTGACTTGCCTGGCTCTGCGTTCTTGCTGACTTGCCTGGCTCTGCGTTCTTGCTGACTTGCCTGGCTCTGCGTTCTTGTTGACTTGCCTGGCTCTGCGTTCTTGCTGACTTGCCTGGCTCTGCGTTCTTGCTGACTTGCCTGGCTCTGCGTTCTTGCTGACTTGCCTGGCTCTGTGTTCTTGCTGACTTGCCTGGCTCTGCGTTCTTGCTGGCTTGCCTGGCTCTGCGTTCTTGCTGGCTTGCCTGGCTCTGCGTTCTTGCTGGCTTGCCTGGCTCTGCCTTCTTGCTGGCTTGCCTGGCTCTGCCTTCTTGCTGGCTTGCCTGGCTCTGCGTTCTTGCTGACTTGCCTGGCTCTGCGTTCTTGCTGACTTGCCTGGCTCTGCGTTCTTGCTGACTTGCCTGGCTCTGCGTTCTTGCTGACTTGCCTGGCTCTGCGTTCTTGCTGACTTGTCTGGCTCTGCGTTCTTGCTGACTTGCCTGGCTCTGCGTTCTTGCTGACTTGCCTGGCTCTGCGTTCTTGCTGACTTGCCGGGCTGTGCGTTCTTGCTGACTTGCCTGGCTCTGCGTTCTTGCTGACTTGCCTGGCTCTGCGTTCTTGCTGACTTGCCTGGCTCTGCGTTCTTGCTGACTTGCCTGGCTGTACGTTCTTGCTGACTTGCCTGGCTCTGCGTTCTTGCTGACTTGCCTGGCTCTGCGTTCTTGCTGACTTGCCTGGCTCTGCGTTCTTGCTGGCTTGCCTGGCTGTACGTTCTTGCTGGCTTGCCTGGCTCTGCGTTCTTGCTGACTTGCCTGGCTGTACGTTCTTGCTGGCTTGCCTGGCTCTGCGTTCTTGCTGACTTGCCTGGCTGTACGTTCTTGCTGGCTTGCCTGGCTCTGCGTTCTTGCTGACTTGCCTGGCTCTGCGTTCTTGCTGACTTGCCTGGCTCTGCGTTCTTGCTGACTTGCCTGGCTCTGCGTTCTTGCTGACTTGTCTGGCTCTGCGTAGTCACAGTGCCTGGCTGTGTGTTCTTGCTGACTTGCCTGGCTCTGCGTAGTCACAGTGCCTGGCTGTGCGTTCTTGCTGACTTGCCTGGCTCTGCGTAGTCACAGTGCCTGGCTCTACGTTCTTGCTGACTTGCCTGGCTGTGGCAGATGGTTGCCGCTCTGGGGAAGGCGACATCTGCGGCTCCTCACTCCACCTGCTGCTGACAAACACGGAGGCTCAACATCTACCGCCTGACTTCACTAAAGGCTGGCAGCAGACCCCCCAGCCTGGCCTTGCCGCACTCTGTGGCTCTCTGCTTTCAGAAGTGATGATGCCTCTGTTCCTTCAGTTACGCCTTGAAGAAACAGAGCCACACACGTGAACACAAAATGCTGGAGGAGCACAGCAATGTCAGGCAACATCTATAAACAGTCGCTGTTTCAGGCTGAGACCCTTCATTGGGACTGGAAAGGAAGGGGGGAGATGCCAGACCAAGAAGGTGCAAGGATGGGAAGGAGGACAAGTTAGAAAGTGACAGGTGAAACCAAGTGTATGGAAGGAGGGGTGAAGTAAGAAGCTGGGAGGTGATCGGTGGAAAAGGTAAAAGGCTGGACATGAAGAAATCTGATAGGAGAGTGGAGCCTGGGAGAAGTGGGGTGGGGGATACCAGGGAGAGCTGATAAGCAGGTGAGGAGAAGGGAAGAGAGTGGGGAATTGAAGAAGAGGGAAAGGGCAGGGGTAAAAATTTACCAGAAGTAAGAGGGGAGAGAGTGGGGAATTGAAGAAGAGGGAAAGGGCAGGGGTAAAAATTTACCAGAAGTAAGAGGGGAGAGAGTGGGGAATTGAAGAAGAGGGAAAGGGCAGGGGTAAAAATTTACCAGAAGTTGGTGAGATGGGTTCAAACATAAAATGAGATGTTGCTCCTCCACCCTAAGAGGAAGGGGGAAGATGCCAGAATAAAAAAGTGGGGGGAGGGGCAAGAGGCTAGCTGGAAGGTGATAGATGAAGCCAGGTGGGCAGGGAAGGTCAAGCGCTGGAGAAGAAAAACCTCATAAGGAGTGGACCATGGGAGAAAGGGAAGGAGGAGGTGATAGGCAGGTGAGGAGAAGTAGTAAGAGGAGACAGAGTGGGGAATTGAAGAAGAGGGAAGGGGGAGCAGCAAAAAATTAATGTTTTTAAACATGCTTCTATTGAGCAAGTTTCTGAGGAAATCTGGCATCAGATGGCAGAGAGAGAGAGCTTGGAGGAGGCTGATCACAGTGAACTCTGCCGCCTGCATCTGCTCCATCAGCTGGCATTTACGCAGCACTCACCATGCAGCCGATTGGCACTGAATAACTCGTACATCTTTAACCCTTTGCCACAGGCAGATGTAGAGGCCAAGCCATTGGGTATACACTCAGTGGCCATTTTATTAGGTACCTCCTGTTCGTGTTCCCCTGCTGACTTAGCCCATCCGCTTCAAGATTCGATGTATTGAGTGTTCAGCGATGCTTTTCTGCAGATCGCTGTTGTAACATGCATTTATTTCAGTTACTGTCAGCTTGAACCAGTCTGGCCATTCTCCTCTGATCTCTCTCATTAACAAAGGGTTTTTGCCCTCAGAACTGCCACTTAACAGATTGTTTTAAATTTTTTGCCCCATTTCTGTAAACTCTTGAGGCTGCTGTGCATGAAAATCCCAGGCGATCTGTAGTTTCTGAGATACTCAAACCACCCGGTCTGGCACCAACAATCATTCCACAGTCAAAGTCACTTAGGTCACATTTCTTCTCCATTTTGATGTTTGGGCTGAACAACAACTGAACCTCTTGACCATGTCTGCATGCTTTTATGCATTGAGTTGCTGCCACATGATTGGCTGATTAGATGTTTGCATTAAAGAGCAGGGGTACATTTGTACCTAATAAAGTGGCCACTGAGTGTATTTAAAGCAGAGGTTGATAGGTTCTTGATTGGTGAGGGTGTAAAAGGTTATGGGGAGAAGGCAGGAAAATGGGGTTGAGAGGGATAGTATATCAGACTTGATGGGCTGAATGGCCTAATTTGCTCCTATTTGTTATGATGTTAATGTGGTGCAAAGGCCATTGTAGAAGATGCATTCCTCCAGTGAGTGAGTTGTGTTATAATTCAGAGCACAGCCCCTCTGTGTAACCACAAACTGTTTCTGCCAGCTCTGTTCTGTGTTGAAACAGCTCACATGTTCTAGCTGATTGATGATCAAGATGCAGGGTGGGCTATTCAGCCCTTCTAGCCTGTCCTCACTGTTTTCCTGCACCCCAGGGTTGCAGATCACGGAGCCCCTCACTGATTACACTTCTACAACTGACACCATGGGGTCTGCTGTTTTCAGGAAAAGGAGCCAATGGAGGGACTGCACCTCCCTCCTCAAACACTCCATCTACTGGGCACCTCCCTCCTCAAACACTCCATCTACTGGGTACCTCCCTCCTCAAACACTCCATCTACTGGGCACCTCCCTCCTCAAACACTCCATCTACTGGGCACCTCCCTCCTCAAACATCCATCTACTGGGTACCTCCCCCCTCAAACACTCCATCTACTGGGCACCTCCCTCCTCAAACACTACATCTGCTGGGTACCTCCCTCCACAAACACTCCATCTACTGGGTACCTCTCCCCTCAAACACTCTATCTACTGGGCACCTCCCTCCTCAAACACTCCATATACCGGGCACCTCCCTCCACAAACACTCCATCTACTGGGTACATCCCCCCTCAAACACTCCATCTACTGGGCACCTCCCTCCACAAACACTCCATCTACTGGGGACCTCCCCCCCAAACAATACATCTACTGGGCAGCTCCCTCCACAAACACTCCATCTACTGGGTACCTCCCCCCTCAAACACTCCATCTACTGGGCACCTCCCTCCTCAAACAATCCATCTACTGGGCACCTCCCCCCTGAAACACTCCATCTACTGGGCACCTCCCTCCTCAAACACTCCATCTACTGGGTACCTCCCTCCACAAACACTCCATCTACTGGGTACCTCCCTCTTCAAACACTACATCTGCTGGGTACCTCCCTCCACAAATACTCCATGTACAGGGTACCTCCCCCCACGAACACTCCATCTACTGGGCACCTCCCTCCATGAACACTCCATATACCGGGCACCTCCCTCCACGAACACTCCATCTACTGGGTACCTCCCTCCACAAACACTCCATTTACTGGGCACCTCCCTCCTCAAACACTCCATCTACTGGGTACCTACCTCCTCAAACACTCCATCTACTGGGCACCTCCCTCCTCAAACACTCCATCTACTGGGCACCTCCCTCTTCAAACAATCCATCTACTGGGCACCTCCCTCCTCAAACACTCCATCTACTGGGCACCTCCCCCCTCAAACACTCCATCTACTGGGCACCTCCCTCCACAAACACTCCATCTACTGGGCAAATCCCTCCACAAACACTCCATCTACTGGGCACCTCCCTCCTCAAACACTCCATCTACTGGGTACCTCCCCCCTCAAACACTCCATCTACTGGGCACCTCCCTCCTCAAACACTCCATCTACTGGGCAAATCCCTCCTCAAACACTCCATCTGCTGGGTACCTCCCTCCTCAAACACTCCATCTACCGGGCACCTCCCTCCTCAAACACTACATCTGCTGGGTACCTCCCTCCACAAACACTCCATCTACTGGGTACCTCTCCCCTCAAACACTCTATCTACTGGGCACCTCCCTCCTCAAACACTCCATATACCGGGCACCTCCCTCCACAAACACTCCATCTACTGGGTACATCCCCCCTCAAACACTCCATCTACTGGGCACCTCCCTCCACAAACACTCCATCTACTGGGGACATCCCCCCCAAACAATCCATCTACTGGGCAGCTCCCTCCACAAACACTCCATCTACTGGGTACCTCCCCCCTCAAACACTCCATCTACTGGGCACCTCCCTCCTCAAACAATCCATCTACTGGGCACCTCCCCCCTGAAACACTCCATCTACTGGGCACCTCCCTCCTCAAACACTCCATCTACTGGGTACCTCCCTCCACAAACACTCCATCTACTGGGTACCTCCCTCTTCAAACACTACATCTGCTGGGTACCTCCCTCCACAAATACTCCATGTACAGGGTACCTCCCCCCACGAACACTCCATCTACTGGGCACCTCCCTCCATGAACACTCCATATACCGGGCACCTCCCTCCACGAACACTCCATCTACTGGGTACCTCCCTCCACAAACACTCCATTTACTGGGCACCTCCCTCCTCAAACACTCCATCTACTGGGTACCTACCTCCTCAAACACTCCATCTACTGGGCACCTCCCTCCTCAAACACTCCATCTACTGGGCACCTCCCTCTTCAAACAATCCATCTACTGGGCACCTCCCTCCTCAAACACTCCATCTACTGGGCACCTCCCTCCTCAAACACTCCATCTACTGGGCACCTCCCCCCTCAAACACTCCATCTACTGGGCACCTCCCTCCACAAACACTCCATCTACTGGGCAAATCCCTCCACAAACACTCCATCTACTGGGCACCTCCCTCCTCAAACACTCCATCTACTGGGTACCTCCCCCCTCAAACACTCCATCTACTGGGCACCTCCCTCCTCAAACACTCCATCTACTGGGCAAATCCCTCCTCAAACACTCCATCTACTGGGCACCTCCCTCTTCAAACACTACATCTGCTGGGCACCTCCCTCCACAAACACTCCATCTACTGGGCACCTCCCTCCTCAAACACTCCATCTACTGGGCACCTCCCCCTTCAAACACTCCATCTACTGGGCACCTCCCCCCTCAAACACTCCATCTACTGGGCACCTCCCCCCTGAAACACTCCATCTACTGGGCACCTCCCTCCTCAAACACTCCATCTACTGGGCACCTCCCCCCTCAAACAATCCATCTACTGGGTACCTCCCCCCTCAAACACTCCATCTACTGGGTACCTCCCCCCTCAAACACTCCATCTTCTGGGCACCTCCCTCCACAAACACTCCATCTACTGGGCACCTCCCTCCACAAACACTCCATCTACTGGGCACCTCCCTCCTCAAACACTCCATCTACTGGGCACCTCCCTCCACAAACACTCCATTTACTGGGCACCTCCCTCCACAAACACTCCATCTACTGGGCACCTCCCTCCTCAAACACTCCATCTACTGGGCACCTCCCTCCTCAAACACTCCATCTACTGGGCACCTCCCTCCTCAAACACTCCATCTACTGGGCACCTCCCTCCTCAAACACTCCATCTACTGGGCACCTCCCTCTTCAAACACTCCATCTACTGGGTACCTCCCCCCTCAAATACTTCATCTACTGGGCACCTCCCTCCACAAACACTCCATCTACTGGGCACCTCCCTCCTCAAACACTCCATCTACTGGGCACCTCCCTCCACAAACACTCCATCTACTGGGCAAATCCCTCCACAAACACTCCATCTACTGGGCACCTCCCTCCTCAAACACTCCATCTACTGGGCAACTCCCTCTTAAAAAACTACATCTGCTGGGTACCTACCTCCACAAACACTCCATCTACTGGGCACTTCCCTCCTCAAACCATCTACTGGGAACCACCCTCCTCAAACACTCCATCTACCGGGCACCTCCCCCCTCAAACACTCCATCTACTGGGCACCTCCCTCCTCAAACACTCCATCTACTGGGCACCACCCTCTTCAAACACTTCATCTACTGGGCACCTCCCCCCTCAAATCATCTACTGGGCACCTCCCTCCTCAAACACTCCATCTACTGGGCACCTCCCTCTTCAAACACTCCATCTACTGGGTACCTCCCCCCTCAAATACTCCATCTACTGGGCACCTCCCTCCACAAACACTCCATCTACTGGGCACCTCCCTCCTCAAACACTCCATCTACTGGGCAAATCCCTCCACAAACACTCCATCTACTGGGCACCTCCCTCTTCAAACACTACATCTGCTGGGTACCTCCCTCCACAAATACTCCATCTACTGGGCACCTCCCTCCTCAAACACTCCATCTACTGGGCACCTCCCTCCTCAAACCATCTACTGGGAACCACCCTCCTCAAACACTCCATCTACCGGGCACCTCCCCCCTCAAACACTCCATCTACTGGGCACCTCCCTCCTCAAACACTCCATCTACTGGGCACCTCCCTCCTCAAACACTCCATCTACTGGGTACCTCCCTCTTCAAACACTTCATCTACTGGGCACCTCCCCCCTCAAATCATCTACTGGGCACCTCCCTCCTCAAACACTCCATCTACTGGGCACCTCCCCCCTCAAATCATCTACTGGGCACCTCCCCCCTCAAATCATCTACTGGGCACCTCCCTCCTCAAACAATCCATCTACTGGGTACCTCCCTCCTCAAACACTCCATCTACTGGGCACCTCCCTCCACAAACACTCCATCTACTGGGCACCTCCCCCCTCAAACACTCCATCTACTGGGCACCTCCCTCCTCAAACAATCCATCTACTGGGCACCTCCCCCCTGAAACACTCCATCTACTGGGCACCTCCCTCCTCAAACACTCCATCTACTGGGTACCTCCCTCCACAAACACTCCATCTACTGGGTACCTCCCTCTTCAAACACTACATCTGCTGGGTACCTCCCTCCACAAATACTCCATGTACAGGGTACCTCCCCCCACGAACACTCCATCTACTGGGCACCTCCCTCCATGAACACTCCATATACCGGGCACCTCCCTCCACGAACACTCCATCTACTGGGTACCTCCCTCCACAAACACTCCATTTACTGGGCACCTCCCTCCTCAAACACTCCATCTACTGGGTACCTACCTCCTCAAACACTCCATCTACTGGGCACCTCCCTCCTCAAACACTCCATCTACTGGGCACCTCCCTCTTCAAACAATCCATCTACTGGGCACCTCCCTCCTCAAACACTCCATCTACTGGGCACCTCCCTCCTCAAACACTCCATCTACTGGGCACCTCCCCCCTCAAACACTCCATCTACTGGGCACCTCCCTCCACAAACACTCCATCTACTGGGCAAATCCCTCCACAAACACTCCATCTACTGGGCACCTCCCTCCTCAAACACTCCATCTACTGGGTACCTCCCCCCTCAAACACTCCATCTACTGGGCACCTCCCTCCTCAAACACTCCATCTACTGGGCAAATCCCTCCTCAAACACTCCATCTACTGGGCACCTCCCTCTTCAAACACTACATCTGCTGGGCACCTCCCTCCACAAACACTCCATCTACTGGGCACCTCCCTCCTCAAACACTCCATCTACTGGGCACCTCCCCCTTCAAACACTCCATCTACTGGGCACCTCCCCCCTCAAACACTCCATCTACTGGGCACCTCCCCCCTGAAACACTCCATCTACTGGGCACCTCCCTCCTCAAACACTCCATCTACTGGGCACCTCCCCCCTCAAACAATCCATCTACTGGGTACCTCCCCCCTCAAACACTCCATCTACTGGGTACCTCCCCCCTCAAACACTCCATCTTCTGGGCACCTCCCTCCACAAACACTCCATCTACTGGGCACCTCCCTCCACAAACACTCCATCTACTGGGCACCTCCCTCCTCAAACACTCCATCTACTGGGCACCTCCCTCCACAAACACTCCATTTACTGGGCACCTCCCTCCACAAACACTCCATCTACTGGGCACCTCCCTCCTCAAACACTCCATCTACTGGGCACCTCCCTCCTCAAACACTCCATCTACTGGGCACCTCCCTCCTCAAACACTCCATCTACTGGGCACCTCCCTCCTCAAACACTCCATCTACTGGGCACCTCCCTCTTCAAACACTCCATCTACTGGGTACCTCCCCCCTCAAATACTTCATCTACTGGGCACCTCCCTCCACAAACACTCCATCTACTGGGCACCTCCCTCCTCAAACACTCCATCTACTGGGCACCTCCCTCCACAAACACTCCATCTACTGGGCAAATCCCTCCACAAACACTCCATCTACTGGGCACCTCCCTCCTCAAACACTCCATCTACTGGGCAACTCCCTCTTAAAAAACTACATCTGCTGGGTACCTACCTCCACAAACACTCCATCTACTGGGCACTTCCCTCCTCAAACCATCTACTGGGAACCACCCTCCTCAAACACTCCATCTACCGGGCACCTCCCCCCTCAAACACTCCATCTACTGGGCACCTCCCTCCTCAAACACTCCATCTACTGGGCACCACCCTCTTCAAACACTTCATCTACTGGGCACCTCCCCCCTCAAATCATCTACTGGGCACCTCCCTCCTCAAACACTCCATCTACTGGGCACCTCCCTCTTCAAACACTCCATCTACTGGGTACCTCCCCCCTCAAATACTCCATCTACTGGGCACCTCCCTCCACAAACACTCCATCTACTGGGCACCTCCCTCCTCAAACACTCCATCTACTGGGCAAATCCCTCCACAAACACTCCATCTACTGGGCACCTCCCTCTTCAAACACTACATCTGCTGGGTACCTCCCTCCACAAATACTCCATCTACTGGGCACCTCCCTCCTCAAACACTCCATCTACTGGGCACCTCCCTCCTCAAACCATCTACTGGGAACCACCCTCCTCAAACACTCCATCTACCGGGCACCTCCCCCCTCAAACACTCCATCTACTGGGCACCTCCCTCCTCAAACACTCCATCTACTGGGCACCTCCCTCCTCAAACACTCCATCTACTGGGTACCTCCCTCTTCAAACACTTCATCTACTGGGCACCTCCCCCCTCAAATCATCTACTGGGCACCTCCCTCCTCAAACACTCCATCTACTGGGCACCTCCCCCCTCAAATCATCTACTGGGCACCTCCCCCCTCAAATCATCTACTGGGCACCTCCCTCCTCAAACAATCCATCTACTGGGTACCTCCCTCCTCAAACACTCCATCTACTGGGCACCTCCCTCCACAAACACTCCATCTACTGGGCACCTCCCTCCGCAAACACTCCATCTACTGGGCAAATCCCTCCTCAAACACTCCATCTACAGGGTACCTCCCTCCTCAAACACTCCATCTACTGGGCACCTCCCCCCTCAAACACTCCATCTACTGGGTACCTCCCTCCATGAACACTCCATCTACTGGGCAAATCCCTCCACAAACACTCCATCTACTGGGCACCTCCCCCCTCAAACACTCCATCTACTGGGCACCTCCCCCCTCAAACACTCCATCTACTGGGTACCTCCCTCCATGAACACTCCATCTACTGGGCACCTCCCTCCTCAAACACTCCATCTACTGGGTACCTCCCCCCTCAAACACTCCATCTACTGGGCACCTCCCCCCTCAAACACTCCATCTACTGGATACCTCCCTCCATGAACACTCCATCTACTGGGCAAATCCCTCCACAAACACTCCATCTACTGGGCACCTCCCTCCACAAACACTCCATCTACTGGGTACCTCCCTCCACAAACACTCTATCTCCTGGGTACCTCCCTCCACAAACACTCCATCTACTGCGCAAATCCCTCCTCAAACACCCCATCTACTGGGCACCTCCCTCCTCAAACACTCCATCTACTGGGCACCTCCCTCCTCAAACACTCCATCTACTGGGCACCTCCCTCCTCAAACACTCCATCTACTGGGCACCTCCCTCCTCAAACACTCCATCTACTGGGCAAATCCCTCCACAAACACTCCATCTACTGGGTACCTCCCCCCTCAAATACTCCATCTACTGGGCAAATCCCTCCACAAACACTCCATCTACTGGGCACCTCCCTCCTCAAACACTCCATCTACTGGGCACCCCCCTCAAACACTCCATCTACTGGGCACCTCCCTCCTCAAACACTCCCTCTACTGGGCACCTCCCTCCTCAAACTCTCCATCTACTGGGCACCTCCCTCCTCAAACACTCCATCTACTGGGCACCTCACTCCTCAAACACTCCATCTGCTGGGTACCTCCCCCCTCAAACACTCCATCTACTGGGCACCTCCCTCCTCAAACACTCCATCTACTGGGTACCTCCCCCCTCAAACACTCCATCTACTGGGCACCTCCCTCCTCAAACACTACATCTGCTGGGTACCTCCCCCCTCAAACAATCCATCTGCTGGGTACCTCCCCCCTCAAACACTCCATCTACTGGGTACCTCCCCCCTCAAACACTCCATCTACAGGCACCTCCCTCCTCAAACAATCCATCTGCTGGGTACCTCCCCCCTCAAACACTCCATCTACTGGGCACCTCCCCCCTCAAATCATCTACTGGGCACCTCCCCCCTCAAATCATCTACTGGGCACCTCCCTCCTCAAACACTCCATCTACTGGGCACCTCCCCCCTCAAATCATCTACTGGGCACCTCCCCCCTCAAATCATCTACTGGGCACCTCCCTCCTCAAACAATCCATCTACTGGGTACCTCCCTCCTCAAACACTCCATCTACTGGGCACCTCCCTCCACAAACACTCCATCTACTGGGCACCTCCCTCCACAAACACTCCATCTACTGGGCAAATCCCTCCTCAAACACTCCATCTACAGGGTACCTCCCTCCACAAACACTCCATCTACTGGGCACCTCCCTCCTCAAACACTCCATCTACTGGGTACCTCCCCCCTCAAACACTCCATCTACTGGGCACCTCCCTCCTCAAACACTCCATCTACTGGGCACCTCCCCCCTCAAACACTCCATCTACTGGGTACCTCCCTCCATGAACACTCCATCTACTGGGCAAATCCCTCCACAAACACTCCATCTACTGGGCACCTCCCCCCTCAAACACTCCATCTACTGGGCACCTCCCCCCTCAAACACTCCATCTACTGGGTACCTCCCTCCATGAACACTCCATCTACTGGGCACCTCCCTCCTCAAACACTCCATCTACTGGGTACCTCCCCCCTCAAACACTCCATCTACTGGGCACCTCCCCCCTCAAACACTCCATCTACTGGATACCTCCCTCCATGAACACTCCATCTACTGGGCAAATCCCTCCACAAACACTCCATCTACTGGGTACCTCCCTACACAAACACTCCATCTACTGCGCAAATCCCTCCTCAAACACTCCATCTACTGGGCACCTCCCTCCTCAAACACTCCATCTACTGGGCACCTCCCTCCTCAAACACTCCATCTACTGGGCACCTCCCTCCTGAAACACTCCATCTACTGGGCAAATCCCTCCACAAACACTCCATCTACTGGGCACCTCCCTCCTCAAACACTCCATCTACTGGGCACCTCCCTCCTCAAACACTCCATCTGCTGGGTTCCTCCCCCCTCAAACACTCCATCTACTGGGCACCTCCCTCCTCAAACACTCCATCTACTGGGTACCTCCCCCCTCAAACACTCCATCTACTGGGCACCTCCCTCCTCAAACACTACATCTGCTGGGTACCTCCCCCCTCAAACAATCCATCTGCTGGGTACCTCCCCCCTCAAACACTCCATCTACTGGGTACCTCCCCCCTCAAACACTCCATCTACTGGGCACCTCCCTCCTCAAACAATCCATCTGCTGGGTACCTCCCCCCTCAAACACTCCATCTACTGGGCACCTCCCTCCACAAATACTCCATCTACTGGGTACCTCCCCCCTCAAACAATCCATCTACTGGGCACCTCCCTCCTCAAACACTCCATCTACTTGGCACCTCCCTCCACAAATACTCCATCTACTGGGTACCTCCCTCCACAAATACTCCATCTACTGGGCACCTCCCTCCACAAACACTCCATCTACTGGGCACCTCCCTCCACAAACACTCCATCTACTGGGCACCTCCCTCCACAAACACTCCATCTACTGGGCACCTCCCTCCACAAACACTCCATCTACTGGGCACCTCCCTCCTCAAACACTCCATCTACTGGGCACCTCCCTCCACAGACAATCCATCTACTGGGTACCTCCCCCCTCAAACACTCCATCTACTGGGCACCTCCCTCCTCAAACACTCCATCTGCTGTGTACCTCCCCCCTCAAACACTCCATCTACTGGGCACCTCCCTCCTCAAACACTCCATCTACTGGGCACCTCCCTCCTCAAACACTCCATCTACTGGGCACCTCCCTCCACAAACACTCTATCTACTGGGTACCTCCCTCCACAAACACTCCATCTACTGGGTACCTCCCCCTCAAACACTTCATCTACTGGGCACCTCCCTCCTCAAACACTCTATCTACTGGGTACCTCCCTCCACAAACACTCCATATACCGGGCACCTCCCTCCACAAACACTCCATCTACTGGGCACCTCCCTCCTCAAACACTCCATCTACTGGGCACCTCCCTCCTCAAACACTCCATCTACTGGGCAAATCCCTCCACAAACACTCCATCTACTGGGCACCTCCCTCCTCAAACACTCCATCTACTGGGCAAATCCCTCCACAAACACTCCATCTACTGGGTACCTCCCTCCACAAACACTCCATCTACTGGTCACCTCCCTCCACAAACACTCCATCGGTGAGGTTCCTCCCTCCATAAACACATCATTGGTGAGGCTCCTCCCTTCACAAACACTCAGCAAGATTCCTCCCTCCCCGTACTCTCCTTCAGCGAGACTCCTTCCTCCACAAACAGTCCGTCACCGAAGCACCTCCTTTGATGAACACTCCATCACCCAGATATCTTCCTCCACACAACACTCCCTCAGTCAGTTATCTCCCTCGATGAGGTATCTCCATCAGCATGATATTCCCTTGGTGAGGTATTTCCCTCGACGCGATGCTTCCTCAGCATGATGCTCCCTTGGTGAGGTGTCTCCCTCGATGTGATTCTCCCTCAGTGAGGTGTCTCCTTCGACGCGTTGCTCCCTCAGCATGATGCTCCCTCGGTCAGTTATCTTCCTCAGTAGGTATCTTCCTCAGCATGATGCTCCCTCGACGCAATGCTCCCTTCAAGAGGTATCTCCCTCAACCCGATTCTCCTTCGATGAGGTCTCTCCCTCGATGTGATGCTCCCTCGGTGAGTTATCTCCCTCGACATGATACTCCCTCGGTGAGGTATCTCCCTTGATGTGATGCCTCGGTGAGGAATCTCCCTCAGCATGATGCTCCCTCAGTGAGGTATTCCCCTCGACTCGATGCTCCCTCAGTCAGGTATCTCCCTCGATGCGATGCTCCCTTGGTGTGGTATCTTCCTCGATGCGATGTTCCCTCAGTGAGGTATCTCCCTCAAAGTAACACTGCAGTGCTGACCTAGAATTCTATCCTCAAATGTATTTAAAACTTGAGAAGGCCATTCAGCCTAACCAGCCTACCATAAGACATAGGAGCAGAATTAGGCCATTCAGCCCATTAAGCCTGCTCTACCATCTCATTATGGCTGATCTATCACACCATTTTAACCCCATTCTCCTGCATTCTCTCCATAGCCTTTGACACCCTGACTAGTCAAGAACCTCCACTTTAAATATACTCAATGATTCAGCCTTCAGAACCATCTTTGGCAGCGAATTCCACAGATTCACCTCTCTATTCCAGCGTGTACAGGCCCAGAGCCAGCAAATGGTCCCCCATACCTTTCATTCCCGGGATCATTTCTGTGAATCACCTCTGGGCCTTTCTAATACCAGCATATCCTTTCTTAGATAAGGGGCCCAAAACTGCCCTCACTACCATCTTTAAACACCAGTGAAGGTGTGGAGCATTTTGAAGGGGTGGTTTAGAGGCAGGTATGTTGGGAACATTTAAGAGACTCTTAGATAGCCACATGAATGATAGGAAAATGGAGGGTTATGTGGGAGGAAGGGCTAGATTGACCTTTGAGTAGGTTAAAAGGTGGCATGACATTGTGGGCCGAAGGGTCTGAACTGTACAGTACTGTTCTGTGTTCTGAGTCAAGGGGGTAGTTGGGGGAGAGGGGTATCTGTTTCTCTCTAGCTGTCCTCCCCAGTCAGTTCTGCTGACTTCACAGATCACTTCTCACGAAGCCCCCTGTGCCATTCTTGGAAGAAGTGGCTTTGAAAGTCTCCCCACTCGGAAATCATAACTGTCCACTTGTAATTGTTGCCCTGGAATCCTTTGCAACTTTATCTTGTCTTGCTCTGCCCGGTTCCCAGGTGTTCTCTGAAGGGAAAGTCAGGATTTCTAGGGCTGTGTCTCGGCCCGATACTCTTTTCTGTAGATACTGCCTGTCCGGCTGAGTTCCTCCAGCATTCTGTGTGTGTTGTTTGGATTTCCAGCATCTGCAGATTTTCTCATGGTTGAGTTCATCCTGCATGACTGCACTATTTCTGCACACTGTTCCTGTCAGCACGCCCTCTTGACTTCTGCCTCACTGAGCTCTCACTCTCCAAAAAGGTACAAAGGAAGTCCAGCTAACAAAGGTTTGATTCAGCTTGCCTGCATTCTGTTTTGTCTGCACACCCTTCGAAGTCCACACCTGTCTGTGCACTGGTCCTGATCGAACCCTGTTTGCATCGACACTTTCACGATTGACACAACCCAATCAATGCTCTCTTCTTGCTGCTGCCATCATGAAGAAGGTACAGGAGCCTCAGGACCCACACCACCATCAGTTTCCTGAACCAGTGGGGATAACTTCACTCAACTTCATTTGCCGCATCACCGAAAAGCTCGCACAACCTACGCACTCACTTTCAAGAGTCTCTTTATCTCATATTATCGGTATTGGTTGCATATTTCTTTATTCTTTTCTTCTTTTGTATTTGCACAATTTGTTATATTTTGCTCATTGGTTGTCAGCCCATCTTGTGTGTAGTTTTTCATTGACTCTATTGTGTTTCTTTGTATTTACTGTGAATGCCCACAAGAAAATTACCTACCAGCCCATCCAACACATTCAACTTCTGTCTTTTCCAAAGGGACTCCACCACTAAACATATCTTTACCTCCCATCTCTCTCTGCTTTCCGCAAGGCTTGATCCCTTCGTGATTCCCTTGTTCATTTGTCCCTCCCTACTAATCTCCCTCCAGGCACTTTCCCTACTACACCTGCCCATTCACCTCCTCCCTCACCTCCATTCAGGGCCCCAGGCAGACCTACCAGGTGAGGCAACACTTCACCCGTGACCTGCTGGGGTCGTCTGTTATGTCCAGTGCTCCCGATGCGGCCTCTTTCGGAGAGACTCATCGTTATATTGGGGGACCACTTCATCGAGCACCTCTGCACCAATAGCCACAAGCAGGACTTCCTAATGGCCAAACATTTTAATTCTATTCCCACTCCCGTTCTAACATGTCATTCAATGTCCTCCTCTTGTGCCAAGATGAGGCTGCCTGTAGGGTGGAGGAGCAACATCTTGTATTCCATCTGGGTACCCTCCAACTTGATGGCATGAATATCGATTTCTCCTTCCAGTGAACAAATTAACCCCCTCCCACCCCCACTTCTATTCCCCACTCTGACCTTTCATTTCGTCTCACCGGCTTATCACTTATGCCTGGGTCCCCACCTCCTTCCCTTCTCCTGTGGTCCACTCTCCTCTCCTATCAGATTTTTGTTTAGGTATTACCTAAAATGTGATCAGATCTTCACGTAAGTTCTAAAACAAGATAGAGAGAACCCAATTAAATAATACATAAAACATTATACTTGTTCATTTATTGATTGAGAAAAATTATCCACTGTTATATGTACTTGTTGGAAAAAGTGTGTGAAACTGGTGTGACCCCCTTGTACAGCAATAATTTCGACCAGACATTTCCAGTAACTGTTGATCAGTCCTGTGCATCAGCTTGGAGGAATTTTCGGCCATTCCTCCTCACAAAACTGCTTCACCTCTTGGGGTGTTGGTGGGCTTCCTTGCATGAACTGCTTGGTTCAGGTCCTTACACAACATCTCTATAGGATTAAGGTCAGGACTTTGACTCAGGCCTTTCAAAACATGGGTTTTCTTCCTGTTGCTGATTTGTCTTTCGGATAATCGTCTTGTTGCATTACTCTACTTCTATTAAGCTTCAGTGACGGATATTCTCCCGCGAAATGTCTTGATACAATTTTGAATTCATTGTTCCCACAACAATTGGAAGCTGTCCAGGCCCTGAGGCTGCAAAGCAGCCCCAAGCCATGATGCTCCCTCCACCACGCTTCACAGTTGGGATGAGGTTTTGGTGTTGGTGTGTAGTGCCCTTTTTCCTCCAAACAGGAATGTGCACTTCTGGCAAATAGTTCAACTTCTTCCTCATCTGCCCACAGAACATTGTCCCAGAAGCATTGTAAAACATCCAGGTGGTCTTTTGCAAACTTGAGACATGCAGCAGTGGTTTCCTCCGTGGTGTCCTTCCATGAGCACCGTTCTTGTTCAGTGTTTTTCTTACAGTCGACACATGAACAGAGACTTCAGCAAGTTCTAGAGATTTCTGCAGGTCTTTTGCTGTTACCCTTGGGGGTTTTTCTCACCTCCTTCACGTCATGCTCTTGGTGTGATCTTTGCAGGATGCTCACTCCTATGAACAATAGCAACAGTACTGAGACTGTGGACTGATGAATACTTTAGAAATGCTCTTTCTTGAGAAGAGCAGGCTCTGACAGTAACCTGACTTTGAGTGTCTTTTTTTTATAGGGCCAGGCTCTCTCCACCCCACACCTCCAATCTCATCTCATTGATTGGAACACCTGACTCCAAATAGCTTTTGTAGAAGGCATTACCCCAGAGGGTCACATACTTTATCCAACAATACTGGATCATTTTTATCAATATGTAATGACAAGTGTAATGGCTTTTGTGTTGTTTAAGTGGGTTCTCTTTATCTGGTTTTAGGACATGTGAAGATCTGATCACATTTGAGGTTATATTTTTGCAGGAACAGAATATTTTTCAGGGTTTACAAATTCTCTACCACCACTCTATCTAATTTGATAATGAAATTACTTTGAACTTGAACCTCCCTCTTGTGTTTTTCAGGCTAGTTTAGCTGCAACTAGACAAGGGTCATCGCCAAATGGGAACGTGTCTCAACAGCCTGCCTCTTCACAGACCACTGTGAGTATCTGAAGCAAGTGGCCGGTTTATGCGGGAGGTCAGCACTTGGTGCCGTACATTAAATGCACAGGAAGAAATGAAGCAGCATTCATAGATTTTAGTCCAATTTGAGCTTGGAGATGTGACAATGCATGTTTCTCAGAGCCCAGTGTTCCAGCAGCTCATCTGAATCTGGAGAAAGGCCGAGTATTACATTTCAAATTTAGATATGCAGCATATCTGGCCCAACGAGCCCATGCCGCTCATATACCCCAATGTGCCAATTAACCAGTTACCATGGGCACCGTGGTAGCGTAGTGGTTAGCACAATGCTATTACAGTTCAGGGTGTCAGAGTTCAGAGTTCAATTCGGGCATCCTGTGGAAACAAGTTTGTACGTCCATCCCGTGTGTGTGTGGGTCTCCTCCGGATGCTCCAGTTTCCTCCCATGGTCCAAAGGTTAATTGGTCATTGCAAATTGTCACATGATTAGGCTAGCATTAAAATCAGTGGGTTGCTGGGCAACACGGCTCAGAGGACCTATTCCACACTGTATCTCTAAATTAAAAGAATAAAATAAAAAGGCCAAATATTTTATTTTTTATTTAGACATAGAACACGGTAATGGGATCCTCTAGTTCATCGAGATCACGGAGCTCAATTACACCCAGGTGACCAATTAACTTACTAACCATTGGAATGCTTAGTTCCGGTCCTTCCACAACATTTCTGTAGGATTAAGGTTAGGACTTTGACTCAGGCCTTTCAAAACACAGGTTTTGAACTTAGAGGAGTACACAGCATCAGTGACCAGCTACATCAGCAAGTGCATTGATGATGTTACTCTGTCCAAAACCATCACTATACGTGCCAACCAGAAGCCATGGTGTGTGTGCTGCTGAGGTCCCACGACTCCGCCTTCAGAGCAGGCGACAAGGCAGCTTTAACAACAGCAAGGGCCAAACTGTCCCGAGCCATCAGAGGGGCAAAGCGTGCACACACCCAGCTAATCCACAGTTACTTCCAGGACAGCGGCGACACATGGCGCATGTGGAAGGGGATCCAGGACATCACCAATTACAAGACAACATCACCTGACTGTGCAGGTGATGCCTCCCTCCCAAATGCGCTGAATAACTTCTACGCCCAGTTTGAGGCAGAAAATGACGTGGTGGCGAGGAAGTCCACCCCTCCTACGAATGGCCATCTGCTGTGTCTCTCCATGGCTGACATGAGAAGAACCCTGTGCAGGGTCAACCCAAGGAAGGCTGCTGGACCAGACAACATCCCTGGTAGAGTGCTCAGAGGATGTGCAGACTAGCTAGCAGATGTTCTCACTGACATCTTCAACATCTCCCTGAGCAGCACCACCGTTCCAACGTGCTTCAAGGCCGCTACCATCGTCCCCGTGCCGAAGAAGTCTTCAATGTCCTGCCTAAATGACTACCGTCCCGTTGCACTTACATCCATCATCATGAAGTGTTTTGAGAGGCTTGTCATGAGGCATATCAAGACCCTGCTGCCCCCCTCACTAGACCCCCCCTGCAGTTTGCGTACCATCCCAACCGCTCAACAGATGACGTCATTGACACCACCCTCCACCTGGCCCTAACCCACCTGGACAAAAAAGACACATTCGGATGCTGTTCATAGACTTTAGTTCAGCATTCAACACAATCATCCCTCAGAAACTGATTGGAAAGCTGAGCCTATTGGGCCTGAACACCTCCCTCTGCAACTGGATCCTAGACTTCCTGACTGGGAGACCTCAGTCAGTCCGGATCGGGAGCAGCATCTCCAACACCATCACACTGAGCACAGGGGTTCCCCAGGGCTGTATGCTCAGTCCACTGCTGTTCACTCTGCTGACCCACGACTGTGCTGCAACACACAGCTCGAACCATATCATCAAGTTCGCCGCTGACACGACCGTGGTGGGTCTCATCAGCAGAACGACGAGTCAGCTTACAGAGAGGAGGTGTAGCAGCTAATGGACTGGTGCAGAGCCAACAACCTGTCTCTTAATGTGAACAAAACAAAAGAGATGGTTGTTGACTTCAGGAGGGCACGGAGCGACCACTCCCTGCTGAACATCGACGGCTCCTCGGTAGAGATCCTAAACAGCATCAAATTTCTTGGTGTTCACCTGACAGAGAATCTCACCTGGTCCCTCAACACCAGCTCCATAGCAAAGAAAGCCCAACAGTGTCTCTACTTTTTGCGAAGGCTGAGGAAAATCCATCTCCCACCCCCCATCCTCATCACATTCTACAGGGGTTGTATTGAGAGCGTCCTGAGCAACTGCATCACTGCCTGCTTCGGAAATTGTACCATCTTGGATCGCAAGACCCTGCAGCGGATAGTGAGGTCAGCTGAGATCATCGGGGTCTCTCTTCCCACCATCACGGACATTTACACTACACGCTGCATCCGCAAAGGAAACAGCATTATGAAGGACCCCATGCACCCCTCATACAATCTCTTCTCCCTCCTGCCGTCTGGGAAAAGGCTCCGAAGCGTTCGGGCTCTCACGGCCAGACTATGTAACAGTTTCTTCCCCCAAGCTATCAGACTCCTCAATACCCGAAGCCTGGACTGACACCTTGCCCTACTGTCCTGTTTATTATTTATTGTAATGCCAGTACTGTTTTTGTGCACTTTATGCAGTCCAGTGTAGGTCTGTAGTCTAGTGTAGCTTTCTCTGTGTTGTTTTTTTATTACGTATTTCAGTCTAGTTTTTGTAATGTGTCATGTAAACCATGGTCCTGGAAAACGTTCTCTCATTTTTATTATGCACTGTACCAGCAGTCATGGTTGAAATGACAATAAAAGTTGACTTGACTTGAATGTGGGAGGAAACACACATAGTCTGGGGAGACTGGACTGCTTATAGACAGTAGTGGGAATCGAACCCAGTCGCTAGTGCTGTCATAGCATTAGGCTGACAACTACGCTACCGTGTTAGCCCTAAGTAGGAGGTTTGTTGCCACTGGAAATCTGGCCGCTGTTCACTTGGATAGGCCACCTCTGTCTGAGGTCCTGTGTGAACCCTTCCCCTGACCCCTGTCCGTACAGCTGGCCATTGTCCGTCTCCTTACACCACCCCACCCTCTGTATTCGACTGGATTCTGCGGAAAGTGTGGAAACTTTCCGTCACCCTGCTTTCCACCACTCCCTTCTTGCCCTTTCCTGGATTTAGCTGCTCTCTCATCGTGACCTGAGACCATAAGAAAGAGAAACAGAATTGGGCCATTCAGCCCATCGAGTCTGCTTTGCCATGCCATCATGGTTGATTTACTATCCCTCTCAACCCCATTCTTTTGCCTTCTCCCTGTAACCTTTGACACCTTGACTAATCAAGAACTAAATGACTCTGCCTCCACAGTCAACTGTGGCAGTGAATTCTACAGATTCACCACCGTCTGTTCTAAAGAGACGTCATTCTATTCTGAGGCTATGCCCCCCCCCCCCCCCCCGCATTTGAAACATCCTCCCCACATCTACTCTATTGGGGCCTCTCAGTATCTGAGAAATTTCAATGAGATCCCCGCTCATTCTTCTAAACTCCAGTGAGTACCTATCTAGGAGCATCACATGTTCCTGATATGTTAACCCGGTGACCCACTCCTATCTTTTGAATAGAAGTAGGAGGAGGCCATTTGGCCTTCTGTGTCTGAGCATGCTGGTAACTGTCCCTGCTCCTACCCTCTGTTATTCGTGGTGCTTTTCACATGGACAAATATGTCTCCCTCCTCCCTCTCTTACACGCAGTGGATTCCAGTTAGTTGGAACACATCGGAACCAGTATGCTTTGGCCCGATGAAGCGGCTGTCTTAATTAGCAGAAGTTTCATGGGAATAGTTAAAAATGTACATAAAAGACAAAACTGCTGTTTAACTGAATAACAAATTATGTACTTAAATTAAATACAGAACAAGTTACGACACTACCAATACTACTACAGTATTTTAAAACTATTAGTTCCGCATAGTTATTCATGGAGGAATTCAACCAGTGTACATTGTCGTATTCTTTTGATTGACTGTAAATGAACAAGACAACTATTGTAGATGATGGACTGCCATTATGCAATGCATCTCCAAATCTTCATTTTAATTGTAACATTCAAGGTGACTGTTGATACCTTCAAGTTCTTCACGGTTCCTAACTTGCTGAAATAGTGAAATCATTTCATTTTCACTCTGGCATCTCCAAGCCTGAATGCTTGAAACTGCAGTAAGCAGAACAGTTCTGAATTGGCTTACTGCTTCAGTGGACAGAAAAAGAGTGAGAAGCCAGGGGAATGGACAGGAGGGCAAGAGGCCGGGGAGTGGACAGGAGGAGGGTGAGAGGCCGGGGGAGTGGACAGGAGGAGAGTGAGAGGCCGGGGAGTGGACAGGAGGGCGAGAGGCCGGGGAGTGGACAGGAGGAGGGTGAGAGGCCGGGGGAGTGGACAGGAGGAGAGCGAGAGGCCGGGGGAGTGGACAGGAGGAGGGCGAGAGGCCGGGGAGTGGACAGGAGGAGGGTGAGAGGCCGGGGGAGTGGACAGGAGGAGAGCGAGAGGCCGGGGGAGTGGACAGGAGGAGGGCGAGAGGCCGGGGTAGTGGACAGGAGGAGAGCGAGAGGCCGAGGAGTGGACAGGAGGAGGGCGAGAGGCCGGGGGAGTGGACAGGAGGAGGATATCAGGCCGGGGAGTGGACAGGAGGAGGATATCAGGCCGGGGAGTGGACAGGAGGAGGGCGAGAGGCCGGGGAGTGGACAGGAGGAGTGCGAGAGGCCGGGGGATTGGACAGGAGGAGTGAGAGGCCGGGGGAGTGGACAGGAGGAGGGCGAGATGCCGGGGGAGTGGACAGGAGGATATCAGGCCGGGGAGTGGACAGGAGGAGAGCGAGAGGCCGGGGGAGTGGACAGGAGGAGAGCGAGAGGCCGGGGGAGTGGACAGGAGGAGAGCGAGAGGCCGGGGGAGTGGACAGGAGGAGAGCGAGATGCCGGGGGAGTGGACAGGAGGATATCAGGCGGGGGAGTGGACAGGAGGATATCAGGCCGGGGAGTGGACAGGAGGAGAGTGAGAGGCCGGGGGAGTGGACAGGAGGAGAGTGAGAGGCCGGGGAGTGGACAGGAGGGCGAGAGTCCGGGCGAGTGGACAGGAGGGCGAGAGTCCGGGCGAGTGGACAGGAGGTGGGTGAGAGGCCGGGGAGTGGACAGGAGGAGAGCGAGAGGCCGGGGGAGTGGACAGGAGGTGGGCGAGAGGCCGGGGGAGTGGACAGGAGGAGAGCGAGAGGCCGGGGGAGTGGACAGGAGGTGGGCGAGAGGCCGGGGGAGTGGACAGGAGGTGGGCTAGAGGCCGGGGGAGTGGACAGGAGGAGGGCGAGAGGCCGGGGGAGTGGACAGGAGGAGAGTGAGAGGCCGGGGAGTGGACAGGAGGGCGAGAGTCCGGGCGAGTGGACAGGAGGTGGGCAAGAGGCCGGGGGAGTGGACAGGAGGTGGGTGAGAGGCCGGGGAGTGGACAGGAGGAGAGCGAGAGGCCGGGGGAGTGGACAGGAGGTGGGCGAGAGGCCGGGGGAGTGGACAGGAGGAGAGCGAGAGGCCGGGGGAGTGGACAGGAGGTGGGCGAGAGGCCGGGGGAGTGGACAGGAGGTGGGCTAGAGGCCGGGGGAGTGGACAGGAGGAGGGTGAGAGGCCGGGGAGTGGACAGGAGGAGAGCGAGAGGCCAGGGCAGTGAGCTGACCCTGCATTGACGGCAATGTCCCTTTGACCCAGATTAACCTGGCCACGTCCCCGGCCGCAGCTCAGCTGATCAGCCGGGCTCAGACCGTGAACTCCGGTGCCACAGGAATCGCCCAGCAGGCCGTTCTCCTGGGGAACTCGAACAGCCCGGCTCTGACAGCCAGCCAGGCACAGATGTACCTCCGGGCACAGATGGTAAGCAGCAAACTATTGCTTCCTACAAGTGTTGAGTGCGTGATGTGATGTTGGAGGTGCCTCGCCATTAATCACAATCACCCTTTGTTCCTTTTGAAGATTAATTCGTCAGTGTCTGCCCATGACCTTTGATCCTTTGTGATCTTCCTTTAGGGAATCAATTATTATTCTTCCATTTGTTCTCAGCCTCAGCATTTGTTTCCTCTCCCGGGTTGCCGGGGTTCCAATCCAATCCACAGGGAAAACAGTGTCTGCTAAGAATATTCATTCAGAGGCTGATCTGAGCAGATGAAGGCTCAAGGATCTTTGGAGAGACGGGCCTTTTTCTGATTGTACAATCTGGTCATAACTATCGAAGCTCATTCACTGGGTAACCTGGTTATTCGCTGATTTACCGAGACAGTTGGAGTTAGAATCTGTGCAAAGTATATCACAACCAGTAGCCAAAAGGCGACATATGGTAGATGTCCTGTCACTGACGTGTATGCACGCACAGTTACACAGTCTGTGCACACGTGTGTGTATGCTCAATCACCAAGTATGTGCACACATAGTCATTAACATGTGCACGTAAGACCAGGAACAGAAATAGGCCATTCAGCTCTAACATTCCATCATGGCTGATCCCATCCCATTCAACCTCATACACCTGCCTTCTCACCATACCCTTTGATGCCCTGACCAATCAGGAAATAATCAACTTCTGTCCTGAGTATACCCACGGACTTGGCCACCACTGCAGTCTGGCAGAGCATCCACAGATTCTCTACTCTCTGGCTAAAAAAATTCCTCCTTACCTCCATTCTAAAAGGTCGCTTCTCAATTTTGAGGCTGTGCCCTCCAGTTCTGGATACCCCCACCACAGGAAATACTCTCTCCACACCCACCTTATCTAGACCATTCATACACATAGTCAACTCAGTTACAAATGTGTGGCCACATACATATTTTCACAGATGTCACGTGAACACAGTCAATATATCTATGCATATATGCACATGCACACACACATACATAGGCACGCGTTAAGAGCCAAACATATCCGCACCTTACACACTGCATTGGAGAGAATAGTCAGGGCACCCTCTCAGCACAGCCTCACACCTGTAAATCACACACATGACATCACTTGAGTGGTGTCATTAGTGTTCTGTTGCCTTCTGGCCAAAAGACCATGTTCCTCGGAGTGATTCATTCTATTCCTCTTCCACAAGGGCTGCCCGACACTGAGTATTTGCTCTGTTCACATTCCAATCTCCCACCACGCTGTTAAACTCTACTCCAGTTGCTCCTCAAGTTCAGTAATGCCACGTAGAAACCTCGACAGGGACCAATCTGGCAAGGTGGTTGAGAGGTGGTGGGAACAGTTTAAAATGGAAAGTAAATTTGTTAACGAAGTGTATATATATGTCACCACATACAACCCATTTTCTTCTGGGCATGCAAAGCGAATCCAAGAAATGAAATAGAATCAGTGAAAGACCATACCCAACGGGACAGACAAACAACCAGTGTGCAAAATACAACAAAGTGTGCAAATACAAAAGAGAAAAATAATAATAAACTAATAACTATTGAGAACATGAAATGAAGAGTCTTTCCAAGACCATAGTCCATATGTTTGAAGGGAGTTCCGGAAAGGGTTAGGGTTGGTCCTCAAGTTCAGGTCTTGTGTTGGGGGAGGTTGATTTCAGTAGCATAGAGAGGCCCTGGTGAAAGTAGAATAGCACATGCCATTCAGTCCATCGTGTCTGTATAGGCCATCCATGATTTTGATCTAAACTAATCCCATCTGCCTACCTCTTTCCCTAATTCATCTTAAACCTGAGCCCTCTAACATCTGAAATTTCTGTTAAGGGACAATTTACCCGAGGGGTTCCCAACCTGGGGGTCCGCTGACCCCTTGCATATTGGTATTGATCCATGGCATCCAAAAGGTTGGGAACCCCTACACTACCCTGTTTATGTCTCTTGTATTTTTAACGCTCCAGAGAAAACAATCCGAGTGTGTCCACCCTCTCCTGACAGCATACACATTCCATTCCTGCCAAAGCCTCCACACCCTTCTTGTAATGCAGCAAACAGAACTGAACACAATACTCCAGTGTGCCTACCGAAGTTTTATACAAGTTCAACATGACTTCCTAGTTTTATATTAGGGCGACACAGTAGCATAGCCGTTAGTGCGACACTATTACAGCTCTGCATCAGAGTTCAGTGTTCATTTCTAGTTCCTCTGTAAGCAAGTTTGTATGTTGAACGTGTGGGTTTTCTCCGGATAGAAGGGGGTAGGCAGCACAACACTTTACCAGTGACCCAGGTTCAGTTCCTGCTGCTGTCTGTAAGGAGTTTGTACGTTCTCCCTGTGATCACAGGGGTTTCCTCCAGGTGCTCCAGTTTCCTCCCACGGTCCAAAGATGTACAGGTTAGTAGGTTAATTGGTCATTGTAAATTGTCCTGGGATTAGGCCAGGTTAAACCGATGGGTTGCTGAGCGACGAGGCTCATGAGCCAGAAGGGCCTGTTCCACAATGTGCCTCTAAATCAAAATAAATTCAACACTGCTACCTATGTAAACAACAAAGCAGATCTTAAACACAAGGCATTCTGCAGTTGCTAGAAACCTGAAGCAGCACACAAAATGCTGGAGGGACTCAGCAGTTCAGGGGCATTTTTGTCCGTGTGATCCTTTGCTACCCCCTCTCCACCCTTCCTGTAGTAGTGACCAGAACTGCACACACTAGTCCAACTGTGATCTCACCACTTGCACATCTTGTACAGCTGATTTCTTTTGGTCTCACTTAACATGACATCCTAACCCCTGTATTCACTGTCCCGTGCTAAAAACTCTTTCTTCACCACCTTGACTACAGTGCTCAATGTCAAGACCCATCAAACTCTTACAGACCATCAAACAGTACAGCACAGGAACAGGTCCTTCAGCCCACAATGTTGTGCCAAACCAATTAAATTAATAATCAAGTGGCTAGCCAAACTACTCTCTTCTGCCTACACAATGTCCATGTCCTTCTATTTTCCTCACATTCATTGGCCTACCTAAAGGTCTCTTAAAAGTCCCCAATGTTTCTGCCTCCACCACCACACCCCAGACTCTGCATTCCAGGCAACCACCACTCTCTCTGTAAAAATCTTGCCCCTCACATTCCCTTTAAAATTACACCCCTCACACCTTAAATGCATGCCCTCTGCTATCAGACATTTCAATCCTGGAGAAGAAGATACACTATCTGTCTACTCCATCTAGGCCTCTCATAATCTTATAGATCTCTATCAGATCTCCCCCCAGCCTCTGCCCCTCCCGAGAAAACAAACCAAGTTTGTCCCATCTTTCATTATAGCTCATACCCTCTAACCCAGGCAACATCATGGTAAACCTCCAGCACTCTCTCCAAAGCCTCAAAATCCTTCCAATAAGGGGGAGATCAGAACTGTTTGTAATAGTCCAGATCCATAAGAAAATACTCCTAGGTTTCAATCAGATCCTTTCTTTCTCTTCTAACCTCCGATGGATGAGTGAAATGGCCTCCCCTATCCCTGTGTTCTTTGCCAACCCTTGCCTGAGCTGATTTCTGCAGGATGACCAGTGCCATCCAGAGCAGAGTTACACATCAGCAGTAGGGGACCATTAAAGCGAATAACTTGTCACACATACATTGGAACATACAGTGAAGCACATCGTTTGCGTCAACCACCAACACAGCCTGAGAATGTGCCGGGGGCGGCCCACAAGTACCACCAGGCTTCAGGTGCCAACCTAGCATGCCCACAACTTACTAACCATAGCCGGTACATCTTTGGAATGTGCGAGGAAACGAGAGCACCCAGAGGAAACCCACATGGTCATTGGGAGAATGTACAAACTCCTTACAGACAGCGGCAGGAATTGGACCCGATCGGTGGTGCTGTAAAGTGTTACGTTAATTGCTATGCCCCTAGGGGAAAGGGGTACCAGAATCAGGCTTAATATCACTGGCATGTGGTGTGGAATGGTTAAGGGGAAGAAGCTGTTTCTGAAACATCTTCAAGCTCCCGTACTTCCTCCCTGATATTAGAGAGAATGTCCTGGGTGATGGAGGTTCTTAATGATGGATGCTGCCTGTTTGAGGCATTGCCTTTTGAAGGTGTTCTCCATGTTGGGGTGGCTAGTGTCCATGATGGATCTGGCTGAGTTTACATCCTCTGCAGCTTTTTCCAGTCCTGTGCGATGGCCCCTCCATACCAGACGGTGTTACAACCAGTTAGAATGGTCTCCATGGTACATCTGTAGAAATTTGCGAGAGTCTTTGTTGACATACCAGGTCTCCTCAAACTCCTAATGAAATATAACTGCTGTTGTGTCTTCTTTGTAATTGCATCAATGTGTTGGCTCCAGGATAGATCCTCAGGGATGTTGTCACCCAGGAATTTGAAACTGCTCACCCTTTCCACCTCTCATCCTTCTATGCGTGTTCCCTCGACCTCTCCTTCCTGAAGTCTACAATCAGATATCTAAAGAGGAGGAGAGATTGTTAAGTTGTCTCTAATAATTATCAGATGGTGTAAGTCCAGTACGGTCACATCGTCCAGTGATCCCACCCTCAACATGAACTGTAGACATTCAGGGCTTGGATGAAGACCATTTGGCCCAGAGTGTTAGTGCTGGCCAAAGGTGGACTTGAGATGATTCGCACTTGGCAACTCAAACTCTGCAGGTTACAACTGTTCAAGGACTCATCTAGGCCAAAGCTGGGGAGATATTTCCAGACACTTGTGAAAGAAAATTCCCGATTCCCTCTGAGCCTTCCATGGCCTTGTCGCCAGTAACTAAAGGCTTCTCTCTCGTTATAGACACTGCTGTTCAATCTCCCTGGTTTCCAGGGCTGCTGTATACATACACACACTGTATACTATGCCTTAAACATATGAGTGTGTCAGGAAAAGATGTTTGTGTAACTAAATTGTTGGTGAGAGTTCAAAGTTCAAAATACTTCCAAACTAAATTTATTATCTAAGTATGTATATGTGGTCACTGTAGCTTTGCAGTTAGGATGATGCTGTTACAGCTCGGAGTTCGATTTCGGCATCCACTGTAGAAAGTTTTCCCCGTATGCGTGTGTAGGTTTCCTCCCACAGTCCACAGACGTACACGCTGTAGTGGCACATCAGTGTAGTGGTTTGCACAATGCTTTTCACTATCAGTGACCCAGCTTCTGTTCCTGCCGCTGCCTGAAAGGAGTTTGGACGTTCTCCCCATATCCGAGTTGGTTTCCTCTGGGTGCTCCAGTTTCCTCCCACAGTCCAAAGACATACCAGTTGGAAAGTTAGTTGGTCATTGTAAGTTGTCCTGTCATTAGGCTAGGATGAAGTTGAGGAATTGCTGGGCAGCGCAGCTCGAAGGGCTGGAAGGGCATGTTCCATGCTGGATCTCAATCAATCAATAAATAAATAGCAGGTAGTAGGTGTATTGGTCTGTATAAATTGTCCAGTGATTAAGCTAGGGTTAAACAGGTGGGTTGCTAGGTAGCATGTCTCAAAGGGCCAGAAGTAAATAAATAAATGAGATTTGTTTTGTTGAGGGCATTCACAGTAGAACAAAGAAATACAACAGGATCAATGAAAAACTACAACAGTACACATGTACACCACTAAATGAAGCAACGTTCCTCCAGACCAGGGGGCAGAACACAGTACAAATAACTCACACACACAACACGTAAAGTAATGTTACCACAAATAAATTAACACATAATAAGGTGCATGTATGATACAAGTTAAAAAGTGAACAGATTAACACTACTGGTGCTTCATACGTAATGAGACCTGGGTGGTGACAGGGAGTTCAGTCATCTCACAGCCCGGAAAAAGAAGCTGTTCCCCGTCCTAACAGTCCTTGTCCTAATGCTACAGCAGTAGAGAGTCAAAAAGGTTGTTGGATGGATGGGAGCGATCATTGCCAATCTAAAGACCCTGCGTATGCAGCGCTGCTGATAAATATCTCAGATGGTATCTCAGAGACCCCGATGATCCTCTCACAATGCTTTGTAGGGATTTGTGGTCAGACATCTTGCTATCCCCGGACCAGACAGTGATGCAGCTGCTCAGGACTCTCTGTGGTGCTCCTGTAAACATTGCTGAGAACGGGGGTGGGAGCGGGAGCCTCAGTCTCCTTAGGAAGTGGAGACACTGCTGTGCTTTCTTGACCAGACAAAGACTCACAAACAATACAAGGATTGGCAAACAACACAAATTTGTCAGTCTCCTGGCCCCTGCCAGACTTAGGGTTCAATTCCTCAGATACCTCCCTGCATATCCTGTTGTTGAGACCACGTCAGCCATCTCATGATGCCTGAGGTAGATAAAAGGCAATTTTCTTTTTCTTATTAAGCCCATCACCCCTAGGGATGTCGGCCACTGACAGCAGCTCATCAATGTCCTCTGTCCTGGTCCAAAGGCTGATTGGCCGTATGGCTTTCACTTTCTCCACATGACTTCATACGTCTTCTAGGCGAATCCTTTCTCCCAGGAATGAGGTGTTTGGAGCTGCTGGTGGTGTTTCTGTAGCTCTGGGTTTTCATGGGATGGGGTTACTGGCCCCATGCCCAACCCTCCTCCTTTCGCAGCCAGGCTTGGGGCTGTCCATGGTGGAGTTTAAAAGGCAACACGTTTCATGTAATTTTCAGGCACAGCAAAGTAACCTTGTGCAAATAGCTAGGACCCTAGGTCGTGCTGTTCCTTTGTCCCCCCAGCTCATCTTCACGCCCACTGCCACCGTCGCTGCGGTCCAGCCAGAGGTCACGGTGTCTCCAGGCAACCAGCAGTCAGCCGTCTCACAGGTCAGTTCTCAGCCGTGCAGTCTGTGACGTGAGCGGGATCTGGGTGAAAGCCGTCTCAGGGTCTGGTGGGGATGGGAGGGCAAAGGTTGTCACATCCAGCCTCCGGGCTTTGCTCAATTGCAAATTAATCATCCAGTCGAAGACAGGTGTAGAGTCATACAGCACAGAAACAGGCCCTTCGGCCCAACCTGTCGATGCTAACCAAAATGCCCCATCCAAGCTAATCCCATTTACCAGCTAATTCCATTTACCAGCATTTGATCCATAACTTCCTCCACCTAACCAATCAGTGTACCTGTCCAACAGTGTTCTAGACCTGATTAAACCACTTCCTCTGGCAGCTCATTCCTTATATTGACTACCTTCTGGGTAGAAATGTTGACTCTCTTTTGAAGGTCTGGCTAATCAGGAATCTATCAAACTCTACTTTAAATATACCACAATGACAGCCTCCACATCCATCTGTGGCAATGAATTCCACAGATTCACCACCCTCTAGCTAAAGAAATTCCTCCTCATCTCTGTTCTAATTGGATGTCCTTCTATTCTGAGGCTGTGTCCTTTGGTCCTAGACTCCTCTACTATAGGAAACATCCACTCTATCTAGGCTTTTCAATATTCAATGTGTTTCAATGAGATCCCCCTCATTCTTCTAAATGCCTGTGAGTACAGGCCCAGAACTGTCAAATGCTCCCCACAGGGTGTGAAACTCCTCACGAGTCATGAGTAAGACAAGCCTGTGTGCTCCAAAGGGAAGGCCCAACTGAGCAGCCCAACCTTTTGACACTGCTACCCTACTGCATGCATTAACATCAATGTCTGTTTAAATAGCATCTTTAGTGAGGTAAAACAACCAAGAAATAGAGTCACAGAGTCAGACAGCACAGAAACAGGCCTTTCAGCCCAACTTGATCATGTCAACCAAGTTGCTGAACTGAACTGGTCCATGGGCCTGAGTTTGGCCCAAATCCCTCTAAACCAGGCGCTCCCAACCTGGGGTCCATGGACCCCTCAGTTAATGGCAGAATAAAGGTTGGGAACTTCTTCTCTAAACATTTCCTAACTATATACCTGTCCACGCATCTTATAAATGTTGTAATTGTATCCTGCCTCAACTACTTCCTTTGACAGCTCTTTCCACATGGATATCACCCTTTGTGTTAAAAAACGTTGCCCTCAGGTGCCTGATAGAAATCTTTCACCATATTCCCATCCATTTCCCCAGGACTTACACTTTTACACACCAATATCTATCTATCTGTCTCTCTCTCTCGCTCCCTCCCTCCCTCCCTCCCTCCCTCTCTCTCTCTCCCCCTCGTGCACACACACACACACACACATACACACACACACACACACACACACACACACAAACACACACACACACACACACACACACACACACACACACACACACACACACACACACACACACACACACACACACACCAATCCTCTGTGTGGGAAAAAGTTGCCTTTCAAATCCCCTTTTATATTATTCCCTGTTCACTCTGGCTGGATTTGGACTCCCCTTCTTGTTCTTCATAAGCCCATCTGCCCTACCGGGGCACAGGCCACTGACAGTGACCCATCCGAGTCCTCTGTCCTGGGTTAGTCTTTAAATGTGTGGTCCATTTTCAAAGATCCGTCCTTTCCCAGGGGTAAGGTCTGTGGAGCTTCTGTTGGTGTTTCTGTAGCTCTGGTTTTTATAGGGTGGGGTTGGCTGCCCCATGTCCAACACCCCCCCCCCTTCTTTTTGCACTGGGACTTGCACTCCCTAACCCTGGGGAAAAGACTGACTATTTCATTTATGTGGTTTTATAAGCCTCTCCTTTCACTCCAGGGCAAACATCCCCCAACCTGTGCCATCTCTCCTCTCAAGCCGTCCACTCCTGGTAACAAGCTCAATTCTCTCTGACAACCTCTTCCGGTTAGTTCGAGATATAGTACAGAACAGGCCTTTCCGACCCGACGAGCTACACTGCCCAGTAACCTCCCTATGCAACCCTAGCCTCATCGCAGGACAAATTACAATGACAAATTAACCTATGAACCAGTAGGTCTTTGGATTGTGGGAGGAAACCAGAGCACTTGGAATAAACCCATGCATTCACAGAGAGAACATACAAGTTCCTTACAGACAGCACCAGAATTCAACCCCAAACTCTGGCAGCCCGAGTTATAATAGTGTGTCACTAACCACTATGCTACTGCGGCACCCAGTTTGCTATCAGCCTTCCTGGGTCGGTGTATGTTGGCTGTTGGTGGGTCAAGGAGGAAAGTTCAAGGAGCATCTGAGAGAGGCGGTGACTTGGTTTCCATAGCAATCTGTGGCAATGAATTCCACAGATTCACCACCCTCTGGCTAAAGAAATTCCTTCTCATCTCTGTTCTAATTGGGCGTCTATTCTGAGGCTGTGCTCTCTGGTCCTGGTCTCCCCCACTATAGGAAACCTCCTCTCCACATCCACTGTATCTGGGCCTTTCAATATTCAATAGGCTTCAATGAGATCCCCCCTCATTCTTCTAAACTCCAGTAAGTACAGGCCCAGAATAACATGAGATAATATGAAAACGAGGGGATTTAGTGGGAAATGATGCAGATTGGCAGGTATAGGGGTAATTGGTAAAGGAACACCCTCACACTCCTACCACAGCCAGTCCTCCCACCAGCATACAGGCATGCTTTTGTTCATATTTTACTGAATTAGTTGACAGAGTTTTGGCAGCTCCCTGAACCGGCAGTGCAAACCGCAAGGTTTACCATCCCAACATTGTCTGGACCCCGTACACACACCTATCTGACACAGCCCCTCCCCCCACACATATCCATCCCCATCCACTCCCTCACCTGTCTGCCCCCAGCCCCGACCTCACCTACACTTGTCCGAGCAGACCACAGCAGCCTACGGCCGGTCCACACACAGATACAACTAGGGATACACCTGCATAACCCAGTAGAGTAGTCGTCCCACACAGGAACATTCAGTAGAGCTGGACAAGGGGTGATGGTCCAAGATCCTCATGGAGGAGGGCATTGTGCAGTGGCTCTCTCAGGCTGGACAGTCCGGAACATCACCAACAGTTCTCAGGATAAAGGAAACAAGAGGAAAGAAGGGCCAAATGGTCTCTTCCTTCTCCTTATGCTCCTGTGAGCTTCTTCAGCCTGAGCTACCTATCTCTTAGACCTTAAGACATAGGAGCAGAATGACCCCATTTGGTCCATCAAGTCTGCACCACCATTCTATCATGGCTGATTTTTCTCTCTCAACACGATTCTTATGCCTTCTCCTCATAACCTTTGACACCGTTACTAATCCAGATCCCATCAACCTCTGCTTTAAGTGTATCTGATGACTTGGCCTCCACAGCCCGTCAGGTCTTGTCAGCACAGGGCAGGTAGGAGATTGAGCTAAAGTTGGCCAGACTTTCCTGTACAGAATCACTATGACTGACCGTGGCAGGGTCTTGGTGGTAGTTGTCAGTATCATACCAGTATCCCAAAACAGCAGAAAATGAACCTCATTCGGAGTGCCTCTTGTGAGGTGAACACTCAATAAATCCATTGGGTCCAAGTGCACAGCTCTCTGAATGTGCTGCATAGGTAGTTAGGGTGGAAACGAAGGTACGCTCGCTGGTCAAGGCACATTCAGAAAGTCACGTTAAGACCATAATTCCAGTAGAAGTGGTAGAGGCAGGTTTGATTTTGTCATTTAAAAAAAAATTGGATAGGCATATGGACAGGAAAGGAATGGAGGATTATGGGCTGAGTGCAGGTTGGTGGGACTAGGTGAGAGTAAGTGTTCGGCACGGACTAGAAGGGCCAAGATGGCCTGTTTCCGTGCTGTAATTGTTATATGGTTATATAAGACATGAGCAGAATTAGGCCATTTGGCCCATCGAGTCTGCTCTGCCATTACATCATAAATAATTTATTATCCCTCTCAACCCCATTCTCCTACCTTCTGTCCATAACCTTTGAAGCCCTGACTAATCAGGAGCCTTTTAATCACCGCCTTAAATATACCCAATGATTTGTCCCTCACATCCTTCTGTGGCAATGAATCCCACAGATTCACCACCCTCTGTCTAAGGAAATTCCTCCTCGTCTCTGTTCTAAATGGATGTCTCTCTGTTCTGAAGTTATGCCCTCTGGTCCTAGACTCCTCCACAATAGGAAACATCTTCTCTACTTCCACTCTATCTAGGCCAGGGGTTCCCAACCTGTGGTCCACAGACCCCTTGGTTGATGGTAAGGCTCCATGGCATGAAAAAGGTTGGAATCCCCTGATCTAGGCCTTCTAATATTTGATAGATTTCAATTAATTTCTTCCTCATTCTTCTAAACTCCAGTGAGTACGGGCTCAGAGCCATCAAATACTCTTCATACATTAGCTGTTTCATTCCTGGAATCATTCTGGTGAAATTCCTCTGAACGCTCTCCAATGGCAGCACATCTTTTCTTAAATAAGGTGCCCAAAATTGCTCACAGTACTCCAAGTGCAGTCTGACTGATGTTTTATAATGCATTGCATCCTTGTTTTTATATTCTAGACCTCTTGAAATGAATGCTGTATGAAACTTGATGAATGTGTATAAAACTGCACACAGCAGTTGTATACAAATTTGGTCAGGCCACACTTGGAGTATTGTGTGCACTTCTGCTAACCCCAGTTCAGGAAGAATGTGGAGCCATTAGAGAGAGTGCAGAAGTTCACCAGGATACTGCTTGGACTACAGAGAATATGATCCATAACGAGAGGTTGGATGAACTTGAGTATTTCTCCCTGGAGTGGCAGAGGCTGAGGGGAACATGATAGAAGCAAGTGTTAGAGTACCTAGGCAGAATCATTTCCCTGGGTAGAAATGTCAAATACTAGGGGAGTGCATTTATGGTGAGAGGAACAAAGTTTAAAGGGGAGAGTGAGAGAATGAGTTTGAAGTAGGTAAGAAGGGATATAAAGGGGTATGGGTGGCATGGTGCCTACTGCTTAGCACAACGCTTTACAGTACCAGAGACCCAGGTTCAATTCCTGGTGCTGTCTGTAAGGAGTTGGTACGTTCTCCCCGTGACAGCGTGTGTGTTTCCTCTGGGTGCTCCGGTTTCCTTTCCCTGTCCAAAGACGTACCGGACAGTAGGTTGATTGATCAGCTGAGGTTAGTCTAGGGTTAGGTCTGAGGTTTGCTGGCCAGTTTGCTTGAAGGTCTAGAAAGGCCTATTCCATGCTCTATCTCAATCAATCAATAGATAGATAAATTTAATATTAGAAAAATGAGGGGGATCTCAGTGAAATCTATCAAATATTGAAAGGTCTGGATAGAGTGGATATGTAGAGGATGTTTCCTGTAGTGGGGGATTCTAGGACCAGAGAACACAGCCTCAGAACAGAGGGACATCCATTTAGAACAGAGATGAGGAGGAATTTCCTTAGACAGAGGGTGGTGAATCTGGAACTCATTGCCACAAACGGCTGTGGAGGCCAGGTTAATGGATATATTGAAAGCGGAGATTGATAGGTTCTTGTTTAGCCAGACCGTCAAAGGTTTTGGGGAGAAGGCAGGAGAAGGGGGTTGAGAGGAAAATAAATCAGCCATGATGGAAAGGTGGAGCAGACTCCTTAGGCTGAATGGCCTAAATCTCTTGTGTCTTATGGTCTTTTGGGATGAGTGGGACAAGTTTTTTCTTATTACATGCAGAGAGTAGGGGAGGCTGATACAATAATGGTTGTTTTAAGAGGCTTTTAGACTGATACAGTTTGGAAGGATATGGATCATGTGCAAGGCAGAAGGGATTGAGGGGTGTCCCGGTAACATAGCAACTAGCACAATGCTATTACAGATCAGGGTGTTGGAGTTCAGAGTTCAGTTCCGGCATCCTCTGTAAGGAATTTGTACGTCCTTCCCGTTAACACATGGGTTTCCTCTGGGTGCTCCAGTTTCCTCCCAGTCCAAAGACGTACGGGTTAGTAGGTTAATTGCTCACTATATATTGTCCTGTGATCAGGGTGGGGTTAAATCAATGGGCTGCTGAGCCTGTTCCGTGCTGTATCTCTAAATAAAATATAAAAATGAAATTATTTTGACATCTTGTTTGGCATGGATTTGGTGGGTTGAAGAGGCTATTCCTGTGCTGTATTGTTCTGTGAAACTCCTGACAGTCCCACTGTGTGAAAGTGACCATGTCCACAGACAGAGGCCTCAGATTTACCCAAGTCATTTTAGATCTAGAGATGACATTTTGCTCGTGTTTTCTGAGTGTGGACACTTTTAAACTCTTATCTGTATGTCTCCACTGTTAACTGCTGTTCACTAATGGCTCCAGTTTCCGATGCATTCCCCACTGCAACCAGGTGCAGAACCTTGCGATCCGAAACCAGCAGAGTGCAGCAACGGCGGCAGCAGTGCAGCCACAACTGCAGAGCGTCACTCTGAAAGCAACCGCACCAGCGACGCCCGCCCCGGGGGCCCCGCAGGCTAAGACGCCAGGCTCGGTGCCCGCTCCAGGCAGTAAAGGAGGCCAGCCTGACAGCATGGCCGACAGTGGCAAGAAAGGAGAATCTGGCATTTCTGCCTCCGGCTCAGACACCAGGAGTATCAGTGTGGCCGCCAGCACTACGCCAGTCAGCACACATCCTCTCATCACCACAGGTAATGACATCCTCCTGGGGGGTAGGGGGTGCGGGGGAACCATTTTTCCTTGTTAATATTTATTTATTTAGAAATAGGGCACGGAATAGTCCCTTAGAGTCACTTCGCCCAGCAACTCCCGATTTAACCCTAGCCTAATCACAGGGCAGTTTTCAATGACCAGTTAACCTACTAACCCATACGTCTTTGGACTGTGGGAGGAAACCGGAGCAGACGGAGGAAACCAGCATGTTCACGGGGAGAAGGTAGAAACTTCTTACAGGCGGGAATTGAACGTGAGTCACTGGCACTGTAAAGCATTGTGCTAACGGCTACATTACCCTGCCACCCTAAGCACATGCTCACGGGAAGTACGTACGCACTTCTCACAGACGGCTTTGGAATTGAACTCATTTTTGCAGTAAATACAAAGAAGCAAAAAAGGCAGAGAAACAAATAAATAAATAAGCAATAAATATCAAGAACATAAGCTGAAAACTCCTTAAAAGTGAGTCACTAGATTGTGGGAACATTTCAATGATGGGGTAGATGAAGTTCAGGAGCCTGATGGTTGAGGGATAATAACTATTCCTGAACCTGTTGTTGTGGGTCCTGAGGCTCCTGTACTTTCTTCCTGATGGCAGCAGTGAGAAAAGAGCATGGCCTGGATTATGGGCGTCCCTGATGATGGATTTTCAATACCTGCAGTATTTTGGCTTTATTTGTTGATCTGTCTTTTGAATTATTTAAAATTAGTGAAATGTTTCCAACTGCTTTTAGTTCTCAGAAGTATTCTAGTTTATTAGTCTTTACTAATTATTTTAAATTATTAGAAGTTAAATGTGTGCTGGGGCTGAAGTATTTCTCTGCAGGGACTGATGAATTTAACGTACTGCAATGTTTAACACTGATATTGTCAAAGTTGAGTTTATTTTCGCATGCACAGCTGCAATGAAAAACTTACAGCTGCATTACAGGCACAGAGCATCAGATAAGAAATATTTACAAGAATAACAGAAATGTATTTAAAAATTATACATAATTATATTTAATACATAAAAATTATACATATTTTCAAGAACACAGCTATTTTACCACCACAAGTATATTACCTCTGCCACCACTGCTTCATCATTTCCTGTTAGAATCACCTTATGTACAGACACTCCTGTGCCTAGCGTCACTTTATGGTCATACAGTCATTCTTTGTATATAAGCGACTTTATAGAGTCATAGAATGTACAGCACAGAAACAGGTCTTTCAGACAATTTATTCTGTGCCGAATCCACTTAAACTGCCAACTCCCATCAACCTGCACCGGGACCTTAGCCCTCAAGGGTTAGATCAAGCTCACATCCTTCACTTGCATGAGAAGATTGTTCCACATTCTCACAACTCTCTTAGTGAAGAAGTTTCCCCTCAGATTCTCCTTAAAAATTTCACCTTTCACCCTTAACGCATGACCACTAGTTGGTCCCACCTAAACTCAGCAGAAAAAGTCTGCTTGTATTTACCCTTATCTATACCCCACATAATTTTGTATACCTCTATCAAATCTCCCCTCAATATTCTACATTTCATGGAATGAAGTCCTAACCTATTCAATCTTTCCTTATAATTCAGGCCTTCCAGACCCAGCAACACCCTTGCAAATTTTCTCTGTACTCTTTCAACCTTATTTATACTTTACCTGTAGGTAGGTGACTAAAACTACAAGCGATACTTCAAATTAAATCTCACTAGCGTCTTGTACAATTTCAACATAACATCCCATCTCCTGTACTCAATACTTTGATTTATGAGGGCCAGTGTGCTAAAAGCTTTCTTTGTGACCCAATCTGCCTGTGATGCCATTTACAATAAATTACGTACCTGTATCCCTTTGACCTACTACACTCTTCAGTGCCCTGCTATTCATTATGTAAGACCTGTCCTGGTTGGCCCTACCGAAGTGCAACTCCTCGCATTTGTCTTCATTAAATTCCAGCTGCCTTTTCCAGCTGGTCCAGATACCACTGCAAGCTCTGATTGTCTTCTTCACTGTCCACTACACTCCCAATCGTGGTGTCATCCACAAATTTGCTGATCCAGTTTACCACATTTTATGTATTTATATTTATTGTGTTTTTTCTTATTATTGCGTTCTTTATCTTAATTGTGTTTTTTGTGCTGCATCAGATCAGGGGTAACAATTAGTTACTGGAAATGACATTAAACAATTTTGATTGAACATTGAGACAGAACAAAGGAAAATCAGCCCATTTAATGCAAAATTGCTAAACTATAGTGATTGTGATTGTAATGTTTGGTTTAAAACCAAATGGTTGAAGAGAGGTAGCTGTTAATGAACGTAGCGGTGTGGGGGACATCAGGCTTCTGCACCTCCTGCCCAGTGGTAGCTGTGGAAGAAGAGGGCAAGGATGGGATGGTCTTTGATGGTGAACGTTGGCATCTTGAAGCAGAGTCTCCTGCAGATTCCACTGATGGTGTGAGGGGAGGGTCTCCTCTGACTTCAGTATTTGTAGCGTAAATGCATTGCAATTATTTCATAAACACAGGAGATTCTGCAGATGCTGGTAATCCAGAGTAACACACACAAAATGCTGGAGGAACTCAGCAGGTCAAGCAGCATCTGTGTAGAGGAATAAACAGTCCGCATTTTGGGCTGAGAACCTTCAACAGGACTCAGTGCAGATAGTTCATTCACCTACTCTGGAAAGATATATTTCAAAGTTTAGAACATAGAACAGTACAGGCCCTTTGGCCCACAAAGTTGTGCCGAACTTCTAACCTACTCTGAGATCAATCTGACCCTTCCTTCCCACATAGTCTCCATTTCCCTATCATTCATGTGTCTATCTAAGAGTCTCTTAGACCAGCTGAGAGTATATTAACTGGCTGCATCACAGCCTGGTATGGAAACACCACTTCCCTTGAACAGAAAGGCCTGCAAAGAGTAGTGGATACAGCCCAGTCAGTTACTACTGGCCAGCAGGTTCAGGAACAGTTACTACCCCTCAACTATCAGGCTCTTGAACCAGAGGGGATAACTTCACTCCGCCCCCCCCCCCCCCCGATCACTGAACTGTTTCCACAAACTATAGACCTGTTTTCAAGGACTCTTCATCTCATGTTCTCGATATTTATTGCTTATTTATTTATTTATTGTTGTTATTTTGCTTGTGTTTTGTTTCTTTGTATTTACTGTGGATGCCTGTGAGAAAATGAATCTCTGTTTTACATGGTGACATAAACTTTGTGTCTGTGGTGGACTTTCTTTCGTGAACTTTAGTTCTGAATGCTATTTGCTTGCTTGTATTGTTGTTTTCCTATCTGCACATTGGGTGTATAACAGTCTTTTTAAACGCGTTCTCTTGGGTCTCTTTGTTTGGTTGCTGCCTATAAGAAGATGAATCTCAGGGTTGTTTATGCAAACTTTGATAATAAATGTACTTTGCACTTTAGTGGTGCTGTTGCCTACCCAACAACTGCTTCTCACAAGCATGGAGAGAATGTATTTTTACTGTGTGTAGCTTTGCAAACAGAGTGTGAAATAGTTTGATTATTTTCTGTGCACCTTAGTAGTAGCTTATTCTGTGACTTGCAAAGTATGATTTTGACTAGTTGGTCAGAAAATGTCAACTGTAGCTGAGTAATATTCTCATCTCTGTAGAAGGCTGTGGGCTTTGAATCCATCCTAGAGTTCCATGTAGACTGACAATTTAGTCTCCTCTCATCCTCCTTTTTCCAAAGAGAAAAACCCGAGGTCACTTAACCCTGGGTCATAAGACATGCTGTCTAATCCAGGCAGCATCCTGGTAAATCTCCTCTCCACCCTCTCTAAATCTTCCACATCCTTCCGATAATGAGGGCCAGAATTGAACACAATATTCCAAGTGTGATCTACCCAGAATTTTATAGGGCTGCAACATTATCTCGTGGCTTTTGAACTCAGTCCCTCAAACAATGAAGACCGACACACCATGCACTTTCTTTACAACCCAGCTTGTATGTCACTTTGAGGGATCTCAGGATGTGGAGCTAAAGATCCCTCTGCTCCCCATTCTCCACACTGTTGAGAATCCGGTTCCACCTTCCAAAGTGAATCACTTGACACTCTTCTGGTTGAACAAACTCACACACAAAATCAGGAGGGGCATAGACAGGCTGAACACACACAGTCTTTTTGTGCGCGTGGAAAAGGAGCCAAAGACTAAAGTAGCACGCACAAAACGCTGGTGGAACTCAGCAGGTCGGGCAGCATCTATAGAAATGAACAGATTTATTCTACTTCTATGGTAAGGCATGTGTTACAATGAGAGGTAGGGTAAACCTCTGGAACGGCAGAGACTGAGCTGACCTGATGAGGGTATATACAATTATGAGAGGCATAGACAAAAAAAATCTCTTTCCAAGGGTTGAGATGTCCAAAACCAGAGGACATGCATTTAAGGTGAGAGGGAGTAAGTTGAAAGGAGATGTGAGGGGCATGTTTTTTACACAAAGTGGTGGGTGTCTGGAATGCACTGCCTGGAGAGGTGGTAGAGTGAAACATTAGACACTTTTAAGAGATGTTTAGATAGGCTCATGAACGTGAGGAAAGTAGAAGGATATGGATGTTGTGTAGGCAGAAGAGATTAGTTTAGTTGGCTATTTGGTTACTAGTTTAATTGGTCTGGCACAACATTGTGGGCTGAAGGTCCTGTTCCTGTGCTGGACTGTTTTAAGTTCTGTAAAGCTAATCTCTCTACCTAAACACGGCTCTGTGTGGAATCTAGGAGTTAAGAGGATTTGGTGAGGCAGCGGCTCCTTTCTCTGATAGGTCGCTTTGCAGCCTGTTCAGTTGGGCTGGGGGTTGAAAAGGGTCCATGGAGAGCCTGACTACAGCTGAGAGCCGTGTAAAAGGCCATGCTTTGTCCACAGAGGGAGCCTCACTGAGATGGAGAGCAGCTGTCTACAGTAAATCTGCACCGCAGGTGGGCTTGGTGTTAATCTGCAGTCCGTTATTGTGATAACTATTGAATAGTCCGCCGTGCACAGCGGGTGCAAACGCTTCCCTCTGACTCAGAAGTTATAAGTTTGAACCCTGCTACATTAACCCAACGCGGAATCAAAAACAAGGGGGCACAGCTACAGAATTTATTTATTTATTGAGATACAATGCTGAAGTGAGGCTGTGGCCTGCAACTAACAGGCTGCTAGACTGGTTTTGTGGCTGTGAACTCACTTTTGTAAACTTTGGTTCTGAGTGTTATTTGCACTACAGGTTTCCCCCACAATCCGAAGGTACAGCGTTCCTATGAAACCGTTTGCAATCCAAAATGTTGTAAATCGGAGAAGCAATTACCATTAATTTATACGGGAAAAATTTTTGAGCGTTCACAGACCAAAAAAAATAACCTACCAAATCAAAGCAAATAACACATAAAACCTAAAATAACACTAATATATAGTAAAAGCAGGAATGATATGATAAATACACATCTTATATAAAGTAGAAATATTGTAGGTACGGTGTAGATTCACTTATCAAACTCGGGGAAAACAGCGTGCCAAAATCGATTTGGAGAGTGTTATGTCCGCAGCCCCCTCCTTTGTGAGAATCGCAAGAGCACTAGTTGAGGGGGGGTCAGTAGACCCAGGAAGTGGGAGAGAGAGAGAGACGTGCCGAATACCGCGTTTCACCGGGATGCAAAATGAGGCGACATTGACTATTGTCTCATGGAGACCACGTGTAAAGCCCTCGGGCAAAGTGGGCTGGTTGAGAGAGAGATTGCATCATCCCAACCTGATTGACACCTGAGACCCCGTGAGGAAGAATAAAGGAGGGTCTGTGGGGGGACAGCCCCTTCAGACGCACCAAGAAGACACGATAGCGATCCTGTCGTAGCGGGAAGCCATTTGGAAGGAAGCCACGTGCGTTAGATTCTGGGCCTGGAATCTGTGGCTGGAATCACGGAAAACCGCTTTTAGCTAACAACGGGGAAGCCCGCTCCCCTGATTCAACGGATTTGCTTCATAAAGTTTTTCTTTTCTCAGCAATCTCTCTCTCTGTCCAACAAGTGAAAACCCAGCGGCCCCCCCCCCCCCCCACCGAAAGCCAGAAGCCTGCAGGAATTTGAGTGACTTTTATATTTCCATCGGACACTAATTTATCCCCTAGTCAAACGATCGAGCTGTTTCTTATTGATGGTTATTATTAGACCCGCGCTTTTAGATTAAGTAGTGACTACGTATATTTGAGTGTTTGTATTAATCTTACGTTTGTGCCCCTTTCATAAATAAAGACTTTTAAAAGTAGTAACATCAGACTTCAACGGACCTCTCTATCTTTGCTGGTAAGTGATCCTGTTACAGGATTTTATAACAAGAGAAAGCAATCAGCACATACATGCATACGTATGCACGTACACGTATGCACAAACAGCTGCCTGCACAAGGCTTCACAGTCATTGTAGTCTTTCCTGGGGTAAACACACAGATAAAGTGGGCGTCTTTTTTTCATAAAAGCGAAAATCCTCTTTGGTTAGTGAAAACAAGTACTAATTGTAAGTCTTTCGTAACAGCGAGTTGTCGTAAAGCGAAAGTTCAAAAAGCAGGGGCCACCTGTATTTATTTTCTCTGCACATTGGGTGTTTAACGATCTTTTCTATTGGGTTCTGTTTGGTTTCTTTGTGGCTGCTTATAAGGAGACGAATCTCAAGGTTGTAAACGTATTTTGACAATAATGTACTTTGAACTTTGAAACGCCCCTTCAAGACGCTGCCCAGCAACCCCCGAGTCTCGTCACAGGACAATTTACAACGATCAATTAACCTACTAACAATATTGAAAGGCTTGGATAGAGCGGTCGTGCATGTGATGCAAAGGTTTTACAAGATATTGGTCAGACTGCATTTGGAGTGTTGTGAGCAGTTTTGGGCCCATTATCAAAGAAAACATGCTGCCATTGAAGAGGGTCCAGAGGAGGTTCACGAAAAAGATCCCAGGAATGAAAGGGTTAATGTATGGAGAGCATTTGATGGCTCTGGTCCTGTACTCGCTGGAGCTTAGAAGAATGAGGGGGGATCTCATTGAAACCTCTCAAATATTGAAAGGCTGAGATAGAGTGGATATGGAGAAGATGTTTCTGATAGTGGGGGACTCTAGGACCAGAGGGCACAGCCCCAGAATAAAAGGACACCTCTTTAGAGCAGAAATGAGGAGTTTATTTAGTCAGAGGGTGGTGAATCTGTGGAACTCATTCCCACAGACAGATGGTTTTACAGGTATGATCCTCTCTGAGTGACCGATTTGCTCTGATGTACGTGAGGTCTCGAGTTCAAATCCTGGAGAAACCCTGCTTTATTGAAGATCATGTTTCCTATAGTGGGTGGGTCTAGGACTAGAGAGTACAGCCTCAGAATAGAGGGTCGTCCATTTAGAACAGAGATGAGGAGAATGGTGAACGTGTGGAATTGATTGCCACAGTCAGCTGTGAAGGCTAAGTCAATGGCTATATTTAAAGTGGAGGTTGATAGGTTCTTGATTAGTAATTACATCAAAGGTTGCAGGGAGAAGGCAGGAGAATGGGGTTGAAAGGGATAGTAAATCAGCCATGATGGAATGGTGGAGCGGACTCAATGGGCCGAATGGCCCAATGCTGCTGCTGGGTTTGATAGTGTTCAGGTCTCCAGGTATGTTCAGAGTTAGCATAGACTCAGTAAGATTTCACTGGGAATGCTGATTGCAACACTGTGGCGAAGGATTTCACTGTTAACTGGAGCTGTGAAGTTTCAGGTTGAGCCTGTGGGAACTGTGAAGATTTATGATTAGAGGAAATGTGCTGAATGATTACCGGACATCAGCAGGGCTGTAACAAGCTGAACCACAACTCTAATGAAAGGGCAAATTAGCAAAAGACACCTGAACGTGCTGGGAGCTGAAGTGTGTGTCACTGCCCTGTGTTCATGTTGATGCAGTGATCCTTTCCATGTACTCTATACTTTTGAAGGAAGTGTGTGTCATTGTTCTTCACTCAAAAAATGTTCCTTTCCCCTGGCAGTAAGGCTGATCACTAACCCATACCTCCACACCCCCAACCACCACTACTTTATCATTTCCTGTCAGAATCACCTTATATACAGACACTCCTGTGCCTCGTGTCACTTTATGGTCATACAATCAATCTGTGTATGTAACTTATTCTTATGTGTTTATATTTATTGCGTTTTTTTCTTATTGTGTTGCTTATCCTATTGTGATTCCTTTTCTCTGTGCTGCATCGGATCTGGAGTAACAATTATTTTGTTCCATTTTATACCTGTGTATTGGAAATGATATTGAACAATCTTGAATCTGGAATTCAGGGAAACTCGCTAAGTGTTGCCTCCAACTTGAACTGTATCGTTCACACCTCCTTTCCAGCAGCCTGTCTGAGATCAACTTTCACCTCTCTCGTTCCATAAGCATAGGCATTTCTAAACAAAAATATATTTATTATAAATTCAAACCACTACAGTACTATTGCACAATCACATTACAAACAAAATGCAGAGAGAGTTCTCTCTAGTGTTGGAGTCTAGGACCAGAGGGCACAGACTTAGCATAGAGGGATATCCATTTAAAACAAAGATGAGGAGGAATTTCTTCAGCCAGAGGGTGGTGAATCTGTGGAATTCATTGCTACTGACAGCTATGAAAGCCAAGTCATTGGATATATTTTAAGTGGAGGTTGATGGGCTTTTGATTAGTCAGGGTGTCAAAGGTTACAGAAAGAAGGCATGAAAAGAGGGAAAATAGATCAGCTGTGATGGAATGGTGGAGCAGACTCAACGGGCCGAGTGGCCTGATTCTGTACCTGTAATGGTCTAAAAACCAGACACATCATGACTAACACAGACTAAACTAACACATTCAATCTTCTGCAATATGTTTTATGAATTGTTAATTTTTGTGGTAATATTACGTTATGTGTTGTGTGTGAGTTATATGTACACTATGGTCCAGGGTAAAATTGTTTTGTTTGGCAGTATACATGTATACAGTTCTCTCGTTTGACAGTATACATGTATACAGTTCTCGTTTGGCAGTATACATGTATACAGTTGTCTCGTTTGGCAGTATACATGTATACAGTTGTCTCGTTTGGCAGTATACATGTATACAGTTGAATGAACTGAACTTGAACAAGGTCATCCTCATCAATGATGCTATCTATCCCCTAGGGTCTCATAATCCCTCAATGATTCCCATGGGCACTGTGCATTCTTTTTCCGGAGGTACCCGGGCACGGACATAATCCCTGAACATTGCCAGGCAGTCAACCCTCCGCTGCCCATCTCCAGGGCCATGGAGCCCTCTGAGCTAGTCCCCGGAGCAGGTTAACTACCACATCTGGGGGGGGGGGGGGGGTATGATTTCTCACCAGGCTCACCATTTCTCTCTTGTCTGCGATGACAAATCACATATTTTTCCCAGGGCTGAAATGTCTAATACCAGAGGGAATATATTTAAAGTGAGGGGGTAGGTTCAAAGGAGGTGTGAGGAGTGGCGATCTTTTTTTTACACATGGTGGGTGTCTAGAATGCACTGCCTGGGCTAGTGATAGAGGCAGGTACATTTGGTATTTTGAATAGACATTTAGACAGGCACATGAGGGATATGGACATTGTGTAGGCAGAAGGGATTAGTTGGCCAATTGATCTCCAATTTGATTGGTTCAGCACAACATTGTGGGCCGAAGGGCCTGTTCTTGTGCCGGACTATTTGATGTTTTAAGACTTGCTGGCCTCACCGATGGCCGAGTCCCACACTAGAACAGTCTGGTGTTTGAATGTTCTAAACCTCTGGCAGTGTTCCCCAGAGAATTTTGGATCCAGTTCTCCTCTTTAAGAAATGATTTCACTGGGGATTGATGCTTTGGCACAAATCATTTCTTCTGGGGATTATAGAATTAGTCTGTGATAATTCCCTTCTAATACCATTCTCTGGAGAACACCACGTTTCAGCTCAGCACCAAATGGCCCCAAATACAATGCAGAACAGGACCTTCCGACCCAACAACCCACATCGTCCAGCAACCCCTGATTTAACCCTAGTCTAATCGCAGGGAAATGGACAATTTACAATGTCCATTTCACCTACATACCGGCATGTTTGTGGACTGTGGAAGCAAACCAGAGCACCCGGAGGAAACCCATGGGTTCCCGTGGAAAACATACAAATTCCTTACAGAGGACACCGGAATTGAACTCTGAACTCTGAGCTCTTATGGTATTGTGCTAACCACAAAGCGACAGTGCTTCCACAAGCTGTGAGCCCTTTCATTCGTTCCAGTCAACCCAGAGCTGCAGTCACCTTGAATCCTGGAGCACTGAGGAGGGCAGATAGCCACACTGAAAGTGTGTGTGTGTGGGGAGGGGGGGATTGAAGTCTAGGTCCTCGGCCAGTGATTTTATCACCTGAGAGAAGTGGAGATGCTTGTTAGACAGTTACCAGAAAACACTGCAGAATAATTGCTCTGATCCTCAGATTATTGGATACAGTCCCATTTTCTCTCTCCCTCCCCCTCCTCCCTGTCTCCCCTCTCCCTCTCCCCCTCACTGTCTCTCCTCTCTCTCTCTCTCTTCTCCCTCCCTCCCCTCTCCCACTCTCTCTCTCCCCTCCACCCACTCTCCAGCTATAAGATTTGAATTTCGGGTAATTTATTTGTTCCGATCTCATTGAGTGTTTGTTAATTTGTCATGCTGCCACAAACCAACAGATCTCATCACATACATCGGTGATAATAAACCTGATTCTGATTGTCAGCACGCTACCTTTTGTTTGGATCTTGCTGTGCATAGATTGTCTGTAATATTCCCTACAGTCCCCTTTGCCCCAGCGAATGAGTGGTACCAAACTGTCCCAGGGTTTATTGAGGTGGTGAACCTGCAAAGCTGCCTTCTATTCCCCTTACCTACTGGTCAGTTACATTGTGACCAGCTGTAATGGGGGTTCCAGGGCTGAGCGGGCTGGATACAGCAGGGTTCGTTCATTACACTGTGACCTGGATGGTACATCAGCTATAATGGGGGTTCCTGGGCTGAGTGGGCTGGATACAGCAGGGTTCGTTCATTACACTGTGACCTGGACGGTACATCAGCTGTAATGTGGTTCCTGGGCTGAGCGGGCTGGATACAGCAGGGTTCGTTCATTGCACTGTGACCTGGACAGTACATCAGCTATAATGGGGGTTCCTGGGCTGAGCGGGCTGGATACAGCAGGGTTCGTTCATTACACTGTGACCTGGACGGTACATCAGCTATAATGGGGGTTCCTGGGCTGAGCGGACTGGATACAGCAGGGTTCGTTCATTACACTGTGACCTGGACGGTACATCAGCTATAATGGGGGTTCCTGGGCTGAGCGGACTGGATACAGCAGGGTTCGTTCATTACACTGTGACCTGGACGGTACATCAGCTATAATGGGGGTTCCTGGGCTGAGCGGGCTGGATACAGCAGGGGTCATTCCAAGAAGCCACAGTAACATAGTGGTTAACATGACACTCTTACAGCTCAGGGTTTGCAGTTCAAATCCAGCATCTTCAGTAAGCAGCCTGGTACACTCCTTCTTGTGAACCACATGGGTTTCCTGTGGGAGCTCCACTTTCCTCCCACAGTCCAGAGACATACTGGCTAGTAGGTTCATTGGTCATTGTAAATTGTCCTGTGATTAGGCAAGGGTTAAACTGGGCGGCGTGGAAGGGACTACTCAGTGCTGTACCTCTGAATATAAGTAAGTAAATAGACAAAATAGAACAGTACAACAAAGAACAGGCCCTTCAGCCCATAATGTTGTACTGACATATATAAAACTACTCCACATTTACTTGAACCCTTCCCTCCTGCACAGCCGCTAAACTTTCATCCATGTGCCTAAGAGTGTTTTAAGTGCCTTGATTGTCTCTGCCTCCACCATCACCCTGGCAACGCGTCCCAGTCACATACCACTCTGTGTGAAACAAAGCTTTGCCCGCCATTGAGCTCATCTACGTGGAGCCCTGTCACAGGAAAGCAGCATCCGTCATTGGGGTATTCTCCACCCACACCAGGATCTCCTCTCACTGCTGCCATCCGCCTCACCAGGTTCACGAACAGTTACTACCCCTCAATCGTCAGGCTCTTGAACTGGAGGCGGATAACTTCACTCAACTTCACCCGCCCTTTCACTGAACTGTTCCCACAACCAGTGGACTCACTTTTAATGACTTCAACTATCTACCTCGATATTTATTGTGTATTTATTATCTTTTCTTTTTGTATTTACATAGTTTGTTGTCTTTTGCGCATTGGTTGTTTCTCGTGTGCAGTTATTTCAGTGACTCTGTTGTGTTTCTTTCTATTTATGAACAGCTGTAATAAAATGAATCTCAGCGCTGTATATGGTGACATATACTGTATATACTTTGATAATAAATTTCTCCTAAGCTTTCCTCCACTCACTTTAAAAGGCTGTCTTTTTCATTAACTACTGCCATTTTGCAAAAGAATCTCTGGCTGTCCAGTGAGAGAGAGATCTGTCTCTCTTACCCACTCGTACACCTCTGTCACCCTCCTTTGTTCCAAGGAGAAAAGCCCTGGATGGTTCATCTGTTGGTGTGTGGCTGTTAGACAGGTTTGGTTATCTGGGTGAGTTATTCCAAATCAGCATCAGGTTCATTATCACTAACATATCTCCTGCGATTTGTTGTTTTGTGGCAGCAGTACAGTGCAATACATACAAAATCACTATGTTACAAAAAGAATGAATTTAAAAATAAATGAATAAGCAGTGTTAAGAGAGGGTATAATAGTGAGGTAGTGTTCATGGGTTTGTGGACCAATCCGAAAAGTGGGGAAGAAGCTGTTACTGAACTGTTGAGTGTGTACCTTCAGGCTGCCGTACCTCCTCCCTGATGGTGGCAATGAGAAGAGGGCCTGTCCTGGGTGATGGGGGATTTAATGATGGATGCCACCTTCCTGAGACATTGCCTTTTGGAGATGTCCTCAAAATTGGGGAGGCTAATGTCCATGATGGAACTGGCTGAGTTTACAACTTCTTCAGCTGTTTTCAATCCTGTGCAGAGCCCCCATCCCAGACAGTTAGAATGCTCTCCATGGTACATCGACAGAAATTTGCTAAAATGTTCGGCAACTTACCAAATTGTCTCAGACTCCTACACTGCCAAGTGTCAACAGCAGAACAATCTGCGCCCACATCTCTTACCTCTGTGAATAATGCGGATGTTAAACAGCAGCATTATGTATGGGTCAGGGAGGAGGTGGGAGTACGTTGCCTTAGACTGTTTCTAAGGCAACACACACATTCAAAATGCTGAAGAAACTCAGCAGGTCAGGCAGCAATTATGGAGGGAAATAAACAGTCAATGTTTCAGGTCAAGACCCTTCAGGACTAGAAAGGAAGGGGAAAGCCAAGGATGACAAGCTTGAAGATGATAGGTGAGACCAGATAGGTGGGGGGGGGGGGGATGCTGAAGTAATAAGCTGGGAGGTGATAGGTGGAAAAGGTAAAGTGCTGGAGAAGAAGGAATCTGATAGGAGAGGAGAGTGGAGGGGATAGGCAGATGAGGAGAAGAGGTAAGGGGGCCAGAGTGAGGAATTGAAGAAGAAGGAAGGGGAAGGAAATTACCCGAAGTTGGAGAAATCAATGCTGATGTCATCAGGTTGGAGGCTACCCAGGCAGAATTCTGAGTTTGTTGCTCCTCCACCATAAGAGTGGCCTCATCATGGCAGAAGAGGAGACCATGGACCAACATGCTGGATTGGGAATAGGGATTGGAATTGAAATGGTTGGCCACTGGGAATTCCTGCTTTTAGTCTGCTGGGACAGAGAGCTTGTCAAGGGCAGAAGCCGTTCAGGCTCCCAGCTCCCGGCTCTCATTCCTGTACAGACTTCCAGTGATCTATGACATGTTGTGTGAGGTGGGTGTTAATGGGGTTAACAGAACAGGAAAGATGCAGAACGGGTCAATTAATTCTGACTGGTGAATAATGAGAACACAAGGTACCACAGGAGATCGGACTGACTAAAGAGCTCTTTAATCACCTACAAATGGCAGCAATGGAGAGTTGTGAGAATGTTCCCTTTTAGTTAGTGTAAACAGTCACTAATGCTAGTTGCCCTGGTTAGAAAGAAAGTGGTGACCATTTAACTTGCTGCAGAATTGAAGATGGGAGCCTCACTTACAGTATTTCAGAATGCTGTTTCTGGATTTCATCTCGGCGTTCAACACTATTGTCCCACAGACCTTAGAGTCATAGAAATGTACAGCATAGAAAAGGGCCCTTCAGCCCATCTAGTCCATGCCATTTAGACTGCCAACAATCTGCACCGTATCATAGCCCTCCGTACCTTGGTGAATAAATTCCTACTCCCCGATCTGAATACACCACTGTGCAACTGGGTGTTGGACTTTTGAGCAAGCAGATCTCAGACAGGATCACAACTGATCCTCCCTCCCCATATTTGTCACTTCATGGGTGGGGGGGGGGTCAACTTATGTACATAAACTACCTTGCATATTTATATTTACTGTATTTTTATTTTTAATATTAGGTTATTTATCTTCTTGTGTTTTTTTTTGTGCTGCATCAGACCAGAGTTATAATTATTTTGTTCTCCATTACACTAGGGTGCTGGAAATGACATTTAAAAGTCCTGAACCCCGAATTTTGAATTTTGGTTGTATTTTGAGCTGCGGTGTTTCACTCACCATTCATTCAGTAATGATACTGTTTTCAGCTGAATGAGATTTTGTAAACACTCCCATATGGTGTGGTAAGGTAGATCAACCTGCTCCCAGACACAGGAGATGCTGCAAATTCTGGAAATCTTTAGCAACACACACAGAACGCTGGAGAAACTCAGCAACATCAAAAGAGAGGAATAAACAGTCAATGTTTTGGGCCAAGACCCTTCATCAGGACTGGAAAGGAAGGGTGAAGGTGCCAGGATTGAAAAGGTCGCTGGAAGGGAAGTAGGATAGCTAGAAGGTGATAGGTGAAGCTAGGTGGGTGGGAAAGATAAAGGGCTGGAGAGGAAGGATTCTGATAGGAGAAGAGAGGAGAGTCGACCATGGGAAAAAGGGAGGGAGGAGGGGACCCAGGAGGTTGTAGAAACATTTTAATGATGGGGCAAGTGATGCTGAGTGAAGTTATCTCCTTTGGTTCAAGAGCCTGATGGTTGAGGGATAATAACTCTTCCTGAACCTGGTGGTGTGAGACTTGAGACTCTTGACCTTTTTTCTGATGGCAGCATTGAGAAGAGAGCATGGCCTGGATACTCATGATGGATGCTGCTTTCCTGAGACAGCGTTTCATATTGATGTGCTCAATGGTTGGAGGACTTTACCGTGATGGACTAGACCATATCCACTACTTGTTGTAGGGTCTTCTATTGGTGTTTCCATATCAGGCTGTGATGCAAATAATCAATACACTCTCCACCACACATCTATAGAAGTTTGTAAGAGTTTTAGATGTCATGTTAATCTTTGCAAACTCCTAAATAAGTAGAGGCATCAAAGATAAATTTGATTAAGTACATGGATGGGAGGGGTATGGGGGGGATATGGTCAGGGTGTGGGTCGATGGGACTAGCAAAAAAATCAGGTCAGCATGGACTGGGTCCACACCTTGGAAGTATGCATTCTGTGGTTCTGCCACCTCCCACACAGAGGCATGCAGACTGGTTTCTGCCACCTTTTTTTGAATAGACTAGATTACTGCAAAGTGCTTTTTACTGGCATCTATTGACAATCTTCAACTCGTTCAGAATGCCTCTGCTAAAAACCTGGATGAGGGAACAGATCATTCCCATGCTAGGTGCTCTGCATTGGCTTCCTGGGCCTTTAAGAATTGATTTCAAAGTTCTCTTACTTATTTTTAAAGCTCTTAATGGTCTGGGACTGGACTGCATCATAGAATCGTTTTTGTTTTATAATCCTGCTCGAGCTCTCAGGTCTTCTTCAGCTGGCCTCTTAAATTTAAACATCTCCCTCAGAAGATAATTGGCAGGTCAGCTTTTTTGAACCATGCTTCTAAACTGTGGAATCCCAGAATCCCTAAAACTATAAAGGATGCAGGCTCAGTTGACACTTTAGAACACCAGCTCAAAACCTATTTATTTAACCTGGCCTTAACTAAATCTTTTTGTCTTTTATTTTCATGTTTGCACTTTATCCCATTGAAAAACACTTTGAACTACATCATTTGTGTGAAAAGAGCTCTATAAATAAGTCATTATCATTATATATATAATTTATTTTATTATTATTATTACTACCTGCCATACAGCTGCGTGTATGCAGGCTGTGCTTACTACTACTGCCAGCTCAGCTTCTCCCGCAGTTACCATGTAGTTCAGGACAACACAGCCCCGGGTATCAACACTTTCCCCTGAGGTTCTGGATTCTCAACTCAGTGCACCTTCCACCCTACCATGCTGCACTAACTGGTGCCATACTGTCTGAATCCTGGCCAGAACGTGATGAGAGGAAGGCAAATGCTTACAGTATCCCGGGGTTAGAATACATTTATCAGCCAGAAGGCAACGTTTGCTCGTAATCATACTGCTGCTGTTGGCTGTGACAGTGACCTCTCCTGCAGGGTCTGCGGTCGGCTGAGCCACGTTCTGGGGCATCCTAAGAGGGGAAGTAATAACAGCGGGGTCACTCTGCTTTCACCAAAGGTTGTGAAGGGTGGAACATCATCCAAGCTCTCCACCGAGAAGGATCCAACCAAATTTCTACAAATACAAACTCGGCAAATTTCTACAGATTTACCATTCTAACTGGTTGCATCTCCTCTCCTCTCCTCTCTGCGTGCCCCCAGTGCTCGACAGAACCCAGCAAGTCCTCTCCTCTCCTCTCTGCATGCTCCCAGTGCTCGACAGAACCCAGCAAATCCTCTCCTCTCCTCTCTGCGTGCCCCCAGTGCTCGACAGAACCCAGCAAGTCCTCTCCTCTCCTCTCCTCTCCTCTCTGCATGCCCCCAGTGCTCGACAGAACCCAGCAAGTCCTCTCCTCTCCTCTCTGCGTGCCCCCAGTGCTCGACAGAACCCAGCAAGTCCTCTCCTCTCCTCTCTGCATGCCCCCAGTGCTCGACAGAACCCAGCAAGTCCTCTCCTCTCCTCTCTTCATGCCCCCAGTGCTCGACAGAACCCAGCAAGTCCTCTCCTCTCCTCTCCTCTCTGCGTGCCCCCAGTGCTCGACAGAACCCAGCAAGTCCTCTCCTCTCTCCAATCCCCACCCACACAGTCCTCATCTCCAGGACAGACCTCAGCCATGGGGCTACCACTTCCGATCAACCTTCGGACTCAATGCCTGGTGTAGCTGATGACAGGATCTTGAACTCTTGGCTTGCCGACTCACCCTCCCTTGCCCCTTTTGCTGACATTGATGTCTGGTCCCGGAACACATCAACCTGGGACATCGCTGGCCTTCGAGCCTGGAGCAGAGGCTTAGACCTCACCCTGATCTCTAGCTCCTCTCTGTCACAGGTAAAGCCCTCCCCACCATTGAGCACATTTACAAGGAACACTGCCACAAGAAGGCAGAATCCATCATCTAGGATCCCACCATCCAGGCCAGGCTCTCTTGCTGCTGCCATCAGGAAGGAGATATGGGAGCCTTAGGTCAGGAACAATTATTCCCCTCCCCCCAATTATCAGGCTCTTGAACTAATGTGGATAACTTTACTCACCTCAGTCTGAAACAATTCCTCAACCTGTAGACCCACTTTCAAGGACAACTCATGTTCTCAGTGTTACTTAACATTTTTATTATTTACACATTTATCTTCTTTTGCACTTTGGTTGCTTGCAGGCCTTGTTTTCATAATGGTATCTTTTTTTATTTTCCTCTAACTACCTACCAGAAATTGAACCTAGGGGTTATATATAATACTTTGATAATCTATTTTGAACTTCCAATAACACTTTGTCAGCCTTTGTGTGTAGATTTTCATTGATTCTATTGTATTTCTTTGTTCTGATGCGAGTGCCCGCAATAAAATTAATCTCAGGGTTACATATATGTACTTTTAAATTTACTTTGAAGTTGTTCTGTGATCTCCCGGTTCCTATAACCCGTGCTCCAACAGCTGGAGGCTGCGTCCCGCGGGAACCCCGTGGCATGCTAGCTGACACTTGCATCTTAAACGGGGGACGGATTCAATGAGGTACACCCGATCTCCCTCAATCCTTTAAGTTAGTGGCGTGCGGGCCCTGAACTTTGGAATTTGCTGCCTCAACCTCTGCTACTGAGGAGTCGCTTAAAACCTCTGATTTTTAGGCCATCTGTCCCCGCTATAATATTAAGAGGCTCGGTGTCAAATAACGGTTCTGTGAGCTGCCTTGTGAAATGTTATCACATGGAAGGTGCAGGGTATTGTTATTGAAATGTAGGGGGCGTCTCAGTAAGCATGCCCGGTGCTGGCGACACGAGCATCTTTCAGGTCTATGGAACCCCAATCAGATTTAATATGTCGTGAAATATGTTGTTTTCTGGTAGTAGTACATTGCAATACATAATCTTCAAATAAGAAGTAGTACAGAAAGTGAGAAAAATAGTGCGATAGTGTTCATGGGATCAATGTCCATTCAGAAATCTGATGGAAGAAGCTGTTCCTAAAACATTCAGTGTGTGTCTTCAGGCTCCTGTACCACCTCCTTGACGGTAGCAATGAGAAGAGGGCATGTCCTGGGTGATGGGGGTCCTTAATGGTGGATGCCTTATTTTGGGGGCAACGCCTGTTGAAGAGCTGGGGAGGCCAGTGCCCATAATAGATCTGGCTGAGTTTATAACTTTCTGCAGCTTTCTCCAGTCCTGTGCAGTGCCCCCCCCCCCCCCATACCAGACAGCGATGTTAGAGTTAGCATGCTCTGCAGGGTAGGTACACCTATCGGAATATGCGAGTGTGCTCAAACTGATGAAATGTAGCCGCCTTGTGTAAGTGCGTCAGTATGAATCCAGCTATGGTTTTGTAGATGGGTAGAACAGGAACACAACCCAACAGCTCCACAATGTGAAGGCACCCTAACCAAGTGTGCTGAGATAGTGGTGTTTAGTTAACTTCCTCACGCGTTGCGAAATGGTTAAAGTCGTTCGCGTCTCACGCTCTCGATATTTATTGCTTTACTCTGTATTTGCAGTTTTTGATGTCTTTGGCGTTGTTTGTCCTTTGTACGGGTCTTCACTGATTCTATTGTGTTTTGTATTTATTCGCTGTGCGTGCCCACAAGAAAACGAATCCCGGCGACAGATATGTACTTTGATAATAAATTTACTTTGAACTTTGAGTGAAGCTAAATCCTCCGGGGCCGCTATCAGGCTCCCCACAAGGAATTCGGACTAATCCTGATTAACTCCAGAGATGGTGTGGGCTCTGCCCCAGAGAGTTGTGAGGGAGTTCATCCAGATTGGCTCTCGGTTTTCCGTGCGGAGAGAAAGCTTGTGGCCGCAAAAGGGTCAGAGGTTGCGAGGAAGTGGCCCGCGTCTGTGAGAGCCAAGAGCCGCTTGTGGCGCGGGCAGCCGATAGGACATCCCGTTGTTGTCCCCATGAACGTTGCCGTGACTTCCCAGGTGGCGTTCGGCTGTTGTAAAAGACTCGGATCGCGTTAGCGGCCGCGTTGCGTTGGAACTGATGCTGGAACATAAGGTGCACTGCAGCCGGATTTCTTTGTGCGGGAGTTAAATGAATTTCCTCTCTCTCTCTCTCTCTCGTAGGATTACAGCTTCATGTTGAAGCGAGCGCTACAAGAAGCGGATTTTCTGATTAAGCGCGGTTGAACAATGGGTGCGACCCAGAGGGGAGGGGACACAAAGACGTGGGGGTGGGGGCTGCAACTGGTCGGCACATGGAGTTATGGGAGGGGATGTGGTAGAGCAGGTCACGACTCCCGCTGACTGCTGCTTGTATCAGAGAATCGGCCGGCAGTGTTTACCCGGCGAGTGAGGCACGGCAGCGGCCGTGTGTCCGCGCTATAGGCCAGCTCCTGTCTGCAGGGAAGTTCCGAGCTCCGCCGGCCCGCCGAGCAGCCCGACCCGCCGATGGAAGAGCTGATCGCTAACGACTACAGTCCGGTAACCACAGGGAAAAAACTGCGAGTCCTCCAAAAAGCTTTGTAGATTAGTTAGAGGGAGCTGTGTGCCTTTTTTTTAAAGCGGGGATTTGATTGAGCTTAACTTAAGCATAAAAGGACAGGTTTAATATCACTGGCATATGTCGTGAAATTGTTTAGCGGCAGCAGTACATTGCAATACATAATAAAAACTATAAATTACAATAAGTATATAAATATATACATAGTGCAAAAAGAGAGGGAAAACACCGAGGTAGTGTTCATGGGCTCACTGTTCATTCAGAAATCTGATGGCGGAGGGAAAGAAGCTGTGCTTGGGTGGATACAGGTCGCCCTATCTCTGAACAACGAAAGGACTGCATTGAAGTAATGTCCCGGGACGCTTGGCTACTGGTGAATTAATCTTTAAACCGTGGTGGCCACGATCGTTGTGGAGTGCGCCTGGTTCACCCAGCCCCTCTCCTCTGTCGTCCCACTGTCTGCTCCAGTGACTGGACTGTTGGAATACCCTCCTCACCCCCCCCCCCCTCCGTTTCTCCCACCTCCTCCAACCCTTACTCCCTAATTTGCCTCTATTACCGCTGCCCACTAGACAATCGCAGAACATAAGTTTATAAAACTCTCGTTCCGCTGCAGTGTGAACTGCCTTAACGGCGGATGTCCAGTGACACTCACATCTACTATGATGAAGTGCTTTGAGAGGTTGGTCACGGTTAGGATCAACTCTTGCCTGAGCAAGGACCTGGACCCACTGCAGTTTGCCTATCGTTACAATAGATCTAGAGCAGACACCATCTCTTTGGCTCTTGGATCGCTCAGGTGATAGTAATACTTCTGTCAGGCTGCAGTTCATAATGATTACAGATCACCCTTCAACACAATCATAGCCTTAGTTCTGATCAACAAAGTCAAAAGCCTGGGTCTCTGTTCCTCCTTCTACAACTGGATCCTCGACTTCCTCACTGGTGGGAAGACCAGAGTTGGTGCAGATTGAATCATCAGATCCGTGCTGATGATCAATACTGGCACACCTCTGAGATGAGTGCTTGCCCACTGCTCTACTCTCTAGATGCCCACGACTGCGTGGCAAGGCACAGCTCAAATGCCATCCATAAATTTCCTGACAACACGACTATTGTTGCCAGAATTTCAGGTGGTGACGAGAAGGCATGCAAGGGTAAGCTAGATCTGCTGGTTGAGTGGCGTCGCAGGAACAACCATGCTCTCAATATCAGTAGAACAAAAACAAGGGAACACACTCCCCTCATCGAGGGATCAGCAGGGGAAAGGGTGAGCAATTTCAAGTTCCTGGGTGTTAACATCTCCAGGATCTATCCTGGGCCCAGCATTTCGATGCAGCTACAAAGAAGGCACAACAACAGAGTTTGTGGAGATTGGGTATGTCATCAAAGATACTTACAAATTTCTACAGATGTACCATGGACAGCATTCTAACCGGCTGCATCACTGTCGAGTACGGGAGGGGGTCCTCATACAGGATCAAAATAAGCTCTAGAGATTTGTAAACTCAGTCAGTGTCCTCAGCACCCAGGACATCTTCAAGGAGCAATGCCTCAAAAAAGAGACATCCATCAGTAAGGATTACCACCATCCAGGACATGCCCTCTTCTCATTTCCACCATCAGGGAGGGAGTACAGGAGCCTGAAGACACACACTCAACATTTCAGGAACAGCTTCTTCCCCTCCGCCATCAGATTTGTGAAAGGACATTGAACCCATTAAGCCCTACCTCACCACTTTCTGCACTACTTATTTGATTTAACGTATATACTTACTGTAATTTACAGTTTTTATTATGTATTGTAATGTAGTGCTGCTGCAAAACAACAAATTTCATGGTAGATGCCGGTTATATTAAAACTGATTCTGATCTGGAGTGTAAGTTCTGGTCAACCCATTATAGGAGGGATGTTAGGCTTTGGAGAGGGTGCAGAAGAGGTTCACCAGAGAGGAGTTTGGATTAGAGGGCACGTGCTATCACAAAATATCTGGGTTGTTTTCTCTAGAGCAATGGAGGCTGGAGGGAGATCTGATAGATGTTGATAAGATTGGGAGGCATAGATGAGTAGACAGACAGGATCTTTTTACAAGAGTTGAAATGTCTGATAGCAGAGGGCTTGCATTTAAAGGTGAAAGGGGGAAATTTCAAAGGAGAGGTGAGGAGAAGGTTGCTTAGACAGAGTGGTGGGTGCTTGAGTGTGCTGCCTGGGGTGGTGAGAGGGGAAAAAATATTAGAGATTTTTACAAGTCGTTTAGATAGGCACATTAATGTGAGGAAAATGGAAGAGTATGGACGATTGTGTAAGTAAAAGATTAGTCAGCCATTTGATCACTAATTTAGTTGTTCAACACAGCAGTGTGGGTTGAAAGGCCTGTTCCTGTGCCATTTACGTATTTCGTGCGATTTGTTTTACAATGTTTTACAATACCTAAAAGTAACTACAGTCTACAATAAGTTTTTCTTAAATAGTGTAAAAAGACTGTAAAATACTGAGATAGTTTTCATGGGTTCACTGTCCATTCGGAAATCTGATGGTGGAGGGGAAGAGACTGTTCCTGAGTCATTGAGAACAAGTCTCCAGGCTCCTGCTCCTCCTCTTGAGTGGTATCAATGAGAAAAGGCATTGTCCTGGCTGATCGGGGTTCATAACGAGGGATGCTGAGTTTACAACCCTCTGCAGTTTTCTGTGATCCTGTGCAGTATTCCCTCCATTCCAGATGGTGATGCGACCAATTAGAATGCTCTCCACCGTACATTGTAGAAATTTGTTGCTGCGCTGTATCTCTAAAATTTTTTTAAATCAGCAAAATACTGTGGGCCAAATGGCCTGTCCTGTGATCTGAGGCAGAGCTTCAGAGTAGAAGAGCAACCCTTTGGGAGAGAGATGAAGAGCCAGGGGGTGGTAAATATGTGGAATTCATTGCCACAGATGGATAGTCAAGGCATCGAAGGTTACAGGGAGAAGGCAGGAGAATCAGGTTGAGGGAGGATAATAAATCAGCCAGGATGGAATGACAGAATAGACTCGAGGGGCCGAATGGCCGGATTCTGGTCTGATACCTGTTATGCATTGGGCTGTATCCACCACTTCCTGCAGTTTTCTGTTTCTGGGCATTGGTGTTTCCATACCTGCCCATGACATAGCCAGTCAGGATGCTCTCCACTGTCCATCTATAGAAGTTTGTCAAAGTTTTTGGTGTCATTCTGAATCTATAAACATCTAAGAAATAAACATCTAAGAAAGCAGGCGTTCTGCAGTGTACATGCTGGTCCAAGGGCATCATCGAGTATGATAATGCAAAGGAATTTAAAGTTGAAAGTTCAAAGTAAACTTACTAGCAAAGTACATATATGTCACTATATACAACCCTGACATTCATTTTCTTGAGGGCATGCGCAGTAAATCCAAGAAATGTAATAGAATCAATCAAAGACTGCGCAGAGCAATTGGACAATGACCCATTTGATGCATCGATTCTCTCCATTACTTCATCGTGGCTGATCCAATTTTCCTCTCAGCCCCAATCTCCTGCCTTCTCCCTGTATCCCTTCATGCCCTGACCAATCAAGAATCTATCAACCTCACTAGGGGTGTAACTCCTGAGGTTCCTATACCTTCTTTCTGATGGCAGTAGCGAGAAGAGAGTATGACCTGGGTGGTGAGGGCCTTGAGAATGGATGCAGTTTTCCTGTGACTGCGCCCTATGTGATGTGCTTATTGGTGGGGCTGGCTTTGCCTGTAATGGACAGGGCCATATCCACAACCCTTACTAAAACCAGAGCAAGGATCAGTGTAATCTGAAGTCTTCACACTAGTTCCGAAAGATCACTGTGACCCTGTATCACAAAATCTGTTCTTGGTTCTAGATTTGGTGCAAGTCATGGAGATATTCTAACACCATTGAGATATACTGTTGTGATTGGGGGTTAAATCAGTACCACATTCTGATTGTGGGGTTAAATCAGTAACCCATTGTGATCACGGAGTTAAGTCAGTAACACATTGTGATCGGAGCTTAAATCAGTACCTTTGTTAAAAGGGGTTTAAGTTGATACGCTTTTGTGAGCGAGGGTTTAAATTGATACCCTGTTGTGAACAGGGGGGGCTTAAAACAATACACTGTTCTGAGCAGGGGTTTAAATTGATACCCTGTTGTGAATGAGGGTTTAAATTGATAACGTTTGTGAACAGGGGTTTAAATCAATACCCTGTTGTGAACGATGGTGTTAAACCGCTTAAATTTTTTAAACTTTCAAGATACAGCAGGGAACAGGCTCGTCCAGCTGTTTGAACCGGTTGCCCAGCAACCCCCAATGTTAACACTGGCCTAACCACGGGCCTACAAGCCAGTGCATCTTTACCCTGTGGGAGGAAACTGGAGCACCCAGAGAAAAGCAACGCAATGCAGGGGGAGGACGTACAGACTCCTTCAGTGAATGTCGGAATTGAACTCTGAACTCCAACTCCCTGAGCTACAGTAGTGCGAAATAAGATGCCTGAATGGTTCATGCCGTTGACTGTGTTAACGTTGTGTTTTCTTCCTACAGCCTACACCCAGTTACAGCCACACCAGTTGATCCAACAACAGCAATTCCAGCTGCAGCAACAGCAGCAGAAGCATCTGCAGCATCAGTTTGTGATCCAACAGCAACCGCCACAGATCACGCCGAGGCAGCAACAGCCACAGCTCATCCACACCCCCGCCCAGCTCCAGAATTTGCAGCAGCAGCCGGTGGCCTCCAGCGCAACGCCGCAGACCCTGCCGCATGCACAGCACTGCCAGCCCGCCCTGCACCGCAAACAGCAGGGGCTCAGCGCCACGCCGCCGGCGCAGATCCCCGTCCTGCAGCCTGTGCCTCACAGCCAGCAGAACCTGCAGCAGACGGACAGCCATGCGCTGGCACCACAGACCACTGCAGTGAACTTGCAGGTCCAGCCATCTGCACACGTGGTAAGGTGACCTCCTCCCAGCTGGCCAATCCGCACAGATTGGTAGGCGTAGGTCACAGAACTTGGGACAGTACAGGCCCTTTGGCCCACAATGATGTGTTGACCTTTTAACCTACTTTAAGATCGATCTAACTCTTCCCTCCCATATAGCCCTTCATTTTTCTATCGTCCATGTGCCTCTCTAAGAGTCTTTTAAATGTCCCTCATGTATCTGCCTCTACAACCACCCCTAGCAACAAATTCGTCACAGCCACCACTCTCTCTGTAAAAACAACTGTTTTACCCCCAATACATTCCTCTAATCACCTTAAAATTATTCTTCCTCAATTTAGCCATTTCCACCCTGGGACAAATTCTCTAGCTGTCTACCTATCCATCTCTGAGCTTCCTCTCCAACATTCCTTCAATAAATATTTGATATAATAAAAATATGTGAATTGTAATCTCTTCAGACTACTGTTTACAGATTAAAATCGCCGTGACACAAAGGTTAGAGGACTTGTAAACAGTGTCGTAGGTTCCAGCAGGACATTGACAAGATGTAGAGCAAAGCTGAGGTGTGGCAGATGGAGTTCATCATGGAGAAGTATGAAATGATTCACATAGAGAGTTACATGTAGGATTAACTCAGATTTCCTCCTGGTAGAGTGGCAGTGAAGATGAATGGGATGAGTTGGTACGACTGGGCTCAGCAACTATGATCATAAGATGTCAAGGTTTTTTGGCGAAGCCTATCAGCTTGTAAGGCTTACGACATGGGGAGCAAATTAGGCCATTTGGCCCGCCGAGTCTTTTCCGAAAAATAAATCAGCCATGGTCATGGTTGTGATATGTTTTTGCAACATCTATTTTGGTTAGCAGTGCTGATTGATTGACAATTCCACAGATGGCTTCAAACTCCCTTATGCATTTCATTCCACTTGCAAACTCCCATGAGGCGTAGCAGTTAGTGTAACTCTGTCACAGCACCAGGGTCTCAACTCCTACCATTTCCCTCTAAGGAGTTCATACGTTCTGTGTAGATTTCCTCCGGGTGCTCTGGTTTCCTCCCATGTTGCAAAGGCGTACGGGTTATGGTCAGTAAGTTGTGGCCATGCTGTGTTGGCACCTGAGGCACGGTGACACTTGTGGGCTCTCCCAGCACATTCCCCACTGATTTGATTTGACCAAACGATGTATTTCACTGTATGTTTTAACATACATGTGACAAAGAAAGTTTGTTTTATACTCCTACACTAGAAATCCTGCTACATCCCAACGTGTCAGCAGGGAATTTAATGTATCTGGCCATGGAATGTGTCGGTAATGGTTGGATCTCCAGAACTTTAACTGGTCTGACCCAAGTTCCAGTTGGATGACCGTTGGGACCCAGCAAACCCTCAGACCAACAGGTATTATGGTCCGCCCAGTGACACTCAGATCCGGTCAGTGGAAAAAATAGAACTCGTGACATTCTGTCACGACTCAGAAAATCAGGTGTTATCTCGGTACTGGCTCTTTGCAGCTTCCTTTCAATTCTGTAGGGACGTGCTGAGGTTGTTGGAGAGATGTCCGTGGTTAGGCGCTGTGTATTTCTGAACATCTGTGAGTTTATAATTAGCCACATATTGCACAAAGCTGGGCGTCGGGCGTCAGATAGGAGCCAGGCTGATGTAGAGATAATTGTGTCACAACATATCACTTCTCTACTGCCTAGATTAGAGATCATGTCTTACGAGGATAGGTTGGGCAAGCTAGGACTTTTCTCTTTGCAGTGAAGAACAATGAGAGGTGACAGGATTATAAGAGGCATTGATAGAATGGACAGGCAGACTATTTCCCAGGGAGGAAATGGTTATACAAGGAGGCATAATTTTAAGATGTTTAGAACAATACGGTGCATTTACATTACAAGCTAAAGAGTAAACAGTATAACACTAGTGGCATTTCATACGTGATGGGACCTGGGAGGTGACAGTGAATTCATTTGTCTCACAGCCAGCTCTTGTCCTAATGCTGCTGTTCTTCCTGCCCTGGTTGTAGGGGGTCAAAGAGATTGTTGGATGAATGGGGGGGGGGGGGGGAATCATTGACAATGCTGAGGGCTCTGCATACAGAGTGCCCTGATAACTACTTCCAATGGCTGGAAGACATGATCCTCTTCGCAATTGTCACAATCCTTTGTAGAGTGTTGTGGTCAAGTACCCTGCAACTCCCATACCAGATGGTGATGCAGCTGGCCAGGACACTGCTAAGAGTGCTCCTGTAAAAACTGGGGAGGGCTCGCTTAGAAACATAGAAAACCTACAGCACAATACAAAGTTGTGCCGAACATGTCGTTACCCTCTAGAAATTACTAGGCTTACCCATAGCCCACTATTTCTCTAAGCTCCATGTACCTATCCAAAAGATCTCTTAAAAGACCCTATCGTATCCGCCTCCACCGCCGCTGCCAGCAGCCCATTCCACGCACTCACCACTCTCTGAGTAAAAAACACCCCTAACATCTCCTCTGTACCCACTCCCCAGCACCTTAAACTTTGCTTTAATCTCTTCAGGAAATGGAGATACTGCTGTGCTTTTCTGACCAAAAATGGCGGTGATGAGGGACCAGGAGAGCTCATCTGTTATGTGCACTCCCAACAACTTGGAGCTCCTAACTGTCTCCAGGGAGGAGCTGTTTGTTTGCAGTGAGTTGTGGTCAGCCTGCACCTTCCTAAGGTCCACAATCATCTCTTTGGTCTTGTCTACGTTGAGACTCAAGTTGTTGACCTCTACTGCTGAAATCCTCCCCCCAGTGTGTTTATAACTGTGAAGGAGGCCATGCAGTCCATCGAGCTGCTTTAAGACCAATCCAGCAAGTCTCCCTCCCCCCCCCCCCCCCCCCAAGAGCTTCTGTGTTCTTTTCCCAAGAACCTTGAGTTTCCTTTTTCTTGTAGGATGATAGGCAAACCTGCTTCCAAAGCAAGAACTTCAGGAAAATGGGAATTCCAGCAACTCACCTCCCTCTGAGAGGAGTCAATATTTAAGTTTGTTTAATGTCATTTCCAGTACACAAGTGTAAAGAATAAAATAATTGTTACTCCAGATCCGGTGCAGCACAAACAACACGTATTAAGATAAAGAACACAATAATAATATTAAAACACAATAAATATTAATGCATAGGACAGTTTATATATAATATATCTGTATATATATATATATATATATATATGTAGATTGTTCCATAAAGTGACTCTCAGCACAGGAGTGTCTGTACACAAGGTGACTCTGACAGGAAATGATAAAGTAGTGGTGGTTGAGGGTTTGGAGGGGTGGATTAGTGGGTGGAGGCGTTGATCAGACTTTGTACCTGTTGTGTAGTTGGTACCAGCATATCCTTTCTTAGATAAGGGGCCCAATTTGTAGAGGTTACTTGGGAAGCCATCCCCGACAGTAGCTGGGCTGCCTCAGGGGGTGGGTGGGCTCAGGGCTGGGATGGGGCTGTTGGTTACTTGCTGATTCACTCTGTCGCAGATTCAGCAGAGCCTGAGGAGCGGGCCCGACAGCAGGAGGGACAAGCCTGACCTGGTGGCCGAGAAGGGACCGGTGGAGAAACCCAGTGCACCAACCACCCCAGGGCCCTCTGTCACACCCGACCAGAAGAAGGCCGAGCCCACCAAGCCTGTGACACAAGGTGAGAGTCCAGATGTCTGTGGGACTCGCTCCTACATCCTGGCCAATCCTGCCCCTACCTCTCCCATCCCTCCTCTCTCTCTAGGATTGACTCAGGGAATGTGGGCTAACCCAGTGGATGTGAGCTGGTGGTCAGTGATGGGACTGACCCAGGGGATGTGAGCTGGTGGTCAGTGATGGGACTGACCCAGGGGATGTGAGCTGGTGGTCAGTGATGGGACTGACCCAGTGGATGTGAGCTGGTGGTCAGTGATGGGACTGACCCAGGGAATGTGAGCTGGTGGTCAGTGATGGGACTGACCCAGGGAATGTGAGCTGGTGGTCAGTGATGGGACTGACCCAGGGGATGTGAGCTGGTGGTCAGTGATGGGACTGACCCAGTGGATGTGAGCTGGTGGTCAGTGATGGGACTGACCCAGGGGATGTGAGCTGGTGGTCAGTGATGGGACTGACCCAGTGGATGTGAGCTGGTGGTCAGTGATGGGACTGACCCAGGGAATGTGAGCTGGTGGTCAGTGATGGGACTGACCCAGTGGATGTGAGCTGGTGGTCAGTGATGTGACTGACCCAGGGGATGTGAGCTGGTGGTCAGTGATGGGACTGACCCAGTGGATGTGAGCTGGTGGTCAGTGATGGGACTGACCCAGGGAATGTGAGCTGGTGGTCAGTGATGGGACTGACCCAGGGAATGTGAGCTGGTGGTCAGTGATGGGACTGAGCTGGGGATGTGGGCTGGTGGTCAGTGATGGGACTGACCCAGGGGATGTGGGCTGATGCTCAGCGATGGGACTGACCCAGGGGATGTAGGCAGATGGTCAGTCATGGGACTGACCCAGTGGATGTGAGCTGGTGGTCAGTGATGGGACTGACCCAGGGGATGTGGGATGGTGGTCAGTGATGGGACTGACCCAGGGGATGTGAGCTGGTGGTCAGTGATGGGACTGACCCAGGGGATGTGAGCTGGTGGTCAGTGATGGGACTGACCCAGGGAATGTGAGCTGGTGGTCAGTGATGGGACTGACCCAGGGGGTGTGAGCTGGTGGTCAGTGATGGGACTGACCCAGGGGGTGTGGACTGGTGGTCAGTGATGGGACTGACCCAGGGGATGTGAGCTGGTGGTCAGTGATGGGACTGACCCAGGGGATGTGGGCTGGTGGTCAGTGATGGGACTGAGCTGGGGATGTAGGCTGACAGTTGGTGATAGGACTGACCCAGGGAATGTGAGCTGGTGGTCAGTGATGGGACTGAGCTGGGGATGTGGGCTGGTGGTCAGTGATGGGTCTGACCCAGGGGATATAGGCAGGTGGTCAGTGATGGGACTGACCCAGGGGATGTGGACTGGTGGTCAGTGATGGGACTGACCCAGTGCATGTGAGCTGGTGGTCAGTGATGGGACTGAGCTGGGGATGTGGGCTGACAGTTGGTGATGGGACTGACCCAGGGGATGTGAGCTAGTGGTCAGTGATGGGACTGACCCAGGGGAAGTGGGCTTTTGGTCAGTGATGGGACTGACCCAGGGGATGTGAGCTAGTGGTCAGTGATGGGACTGACCCAGGGGATGTGAGCTGGTGGTCAGTGATGGGACTGAGCTGGGGATGTGAGCTGGTGGTCAGTGATGGGACTGACCCAGGGGATGTGGACTGGTGGTCAGTGATGGGACTGAGCTGGGGATGTGGGCTGACAGTCAGTGATGGGACTGACCCAGGGGATGTGGGCTGACAGTCGGTGATGGGACTGACCCAGGGGATGTGGACTGGTGGTCAGTGATGGGACTGACCCAGGGGATGTGGGCTGACAGTCGGTGATGGGACTGACCCTGGGGATGTGGGCTGGTGGTCAGTGATGGGAGTGAGCTGGGGATGTGGGCTGGTGGTCAGTGAGGGGACTGACCCAGGGGATGTAGGCAGGTGGTCAGTGATGGGACTGACCCAGGGGATGTGGGCTGACAGTCGGTGATGGGACTGACCCAGGGGATGTGGACTGGTGGTCAGTGATGGGACTGACCCAGGGGATGTGGGCTGACAGTCGGTGATGGGACTGACCCAGGGGCTGTGGACTGGTGGTCAGTGATGGGACTGAGCTGGGGATGTGGGCTGACAGTCGGTGATGGGACTGACCCAGGGGATGTACACTGACCGAAGGGGCTGCATCTGTGCTGTAGTGCTGTAGGACTCTGAGGTAAACAGCCAGGCAAGTGAGCAGCTAGATAATGTGTCACATGACGATAGGCCTCAGATGGATGCGCCTCGAGCCAGGTGTGATGCACGTTGTACACCCTCTGATCTCCAATTCCTGCACTTCAAGTGGGGCAAATGTCCTTCCTGAGTTAACATCAGAACTCTAATCGGCTTTAATCTCACTAGCAGTTGCTACCTTTGCAATCGCATCAACGTGCTGGGCTCAGCGTAGATCCACAGAGATGTTGACACTTTGAAACTGCTCGTCCTTTCCACAGCAGATACCTTCATGAGGACTGGTGTGTGTTCCCTCGACATCTCCTTCCAGTCCACAGTTAGTCCAGATATCACAGAGAATGCTTCAGTTTAGCAGTGGTGTGTGTGACATCGCTGTAACAGTGAATAAAAGGTTAATTGTTCCGTTCATCCCCACTCAGATTGACTCATGGCTTGTTAATACATTTGTTGTTACTTTGAGGCCAATTAAAGCCGTTGCCCTTGGAGACTGCCAGGAATGATCCAAATATCGTGCAAAAGATCGCATGCCTGCCAACAGCAGAGAGATGAGGCTCTCAACATGCTCCTAGGGCCAATCAAAGCACTCCATACACCCCTCCACCCTCCTGCTTCTGTTCCTCAACACTGGCCTGGACTTATTCATTGCCTCAACCAACCCCAGGTTCAAACATAGAAAACCTACAGCACAACACAGGCCCTTCGGCCCACAAAGCTGTGCCGAACATGTCCTTACCTTAGAAATTACCTAGTGTTACCCATAGCCCTCTTTTTTTAAGCTCCATGTACCTATCCAGGAGTCTCTTAAAACACCCTATTGTATCCGATTCCACACACTCACCATTCTCTGAGTAAAAAACTTACCCCTGACATCTCCGCTGTACCTGCTTACAAGCACCTTAAAACTGTGCCCTCTCAGTGGGGTCTGACCAGGGTCCCATATAGCTGCAACATTATCTCTTGGCTCCTAAACTCAATCTCACGATTGAAAGTGAATGCTCCGTATGCCTTCTTAACCACAGAGTCAACCTGCGCATCTGCTTTGAGCGTCCTATGGACTCAGACCCCAAGATCCCTCTGATCCTCCATGCTGCCAAGTCTTAGACTAATACTATGTTCTGCCATCATATTTGACTTACCAAAATGAACCTCTTCACCGTTATCTGGGTTGAACTCATTCTGCCACTTCTCAGCCCAGTTTTGCATCCTATTAATGTCCCGCTGTAACCTCTTCAAAGCCCTCCAAACTATCCACAACAACCCCAACCTTTGTGTCATCAGCAAATTTACTAACCCATCCCTCCACTTCATTATCTAGGTCATTTATAAAGATCAGAACAGATCCCTGAGACACACCACTGATCACCGACCAGTGCAAAATTCAAAAAGTTCCAAGTAAATTTATTATCGAAATGCATTATGTTACCATATGTAGCTCCGAGATTCATTTTCTTGTGGACATACACAGTAAATACAAAGAATCACAATAGAATCAAAGGACAACTGCACACAGCAAGATGGACAAGCAACCAATGTGAAAAATACAAAAAAAAACTCTGCAAATGCAAAAAGAAAATAAATAAACGAGCAAGCAATGAATATCGGGTACGTGAGATGAAGAGTCGTTCAAAGTGAGCCCATAGGTTGTGGGAACAGTTCAAAGATGGGGTGAGTGAAGTTATCCCCTCTGGCTCAGTGCCTGATGGTTGAGGGGTAGTGACTGTTCCTGAACCTGGTGGTGTGGGACCTGATGGTTGAGGGGTAATAACTGTCCTTGAACCTGGTGGTGTGGGACCTGATGGTTGAGGGGTAGTGACTGTTCCTGAACCTGGTGGTGTGGGACCTGATGGTTGAGCGGTAGTGACTGTTCCTGAACCTGGTGGTGTGGGATCTGATGGTTGAGGGGTAATAACTGTCCTTGAACCTGGTGGTGTGGGACCTGATGGTTGAGGGGCAGAGACTGTTCCTGAACCTGGTGGTGTGGGACCTGATGGTTGAGGGGTAATAACTGTCCTTGAACCTGGTGGTGTGGGACCTGATGGTTGAGGGGTAGTGACTGTTCCTGAACCTGGTGGTGTGGGACCTGATGGTTGAGGGGTAGTGACTGTTCCTGAAAATGGTGGTGTGGGACCTGATGGTTGAGGGATAGTGACGGTTCCTGAACCTGGTGGTGTGGGACCTGATGGTTGAGGGGTAGTGACTGTTCCTGAACCTGGTGGTGTGGGACCTGATGGTTGAGGGGTAGCGACTGTTCCTGAAACTGGTGGTGTGGGACCTGATAGTTGAGGGGTAGTGACTGTTCCTGAAACTGGTGGTGTGGGGCCTGATGGTTGAGGGGTAGTGACTGTTCCTGAACCTGGTGGTGTGGGACCTGATAGTTGAGGGGTTGTGACTGTTCCTGAACCTGGTGGTGTGGGGCCTGATGGTTAAGGGGTACTGACTGTTCCCGAACCTGGTGGTGTGGGACCTGATGGTTCAGGGATAGTGACTGTTCCAAAACCTGGTGGTGTGGGACCTGATGGTTAAGGGGTAGTGACTGTTCCTGAACCTGGTGGTGTGGGACCAAATGGTTGAGGGCTAGTGACTGTTCCTGAACCTGGTGGTGTGGGACCTGATGGTTGAGGGGTAATAACTGTCCTTGAACTTGGTGGTGTGGGACCTGATGGTTGAGGGGTAGTGACTGTTCCTGAACCTGGTGGTGTGGGACCTGATGGTTAAGGGGTGATAAATGTCCCTGAACCTGGTGGTGTGGGACCTGATGGTTGAGGGGTAATGACTGTCCCTGAACCTGGTGGTGTGGGACCTGATGGTTGAGGGGTAGTGACTGTTCCTGAACCTGGTGGTGTGGGACCTGATGGTTAAGGGATAGTGACTGTTCCTGAACCTGGTGGTGTGAGACCTGATGGTTGAGGGGTAGTGACTGTTCCTGAACCTGGTGGTGTGGGACCTGATGGTTGAGGGGTAGTGACTGTTCCTGAACCTGGTGGTGTGGGACCTGATGTTTGAGGGGTAGTGACTGTTCCTGAATCTGGTGGTGTGGGATCTGATGGTTAAGGGGTGATAACTGTCCCTGAACCTGGTGGTGTGGGACCTGATGGTTGAGGGGTAATGACTGTCCCTGAACCTGGTGGTGTGGGACCTGATGATTAAGGGATGATAACTGTTCCTGAACTTGGTGGTGTGGGACCTGATGGTTGAGGTGTAGTGACTGTTCCTGAACCTGGTGGTGTGGGACCTGATGGTTAAGGGATAGTGACTGTTCCTGAACCTGGTGGTGTGAGACCTGATGGTTGAGGGGTAGTGACTGTTCCTGAACCTGGTGGTGTGGGACCTGATGGTTAAGGGATAGTGACTGTTCCTGAACCTGGTGGTGTGAGACCTGATGGTTGAGGGGTAGTGACTGTTCCTGAACCTGGTGGTGTGGGACCTGATGGTTGAGGGGTAGTGACTGTTCCTGAACTTGGTGGTGTGGGACCTGATGTTTGAGGGGTAGTGACTGTTCCTGAATCTGGTGGTGTGGGACCTGATGGTTAAGGGGTTATAACTGTTCCTGAACCTGGTGGCGTGGGACCTGATGGTTGAGGGGTAGTGACTGTTCTTGAACCTGTTGGTGTGGGACCTGATGGTTGAGGGGTAGTGACTGTTCCTGAACCTGGTGGTGAGGGACCTGGTGGTTGAGGGGTAGTGACTGTCCCTGAACCTGGTGGTGTGGGACCTGATGGTTGAGGGGTAGTGGCTGTTCCTGAACCTGGTGGTGTGGGACCTGATGGTTGAGGGGTAGTGACTGTTCCTGAACCTGGTGGTGTGGGACCTGATAGTTGAGGGGTAGTGACTGTTCCCGAACCTGGTGGTGTGGGACCTGATGGTTCAGGGATAGTGACTGTTCCTGTACCTGGTGGTTGATAGGTAGTGACTGTTCCTGAACCTGGTGGTTGAAGGGTAGTGACTGTTCCCGAACCTGGTGGTGTGGGACCTGATGGTTGAGGGGTAGTGACTGTTCCTGAACCTGGTGGTGTGGGACCTGATGTTTGAGGGGTAGTGACTGTTCCTGAATCTGGTGGTGTGGGACCTGATGGTTAAGGGGTTATAACTGTTCCTGAACCTGGTGGTGTGGGACCTGATGGTTGAGGGGTAGAGACTGTTCTTGAACCTGTTGGTGTGGGACCTGATGGTTGAGGGGTAGTGGCTGTTCCTGAACCTGGTGGTGTGGGACCTGATGGCTGAGGGGTAATAACTGTCCTTGAACCTGGTGGTGTGGGACCTGATGGTTGAGGAGTAGTGACTGTTCCTGAAACTGGTGGTGTGGGGCCTGATGGTTGAGGGGTAGTGACTGTTCCTGAACCTGGTGGTGTGGGACCTGATAGTTGAGGGCTAGTGACTGTTCCTGAACCTGGTGGTGTGGGACCTGATGGTTGAAGGGTAGTGACTGTTCCCGAACCTGATGGTGTGGGACCTGATGGTTCAGTGATAGTGACTGTTCCTGAACCTGGTGGCGTAGGACCTGATGGTTGAGGGGTAGTGACTATACCTGAACCTGGTGGTGTGGGACCTGATGGTTGAGGGGTAGTGACTGTTCCTGAACCTGGTGGTGTGGGACCTGATGGTTGAGGGGTAGTGACTGTTCCAAAACCTGGTGGTGTGGGACCTGATGGTTAAGGGGTAGTGACTGTTCCTGAACCTGGTGGTGTGGGACCAAATGGTTGAGGGCTAGTGACTGTTCTTGAACCTGGTGGTGTGGGACCTGATGGTCGAGGGGTAATAACTGTCCTTGAACTTGGTGGTGTGGGACCTGATGGTTGAGGGGTAGTGACTGTTCCTGAACCTGGTGGTTGAGAAGTAGTGACTGTTTCTGAACCTGGTGGTGTGGGACCTGATGGTTGAGGGGTAGTGACTGTTCCTGAACCTGGTGGTGTGGGACCTGATGGTTAAGGGATATAGTGACTGTTCCTGAACCTGGTGGTGTGGGACCTGATGGTTGAGGGGTAGTGACTGTTCCTGAACCTGGTGGTGTGGGACCTGATGGTTGAGGGGTAGTGACTGTTCCTGAAACTGGTGGTGTGGGACCTGATGGTTAAGGGGTAGTGACTGTTCCTGAACCTGGTGGTGTGGGACCTGATGGTTGAGGGGTAATAACTGTCCTTGAACTTGGTGGTGTGGGACCTGATGGTTGAGGGGTAGTGACTGTTCCTGAACATGGTGGTGTGGGACCTGATGGTTGAGGGGTAATAACTGTCCTTGAACTTGGTGGTGTGGGACCTGATGGTTGAGGGGTAGTGACTGTTCCTGAACCTGGTGGTGTGGGACCTGATGGTTAAGGGGTGATAAATGTCCCTGAACCTGGTGGTGTGGGACCTGATGGTTGAGGGGTAATGACTGTCCCTGAACCTGGTGGTGTGGGACCTGATGGTTAAGGGATGATAACTGTTCCTGAACTTGGTGCTGTGGGACCTGATGGTTGAGGGGTAGTGACTGTTCCTGAACCTGGTGGTGTGGGACCTGATGGTTAAGGGATAGTGACTGTTCCTGAACCTGGTGGTGTGAGACCTGATGGTTGAGGGGTAGTGACTGTTCCTGAACCTGGTGGTGTGGGACCTGATGGTTGAGGGGTAGTGACTGTTCCTGAACCTGGTGGTGTGGGACCTGATGTTTGAGGGGTAGTGACTGTTCCTGAATCTGGTGGTGTGGGACCTGATGGTTAAGGGGTTATAACTGTTCCTGAACCTGGTGGCGTGGGACCTGATGGTTGAGGGGTAGTGACTGTTCTTGAACCTGTTGGTGTGGGACCTGATGGTTGAGGGGTAGTGACTGTTCCTGAACCTGGTGGTGAGGGACCTGGTGGTTGAGGGGTAGTGACTGTCCCTGAACCTGGTGGTGTGGGACCTGATGGTTGAGGGGTAGTGACTGTTCCTGAACCTGGTGGTGTGGGACCTGATGGTTGAGGGGTAGTGACTATTCCTGAACCTGGTGGTGTGGGACCTGATAGTTGAGGGGTAGTGACTGTTCCCGAACCTGGTGGTGTGGGACCTGATGGTTAAGGGGTACTGATTGTTCCTGAACCTGGTGGTTGAGAGGTAGTGACTGTTCCTGAACCTGGTGGTTGAAGGGTAGTGACTGTTCCCGAACCTGGTGGTGTGGGACCTGATGGTTGAGGGGTAGTGGCTGTTCCTGAACCTGGTGGTGTGAGACCTGATGGTTAAGGGGTAGTGACTGTTCCTGGACCTGGTGGTGTGGGACCAAATGGTTGAGGGGTAGTGACTGTTCCTGAACCTGGTGGTGTGAGACCTGATGTTTGAGGGGTAGTGACTGTTCCTGAACCTGGTGGTGTGGGACCTGATAGTTGAGGGGTAGTGACTGTTCCCGAACCTGGTGGTGTGGGACCTGATGGTTAAGGGGTACTGATTGTTCCTGAACCTGGTGGTTGAGAGGTAGTGACTGTTCCTGAACCTGGTGGTTGAAGGGTAGTGACTGTTCCCGAACCTGGTGGTGTGGGACCTGATGGTTGAGGGGTAGTGGCTGTTCCTGAACCTGGTGGTGTGAGACCTGATGGTTAAGGGGTAGTGACTGTTCCTGGACCTGGTGGTGTGGGACCAAATGGTTGAGGGGTAGTGACTGTTCCTGAACCTGGTGGTGTGAGACCTGATGTTTGAGGGGTAGTGACTGTTCCTGAACCTGGTGGTGTGGGACCTGATAGTTGAGGGGTAGTGACTGTTCCCGAACCTGGTGGTGTGGGACCTGATGGTTCAGGGATAGTGACTGTTCCTGTACCTGGTGGTTGATAGGTAGTGACTGTTCCTGAACCTGGTGGTTGAAGGGTAGTGACTGTTCCCGAACCTGGTGGTGTGGGACCTGATGGTTGAGGGGTAGTGACTGTTCCTGAACCTGGTGGTGTGGGACCTGATGTTTGAGGGGTAGTGACTGTTCCTGAATCTGGTGGTGTGGGACCTGATGGTTAAGGGGTTATAACTGTTCCTGAACCTGGTGGTGTGGGACCTGATGGTTGAGGGGTAGAGACTGTTCTTGAACCTGTTGGTGTGGGACCTGATGGTTGAGGGGTAGTGGCTGTTCCTGAACCTGGTGGTGTGGGACCTGATGGCTGAGGGGTAATAACTGTCCTTGAACCTGGTGGTGTGGGACCTGATGGTTGAGGAGTAGTGACTGTTCCTGAAACTGGTGGTGTGGGGCCTGATGGTTGAGGGGTAGTGACTGTTCCTGAACCTGGTGGTGTGGGACCTGATAGTTGAGGGCTAGTGACTGTTCCTGAACCTGGTGGTGTGGGACCTGATGGTTGAAGGGTAGTGACTGTTCCCGAACCTGATGGTGTGGGACCTGATGGTTCAGGGATAGTGACTGTTCCTGAACCTGGTGGCGTAGGACCTGATGGTTGAGGGGTAGTGACTATACCTGAACCTGGTGGTGTGGGACCTGATGGTTGAGGGGTAGTGACTGTTCCTGAACCTGGTGGTGTGGGACCTGATGGTTGAGGGGTAGTGACTGTTCCAAAACCTGGTGGTGTGGGACCTGATGGTTAAGGGGTAGTGACTGTTCCTGAACCTGGTGGTGTGGGACCAAATGGTTGAGGGCTAGTGACTGTTCTTGAACCTGGTGGTGTGGGACCTGATGGTCGAGGGGTAATAACTGTCCTTGAACTTGGTGGTGTGGGACCTGATGGTTGAGGGGTAGTGACTGTTCCTGAACCTGGTGGTTGAGAAGTAGTGACTGTTTCTGAACCTGGTGGTGTGGGACCTGATGGTTGAGGGGTAGTGACTGTTCCTGAACCTGGTGGTGTGGGACCTGATGGTTAAGGGATATAGTGACTGTTCCTGAACCTGGTGGTGTGGGACCTGATGGTTGAGGGGTAGTGACTGTTCCTGAACCTGGTGGTGTGGGACCTGATGGTTGAGGGGTAGTGACTGTTCCTGAAACTGGTGGTGTGGGACCTGATGGTTAAGGGGTAGTGACTGTTCCTGAACCTGGTGGTGTGGGACCTGATGGTTGAGGGGTAATAACTGTCCTTGAACTTGGTGGTGTGGGACCTGATGGTTGAGGGGTAGTGACTGTTCCTGAACATGGTGGTGTGGGACCTGATGGTTGAGGGGTAATAACTGTCCTTGAACTTGGTGGTGTGGGACCTGATGGTTGAGGGGTAGTGACTGTTCCTGAACCTGGTGGTGTGGGACCTGATGGTTAAGGGGTGATAAATGTCCCTGAACCTGGTGGTGTGGGACCTGATGGTTGAGGGGTAATGACTGTCCCTGAACCTGGTGGTGTGGGACCTGATGGTTAAGGGATGATAACTGTTCCTGAACTTGGTGCTGTGGGACCTGATGGTTGAGGGGTAGTGACTGTTCCTGAACCTGGTGGTGTGGGACCTGATGGTTAAGGGATAGTGACTGTTCCTGAACCTGGTGGTGTGAGACCTGATGGTTGAGGGGTAGTGACTGTTCCTGAACCTGGTGGTGTGGGACCTGATGGTTGAGGGGTAGTGACTGTTCCTGAACCTGGTGGTGTGGGACCTGATGTTTGAGGGGTAGTGACTGTTCCTGAATCTGGTGGTGTGGGACCTGATGGTTAAGGGGTTATAACTGTTCCTGAACCTGGTGGCGTGGGACCTGATGGTTGAGGGGTAGTGACTGTTCTTGAACCTGTTGGTGTGGGACCTGATGGTTGAGGGGTAGTGACTGTTCCTGAACCTGGTGGTGAGGGACCTGGTGGTTGAGGGGTAGTGACTGTCCCTGAACCTGGTGGTGTGGGACCTGATGGTTGAGGGGTAGTGACTGTTCCTGAACCTGGTGGTGTGGGACCTGATGGTTGAGGGGTAGTGACTATTCCTGAACCTGGTGGTGTGGGACCTGATAGTTGAGGGGTAGTGACTGTTCCCGAACCTGGTGGTGTGGGACCTGATGGTTAAGGGGTACTGATTGTTCCTGAACCTGGTGGTTGAGAGGTAGTGACTGTTCCTGAACCTGGTGGTTGAAGGGTAGTGACTGTTCCCGAACCTGGTGGTGTGGGACCTGATGGTTGAGGGGTAGTGGCTGTTCCTGAACCTGGTGGTGTGAGACCTGATGGTTAAGGGGTAGTGACTGTTCCTGGACCTGGTGGTGTGGGACCAAATGGTTGAGGGGTAGTGACTGTTCCAGAACCTGGTGGTGTGGGACCTGATGGTTGAGGGGTAATAACTGTCCTTGAACCTGGTGGTGTGGGACCTGATGGTTGAGGAGTACTGACTGTTCCTGAACCTGGTGGTGTGGGACCTGATAGTTGAGGGGTAGTGACTGTTCCTGAAACTGGTGGTGTGGGGCCTGATGGTTGAGGGATATTGATTGTTCCTGAACCTGGTGGTGTGGGACCTGATAGTTGAGGGCTAGTGACTGTTCCTGAACCTGGTGGTGTGTGGCCTGATGGTTAAGGGGTACTGACTGTTCCTGAACCTGGTGGTGTGGGACCTGATGGTTGAAGGGTAGTGACTGTTCCCGAACCTGGTGGTGTGGGACCTGATGGTTCAGGGATAGTGACTGTTCCTGAACCTGGTGGTTGATGGGTAGTGACTGTTCCTGAACCTGGTGGTGTGGGACCAAATGGTTGAGGGGTAGTGACTGTTCCTGAACCTGGTGGTGTGGGACCTGATGGTTAAGGGGTGATAACTGTTCCTGAACCTGGTGGTGTGGGACCTGATGGTTGAGGGGTAGTGACTGTTCCTGAACCTGGTGGTGTGGGACCTGATGGTTAAGGGGTGATAACTGTTCCTGAACCTGGTGGTGTGGGACCTGATGGTTGAGGGGTAGTGACTGTTCCTGAACCTGGTGGTGTGGGACCTGATAGTTGAGGGGTAGTGACTGTTCCCGAACCTGGTGGTGTGGGACCTGATGGTTCAGGGATAGTGACTGTTCCTGAACCTGGTGGTTGAAGGGTAGTGACTGTTCCCGAACCTGGTGGTGTGGGACCTGATGGTTGAGGGGTAGTGGCTGTTCCTGAACCTGGTGGTGTGGGACCTGATGGTTGAGGGGTAATAACTGTCCTTGAACCTGGTGGTGTGGGACCTGATGGTTGAAGAGTAGTGCCTGTTCCTGAACCTGGTGGTGTGGGGCCTGATGGTTGAGGGATAGTGACTGTTCCTCAACCTGGTGGTGTGGGACCTGATAGTTGAGGGCTAGTGACTGTTCCTGAACCTGGTGGTGTGGGGCCTGATGGTTAAGGGGTACTGACTGTTCCTGAACCTGGTGGTATGGGACCTGATAGTTGAGGGCTAGTGACTGTTCCTGAACCTGGTGGTGTGGGGCCTGATGGTTAAGGGGTACTGACTGTTCCTGAACCTGGTGGTATGGGACCTGATGGTTGAAGGGTAGTGACTGTTCCCGAACCTGGTGGTGTGGGACCTGATGGTTCAGGGATAGTGACTGTTCCTGAACCTGGTGGTTGAGAGGTAGTGACTGTTCCTGAACCTGGTGGTGTAGGACCTGATGGTTGAGGGGTAGTGACTGTTCCTGAACTTGGTGGTGTGGGACCAAATGGTTGAGGGATAGTGACTGTTCCTGAACCTGGTGGTGTGGGACCTGATAGTTGAGGGCTAGTGACTGTTCCTGAACCTGGTGGTGTGGGGCCTGATGGTTAAGGGGTACTGACTGTTCCTGAACCTGGTGGTGTGGGACCTGATGGTTGTGGGGTAGTGACTGTTCCAAAACCTGGTGGTGTGGGACCTGATAGTTGAGGGGTAGTGACTGTTCCTGAACCTGGTGATGTGGGACCTGATGATTAAGGGGTGATAACTGTTCCTGAACCTGGTGGTGTGGGACCTGATGGTTGAGGGGTAGTGACTGTTCCTGAACCTGGTGGTGTGGGACCTGATGGTTCAGGGGTAATAACTGTCCTTGAACCTGGTGGTGTGGGACCTGATGGTTGAGGAGTAGTGAGTGTTCCTGAACCTGGTGGTGTGGGACCTGATAGTTGAGGGGTAGTGACTGTTCCTGAAACTGGTGGTGTGGGGCCTGATGGTTGAGGGATATTGATTGTTCCTGAACCTGGTGGTGTGGGACCTGATAGTTGAGGGCTAGTGACTGTTCCTGAACCTGGTGGTGTGGGACCTGATGGTTGAAGTGTAGTGACTGTTCCCGAACCTGGTGGTGTGGGACCTGATGGTTCAGGGATAGTGACTGTTCCTGAACCTGGTGGTTGATGGGTAGTGACTGTTCCTGAACCTGGTGGTGTGGGACCAAATGGTTGAGGGGTAGTGACTGTTCCTGAACCTGGTGGTGTGGGACCTGATGGTTAAGGGGTGATAACTGTTCCTGAACCTGGTGGTGTGGGACCTGATGGTTGAGGGGTAGTGACTGTTCCTGAACCTGGTGATGTGGGACCTGATGATTAAGGGGTGATAACTGTTCCTGAACCTGGTGGTGTGGGACCTGATGGTTGAGGGGTAGTGACTGTTCCTGAACCTGGTGGTGTGGGACCTGATAGTTGAGGGGTAGTGACTGTTCCCGAACCTGGTGGTGTGGGACCTGATGGTTCAGGGATAGTGACTGTTCCTGAACCTGGTGGTTGAAGGGTAGTGACTGTTCCCGAACCTGGTGGTGTGGGACCAGATGGTTGAGGGGTAGTGGCTGTTCCTGAACCTGGTGGTGTGGGACCTGATGGTTGAGGGGTAATAACTGTCCTTTAACCTGGTGGTGTGGGACCTGATGGTTGAAGAGTAGTGACTGTTCCTCAACCTGGTGGTGTGGGACCTGATAGTTGAGGGGTAGTGACTGTTCCTGAAACTGGTGGTGTGGGGCCTGATGGTTGAGGGATAGTGACTGTTCCTGAACCTGGTGGTGTGGGACCTGATAGTTGAGGGCTAGTGACTGTTCCTGAACCTGGTGGTGTGGGGCCTGATGGTTAAGGGGTACTGACTGTTCCTGAACCTGGTGGTGTGGGACCTGATGGTTGAAGGGTAGTGACTGTTCCCGAACCTGGTGGTGTGGGACCTGATGGTTCAGGGATAGTGACTGTTCCTGAACCTGGTGGTTGAGAGGTAGTGACTGTTCCTGAACCTGGTGGTGTGGGACCTGATGGTTGAGGGGTAGTGACTGTTCCTGAACTTGGTGGTGTGGGACCAAATGGTTGAGGGATAGTGACTGTTCCTGAACCTGGTGGTGTGGGACCTGATAGTTGAGGGCTAGTGACTGTTCCTGAACCTGGTGGTGTGGGGCCTGATGGTTAAGGGGTACTGACTGTTCCTGAACCTGGTGGTGTGGGACCTGATGGTTGTGGGGTAGTGACTGTTCCAAAACCTGGTGGTGTGGGACCTGATGGTTAAGGGGTAGTGACTCTTCCTGAACCTGGTGGTGTGGGACCTGATGGTTGAGGGGTAGTGACTGTTCCTGAACCTGGTGGTGTGGGACATGGTTGAGGGGTAGTGACTGTTCCTGAACCTGGTGGTGTGGGACCTGATGGTTAAGGGGTGATAACTGTTCCTGAACCTGGTGTTGTGGGACCTGATGGTTGAGGGGTAGTGACTGTCCCTGAACCTGGTGGTGTGGGACCTGATGGTTGAGGGGTAGTGACTGTTCCTGAACCTGGTGGTGTGGGACCTGATGGTTGAGGGGTAGTGACTGTTCCTGAACCTGGTGGTGTGGGACCTGATGGTTGAGGGGTAGTGACTGTTCCTGAACCTGGTGGTGTGGGACCTGATGGTTGAGGGGTAGTGACTGTTCCTGAACCTGGTGGTGTGGGACCTGATAGTTGAGGGGTAGAGACTGTTCCCGAACCTGGTGGTGTGGGACCTGATGGTTCAGGGATAGTGACTGTTCCTGAACCTGGTGGTTGAGAGATAGTGACTGTTCCTGAACCTGGTGGTGTGGGACCTGATAGTTGAGGGGTAGTGACTGTTCCTGAAACTGGTGGTGTGGGGCCTGATGGTTGAGGGATAGTGACTGTTCCTGAACCTGGTGGTGTGGGACCTGATAGTTGAGGGCTAGTGACTGTTCCTGAACCTGGTGGTGTGGGACCTGATGGTTAAGGGGTAGTGACTGTTCCTGGACCTGGTGGTGTGGGACCAAATGGTTGAGGGGTAGTGACTGTTCCTGAACCTGGTGGTGTGAGACCTGATGGTTGAGGGGTAGTGACTGTTCCTGAACCTGGTGGTGTGGGACCTGATGGTTGAGGGGTAGTGACTGTTCCTGAACCTGGTGGTGTGGGACCTGATGTTTGAGGGGTAGTGACTGTTCCTGAATCTGGTGGTGTGGGACCTGATGGTTAAGGGGTTATAACTGTTCCTGAACCTGGTGGCGTGGGACCTGATGGTTGAGGGGTAGTGACTGTTCTTGAACCTGTTGGTGTGGGACCTGATGGTTGAGGGGTAGTGACTGTTCCTGAACCTGGTGGTGAGGGACCTGGTGGTTGAGGGGTAGTGACTGTCCCTGAACCTGGTGGTGTGGGACCTGATGGTTGAGGGGTAGTGACTGTTCCTGAACCTGGTGGTGTGGGACCTGATGGTTGAGGGGTAGTGACTATTCCTGAACCTGGTGGTGTGGGACCTGATAGTTGAGGGGTAGTGACTGTTCCCGAACCTGGTGGTGTGGGACCTGATGGTTAAGGGGTACTGACTGTTCCTGAACCTGGTGGTTGAGAGGTAGTGACTGTTCCTGAACCTGGTGGTTGAAGGGTAGTGACTGTTCCCGAACCTGGTGGTGTGGGACCTGATGGTTGAGGGGTAGTGGCTGTTCCTGAACCTGGTGGTGTGGGACCTGATGGTTAAGGGGTAGTGACTGTTCCTGGACCTGGTGGTGTGGGACCAAATGGTTGAGGGGTAGTGACTGTTCCAGAACCTGGTGGTGTGGGACCTGATGGTTGAGGGGTAATAACTGTCCTTGAACCTGGTGGTGTGGGGCCTGATGGTTGAGGGATATTGATTGTTCCTGAACCTGGTGGTGTGGGACCTGATAGTTGAGGGCTAGTGACTGTTCCTGAACCTGGTGGTGTGGGGCCTGATGGTTAAGGGGTACTGACTGTTCCTGAACCTGGTGGTGTGGGACCTGATGGTTGAAGGGTAGTGACTGTTCCCGAACCTGGTGGTGTGGGGCCTGATGGTTAAGGGGTACTGACTGTTCCTGAACCTGGTGGTGTGGGACCTGATGGTTGAAGGGTAGTGACTGTTCCCGAACCTGGTGGTGTGGGACCTGATGGTTAAGGGGTGATAAATGTCCCTGAACCTGGTGGTGTGGGACCTGATGGTTGAGGGGTAATGACTGTCCCTGAACCTGGTGGTGTGGGACCTGATGGTTAAGGGATGATAACTGTTCCTGAACTTGGTGCTGTGGGACCTGATGGTTGAGGGGTAGTGACTGTTCCTGAACCTGGTGGTGTGGGACCTGATGGTTAAGGGATAGTGACTGTTCCTGAACCTGGTGGTGTGAGACCTGATGGTTGAGGGGTAGTGACTGTTCCTGAACCTGGTGGTGTGGGACCTGATGGTTGAGGGGTAGTGACTGTTCCTGAACCTGGTGGTGTGGGACCTGATGTTTGAGGGGTAGTGACTGTTCCTGAATCTGGTGGTGTGGGACCTGATGGTTAAGGGGTTATAACTGTTCCTGAACCTGGTGGCGTGGGACCTGATGGTTGAGGGGTAGTGTCTGTTCTTGAACCTGTTGGTGTGGGACCTGATGGTTGAGGGGTATTGACTGTTCCTGAACCTGGTGGTGAGGGACCTGGTGGTTGAGGGGTAGTGACTGTCCCTGAACCTGGTGGTGTGGGGCCTGATGGTTGAGGGGTAGTGACTGTTCCTGAACCTGGTGGTGTGGGACCTGATGGTTGAGGGGTAGTGACTATTCCTGAACCTGGTGGTGTGGGACCTGATAGTTGAGGGGTAGTGACTGTTCCCGAACCTGGTGGTGTGGGACCTGATGGTTAAGGGGTACTGACTGTTCCTGAACCTGGTGGTTGAGAGGTAGTGACTGTTCCTGAACCTGGTGGTTGAAGGGTAGTGACTGTTCCCGAACCTGGTGGTGTGGGACCTGATGGTTGAGGGGTAGTGGCTGTTCCTGAACCTGGTGGTGTGGGACCTGATGGTTAAGGGGTAGTGACTGTTCCTGGACCTGGTGGTGTGGGACCAAATGGTTGAGGGGTAGTGACTGTTCCAGAACCTGGTGGTGTGGGACCTGATGGTTGAGGGGTAATAACTGTCCTTGAACCTGGTGGTGTGGGACCTGATGGTTGAGGAGTAGTGAGTGTTCCTGAACCTGGTGGTGTGGGACCTGATAGTTGAGGGGTAGTGACTGTTCCTGAAACTGGTGGTGTGGGGCCTGATGGTTGAGGGATATTGATTGTTCCTGAACCTGGTGGTGTGGGACCTGATAGTTGAGGGCTAGTGACTGTTCCTGAACCTGGTGGTGTGGGGCCTGATGGTTAAGGGGTACTGACTGTTCCTGAACCTGGTGGTGTGGGACCTGATGGTTGAAGGGTAGTGTCTGTTCCCGAACCTGGTGGTGTGGGACCTGATGGTTCAGGGATAGTGTCTGTTCCTGAACCTGGTGGTTGATGGGTAGTGACTGTTCCTGAACCTGGTGGTGTGGGACCAAATGGTTGAGGGGTAGTGACTGTTCCTGAACCTGGTGGTGTGGGACCTGATGGTTAAGGGGTGATAACTGTTCCTGAACCTGGTGGTGTGGGACCTGATGGTTGAGGGGTAGTGACTGTTCCTGAACCTGGTGATGTGGGACCTGATGGTTAAGGGGTGATAACTGTTCCTGAACCTGGTGGTGTGGGACCTGATGGTTGAGGGGTAGTGACTGTTCCTGAACCTGGTGGTGTGTGACCTGATAGTTGAGAGGTAGTGACTGTTCCCGAACCTGGTGGTGTGGGACCTGATGGTTCAGGGATAGTGACTGTTCCTGAACCTGGTGGTTGAAGGGTAGTGACTGTTCCCGAACCTGGTGGTGTGGGACCTGATGGTTGAGGGGTAGTGGCTGTTCCTGAACCTGGTGGTGTGGGACCTGATGGTTGAGGGGTAATAACTGTCCTTGAACCTGGTGGTGTGGGACCTGATGGTTGAAGAGTAGTGACTGTTCCTGAACCTGGTGGTGTGGGACCTGATAGTTGAGGGGTAGTGACTGTTCCTGAAACTGGTGGTGTGGGGCCTGATGGTTGAGGGATAGTGACTGTTCCTGAACCTGGTGGTGTGGGACCTGATAGTTGAGGGCTAGTGACTGTTCCTGAACCTGGTGGTGTGGGGCCTGATGGTTAAGGGGTACTGACTGTTCCTGAACCTGGTGGTGTGGGACCTGATGGTTGAAGGGTAGTGACTGTTCCCGAACCTGGTGGTGTGGGACCTGATGGTTCAGGGATAGTGACTGTTCCTGAACCTGGTGGTTGAGAGGTAGTGACTGTTCCTGAACCTGGTGGTGTGGGACCTGATGGTTGAGGGGTAGTGACTGTTCCTGAACTTGGTGGTGTGGGACCAAATGGTTGAGGGATAGTGACTGTTCCTGAACCTGGTGGTGTGGGACCTGATAGTTGAGGGCTAGTGACTGTTCCTGAACCTGGTGGTGTGGGGCCTGATGGTTAAGGGGTACTGACTGTTCCTGAACCTGGTGGTGTGGGACCTGATGGTTGTGGGGTAGTGACTGTTCCAAAACCTGGTGGTGTGGGACCTGATGGTTAAGGGGTAGTGACTGTTCCTGAACCTGGTGGTGTGGGACCTGATGGTTGAGGGGTAGTGACTGTTCCTGAACCTGGTGGTGTGGGACATGGTTGAGGGGTAGTGACTGTTCCTGAACCTGGTGGTGTGGGACCTGATGGTTAAGGGGTGATAACTGTTCCTGAACCTGGTGTTGTGGGACCTGATGGTTGAGGGGTAGTGACTGTCCCTGAACCTGGTGGTGTGGGACCTGATGGTTGAGGGGTAGTGACTGTTCCTGAACCTGGTGGTGTGGGACCTGATGGTTGAGGGGTAGTGACTGTTCCTGAACCTGGTGGTGTGGGACCTGATAGTTGAGGGGTAGAGACTGTTCCCGAACCTGGTGGTGTGGGACCTGATGGTTCAGGGATAGTGACTGTTCCTGAACCTGGTGGTTGAGAGATAGTGACTGTTCCTGAACCTGGTGGTGTGGGACCTGATAGTTGAGGGGTAGTGACTGTTCCTGAAACTGGTGGTGTGGGGCCTGATGGTTGAGGGATAGTGACTGTTCCTGAACCTGGTGGTGTGGGACCTGATAGTTGAGGGCTAGTGACTGTTCCTGAACCTGGTGGTGTGGGACCTGATGGTTAAGGGGTAGTGACTGTTCCTGGACCTGGTGGTGTGGGACCAAATGGTTGAGGGGTAGTGACTGTTCCTGAACCTGGTGGTGTGAGACCTGATGGTTGAGGGGTAGTGACTGTTCCTGAACCTGGTGGTGTGGGACCTGATGGTTGAGGGGTAGTGACTGTTCCTGAACCTGGTGGTGTGGGACCTGATGTTTGAGGGGTAGTGACTGTTCCTGAATCTGGTGGTGTGGGACCTGATGGTTAAGGGGTTATAACTGTTCCTGAACCTGGTGGCGTGGGACCTGATGGTTGAGGGGTAGTGTCTGTTCTTGAACCTGTTGGTGTGGGACCTGATGGTTGAGGGGTAGTGACTGTTCCTGAACCTGGTGGTGAGGGACCTGGTGGTTGAGGGGTAGTGACTGTCCCTGAACCTGGTGGTGTGGGACCTGATGGTTGAGGGGTAGTGACTGTTCCTGAACCTGGTGGTGTGGGACCTGATGGTTGAGGGGTAGTGACTATTCCTGAACCTGGTGGTGTGGGACCTGATGGTTAAGGGGTAGTGACTGTTCCTGGACCTGGTGGTGTGGGACCAAATGGTTGAGGGGTAGTGACTGTTCCTGAACCTGGTGGTGTGAGACCTGATGGTTGAGGGGTAGTGACTGTTCCTGAACCTGGTGGTGTGGGGCCTGATGGTTAAGGGGTACTGACTGTTCCTGAACCTGGTGGTGTGGGACCTGATGGTTGAAGGGTAGTGACTGTTCCCGAACCTGGTGGTGTGGGGCCTGATGGTTAAGGGGTACTGACTGTTCCTGAACCTGGTGGTGTGGGACCTGATGGTTAAGGGATAGTGACTGTTCCTGAACCTGGTGGTGTGAGACCTGATGGTTGAGGGGTAGTGACTGTTCCTGAACCTGGTGGTGTGGGACCTGATGGTTGAGGGGTAGTGACTGTTCCTGAACCTGGTGGTGTGGGACCTGATGTTTGAGGGGTAGTGACTGTTCCTGAATCTGGTGGTGTGGGACCTGATGGTTAAGGGGTTATAACTGTTCCTGAACCTGGTGGCGTGGGACCTGATGGTTGAGGGGTAGTGTCTGTTCTTGAACCTGTTGGTGTGGGACCTGATGGTTGAGGGGTATTGACTGTTCCTGAACCTGGTGGTGAGGGACCTGGTGGTTGAGGGGTAGTGACTGTCCCTGAACCTGGTGGTGTGGGGCCTGATGGTTGAGGGGTAGTGTCTGTTCTTGAACCTGTTGGTGTGGGACCTGATGGTTGAGGGGTATTGACTGTTCCTGAACCTGGTGGTGAGGGACCTGGTGGTTGAGGGGTAGTGACTGTCCCTGAACCTGGTGGTGTGGGGCCTGATGGTTGAGGGGTAGTGACTGTTCCTGAACCTGGTGGCGTGGGACCTGATGGTTGAGGGGTAGTGTCTGTTCTTGAACCTGTTGGTGTGGGACCTGATGGTTGAGGGGTATTGACTGTTCCTGAACCTGGTGGTGAGGGACCTGGTGGTTGAGGGGTAGTGACTGTCCCTGAACCTGGTGGTGTGGGGCCTGATGGTTGAGGGGTAGTGACTGTTCCTGAACCTGGTGGTGTGGGACCTGATGGTTGAGGGGTAGTGACTATTCCTGAACCTGGTGGTGTGGGACCTGATAGTTGAGGGGTAGTGACTGTTCCCGAACCTGGTGGTGTGGGACCTGATGGTTAAGGGGTACTGACTGTTCCTGAACCTGGTGGTTGAGAGGTAGTGACTGTTCCTGAACCTGGTGGTTGAAGGGTAGTGACTGTTCCCGAACCTGGTGGTGTGGGACCTGATGGTTGAGGGGTAGTGGCTGTTCCTGAACCTGGTGGTGTGGGACCTGATGGTTAAGGGGTAGTGACTGTTCCTGGACCTGGTGGTGTGGGACCAAATGGTTGAGGGGTAGTGACTGTTCCAGAACCTGGTGGTGTGGGACCTGATGGTTGAGGGGTAATAACTGTCCTTGAACCTGGTGGTGTGGGACCTGATGGTTGAGGAGTAGTGAGTGTTCCTGAACCTGGTGGTGTGGGACCTGATAGTTGAGGGGTAGTGACTGTTCCTGAAACTGGTGGTGTGGGGCCTGATGGTTGAGGGATATTGATTGTTCCTGAACCTGGTGGTGTGGGACCTGATAGTTGAGGGCTAGTGACTGTTCCTGAACCTGGTGGTGTGGGGCCTGATGGTTAAGGGGTACTGACTGTTCCTGAACCTGGTGGTGTGGGACCTGATGGTTGAAGGGTAGTGTCTGTTCCCGAACCTGGTGGTGTGGGACCTGATGGTTCAGGGATAGTGACTGTTCCTGAACCTGGTGGTTGATGGGTAGTGACTGTTCCTGAACCTGGTGGTGTGGGACCAAATGGTTGAGGGGTAGTGACTGTTCCTGAACCTGGTGGTGTGGGACCTGATGGTTAAGGGGTGATAACTGTTCCTGAACCTGGTGGTGTGGGACCTGATGGTTGAGGGGTAGTGACTGTTCCTGAACCTGGTGATGTGGGACCTGATGGTTAAGGGGTGATAACTGTTCCTGAACCTGGTGGTGTGGGACCTGATGGTTGAGGGGTAGTGACTGTTCCTGAACCTGGTGGTGTGGGACCTGATAGTTGAGAGGTAGTGACTGTTCCCGAACCTGGTGGTGTGGGACCTGATGGTTCAGGGATAGTGACTGTTCCTGAACCTGGTGGTTGAAGGGTAGTGACTGTTCCCGAACCTGGTGGTGTGGGACCTGATGGTTGAGGGGTAGTGGCTGTTCCTGAACCTGGTGGTGTGGGACCTGATGGTTGTGGGGTAATAACTGTCCTTGAACCTGGTGGTGTGGGACCTGATGGTTGAAGAGTAGTGACTGTTCCTGAACCTGGTGGTGTGGGACCTGATAGTTGAGGGGTAGTGACTGTTCCTGAAACTGGTGGTGTGGGGCCTGATGGTTGAGGGATAGTGACTGTTCCTGAACCTGGTGGTGTGGGACCTGATAGTTGAGGGCTAGTGACTGTTCCTGAACCTGGTGGTGTGGGGCCTGATGGTTAAGGGGTACTGACTGTTCCTGAACCTGGTGGTGTGGGACCTGATGGTTGAAGGGTAGTGACTGTTCCCGAACCTGGTGGTGTGGGACCTGATGGTTCAGGGATAGTGACTGTTCCTGAACCTGGTGGTTGAGAGGTAGTGACTGTTCCTGAACCTGGTGGTGTGGGACCTGATGGTTGAGGGGTAGTGACTGTTCCTGAACTTGGTGGTGTGGGACCAAATGGTTGAGGGATAGTGACTGTTCCTGAACCTGGTGGTGTGGGACCTGATAGTTGAGGGCTAGTGACTGTTCCTGAACCTGGTGGTGTGGGGCCTGATGGTTAAGGGGTACTGACTGTTCCTGAACCTGGTGGTGTGGGACCTGATGGTTGTGGGGTAGTGACTGTTCCAAAACCTGGTGGTGTGGGACCTGATGGTTAAGGGGTAGTGACTGTTCCTGAACCTGGTGGTGTGGGACCTGATGGTTGAGGGGTAGTGACTGTTCCTGAACCTGGTGGTGTGGGACATGGTTGAGGGGTAGTGACTGTTCCTGAACCTGGTGGTGTGGGACCTGATGGTTAAGGGGTGATAACTGTTCCTGAACCTGGTGTTGTGGGACCTGATGGTTGAGGGGTAGTGACTGTCCCTGAACCTGGTGGTGTGGGACCTGATGGTTGAGGGGTAGTGACTGTTCCTGAACCTGGTGGTGTGGGACATGATGGTTGAGGGGTAGTGACTGTTCCTGAACCTGGTGGTGTGGGACCTGATAGTTGAGGGGTAGAGACTGTTCCCGAACCTGGTGGTGTGGGACCTGATGGTTCAGGGATAGTGACTGTTCCTGAACCTGGTGGTTGAGAGATAGTGACTGTTCCTGAACCTGGTGGTGTGGGACCTGATAGTTGAGGGGTAGTGACTGTTCCTGAAACTGGTGGTGTGGGGCCTGATGGTTGAGGGATAGTGACTGTTCCTGAACCTGGTGGTGTGGGACCTGATAGTTGAGGGCTAGTGACTGTTCCTGAACCTGGTGGTGTGGGACCTGATGGTTAAGGGGTAGTGACTGTTCCTGGACCTGGTGGTGTGGGACCAAATGGTTGAGGGGTAGTGACTGTTCCTGAACCTGGTGGTGTGAGACCTGATGGTTGAGGGGTAGTGACTGTTCCTGAACCTGGTGGTGTGGGACCTGATGGTTGAGGGGTAGTGACTGTTCCTGAACCTGGTGGTGTGGGACCTGATGTTTGAGGGGTAGTGACTGTTCCTGAATCTGGTGGTGTGGGACCTGATGGTTAAGGGGTTATAACTGTTCCTGAACCTGGTGGCGTGGGACCTGATGGTTGAGGGGTAGTGTCTGTTCTTGAACCTGTTGGTGTGGGACCTGATGGTTGAGGGGTAGTGACTGTTCCTGAACCTGGTGGTGAGGGACCTGGTGGTTGAGGGGTAGTGACTGTCCCTGAACCTGGTGGTGTGGGACCTGATGGTTGAGGGGTAGTGACTGTTCCTGAACCTGGTGGTGTGGGACCTGATGGTTGAGGGGTAGTGACAATTCCTGAACCTGGTGGTGTGGGACCTGATAGTTGAGGGGTAGTGACTGTTCCCGAACCTGGTGGTGTGGGACCTGATGGTTAAGGGGTACTGACTGTTCCTGAACCTGGTGGTTGAGAGGTAGTGACTGTTCCTGAACCTGGTGGTTGAAGGGTAGTGACTGTTCCCGAACCTGGTGGTGTGGGACCTGATGGTTGAGGGGTAGTGGCTGTTCCTGAAACTGGTGGTGTGGGACCTGATGGTTAAGGGGTAGTGACTGTTCCTGGACCTGGTGGTGTGGGACCAAATGGTTGAGGGGTAGTGACTGTTCCAGAACCTGGTGGTGTGGGACCTGATGGTTGAGGGGTAATAACTGTCCTTGAACCTGGTGGTGTGGGACCTGATGGTTGAGGAGTAGTGACTGTTCCTGAACCTGGTGGTGTGGGACCTGATAGTTGAGGGGTAGTGACTGTTCCTGAAACTGGTGGTGTGGGGCCTGATGGTTGAGGGATATTGATTGTTCCTGAACCTGGTGGTGTGGGACCTGATAGTTGAGGGCTAGTGACTGTTCCTGAACCTGGTGGTGTGGGGCCTGATGGTTAAGGGGTACTGACTGTTCCTGAACCTGGTGGTGTGGGACCTGATGGTTGAAGGGTAGTGACTGTTCCCGAACCTGGTGGTGTGGGACCTGATGGTTCAGGGATAGTGACTGTTCCTGAACCTGGTGGTTGATGGGTAGTGACTGTTCCTGAACCTGGTGGTGTGGGACCAAATGGTTGAGGGGTAGTGACTGTTCCTGAACCTGGTGGTGTGGGACCTGATGGTTAAGGGGTGATAACTGTTCCTGAACCTGGTGGTGTGGGACCTGATGGTTGAGGGGTAGTGACTGTTCCTGAACCTGGTGATGTGGGACCTGATGGTTAAGGGGTGATAACTGTTCCTGAACCTGGTGGTGTGGGACCTGATGGTTGAGGGGTAGTGACTGTTCCTGAACCTGGTGGTGTGGGACCTGATAGTTGAGGGGTAGTGACTGTTCCCGAACCTGGTGGTGTGGGACCTGATGGTTCAGGGATAGTGACTGTTCCTGAACCTGGTGGTTGAAGGGTAGTGACTGTTCCCGAACCTGGTGGTGTGGGACCTGATGGTTGAGGGGTAGTGGCTGTTCCAGAACCTGGTGGTGTGGGACCTGATGGTTGAGGGGTAATAACTGTCCTTGAACCTGGTGGTGTGGGACCTGATGGTTGAAGAGTAGTGACTGTTCCTGAACCTGGTGGTGTGGGACCTGATAGTTGAGGGGTAGTGACTGTTCCTGAAACTGGTGGTGTGGGGCCTGATGGTTGAGGGATAGTGACTGTTCCTGAACCTGGTGGTGTGGGACCTGATAGTTGAGGGCTAGTGACTGTTCCTGAACCTGGTGGTGTGGGGCCTGATGGTTAAGGGGTACTGACTGTTCCTGAACCTGGTGGTGTGGGACCTGATGGTTGAAGGGTAGTGACTGTTCCCGAACCTGGTGGTGTGGGACCTGATGGTTCAGGGATAGTGACTGTTCCTGAACCTGGTGGTTGAGAGGTAGTGACTGTTCCTGAACCTGGTGGTGTGGGACCTGATGGTTGAGGGGTAGTGACTGTTCCTGAACTTGGTGGTGTGGGACCAAATGGTTGAGGGATAGTGACTGTTCCTGAACCTGGTGGTGTGGGACCTGATAGTTGAGGGCTAGTGACTGTTCCTGAACCTGGTGGTGTGGGGCCTGATGGTTAAGGGGTACTGACTGTTCCTGAACCTGGTGGTGTGGGACCTGATGGTTGTGGGGTAGTGACTGTTCCAAAACCTGGTGGTGTGGGACCTGATGGTTAAGGGGTAGTGACTGTTCCTGAACCTGGTGGTGTGGGACCTGATGGTTGAGGGGTAGTGACTGTTCCTGAACCTGGTGGTGTGGGACATGGTTGAGGGGTAGTGACTGTTCCTGAACCTGGTGGTGTGGGACCTGATGGTTAAGGGGTGATAACTGTTCCTGAACCTGGTGGTGTGGGACCTGATGGTTGACGGGTAGTGACTGTTCCTGAACCTGGTGGTGTGGGACCTGATGGTTGAGGGGTAGTCACTGTTCCTGAACCTGGTGGTGTGGGACCTGATGGTTGAGGGGTAGTGACTGTTCCTGAACCTGGTGGTGTGGGACCTGATAGTTGAGGGGTAGAGACTGTTCCCGAACCTGGTGGTGTGGGACCTGATGGTTCAGGGATAGTGACTGTTCCTGAACCTGGTGGTTGAGAGGTAGTGACTGTTCCTGAACCTGGTGGTGTGGGACCTGATAGTTGAGGGGTAGTGACTGTTCCTGAAACTGGTGGTGTGGGGCCTGATGGTTGAGGGATAGTGACTGTTCCTGAACCTGGTGGTGTGGGACCTGATAGTTGAGGGCTAGTGACTGTTCCTGAACCTGGTGGTGTGGGACCTGATGGTTAAGGGGTAGTGACTGTTCCTGGACCTGGTGGTGTGGGACCAAATGGTTGAGGGGTAGTGACTGTTCCTGAACCTGGTGGTGTGGGACCTGATGGCTGAGGGTTAATAACTGTCCTTGAACTTGGTGGTGTTGGGCCTGATGGTTGAGGGGTAGTGACTGTTCCTGTACCTGGTGGTGTGGGACCTGATGGTTAAGGGGTGATAACTGTTCCTGAACCTGGTGGTGTGGGACCTGATGGTTAAGGGATGATAACTGTTCCTGAACCTGGTGGTGTGGGACCTGATGGTTGAGGGGTAGTGACTGTTCCTGAACCTTGTGGTGTGGGACCTGATGGTTAAGGGATAGTGACTGTTCCTGAACCTGGTGGTGTGGGACCTGATGGTTGAGGGGTAGTGACTGTTCCTGAACCTTGTGGTGTGGGACCTGATGGTTAAGGGATAGTGACTGTTCCTGAACCTGGTGGTGTGGGACCTTATGATTGAGGGGTAGTGACTGTTCCTGAACCTGGTGGTGTGGGACCTGATGGTTGAGGGGTAATAACTGTCCTTGAAACTGGTGGTGTAGGACCTGATGGTTGAGGGGTAGTGACTGTTCCTGAACCTGGTGGTGTGGGACCTGATGGTTAAGGGGTAGTGACTGTTCCTGAACCTGGTGGTGTGGGACCTGATGGTTGAGGGGTAGTGACTGTTCCTGAACCTGGTGGTGTGGGACCTGATGGTTGAGGGGTAGTGACTGTTCCTGAACCTGGTGTTGTGGGACCTGAGGCTCCTGTACCTTCCTCCCGATGCCAGCAGTGAGGAAGAGAGCAAGATCACTGACGGTGGGTGAAGCAGCGGCCGATTTGTTGGTGGAGAGCTCTCAAAGAAGCAATGCGATAAGTTCCAGTGATGCTAAAGGAAGGGTAAACAATGTCACCGATCACCGATACGAAGCCCCCTGATCTTACATAGGGCTTGATATGGGAATAGTCTCATCACTTGAGAAGGTAGACAGTGTCTCAATGTAACATGTCATCTCAAAGACTGAGAATGCTCAACTTCTCATCCTCTCTCAGTTCTCGCTCCCTCCATATCCACTCCCCACACTTCTGTCTCCCCTCTTCCTGCTCCCCTCCCCAATCTTTCTCCCTATTATCACTCCTCCCTCTCCTACCTCTCAATCCCACCCCCTCATCCTGCCCTTCCTCTCCCTTCTGCCGCCTCTCTCCTTCCCTCACCTGCCTCTCTCCATCCACCACTTCTCTCCACCATAAGACACAGGAGCAGAATTAGGCCATTTAGCCCATCGAGTCTACTCCACCATTCCATCATGGCTGATTTATTATCTCTCTTAACCCCATTCTCCTGCCTTCTCTCTGTAACCTTTGGCACTCTGACTAATGAAGAAGTATCAGCCTCTGATTTAAATACACCCAGTGACTTGGCCTCCACAGCCACTTGTGACAATGAATTCCACAGATTCACCACCCTCTGGCTAAACAAACTCATCCTCATCTCCATTCTAAAGGGGCATCCCTCTATTCTGAGCTGTGCCGGAGGTAGACTCTCCCGCTATAGGAAGCATCCTCTCTGTCTAGGCCTTTCAATATTTGGCAGGTTTCAATGAGATCTCCCCTCATTCTGCTAAACTTCAGTGAGTCCAGAACTGTCAAACGCTCCACCGCTCTCTTTCCCTCCCTCTCACTCTACTCTTCCATTTCTTGCTGTGTTTTCCCTCCTCCAACCCAACACTCCTCAGACACGATCGCGTAGTAATTCTTCTGCCAGGGTTAATGGGTGGGTTGCTGGGTGGTACAGCTGATCTCAATTTTTAAAAATGGCGACATGGTGGTCCTGTGATAGGGCAGTGGGCGTGGAGTGGGAGAGGAAGTTGTGAAGGGTGGGGTTGGTGCACAGTCACATGCTTGTCGTTCTCCCCCACAGGGAAAGGCCCAGAAACCGTGAATGCGAAGTCCCCTTCCCCTGCTCCAACCATGACATCAGGAAATGGCAGCACGACCTCGTCTGTGACGGTGAGCGTGCCACAGAACGCCGAGAACAAACCACCTCAGGCCATTGTCAAGCCCCAGATTCTCACGCATGTCATCGAGGGGTTCGTTATCCAGGAGGGTGCAGAGCCATTCCCCGTGAGTACCCTCAGTCCCATGGACTTCACCTTCACTCGGGGGGGGGGGGGTTCGCTGCCCATTTGTTCACAGCCTAGTCACCTACCGACTTACAGCTACTGAGTGGCAGCTTCACTAACTAGCACCTATGAAGCTTAACTTGATGGTTTAACTAACTAATACCACTAAGTTTGACCATTTGTTTAACTAACTAGAAACACTAACTTTGACCTGGCAGTTTAACCAACTAATACCACTAAGTTTGACCTGATGGTTAACTAACTAGAAACACTGACTTTGACCTGACAGATTAACTAATTAGTACCACTAAATTTGTTCTGGTAGGTTGACTAACTAGCACCGTCTGATCTGGTGGTTGAACTAACTAGAATTACTAAGTTTGACTTGAGGGTTTAACAAACTAATACTATAAAATTTAACCTGATGGTTGAACTTTACAGGGACCCGGTGGGTGAGCTAACTGGCATCACTGTGAGTGACCTACAGACTTCAGTTCTGTAGAGTTGGCCTGCTCAATGTGATGGCATAGCACAGTGCTGGCCTGCAGCAGGGTGTGCATTGCACTGGAGGATGCCTGTCCACTCAGACTGGCCAGTTGCTGAGAGAACGGCCTAATTCACCTTACTGACAGTGCAACAGCTTCTCCTGATCTACTCGGAGCCTGGTCACCTTGTCTGATTTCCTTTCTACTGGTTATGTAAAGCATATTTAAAGTGGAGGTTGATAGGTTCTTGATTAGTCAGGGCGTCAAAGGTTATGGGAAGATGGCAGGAGAACGGAGTTGAGAGGGATAATAAATCAGCCATGATGGAATGACAGAGCAGACTCATTGGGGTGAATGGCCTAATTCTGCTCCTATGTTTTATCGTTTAAACACTCACCCTTAGTTACATGCACACCGTTAACGAGGAATCCTGCCTTAAGATATCAAGAGGAATTTTACACCATTGGTTGGAGTGGGGTCTCAGATAGGTTTAGCTCCTGTTTCATGCTCCTACACCTTCTAGGTAATTGAAAGGATGTTTGGATATCCTGCCATGACCTCCCATGTTCCCTAACTATGTAGGAGTAAGTCATTTGCCCTATTGGGTCTATGCCAATGAACCACTGCTCTAATCACTTGGCAGTGAATTCTACACATCCTCAGCTCTCTGCCTAGACCCGTTGACCAGCACCCAGACCTCGCCCTCCATATACCTACCATCCGTGTACAAATCCAAACTTCACTTAGAAGTTGTAATCGAGCTCACATGCACCATTTGCACTGGCAGCTCATTCCATACTCTCATGACCCTCTGAGTGAAGAAGTTTCCCCTCATGTTCCCCTTAAACTTTTCACCTTTCACCCTTAACCCATGACCTCTAGTTGTAGTCCCAGCCAACCTCAATGGAAAATGCCTGCATGCTTTTATCCTACGTGTACCCCTCATTTGTATACCACTATCAAATCTCCTGTCAGTCTTCTACATTCCAAGGAATAAAGTCCTAACCTATTCAATCTTTCCCTATAACTCAGGTCTTCAAGTCCCAGCAACATCCTTGTTAATTTTCTCTGTGCCCTTTAACCTAATTTACATCTTTCCTGTGGGTAGGTGACTAAAACTACACACAGCCCTCCAAATTAGGCCTCAACAGTGTCTTGTACAACTTCAACATAAGACTCTATTTCCTGTACTTAGAACTTTGATTTATAAAGAACCATGTGCTAAAAGCTTTCTTTATGACCTTGTTTACCTGTGATACCACTTTCGTTAAATTATAGACCTGTTTTCCCAGATCCCTTTGTTTTAACACACTCCTCAGTGAGGTACTGTTCACTGTACAAGACCCACCCTGGTTGGTCCTACTTTGCACTTGTCTGCATTTAATTCCATCTGCCATTTTCCAGTTGTTCCTGATCTTGTTGCAAACTTTAATAATCTTTCTCGCTCTCCACCACATCCCCATTCTTACTGTTATCCACAAATTTGCTAATCCAGTTAACGGCATTATCATCTAGATCATTGATATAGATGACAAACAACAACAGACACAGCACTGATCTCTGCAGCACTCCACTAGTCACAGGCCTCCAGTCAGAGAGGTAACCATCTGGTACCACTCTCTGGCTTCTCCCATAAAGCCAATGTTTACTCCAATTTATTACCTCATCTTGAATGTCAAGTGACTGTATCTTTTTGACCAGCCTCTCATCGGGGACCTTGTCAAATGCTTTGCTGAAGTCCGTGTAGACAACATCCACTGCCTTGCCTTCATCCACTTTGCTGGTAACTTCCTCAATAAGCTGTAAGATTGGTTAGACATGACCTACCACACACAAAGCCATGCTGACTATCCCTTATCAGTCCCTCTGTCTGTCCAATTACTCACGTATACAGTCCCTTAGAATACCTTCCAGTAACTTTCCCACTACTGACATCAGGCTCACCTGGTCACAGTGAGAGCATGAAAACTCCCCACAGACAGTGCCAGAGTCCAGGATCAAACCCGGGACTCAGGTTGTTCTGCAGGGGCTTTCCCCACTGTACTGCCCAACATCCACCAGGAGGTTCCAGGAAGGAGCAGTGGGTGAGGGGATAGGGGAAAAGTTCAGGTTCAACTTACTGTCATTCAACCGTGCACGTGTCGAATACTGTGCAAAGTCCTAGCTAGGGTGTGTAGACTTTTGCATAGTGCTATATTCGTCAACGTGGAGCAAAGAGCGAGTTTGTAAATCTGGCAGAAGCAAAGGATGTTGGGAATGGTGAGGGTGGAACGTCGCGGGAAGGGTATGGGATGAGTGGCAGAGAAGGGGTCCGGGGCAGGGGTGGCAGTGGTGCAAACACACCCACCCCTGAGACACCAGGCAAGGTCATTTGATTAGAAATAATTGGTTTGTGATCATTACCAAATGTGTCTCTGGTGCTTTCTACTCCCTCCCTCTCCCTACCACAATTCAACCCCCCCCCCCCCCCCACTGTGCCCTTTCCACTCTCATTCCACAAGAGAGACCTATCCCATATCAGAATCAGGTTTATCATCACTCACATATGTCATGAAATTTGCTTTTTTTCCCAATATTTTTATTAGTTTCTACATAGAAGAATACAGAGTACAAGAAAGTGTATATCAAAGGTAAAAGAGATTAGAAAAAAGCTACCAATTACATTATATCTGATAATAATAACAATCTCATTATCCTGTATTGATGTAAGTTAATCAATAGTTATATTGAAATATACTATATAACCATATAACAATCACAGCACAGAAACAGGCCATCTTGGCCCTCCTAGTCCGTGCCGAACCCTTAATCTCACCTAGTCCCACCTACCCGCACTCAGCCCATAACCCTCCACTCCTTTCCTGTCCATATACCTATCCAATTTTACCTTAAATGACACAACTGAACTGGCCTCTACTAGTTCTACAGGAAGCTCATTCCACATAGCTATCACTCTTTGAGTAAAGAAATACCCCCTCGTGTTTCCCTTAAACTTCTGCCCCCTAACTCTCAAATCATGTCCTCTCGTTTGAATCTCCCCTACTCTCAATGGAAACAGCCTGTTCACGTCAACTCTATCTATCCCTCTCAAAATTTTAAATACCTCGATCAAATCCCCCCTCAACCTTCTACGCTCCAATGAATAGAGACCTAACTTGTTCAACCTTTCTCTGTAACTTAATTGCTGAAACCCAGGTAACATCCTAGTAAATATTTATTACAATATTTATTACTAATTTATTACAAAAGAAGGAATCGAACCCCTACCATAGCCATTGAGCATGGGTAGGAGGAAAAGCATCTTTCCATTTAAACAAAAGCGTCCTCCTAGCTATAAGAGAGCTAAAGGCTAAAATATGTAAATCAGATGCCTTTAGCTTAATATCTTGTCCTGCAACAACACCGAATAGGGCCGTCAGAGGGTTAGGCTTAACATTGACTTTAAAAAGTAAGCTTTTTTCAGTGTTGCAGCAGTACAGTGCAATACATAAAATCACCATAGTAACGTGCAAAGCTCGTGGACATCCTGGCTATAGATATGACTTTTGCACAGTATACCACCAAACAGAACCAAGGTGCACAACACAGTATGTATAACTCACACACACAACACAAAGTAATGTTACCACAAATAATAAGGTGCATTTATGATAGAAATTTAAAAAGTAAACAGTATAATACTACTGGTGCTTCATACGTGGGGCAGTAAGTTCAGTAGTCTCATGGTCTGAGAGAAGAAGCTTTTTCCCATCCTAACAGTTCTTGCCCTAGTACTATTGTACCTCCAGCCTGATGGTAGGGATTGTTGGACAGTGGTTCCTGTGGGATCTCTACCTGGAGGAATCCTTCCTCCCAAACACCATCTCCTCACCGAATCCATCCCAGAGAACCCATGACACCTGGTACAACGAAGGGCGACTGAGGTCGAGGGGGGCAGGAGCGAGAGAAGGGTCCATTGTTCACACCTAGATGAAGGAGGCAGTCACTCCGTCTGGGTACTGTAGTGCTTATACCAGGTATACGGGCAGTAATCTCCCTGGCATTCGTCACCAGCCCTCAGGACAGGAAACCAGTGGGATATGTGGAATTCTGGGGTTACGTCCTACCAGCGTTAATCTCAGTTTCCTCGTCTGACAATCCCGAGACCAGATATTAAATCCCATTATGGAGGCCTTTATTGGTTGGATCAACTATAAATGTTACATTCTAGCTGCCTGCATTTTTGCTGCAGCACCATCAGTCAGTACGCAAGCCTGGGCAGTACAATATGAAGAGCAAGCTTTTGCTTGTACAGCAGGCTCCCACCTCTCCATTCAGCTGATGAATCCAAAGAAATGGCAGAGACGGAAGCAGTTTGGCTCCAGTGTCATTGCCGCAGTTGTCAGTCAGCGTTAACTCAACGTAGTGCCTTAGGGACTCCAGCTCCGGATTTGTCCTTGGGGTCTACCCCTAAAGACATCCCCGTGAGTGGATGTAACCGTAAGGCAGCGGAGCTTTGAGATCAGTTTTCCTTCTCCTAGATCAGCTGACAACCAGGGCTGACGAGCCCCATGACAGTTGTGAAGTTCAAAACGTAGAACAGTACAGCGCAAGAACAGGCCCTTCAGCTCACAGTGATTTGCCAGACTAATTAAACAAGTAATTCGATATCCAACTAACCCCTTCTTCAACTACTTATTCCCACCATAGGTGCTTCCTGACTAGCTGAGTTCCTCTAGCATTGTGTGTGTGTGTGTGTTGCTCAAGATTTTCAGTATCTGCAGAATCTCTTGTGCTTATAATCTTTTCTACCTACACAGTGTCCAGGCTTCCGTAGTTCTCTATACACTCATGTGCCTAAAACGGTCATAACTGCCTCTGTCATTTTGGACTCCAACACCACCCCTGGCAGCACATTCGAGGCATGCACCACTCTCTCTGTGAAAAAACCTGCCCTGTACATTTGCATGGGACATAGGAACAGAATTAAACCACTCAGCCCACTGAGTCTGTTCCATCATTCGATCATGGCTGATTTATTACCCTCTCAATCCCATTATCCTCCTGCCATCTCACCGTAGCTTTGGTGCCCATACTAATCAAGATTCTATTAGGCTCCACTTTAAATGTACCCAATGATTTGGCCTCCACAGCCATCTGTAGCAATGAATTCCACAAATTCACCACCCTCTGGGTCAATCAATTCCTCTTCATCTCAATTCTAAATGGACGCCTCTCTATTCTGAGGCTGTGTCCTCTGGTCTTAGACTCTCCCACCATTGGAAACGTCCTCTCCACATCCACTCTATCAAGGCCTTTCACCATTTGATAGGTTTTGATGAAATAGTGAGCACAGGCCCAGACCCATCAAACACTCTTCGTATGCCAAGCCATTCAATCGTTTTTGTGAACCTCCTACAGCACTCACATCTATGGTGATGAAGTGCTTTGAGAGGTTGGTTCTGGTTAATAATCAACTCCTGCCTGAGCAAGGACATGGACTCTGCAATCTGTCTATCACCACAGTGGGTCTCATTGGCTCTTCAAGGTACCTTGGATCACCTGGACAACCCCTATACTTACATCGGGTTACTGTTTCTGACTATAGCAGCCTGATATAGGTACAGTTTAACACAATCACTCCTGCAGTTCTGATCAAAAAGCTACAAAGCCTGGGCCTCTGTACTCCCTTCTGCAGCTGGATCCTGGACTTCCTCACATGAAGACCACAGTTTGTGTGGATTGGAAATAATATCTCCACCTTGCTGATGATCAACACTGGCACACCTCAAGGATGTGTGCTTAGCCCACTGCTCTCCTCTCTCTGCACATCTCAAATGCATTTTTGCTGACAGCGCAACTATTGCTGGCAGAGGGTGTACAGGGGTGAGATGTATCAGCTGTTTGAATGGTGTGGCAGCAAAAACCTTGCATTCATTGTTAGTCAGACCAAAGAATTAATTGTGGACTTCAGAAAGGGTAAGACGAGGAAACACGCAACAGTGCTCATTGGGAGATGAAAGGGTGAGTAATTTCAAGTTCCTGGGTAGTTGCACCGCTGAGGGTCTATCATGGGCCCAATAGATCAATACATTTGCACAGAAGGCACGAACGACAATGGCTTTGCTCCATTAGGAATTTGTCACAAATTTCTGCTGATGTTTCTTGAAGAGCATTTTAACTGGCTGCATCACCGTCCCATACGGAGTACCGCACACTGCAGAGAGCTGTAAACTCATGGGCACTAGGCTCCCCGGCATCCAGGTTATCTTAAAGGAATGAAGCCTCAAAAAGGCAGCATCCATCATTAAGGACCCCTTTCACCCAGACATGCCCTCTCCTCATTGCTACCATGTGTCCGCTGTGGTTCAGTGGGGAAGCACTCCAACAGGAAAGAGCTGCAAGAAGTTGTAAACTCAACCAGCTCCATCAGGGACACAAGCCTCCCAAGCATTGGGCAATGCCTCAAGAAGGCTGCATCCTTCATTAAGGACCCCATCGCCCAGGACATGCCCTCTCTTCATTGTGACCAACAGGGAGAACATAGAGGAGCCTGAAGACACACACTCAATGTTTCAGGAGCAACTTCTTCCCCTGCCATCAGACTTCTGAATGGAAATTGAACTCGTGAACACCACCTCACTACTTATTTTTTCTCTTTTTATACTACTTATTTAACTTTTTAATGTAGATATGTAACTAATTTACAGTTTTATTGGTATTGCACTGTACTGTTGCCACATAACAAATGTAACGACATATGCCAGTGATATTAATTCTGATTCTAGGCCTCATAACCTTATAAACCTCTATCAAATCTCCCCTCAGCCTCCACCGCTCCAGATAAAACACCTAAATTTGTCCATCCTCTCGTTATAGCAACATGCTCTAATGCTGGTAAACCCCTTCTGCACCCTCTCCAAAGCCTCAACATCCTTCCTATAACGGGAACTGTAGCAATATTCCAGATGTGGCCTAACCAGAGTTTTAGAAAGCTGCAACATAACTTCTTGACTTTATTCCATAACCTTGTCAACCTTTGTAGCCACTTTCAGAGAGCTAGGAACTTGGGGCCTCAAGACCCATAGATTGTTAGGAAGAACTGACAATGTTTCTGAGGTGTCATTAAATTCCCTGGTTCACAAGGTTCTGAGGTCAGGAGGTGAAGGTCCTTAACCCAGCTGCTCTGTAAATGACTCCCAGTGTGTTGTGGGTCTTGTTTCGCTGTACACTGGACTGTAACCCCCAGTGTTACTGCAGCCATTTGAAGCAGCTCATCACCACCTTCTCCAGGACAGCAGGGGCTTTGCAATGAATGCCTCCCCTCCCCACTCCAAAAACTGGATAAGGAAAAGATAGTAATTCTGCAGACGCTGGAAATCCAGCGCAGCGCGCACGAAACGCAGGAGGAATGCAGCAGTCAGGCAGTGTCTGTGGAAATAAATAAAGTCGATGTTCTGGGCCGAGGCCCTTCATCAGGACTGGAAGGGAAGAGGGAATAGGTCAGAATAAGAAGTTGGGAGGAGGGAAAGGAGGACAAGCTGGAAGATGAGGTGGGGGGAGGGGTGAAGTAAGAAGCTGGGAGGTGATAAGTGGAAAAGGTAAAAGGCTGGAGAGGAGAGTGGATCTTGGGAGAAAGGGAAGGTAGAAGGGCACTGGGGGAAAGGGGGATGATAGACAGGTGAAGTTGGGCACCCTGTGATGTAACTGAGCTGATGGTTTCATTGTCAGTGTCAAATCTGCCGTCTCTCACAGTAGGTGACAAAAGCATTTTGCGTGTGGTTTACATGTCTGCGCGTGTCACTCGGGTGGCGGGGCGGATGGGGGGGTGTCAAAGCAAGCAATATTTTGTGGGGAGATTTTTGCACTAATTGGCAATGACATTTTTGTGTCTGTACCTCTCTTCTCATCACGTTTGAATGATTTCCACAACCTTCTCTATCGACGCTCTCTCCATGGGCAATTTTTGTGAGTGATTCGCTTTTCTACTTTACGATACTGTGTCATGTCGCTGATTTTTTTTTAATGATGTACCGTGGCAGTGTCCTGTCTCCTGGCATCCATTCTCTGCTGCTGCACCCCTCCTGTCTGTGTCACTGTGTAACCTGCAGTAAGGTCCACCTGCATGCTTCAGCCAGCCTTGCCTGCACAATGTGACCCATAAAAACGCCTCTTAATGCCGTTGCTTGGGACCCGCGGGATTATCAGTGCGGGCGCAGTTCCTGACCACAACCCGCAACACGCAGCTGAAATGCCTTGAGCCTTGCATGCTGCCCATGACCTTCTGATCTCCTGCAGCTGAGAGTCAGGAAGAGGGCAACCACTTGATGAAACTGACTAAACCTATTGAATATTGAAAGTCCTAGATTAGAGAAGGTGTGGAGAGAAAGATTCTGATAGTGGTGGAGCTTAGGACCAGAGGCCAGCCTCAGAATGGAGGGATGTCCATTTAGAACAGAGATGAGGAGGAATTTCTTTAGCCAAGGGTGGTAAATTTGTGGAATTCTTTGCCACAGATGGCTGTGGAGCCCCAGTCATTTGATAAATTTAAATAGGTTCTTGATTAGTCAGGGTGTCAAAGGTTACAGGGAGAAGACGGGAGAATGGGGTTGAAAGGGTTAACAATTCAGTCATGATGGAATGGCAGAGCAGACTTGATGGTTTGAATGGCCTAATTCTGCTCTCATGACATGGTATTATGGTCACTGGGGACGGTGTCAGGAATAAGATACAGCTTGCCATTCAATCATCTTGGAGTGAAGAAGGGTGCGAGGTGACTTGAGAGAGGTGTACAAGATGATGAGAGCCAAGGATCAAATGGACAGCCAGAGACTTTTACCCAGGATGGAAATTGCTCATATGAGAGGACATGTATTAAGATGATTGGAGGAAAGCATAGGGAGATGTCTTGTGGATTTTTCTTATACAATGATGGGTGAGATGAAGGCAGATACTTTAGCAGCTTTTAAGAGAGGCACATGAATGATAGAAAAATGGAGGGTTATATTGGAGGGAAGGGTTAGATTAATCTTGGAGTAGGTTAAAAGGTTGGCACAACATTGTGCTGTGAAGAGCCTGTACTGTGTTATAATGTTCAGAGTAGGAAGCAGAACAGGTGGGAGCTTGGGGTCATTACAACAGGGTGAATCTTTATTCTGAAGGTCATCAGTACCAGAAAGTTCATGGAGACATTTTGAGATGGTGGTTGTCCAATTGTATGTTAATTGCTTTCAATATACTCAATGGCTTGGAGGAACTCAGCAGGTTAGGCAGCAGCTATGGAGGAGAATAAACAGTTGACATTCTAGGCCGAGGTCCCTCTGAAGGGTCTTGGCCTGAAACGTCAACTGTTTATTCCCCTCCATAGGTGCTGCCTGAACAGCTGAGTTCCTCCAGCATTTTACGTTTGTTGCTCTAGATTTCCAGCATCTGCAGAATCTTCCATGTTTCAATGACGAGAGGCATTGATCGTGTGGATACTCAGAGGCTTTTTCCCGGTGCTGAAATGGTTGCCACAAGAGGACACAGGTTTAAGGTGCTGGGGAGTAGGTACAGAGGAGATGTCAGGGGTGAGTTTTTTACTCAGTGGTGAGTGCTTGGAATGGGCTGCCGGCAACGGTGGTGGAGGCAGATACGATAGGGTCTTTTAAGAGACTTTTGGATAGGTACATGGAGCTTAGAAAAATAGAGGGCTGTGGGTAAGCCTAGTAATTTCTAAGGTAGGGACATGTTTGTCACAACTTTGTGGGCTGAAGGGCCCGTATTGTGCTGTAGGTTTTCTGTGTTTCTGATGGGGGCAGGTGACTGCAGACTCAGTCACCAAGTCAGAGAGAATTTGTTGGGGGTGGGGGGAGAAAGAGAGAGTGGCTCAGACAGGAGGACCAGCCAGGCAAAGGCACAGGTTTTGTGGTGCGACGAGGACTTGGAGGGGTCCAGAGTGTTGTGAGGTTGCTGAAGCCTTCTGGTCCCCAGGAGTTGGTATTTGAGCAGTCCATTTGTTTATTTGGAAATACAGCATGGAAGAGGCCCTTCAAGCTGCCCCACCCAGCAACCCACTTATTTAACCCGAGCCTAATCACGGGGCAATTTACAATGACACATTAACTTACTAACCAGTATGTCTGTGGACTGTGGGAGGGAAGCAGAACACCCAGATATTCATGGGGAGAATGTACTGACTCCTTAAGGATGATGTCTGAATTGAATTTCAAACTCTGGCGCCTCAAGCTCTGGTAGCTACATTACCACGGCACCCAGTTGAGTTCCTCAGTCACAGTCTGAGTAACTTTCTAGCAAGAATCCATTTGCCAAGTGAGGAATAGTTTTAGGTGAGGTAATAACCCTGGTAGTTCTGGGTCAATATAGAACCACCAGCACCTCCATGTCCCTAGTATGTTAGGTCCCCATCTCAATCAATAGGCAGCTAGATTATCTAAGAAAGGATGTGCTGGCATTGGAGAGAGTCCAGAGGAGGGTCATTAAGAATGATCCCAGGAATGAAAGGGTTAATGTATGAGGGGTGTTTGATGGCTCTGTCCCTATCCTCGCTGGAGTTTAGGAGAATGAGGGAGGATCTCATTGAAACCTATCCAATGTTGAAAGGCCTATATAAAGTGGATGTAGAGAGGACATTTCCTGTAGTGGAGAAGTAGAGGACCAGAGGGCACAGCCTCAGAATAGTACATCCATTTATAGTAGAGATGAGAACAAATGTCTTTAGCCAGAGGGTGGTGAATCCATGGAACTCATTGCCATAGAGGCTAAGTCATTAGATATATTTAAACCAGAGGCTGATGGGTTCTTGATTAGTCAGGGTGTCAAAGGTTACAGGGAGAAGAATGGGGTTGGGAGATAATAAATCAGTCATGATAGAATGACTCGATAGGCTGAATGGCCTAATTCTGCCCCTATGTCTTATGGCTTGTTATCCAAAGCAGATGGTGAGGGGAACCTCATTTGATTACCTGCTCAGGCTGAGTTTGAGATACCCTCTGGTGAAACCTAGAGAGTGAAGCGCATGGGATAGTTTAAAACCCAGACTGGTGCTTGGCACTGTCAAGGATCTGAGAGCTAAAATTTGCGTAAGACGGATGGAATTGTCCTTGTCTCTGGTACTGTAGGTGGGACGCTCCTCCCTACTAATCGACAATCTGGCCAAACAAAAGCAGCAGGCGGCCTCTGTGCCCGCGGCCGAGAAACCTGCACAGCCGGAACAGCCCGACTCCGAGATGGACGACCTCAGTCAGCAAGGTGAGTTGATGTCACAATCCGCTCGTGACCTGGGCCCCAGTGCTAAATTCAGACTTATTTATCAATAGATCAACTGTTTTTTGCCACATACGTTTCTATGTGTTGGGAATTTTCCGTAGTGTGTTGGTGGGGGTGTGACATACAACAAAAAAAATTTCAACAATTGCTGTATATAAATTCCAGATTGTTTAATGCTGTTTCAAGTATCTAAGTGTAAGGGAGAATGAAATAATTGTTACTCCAGATCTTATGCAACAGACAAAAACACACACAATAAGATAAAGGATACAATAAATATAAAAATGTCATATAAAGAATTACTAAAATATCAAGTTAGAGGTTAAGGGGCAGATCTGGAATAAAATGTGCATCAATACATGACCACCAGCGTGTATTTACAATGTAAACAGCTTTATAACAAGTGGTTTAAATTCTTTAGAATGACTGGAGTAATAGATAGAGGGAGTGGGTAGGGGGGCTAGCTATAATGGTTGATCAGATTGAAACATGCAGTGAAATGTATTATTTGCATTAATAACTAACACACGTAAAGATACGCTGGGGGCAGCCCACAAGTGTCACCTCACGTTCTGGAGCCAATATAACGTGCCCACAATGCCCAGCAGAACACAACAAGCAGCAACAGCAAAACTTGCTCCGTTCCTCTCTCCCAAAAAGCACACACGGTCCTCTAGCCCCAGGATGGGACATCTCCAGCAGGCTTGTGGATCCCGGAAATTGGACCTTCGACTTGCCCAGTAGACCTGAAGAGATTCTCAGACTTGGTATCCAAGTACCCACAGGGTCTCAAGAAGGCAACGTCAGACATTAAAGACCCTCACCACCCAGGACCTGCCTTCTTCTCATTGTTACCACTGGGGAGGAGGGACAGGCCCCTGAAGTCGCCCACTCAGTAATTCAGGAACAGCTTCTTCTCCTCCGCCATCAGTTTAGGATTGACAACGGGAAAGGAGAGAATATTTCAGCCCCTGGCTAGTTGGACTATGGTTTCAAGATTGTTTAATGTCATTTCCTATACACAAATATAAAAGAGAACAAAATAATTGTTACGCAGGATTTGATGCAGCACAAAAACACGGTAAGTATCGATACACAGGATAGCTTACATACATAGATTGACTATACGTCTATAAAGTGATGCTCGGCACAGGAGTGTCTGTACATAAGGTGACTGACAGGAAATGATAAAGTAGTGGTGGTTGTGGGTGTGGAGGGGTAGGTTAGTGGGTGGAGGTGTTGATCAGCCTTACTCTTTGGGGAAAAATAGCTGTTATTGAGTCTCGTGGTCCTGGCGTGGATGCTATGTAGCCTCCTCCCTGATGGGAATGGGACAAACAGTCCATGAGCAGGGTGGGTGGTATCCTTCAAGATGTTACTGACCCTTTCTGTCCCTTTGCTTTCCACCAGACTCAATGGAAAAGGAGGAAGATGCCCTTAAACTGAAGTGCGAGTTCTGTGGCAGGCTTGACTATGCCTACAAGTTCAAGGGCTCCAAGAGGTTCTGCTCCATGGCCTGTGCCAAGAGGTAAAGGCCTCAGCAAGGCCCAGAATGCCTGAGGAGTGTTGGGCCTGCTGTAACCAGCTCCGTCACCGAGGTGACACAGTTGAGCGGCAAGTAGAGATGCTGCCTCACAATGCCAGTGATTCCTGTTCAGTCCCCAACTCCTGCGCTGTCTGTGTGTGGAGCTTACACTGTGACGGTGACTGAGAGTTTGCCCCAGGTGCCACATCCCAGAGGTGTGTGGGTCAGTGGGTTATGTGGCATCAAAACATACAGTGAAATGTGTCATTGGCACCAATGGCCAACACAGTCTCAGAATGTGCTGGGGGTCCAAAATAACATGCCCACAACTCACTAACCCTTACCCAAATGTATTTGGACTTTGGGGGCACACAAAGCACCCAGAGGAAAACCATGTGGATACAGGGAGAACGTGCAAACTCCTCACAGACCACAGTGTGAATTGAACCCCAGTCACTGGTGCCATAATAGCATTATGCTAATGTGCTGCCCATGATGGTCAGTATGGACCCAATGGGCTGAATGGCCTGAGTCTGTGCTGTATTTCTCTACAAATGCTCTTATAGGAACCATGATGGATTCACTGATTATCATGTGTGGTTATTTTATTGATTTAGAAACACATCACAAAATAGGCCCTTCCAGTCCAACAAATTGCGTCACCCAGTAACCCACTGATTTTAACCCTGGCCTAATCACAAGACAATTTACAATGACCAATTACCCTACAAACCGGTACATCTTTGGACTGTGGGAGGAAACTGAAGCATTTGGAAGAAACCCATGTGCGCACAGGAACAACATACAAACCTTCTTACAGAGGGTGGCGGGATTGAAGTCTGAACTCCAGTGCCCCGAGCTGTAGTAGCTTTGCACTAACCTCTGTGCTACCGTGTGCCTTACATAGCGACACCATAGCACACCTTCGGCCCTCACTGTTGTACCCACCTTTAAGGGGACCTTGGAAGATGTCATCCAACCCAACCAGCGTTTCCCTCACTCATTGAGAGTTTCTTCGGGTAAAAGGGGTGGGTCCTACCAATGCAAACATCAAGAAGTTGTGACAGCGAAAATTTGACTTCGGTCAAAGTTTTATCTCTTGGATCAAATTGCTGTATTTGTGTCCTACTGCCTCTGTTTTAACTAATTTTCAGAAATCCCAGTTATTTAACCTCAAACGTGGCACCCGTCAGGGATGCCCTTTAAGTCCCTTTCTCTTTGATTTGGCTATAGAACCTTTGGCGATAGCATTTCAAAATTGTCCTGAATTGACTGGGATTTGGAGAGGGGGTGTTGAGCATAAAGTTTCTCTTTATGCTGATGACTTATTACTTTTTCTTTCAAATCCGTCTACATCCTTACCTCCAATGTTTTCATTTCTTGACCAGTTTAGCCAGTTCTCTGGCTATAAACTTAATTTACATAAGAGCAAACTTTTCCCAATTAATAAAGAAGCACACGAATTAACATTTCGTGATCTCCCTTTTAAAGTAGTCCATAAACAATTTACCTATCTCGGGATTACAGTCACAAGCAAGTTTAAAGATCTCTTTCGTGAAAATTTTGCCAATCTTGTATATACTATAAAACAGAGTCTGGTACAATGGTCACCTCTATCTATGTCTTTGGTAGGTCATATTAATGTTGTTAAAATGTATGTTCTCCCTAAACTTTTATACTTATTTCAATCAATCCCAATTTTTATTCCTAAATCTTTTTTTGATTCCTTAGACTCTATTATTTTGTCATATCTGTGGAAGAATAAGTGCTCTAGAATTAATAAAGTTTATCTCCAAAAATCTAAAAAAGAGGGTGGCATGGCTTTACCTAACTTTCGTTTATATTACTGGGCAGCCAATATACGTTGTGCTACCTTTTGGTCTTTTTTCCATGGCCAACCCGAGCGCCCTAATTGGGTGGCAATGGAGTTGAGCTCCACTAAAGAACTATCTATCTCTGCACTTCTTGGCTATGTACTCCCTAGTAGTTTGTCCAGAGTAATAGTTAACTCTCTTGTTAGACACACTTTGCATATTTGGGCTCAGTTTAGGAAATTTTATGGTTTCCATGGTTTTTCCGTTTCCAGCCCTGTCGTACATAATCACCTTTTTCTACCCACTATGTATGACTCAGCATTCCAGGATTGGTATAGGAAGGGCATTAGACATTTTGAAGATCTTTTTATTGATAATCGCTTCGCTTCTTTCCAACAGCTCTCTGCTAAGTTCAATCTGCCCAATGCTCATTTTTTTAGATATCTCCAAATTAGACACTTTATTGTTCCTTTAATTCCTAACTTCCCTGAATTGCCTGTGAAAAATGTTATGGACTTTTTTCTTTCCATTAATCCACTAGGTAAAGGTTTAATATCAAGTATTCAAAATAAATTAGCAGCCTTACGATGTGCCCCTGTGGATAAAATTAAAATGGCATGGGAGCAGGATTTAAATACCTCCTTATCTGATGAGACTTGGGACTCGATTCTCAAATCGGTTAATACAACCTCTCTTTGTGCTCATCATTGCCTCTTACAGTTTAAGATTGTTCATAGAGCCCATATGTCTAAATCTAAATTATCTCGATTTTACCCTAACATCAGTCCGCTTTGTGATAAACGCAAAAAGGGCGAGGCCTCTCTCATTCATATGTACTGGTTTTGTCCTAGCTTGGAGAAATTTTGGAAAGATGTCTTTATAATGTTATCGTATATTCTGAATCACCACCTAGAACCAAACCCTTTAATTGCTCTGTTCGGTTTCTGGGGTGAGACAGGTTTATGTCTGAGTTCGTCTAAGTGTCGAATATTATCATTTGCCTCTCTCCTGGCTAGACGTTTAATCCTTCTTAGATGGAGAGATGTTGCCCCGCCCACTCATGCTCAATGGCTTAATGATATTATGGCCTGCTTGGACCTTGAAAAAATTCACTATTCAATTCTTAATTCGGACTTAAAGTTCCATAAGGTCTGGGGACCTTTTATGGAGTACTTTCATAACCTTCCTCTTAACTAAGGTTTTTTTTTGGTCCCTTGCTTTCAGCTCCTTCTTCTTTTGGTAGTAGGCATTAATATCTTCTGTTGCTAAGTGTATTCACAGTTTGGGGGTTTGATTGTCCTGATTTATATTCTCTATATTGTGTTGTGGGTGGTCTGGAGTTTCCTTTTTTTGTTTTGTGTTGTGGGGCTTGGGGAGGACACTAATTTTACTTGTCTTCAATTTGGGTGCTTTTTCAATTATCTTTCTCTGTATCAGATTGTTGTTGTATGCTTATTTTTGCACCGTATCAATGTCCTTCATTCTGATGTTTTTTTTTATATCTGTAGTTATGTAGAAAATGTATAAAAAAACTAATAAAAAAGAAGTTGTGACAGCGAGCCTTTTCTTTCATCTCCAGGTACAATGTCGGCTGCAGTAAGCGAGTGGGCCTGTTCAAACCTGACAAGAGCAAGTACCTTCAGAAGAAAGAAAGCGGCAAGCTGGGCAAAAGGGGCCCCCGGAAGAACAGCCTGCATGGGGGTAACAGCGAACAGCCCAAGAAACAGCTCAAGGTGAGGGAACCACACAAAATGGAGGAACGTGGCAATTTCTATGGAGAGGAATATGTAGTTGAAATTTTGGGCCGGGACTGAAAAGGAAGAGGGAAGAAGCCAGAACAAGAAAGTGGGGGAAGAGGAGGAAGACAAGCTGGAAGGTGATGCGTGAAGCCGAGTGCTCTGAAGAATCTGGGGGATGATGAGTGGAAAAGGCAAAAGGATGGAGAAGAAGGGATCTGATAGTAGAGGAGAGTGGACCATGGGAGAAAGGGACATCAGGGAGAGGTGATGGGTAGATGAGAAGATGAGGTCAGAGGACAGAGCAGGCAATAGAAGAAGAGGGAAGGGGAGGGAAAGAAAATACCAGAAGAAGAAATTGACCATCATGCCACCACATAAGAGGCAACACAAACAGAGTATGAGGCGTTCTTGACCTTCTGTCGGCAAGTGACTCGCGACTGTGGCAGCACGGCCCCTTCAGCAAGGGAGCCAAGTGGTCAGGTTCAGAAGGACCCCATATCCCAGTACAGAGGGGTCAGATCCCATAAGAATTTGCATCCAAAAACTGAGAGAACTGATCCCGAGGGACCCCAGACCCCAGCATGGAAGGAATTGATCACTGCAGTTTAGAAGAATGGTGGGGGAGGGTGGAATCTCATTGAAAATTACTGAATGGTGAAGGGCCCAGATAGAGAGGATGTGGAGAGGATGTTTCCTATAGTGGGGGAGTCTAGGACAGAGGACACAGATAGAGTGGATGTGGAGAGGATGTTTCCTATAGTGGGGGAGTCTAGGACCAGAGGGCCCAGATAGAGAGGATGTGGAGAGGATGTTTTCTGTATTGGGGGAGTCTAGGACCAGAGGGCACAGATAGAGTGGATGTGGAGAGGATGTTTCCTATAGTGGGGGAGTTTAGGACCAGAGGACACAGATAGAGCGGATGTAGAGAGGATGGTTCCTATATTGGGGGAGTCTAGGACCAGATGTGGAGAGGATGTTTCCTATAGTGGGGGAGTCTAGGACCAGAGGGCACAGATAGAGTGGATGTGGAGAGGATGTTTCCTATGGTGAGGGAGTCTAGGACCAGAGGACACAGATAGAGTGGATGTGGAGAGGATGTTTCCTATAGTGGGGGAGTCTAGGACCAGAGGGCGCAGATAGAGAGGCTGTGGAGAGGATGTTTTCTGTAGTGGGGGAGTCTAGGACCACAGATAGAGCGGATGTGGAGAGGATGTTTCCTGTAGTGGGGGAGTTTAGGACCAGAGGACACAGATAGAGCGGATGTGGAGAGGATGGTTCCTATAGTGGGGACGTCTAGGACCAGAAGGCACAGATAGAGTGGATGTGGAGAGGATGTTTCCTATAATGGGGGAGTGTAGGACCAGAGGACACAGATAGTGGATGTGGAGAGGATGTTTCCTATAGTGGGGGAGTCTAGGACCAGAGGGCACAGATAGAGAGGATGTGGAGAGGATGTTTTCTGTATTGGGGTGTCTAGGACCAGAGGGCACAGATAGAGTGGATGTGGAGAGGATGTTTCCTATAGTGGGGGAGTTTAGGACCAGAGGACACAGATAGAGCGGATGTAGAGAGGATGGTTCCTATATTGGGGGAGTCTAGGACCAGATGTGGAGAGGATGTTTCCTATAGTGGGGGAGTCTAGGACCAGAGGACACAGATAGAGTGGATGTGGAGAGGATGTTTCCTATAGTGGGGACGTCTAGGACCAGAGGGCACAGATAGAGTGGATGTGGAGAGGATGTTTCCTATAATGGGGGAGTGTAGGACCAGAGGACACAGATAGAGTGGATGTGGAGAGGATGTTTCCTATAATGGGGGAGTGTAGGACCAGAGGACACAGATAGAGTGGATGTGGAGAGGATGTTTCCTATAGTGGGGGAGTTTAGGACCAGAGGACACAGATAGAGCGGATGTAGAGAGGATGGTTCCTATATTGGGGGAGTCTAGGACCAGATGTGGAGAGGATGTTTCCTATAGTGGGGGAGTCTAGGATCAGAGGACACAGATAGAGTGGATGTGGAGAGGATGTTTCCTATAGTGGGGACGTCTAGGACCAGAGGGCACAGATAGAGTGGATGTGGAGAGGATGTTTCCTATAATGGGGGAGAGTAGGACCAGAGGACACAGATAGAGTGGATGTGGAGAGGATGTTTCCTATAATGGGGGAGTGTAGGACCAGAGGACACAGATAGAGTGGATGTGGAGGATGTTTCCTATGGTGGGGGAGTCTAGGACCAGAGGGCACAGATAGAGTGGATGTGGAGAGGATGTTTCCTATAGTGGGGGAGTCTAGGACCAGAGGACACAGATAGAGTGGATGTGGAGAGGATGTTTCCTATAGTGGGGGTGTCTAGGACCAGAGGACACAGATAGAGTGGATGTGGAGAGGATGTTTCCTATAGTGGGGGTGTCTAGGACCAGAGGACACAGATAGAGTGGATGTGGAGAGGATGTTTTCTGTATTGGGGGAGTCTAGGACCAGAGGGCACAGATAGAGCGGATGTGGAGAGGATGTTTCCTGTAGTGGGGGAGTTTAGGACCAGAGGACACAGATAGAGCGGATGTGGAGAGGATGGTTCCTATAGTGGGGACGTCTAGGACCAGAAGGCACAGATAGAGTGGATGTGGAGAGGATGTTTCCTATAATGGGGGAGTGTAGGACCAGAGGACACAGATAGTGGATGTGGAGAGGATGTTTCCTATAGTGGGGGAGTCTAGGACCAGAGGGCACAGATAGAGAGGATGTGGAGAGGATGTTTTCTGTATTGGGGGAGTCTAGGACCAGAGGGCACAGATAGAGAGGATGTGGAGAGAATGTTTCCTGTAGTGGGGGAGTCTAGGACCAGAGGGCACAGATAGAGAGGATATGGAGAGGATGTTTCCTATAGTGGGGGAGTCTAGGACCAGGGGGCACAGATAGAATGGATGTGGAGAGGATGAGTCTAGGACCAGAGGGCACAGATAGAGTGGATGTGGAGAGGATGTTTCCTGTAGTGGGGGAGTCTAGGACCAGAGGGCACAGATAGAGAGGATGTGGAGAGGATGTTTCCTACAATGGGGGAGTCTAGAACCAGAGGGCACAGATAGAATGGATGTGGAGAGGATGTTTCCTATAGTCGGGGAGTCTAGGACCAGAGGACACAGATAGAGTGGATGTGGAGAGGATGTTTCCTGTAGTGGGGGAGTCTAGGACCAGAGGGCACAGATAGAGAGGATGTGGAGAGGATGTTTCCTACAATGGGGGAGTCTAGAACCAGAGGGCACAGATAGAGTGGATGTGGAGAGGATGTTTCCTATAGTCGGGGGGTCTAGGACCAGAGGACACAGATAGAGTGGATGTGGAGAGGATGTTTCCTATAGTGGGGGAGTCTAGGACCAGAGGGCACAGATAGAAAGGATGTGGAGAGGATGTTTCCTGTAGTGGGGGAGTCTAGGACCAGAGGGCACAGATAGAGTGGATGTGGAGAGGATGTTTCCTGTAGTGGGGGAGTCTAGGACCAGAGGGCACAGATAGAGTGGATGTGGAGAGGATGTTTCCTGTAGTGGGGGAGTCTAGGACCAGAGGGCACAGATAGAGTGGATGTGGAGAGGATGTTTCCCGTAGTGGGGGAGTCTAGGACCAGAGGGCACAGATAGAGTGGATGTGGAGAGGATGTTTCCTATAGTGTGGGAGTCTAGGACCAGAGGACACCGATTGAGTGGATGTGGAGAGGATGTTTCCTGTAGTGGGGGAGTCTAGGACCAGAGGGCACAGATAGAGAGGATGTGGAGAGGATGTTTCCTACAATGGGGGAGTCTAGAACCAGAGGGCACAGATAGAGTGGATGTGGAGAGGATGTTTCCTATAGTCGGGGAGTCTAGGACCAGAGGACACAGATAGAGTGGATGTGGAGAGGATGTTTCCTGTAGTGGGGGGAGTCTAGGACCAGAGGGCACAGATAGAGTGGATGTGGAGAGGGTGTTTCCTGTAATTGGGGGGAGTCTAGAACCAGAGGGCACAGATAGAGAGGATGTGGAGAGGATGTTTTCTGTAGTGGGGGGAGTCTAGGACCAGAGGGCACAGCCTCAGAACAGAGGGACATCCATTTAGAACAGAGATGAGGATGGATTTGTTTAGCCAGAGGGTGGTAAGTCTGTGGAATTCAAGTGGAGGCCAAGTCATTGGAAACGTTTACTGTGAAGGTGGACAGGTTCTTGACCGATAAGGTTGCCGAAGGTTACAGGAAGAAGGAAGGAGGACGGGGTTGAGGGGAATAATTAATCGGCCAATTGAATGGCGGTGAAGACTGGGCTGAATATCCTAATTCTGCTCCTATGACTTACTTAAGCACTGTGGAACCCGGGTCTAAGCACTGTGGGATGATCCGGTGGGATCTCAGATCCAAGCACTGTGGGATGTTGCTGTGGAACCCGGGTCTAAGCACTGTGGGATGATCCGGTGGGATCTCGGATCTAAGCACTGTGGGATGTTGCTGTGGAACCCGGATCTAAGCACTGCGAGATGATCCGGTGGGATCTCGGATCTAAGCACTGTGGGATGATCCGGTGGGATCTCGGATCTAAGCACTGCGGGATGATCCGGTGGGATCTCAGATCCAAGCACTGTGGGATGATCCGGTGGGAACTGGAATCCAAGCACTGTGGGATGTTGCTGTGGAACCCGGATCTAAGCACTGCGAGATGATCCGGTGGGATCTCAGATCTAAGCACTGTGGGATGATCCGGTGGGAACTGGAATCCAAGCACTGTGGGATGTTGCTGTGGGAGTCCGGGTCTAAGCACTGCGGGATGATCTGGTGGGAACTGGGATCCAGGCACTGTGGGATGTTGCTGTGGGAGTCCGGGTCTAAGCACTGCGGGATGATCTGGTGGGAACTGGAATCCAAGCACTGTGGGATGTTGCTGTGGGAGTCTGGGTCTAAGCACTGCGGGATGATCTGGTGGGAACTGGGATCCAAGCACTGTGGGATGTTGCTGTGGGAGTCTGGGTCTAAGCACTGCGGGATGATCCGGTGGGAACTGTTGTATCTGGATACTTTTGTGATCCAAAAGATCTTTAGAAGTCAAGAGTGAGGGATAGAATAATGCTAGCAATATTATTGTTAAGAGAGCAAAGAAATCATTGTTACTTCAGATTCGATGCAGCACAATAAAACACTCTTAAGATAAAGAACACAATAATAATACAAATACACAACAAATATAAACACGTGAGATAGCTCATACAATCTATCTGTGTATATGTCCATAAAGTGACGCTAGGCACAGGAGTGTTTGTACGTGTGACTCTGGCAGGAAATGATAAAGTAGTGGTGTTTGGGGGTGTGGAGGGTGAGTGAGTGGGTTGAAGAGTTCATTAGCCTCATTGCTTGGGGAAAGTGACTGTTTTTGAGTCTGGTGGTCCTGGTGTGGATGCTACGTAGCCTCCCCCCTTATGGGAATGGGACAAACAGTCCATGAGCAGGTTGGGTGGGATCCTTCATGACGTTATTAGCCCTTTCCCAGCACCTTTCTGTGTATGTGTCCTCGATAGCGAGTAGGTTGGTGCCGGTGATGCGCTGGGCAGTTCTGACTACCTGTTGCTAGGCCTTCCTGTCTGCCACAGTGCAATCTGTAACAGGAGCATAACTTCTACACCTTTCCACTGAAGCATAAAGAACAGTTACTTTCTCTAACACAACTGTCCTTATAGCGCTGAAGTGCGGTCGTACGTTGAGGAGTTGGGACCAGATTATTTTTCCTTTGCCACGTCTCACACAAAGAGTTTGGACTGAAAGCTGGCTGTCTTTCCAGGAGACGGTAGGCCTGCATCATGAAATTGGGTTTGTTTAGTACAGTATTAAAACCTCTGGAGGACAATGGGACTGTGGCGGGTCGGAGTGGAGGGAGTGGAGGGTTATGGGCTGAGTGCGGGTAGGTGGGACTAGGTGAGATTAAGGGTTCGGCACGGACTAGGAGGGCCAAGATGGCCTGTTTCCGAGCTGTGATTGTTATATGGTTATATGGTTTAGTATTAAAACCTCTGGAGGACAATGGGACTGTGGCGGGTCGGCCCCCATGCACTGGGAATGAAGCCAGGGTTTGTGGCCCATCTCCGAGGTAGGCGATTGTGTTCGGATGTCCAGCTGGCTTCTCCTCACTGAATAGGAGCCGGAATGAAGAAAAGCCCTGCAGAGACAATGGCTGCAGCTGGTGGCTGTTTGCAGAGCGGAGCAGGGGGGTGGTGGAGCATAGCAGCCTTCAGATTAATAAAGAGAACAATCAAAGACGCTCGGGGACTGAGCAAGGCACAAGTACCCCACAGAAGGAGCCTGGCCCTGGGCCAGGGGCTTACAGCACCGCAGTAAGCGTGCGTGTGCTTCTTCTCTCACCCCACCCCCACATAAAGAGACACGCCACTGGCGATTGTCCCACAAGCAGTATGACTGATCAACACCTCCACCCACAACCACCACTACTTTATCATTTCCTGTCAGGGTCACCTTATGTACAGACACCCCTGTGCCTAGCATCATTTTATGGACATACAATTGATCTGTGTGTATAAGCTATCTTATGGATTTATATTTATTGTGTTCTTTATCATTTTTTTGTGTTGTATCAGATCTGGAGTAACAATTATTTTGTTCTCCTTTACACTTGTGTACAGGAAATAATATTAAACAATCTTGATTGTTGAATTTTGAACAACTGCCTTCAACACAGTGCCCATAGTCCACCAGATCACAATCAGAACCAGGTTTAATATCATGACATACGTTGTAAAATTTGTTGTTTTATGGCAGCAGTACAGTGCAATACATAAAAAATTACTGTAAGTTATAATAAGTGGTGCAAAAAGAGAGAAAAACGGTGGGGTAGTGTTCAAGTGTTGCTTCATTGTCTGTTCACTGGGCTTCTGGTCTCCACACTCTGCCGAGCAGTTGCTTGGGCATTCTCACTGCCTGAGCTGGGTAAACAAACTGTGCGATGGGAAGCCCAGAGTTATCAGTGAACTGCCCTGCAAGAGCTCCAGGGTATCCTACATCCCCTAGGATACAAATGGAGGAACGATTACAGCCACCTTAAAGCACATCAGAATCAGGTTTGATATCACTGGCATAAGTCATGAAATTTGTTAATGTAGCAGCAATACATTACAACACATGTGAATAAAAGCTATAAGTTACAATAAGATGTAAATGAATTAAATATTGAGTGTAAACAGCGTAGAAAATAATTATTGAAATAGAGTTCATAGGTTCATTGTCTGTTCAGAAATCTGATAGCAGAGAGGAAGACGCTGATTCTGGGATACTGACTGTGACGATAGGAATGAGAAGGGGATATGTCCTGGGTGATGCGGATCCTTAGTGATGGATCGGGCCTTTCTGAGGCATCACCTTTTGAAGATGTCCTCGATGCTGGGGAGGCCAGTGCCCGTGATGGATCTGGCTGAGTTTTCAACTTTCTGCAGCTATTCCCAATCCTGTGCAGTGGCCCCTCCGTACCAGACAGTGATGCAACCAGTTAGAATGCGTACAGCTGTAGAAATTTGCAAGGTCTTCGGTGACATACCAGTTCTCCTCAAACTCATGAAATATAGCTGCTGTCATGCCTCCGTCGTAATTGCATCAATATGTTGAGGCCAGGATAGATCCTTGAATGTTGACACTTGAGGCAAAACTTAAAATTTTTCATCATTGTGTTGAAGCTCCTTCCTGTGTGGCCCTGATCTGAAATCTCCAGCCCTCCAGGATCTTTGCACTCCCGCTGTTATGTTTTGTAACTTCAAAACATTAAACTGATTCAAAGTGTTAACTTTAAGCAACAGGCACACACATCCTGTGGTAGCATGGCGATGTGTGCAATTTATTTTTACATGTAACCCACAATAAACTATTTCAATGAACAATAATGCTTAATCAAAGAAGACTGCTCAAATATTACTGAAATATTAAATACACAACACTCCTCCCTGCTAAGCTGTAAACTCCAAAACAATATGGAATGCACCTCAACTGTATACACAGTATACTAGATAATACAACTACTATACAGACATCCACAGCAAAGTAAATTTTAAATTGTCCCATTCAGGCTTTAATTGTTGTGGGAGGATTGTTTACTCCTGTGAGATCCTGACCAGGAGGGCAGTGGGGGATGGTGTGTTGCCACTCTGCTGGGCAGGTGAGACTTGTAGCTGGGAAACAAGCTCAGTCTCGGGCCTTCTCCATGGGGATTGTAGGAGTTGACTCTTGAAACTGCAGGAAGTGGTCCTGACAGCTCCGGACACCTTTCTTTTCCTTCTCAGTTTGTGCATCTTGATCTTGGGAAAATACATTTAGTTCACTGGAGTATTCTCATGTTAATCCTTTACAATCTGATCTGATAAATCCTGTGTTTTTGAATCTCCATTGATTCCTTTCTTTTTGGCCTTCCATTCATCCAGCTGGGCTTTGGCCTTTGCATCTACTTTTACAAGCAGCTTTTTGTCTCCCACTTGTAGTTCACGCAATAACCTTAATGCACGCAGAGTAGCTTCTTGTTCTTTATATTCACAAAGGCTGAATGCTTGCAGTTTTCCTGAAACTCCTTGAACTCTCAGCTTAATACCAAGTCACATTTCGTAAGTAACTGCCTGATTAGCGTATCTCAAATACGTTGCTGCCAAAACCTGTTGTAGACAGGCCACTGCTTTTGGCACTTTCATGATTCCTCTGAACACCATGGTCCTTCCTTTGCTTACCAAACAGAGGCAGACACCATCTCCTGTTTATCCTTCGTAGAGCAACGGTTCATGGTGTTCAGCATGGAGAGAGAGATGGCATCATGCAGTACCTTTCCTAATTTGCTTTCACTTGACATTAATGCAGGGAATGTGACATGAAAATTATAAATGGATCTCCGATCAAGTTGTAGTAGTCTCAGCCAGTCACGTCCCCACAATGCTGGCCCTCCTACTTTTACCACATACAAGCCCAATGTAGCTTGTTGACTATTGTATTTCACTGTTGGACTCTCCTTCCTTTTGATTCTGCTTATGAAACCTAAAGCATTCTGTAATCAACAATGTCTTTGGATTTAAATGTTCCAGCATTATGTTCACAATGTCAGTGAAACTCATTTCTGCTGGCTTGGTTGGAGCAGTTAATCTTTGAAGTAAACTGTATGCCTTTAAACCCAATGCACTCAGCCAAATTGGTACTTGTTTCTCATTGGATATTCCATTTGCTTCAAAGTAGTGTTCAATTGGCTCAATATACATGAGCCAGTTATCTGTTGAGTAATCAAATATGTTTATCTTTTGGATGTGGCCAACTATTTCTGCCTTTTTTATGATTCTTATCATCTGGTACTAACAGTTTATGAACTCGAGATTTCTTGCATTTACTAACTTTTTTTAAAAACTTGACTCACTGCTCTTGCTGTGCTGTTTTTTTACTTCCTGTTCCTCGCTGCGCTTTTTTAACTCGAACATCTTGCTACACTTCAAAAGGTTGGTAGCCATCTTGGGTTCATTTTAGAAAATACCTCATCACCACTGTTACGTTTTGTAACTGCAAAACATTAAACTAATTGAAAGAAAATTTGCCTCTACCATCACCCCTAGCGGGGCATTCCGTGCGCCCACCACTCTCTGTGTTAAATGAATGAATAACTAACTAACTAACCCCTGACACTCCACCTATACCTTCCTCCGATCACCTTGGTTTTGCATTGCATTTTCTCAGTACTTATAATATGTAGATGTATGTATGTGGGTTTACTTCATCTGAGCCAATTTCCTCCCACATTCCAAAGACATACCGGTTAGTAGGTGAATTAGTCATTTAAGTTGTCCTGGGATTAGGCTAGGGTTAAATAATTGGTTTCTGAGCTGTGCAGCTTGTTGGGCTGTAAAAGTGTGATCCACATTGTATCTCTAAATAAAATAAAATGTTCAATATTCTGTACTATTTATGTATGATATGATCTGTCTGGAAGGCATTCAAACAACATACACATAATGCTGGGGAAACTCAGCAGGTCAGGCTGTGTCGATGAAAGTGAATAAACAGTCAACACTTCGGGCTGCACTGATCCTGATGAAGGGTCTCGGACCAGCTTTTTGTGCATGTTGCTGGTAATGGGTGAGACCAGGTGGGTTGGGGGAGGGAGAATGAAGTAAGAAGCTGGGGGGTGATAGGTGAATACCTGGAAGGCACGCAAACAACAGCTTTATCTCAGTTTACTGAAATAGCTTTGATGGGTGGCCTCAGTGCCTCCCACAAGACACTGCGTCTTTGATGGTTGGGTTTGGTTCTGGGGGAGACTTTGGTCCATTGGAAGCCTGAACGATTGCGAGAAGGGTTGGGGGAGAGAGTGAGGGTGGGGAGCCACAATCAGCGTATGCAGCTTGTTAGAGTAGGCAAAGAAGTGGCAGATTGAATATAGAGTAGGGAAGTGTATGGTCATGCATTTTGGTAGAAGAACAAAGGCATAAAGTATTTTCTAAATGCGGAGAATCAGAGGTGTAAAGGTCCTCATGCAGGATTCCCTAAGGTTAACTTGCAGGTTGAGTTAGTGATGAGAAGGGCAAATGCAATGTCAGCATTCATTTCAAGAAGACAAGAATACAAGAGCAAGGATGTGATGCTGACGCTTTGTAAGGCATTGGTCAGACTGTACTTGGATTATTGTGAGCAGTTTTGGGCTCCTAATTGAAGGTAAAATGTGTTGGCATTGGAGAGGATCCAGTGGAGGTTCATGAAAATGATTCTGGGAATGAAAGGGTTAATGTCTGAGGAGCGTTTGATGGCTCTGGGCCTGTATTTACTGGAATTTAGAAGAATGGGGGAGGGGGTCTCATTGAAAGGCCTCAATAGAATGAATGTGGAGAGGATGTTTACCATAGTGGAGGAGTCCAGGGCCAGAGGGCACAGCCTCAGAATAGAAGGATGTCCCCCTTTAGAACAGAGAAGAGGAGGAACATTTTCAGCTAGAGGGTGCTGAATCTGTGGAATTCATTACCACCAACAGCTGTGGGGGCCCAGTCACTGGGTATGTTTAAAGTGGAGGTTCATATATTCTTATTTAGTCAGGGCATCAAAGGAAGAAGGCAGGAGAATGCAGTTGAGAGGGATAATAAATCAGCCATGATGGGATGGTGGAGCAGATGCGATAGCCTAATTTGCTCCTATGTCTTATGGTCTTTTGGCTCTGACCACCTTGCATTGTTTACCTCAACAGTCGCCAGTGCCAGTGGGCCTGAGTCAGGAGGACTCCAGCCGAGGGTCAGATAACTCCAGCTACGAGGAACCTCTGTCACCAATCTCTGCCAGCTCCTCCACATCACGGAGACGCCAGGCAGAGCGGGAGCTCGATGTCCACGAGCTGAGGATGCGGGACCTGATGGGAATTGGGCACCACTTCCTGCCCAGCGACCCCACCAAGTGGAATGTGGAGGACGTGTGCGAATTCATCCGCTCATTGCCAGGTAACGCTTGAGTGACGGGCAGATTCATCGCTGGGGGAGGAATTGCAATGAATGATGGGTAGCTTCAAAGACTCATAGAGCATTCACCTGACCAATGTCCTCCGTGGGCCATAGCTTACCATGGATGTTGCACCCTACCTGCCTGCAGTACGATATGGAGAGCAAGCTCTCCCCCTCTCCACGCAATGGTAGAGACTGATACAGTTTGGCACCAGTGGCATCGCAGGAGTTGCCAGTCAGCGTTGAACTCAGCATAGATTGCCTTAGTGAGTCCAGCTCTGGATTTTTCCTCGGAGTTTACTCCCGAAGCCTTCCCCATGAGGGGGTACAGTGGCAAGTCAGTGGAGATTTGAGATCAGAGTTTCTCTCCGAGATGGGTTGCCAACCACAGCAGACGAGCTCCGTCTGCCCAGAGTGACTAGTTTTAAGGCACCAGTAACCTGACTGTGAAGCTTCTCCTATCAGTAGAATTGGTTTAACGTGAAGGCCAAGAGCTGGATTTGGTTGTCAATGGCTATTTGAGATGCACACTATTAGGAGCATTTAACAGGTAGTGGGAACTTACCCCTACTACTCCTACCCCCGCCCCCCTCACCCAGTTATGACAACCTAAAGGAACAATGGTGGACTATAGTACAGAATAATCCTTCTGCACAGACTAGATGAGCCAAACTCCAAGATCAATCTATCCCTTCCCTCCTTCATGACCCTCTATTTTTCTACCATCCATGTGCCTATCTAAAGAGTTTCTTAAATGTTTCCAAGACAATTCACTCCACATACTACCACTGTGTGTATTTTTTTAAAAACTGACAACCCCCTCTATACTTCCCTCCAATCACCTTAAAACTATGCTCCCTTGTATTAGCCACTTCCGTCCTGAGAAAAGGCACTGTCTGTTCATTCTGTTGATGGCTTTTATTGTCTTGTACACTTCTATCAAGACACCTCTCACCCTCCTGCGCTCCAGAAAGAAAAGATGTAGCTTGCTCAACTTATCCTCACAAGACATGCTCTCTAATCCAGGCAGCATGTAAATCTCCTCTGCACCCTCTCCAAAGCTCCCACATCCTTTCTGTATTGAGGTGAACAGAACTGATCACAATATTTCCAGTGTGGTCAAACCAGGGTTTTGTAGAGCTGTAACATTACCTCATGGTTCCTGAACTCAAGCCCCTGACTACTGAAGATCAACACACCACATGCCTTCTTAACAACCCCATCAACTTATGCAGAAACTGTGAGGGACATGACCCTAAGATTTCAGTATTTCTAGTGTTTCTAGTTTTACAGCAGTTTCCAAAATTTGTAGGAACTAATTTCTAGTTTCAGAATAGCAGCATCTGCAGCTTTCTGCCTTTCTGATGGCAATGCAAGGATTGAGTGTTGTGACTTTTTGATTTAATAGTGTCGTCATGGTACAGTAACATAGCAGTTAGAGTAACACTTTACAGTGCAAGTGATCAAAAGTTGTCCACACCGCTTCAAGAGCCTGATCGCTGAAGGGTAAAGATCGGGGTTGAATTCCCACTGCTGCTTGTAGGGAGTTTGTCCATTCACCCTGTGACCACGTGGGTTTCCTCCCACAGTCCAAAGACACATGGGTTAGGGTTGGTGAGTTGTGGGCATGCTATGTTGGTGCCAGAAGCATGGCGACACTTGCTGACTGCCTCCAGCGCAATCCTCGGACTGTGTTGGTCATTGACACAAACGATGCATTTCACTGTATGTTTCAGTGTGCATGGTACAAATAAAGCTGATCTTTATCCCAAAGGCACTGACAAACAGGCAAGAACACCTAGTGAGAACGTCCCTGGGCACTCCGTGTAACTGTCCGGCCGGTAAACTCCGTGTTCTGTTTTGCTTCTAGGTTGCCAGGAGATTGCTGACGAGTTTCGTGCCCAGGAGATTGATGGGCAGGCCCTTCTGCTGCTTAAGGAAGATCACCTGATGAGCGCCATGAACATTAAGCTAGGACCTGCCCTGAAAATCTACGCCAGGATCAGCATGCTGAAGGATTCCTAACCAAAACCCTGGAAACGTTGTGGAACTTTGGTGTTCCAAGTGGCAGCTTATCTTAAAGCCAAGGATTCTAGTCACTGTAGATGCTGGTGGTCTTTGCAAAGAGAATTGAGGTGCGATGCTCCAGAGTAGAGCAAGCACGCTATCAAACAATTGGCTTCATGAGAAGCCTGCAGTTTGGGTACAATGTGTCCCATTCGAGGAATTTACATGGTGCTATCCCAGTGGTAACAATAAAGACATGAACGTTGGCTGAAAGAGTCATCTCACCAGATGAGCCAATATGTCGAGTGTTTTGAAGATAACTTTTTACCGAACATTGTACTGTAACTCCACTAGTGATTATGTAGCTGAAGAGATCTGCTTTTCTGGATATAGATCTGTCCCAAGGTTGGTTTCTGTTTGGATCAGCATGTTTAGAGTTTAGGCTTTCTTTAGATTGGTTTGATAATCAACAGATCCATTCTATGATCTTATAATGTGCCTGGAATCACAAATTGTTACTGTAAAACTACTCTTTGTAACTGTTTAATGCAGGGTGATGATGTTTCCGTGTGGACATGCAGCTTCAGAGTGCTCACACGGTGCCAGTGACTGAGCTGTGTGTGTTCGAGTTCCTCACACTAACTTCCTGCCGAGATTTCTGTCCATTACTCTTTCAGGACCACTTTTCTGAACCAGACTCCTTAACGCAGCTGAACAGATCAGACTGCTGTGATTTCTGATATAAATCTTGGTTCTCCAGATGTTGGGAGGGGGACAACTGCGGATTCAAAGAACCTGTCCATAATATTCTTCTGATGCTGTCTGTCTGTCTAACCCCCCGCACCCTACCCCCACCCGTTTGATTCTGGGCAGAGGGGATCTGCAGATTATGTGAACAGGGGAGACGGATCGCAATAGATCCCAATGTCAGATGTGTCCGGCACCATCAGCAGATTTATCACTGATTTCCCCCACCCATCTCCACTCCCCTTCACCTCTGAATCAGAATCAGGTTTAATTTCACTGGCATATGTTGTGAAATTTGTTGTTTTGCAGCAGCAGTACATTGTAATAAGTAATAATTTTAAAAACTAAATTACAATAAGTTTATATAAAAAAGAAAATAAAATTAAATAGTGCAAAAAGTAGGGATGGGGGAGGAAGTAGTGAGGTAGTGTTCCTGGGTTCAATGCCTTTTCAGATATCTGATGGCAGAGGGGAAGAAGCTGTTCCTGAAATGTTGTGAGTGTGTCTCCAAGCTCCTGTACCTTCTCCCTGATGGTAGCAATGAGAAGAGGGCATGTCCTGGGTGATGGGGTCCTTAATGATAGATGCTGCCTTTTTGAGGCTTTGTCTTTTGAAGATGCCCTGGATGCTGGTGAGGCCAGTGTCCATGATGAAGCTGGCTAATGCAGAGCTGTGAATCAGTGTTCAAGGTGGGGTACAGGGCTGCAGTCCTCCTGTCCTGCTCAACCATGGGCATTTTAGAGTCACAGAGCTGTACAGCACAGAAACGCCCTTTTGGCCCATTTGGTCAGTGCCAAACTATAATTCTGCCTTGTTCCATTGACCTTCACCTGGACCATAGCCCTCCACACCCCTCCCATAGAATATAGCGACTAGTCATCCATCAGTTCCACTCAACTAGACCGGGCATCCCAGGGGTATGAACATCAATTTCTCCACCTTCCAGTAATTTTTTCCCCTCCCGTTGTCCTCTTTTTGAATTCCTCATTCTAGCCTCTTACCTCTTCTCCTCACCTGCCCATCACCTCTCCCTGGTGCCCCTCCTTCTCTTTCTCCCGTGGTTCCCCCCTCCTCTCCTATCATTTCTTCTTCTCCAGCCCTTTACCTTGTCCACCCACCTGGCTTCACCTGTCATCTTCTAACTATCCTTCTTCCCTGACCCCACCTTTTCATTCTGGCATCTTCCCCCTTCTTTTCCAGTCCCAATGAAGGGTTTCGGCCCAAAACATTGCTTCTTTATTCCTCTCCCTAGATGCTGCCTGACCTTCTGAGTTCCTGCAGCATTTTGTATGTGTAACTCTGGATTTCCAGCATCTGTTCAGTGTGTTGAATTTGTTCTGGTGATACCATGCAAAGTTTCATTGTTTATGCAGAGATAGTTAAAATGGTACCTCTCCCTGCTGGATAGTTAATTCTCAGCCGTTCCTTCATTGCACTGAGTATTAAAGACAAATTCTACAGCCCCTGCTCTTGTGTCACCACCTTGGATGAATTTCTAAACCCCAGGCCATTATCTTGATAACACCTGATTGCAATTTAAAAAGGGATCCAATATCAGTCCATCTGAATCCAAATCAGATTTAACATCACTGGCATGCATCGAGAAATTTGTTGTTTTGCAGCAGCAGTACATTGCAATAAGTATATAAAAAAATTAAATAGGTCATGCAAAAAACGAGGGGAGAAATAACCTTTGCCGCCTTTCTACGACCATAGACCATAAGACATGGGACCATCTGGCCCATTGTGTCTGCTCCGCCATTCAACCACGGCTGATCCTTTTTTTCCCGCCTCTTCAATCCCAGTTTCTGGCCTTCTCCTCATAACCTTTGATGCCATGTCAATCGAGATCCTATCAATCTCTGAATCTTTATATTCATAACAAGATTTTTTTGGTCCTTAAAGCAACACCAAGATACCTTAAATGCCAGAATGAAAAGTGGAAGTTTAGCCTTCTCATGCCCCAGATAACTAGATTCTCAGAAAGGCTGTGCAGCTATTGCCTTGAAGTTAAAATTTTATAGACATGGATAATCAAACAGTTTAAAGTACATTTATTGTCAGAGTATTTATAACGTATACAACCTTGAAATCTTCCAGGCAGCCACAAAAAAACCATAGAATCCACAAAAAAAAAACACACACGGGAGACGGTCAAACATCCAATGTGCAAAAAAAAAGAACAAATCATGCAAGCAGTTTTTAAAAAGTAAACAAATAACAGAAAACATGAACCACAGAGCCACAGAGTCAGTTCAGGGCTGAGGTGAATGTCGATGGCTGCAGGCCACAGACACGGTGTCTGTTCAGCGCTGAGGTGAGTGTCGATGGCTGCAGGCCACAGACACGGTGTCTGTTCAGCGCTGAGGTGAGTGTCGATGGCTGCAGGCCACAGACACGGTGTCTGTTCAGTGCTGAGATGAGTGTCGATGGCTGCAGGCCACAGACACGGTGTCTGTTCAGCGCTGAGGTGAGTGTCGATGGCTGCAGGCCACAGACACGGTGTCTGTTCAGCGCTGAGGTGAGTGAAGCCTCACTCGGAGTGGAGAGCTGAATGCTGGTTTGTCCTTTGTCCTCATCTTTGCTACTACAATACAATGCTTTTTTTGTAAAGGTCTTGGGAGGTAAAGCCCCTTTTAAAGACTGGTAAATTGTAATCACAGTGCATTTAGTATTTGATGGCCGGAGATTCGCCCTGAGCTGGTAACACATTGTAACCTGCTTGCAAAGTAGATTGAAATCACTCAGGCTGAAGTTTGGAAGCGCACTGCCACACAGTTACTTTCCTATTGTGTCGCAATACAACAAAGAAAGTCTGCCTCAATCCAGTCTGTTGTCAGGTGATCCCTGTGACCCCTTTCCATCTGTTCTTTGTAGGGACGCTTAGCATTTTCAGCATAACAAAGGGAGAGGCTTTGGGGACAACTGGAGACAGCTGAACACTCACTTTGTTCCCAATTCTTGGTGTTTTCTAAGACTATTTCTTGTAGGAGGAAGCTGTGATGTGGCCACACTTCTGTCTGAGTCACACTTGAATTCTGTTGCTCCTGTGAATGATTTTGTATTGTAATTTGTTTGTAGTTTTTTAAGCATTATTTAAATCTATGAATTACTGTCTTTCATTTATGTATTTTTATAAAACTAAAGGAATTTTTTTCTTGTCAAATTGGGAGATGTCTTAAATAAATCCCTACCTGTAAGACTGAAAGCCATAGGAACAGTTTTGAGCTATTCGGCCCCTCAAGCCTGCTCCACCGTTCCATCTTGGCTGATTCTTTAGAGATACAGAGCAGACCAGGCCCAACGAGCTGCACCACCCAGCAAACCTCCTAACTAACCCCAGCCTAATCACAGGACAATTTACAATCACCAATTAACCTGCTAACCGGTATGTCGTTGGATTCCTTACAGACAACGCTGGAGTTGAACTCCAAACTTGCCAAGCTGTAACCGCATCGCACAGACCGCTACACTCTCAACCCACTTCTCCTCAAAACCTGTGATTCCCTGACTAATAAAGCATCTGTCTGCCTCCACTTTAAATATACCCAATGCCTGCACAGCTATGTGTGGCAATGAATTCCACAGATTCACCACTCTCTGGCAAACTGGATGAGATTCCCGGTGTTTTTTTAAATCGGGGGATGCTTATTCCTTGCACTTGCTCGATGGGTGCAGCCCAGTCTAGTAGTGATCTGTCAAGTCCCTGGTGATATCCAGTGCCCCACGGTGAAAAGCTGGATGAGACTCTGCTGCCGATACCCTCCCAAGTCATTTGCACTGCAGTAAGATGCACTTATGAAAGACGCCCATTTGTAACCAGGACTTGGCTGTTGGTGAAACCATTTCCCACAGGACCCTGCCTTCAGGAGAAGACGGGAGAAATTTGGCCATGGGGAGAAGGGGTGGTGGTGACAGCTTTTTGCAACAAAAGCAGCATCAGCCTGTGCTCTGAGAATGGCCTGGTGTCCTGACCAATCGAGCAATCCGGCTTTGCATTCCTCTCCTGAGAAATTCAACAACCAATCGATGATTTTATTTAGAGATTCAACCTGGAACAGGCATTTCTGTCTGCCCAGCTGCCCACCTATTTAACCCTAGCCTAATGACAAGACAAATTGCAATGACCAATTCACCTGCTAACCCATACATCTTTGGACCCACACAGTCAGGGGAGAATGTACAAACTCCTCACAGACAACGATGGGCATCAAACCCATTGCTGACTCTGTAATAACATAATGCTAACTACTGTGCTATCATTATAAAAGTCAGTTATAGCATAGAAACAGGCCCTTCTGCCAATCTCATCTGTGCTGAACTATTAATCTGCCTAGTCCCATCGATTTGCACCTGAACCATACCCCTCCCATTCATGTATTTATCCAAATTACTCTTAAATGTTGCAATGGAACCCAATTCCGCCACTTTCACCAGCAGCTCATTCCACACTCTCACCACCCTCTGAGTGAAGAAGTTCCCCATCAGGTTTTCCCTTGAATATTTCACCTTTCACCCTTAATGCATGACCTCGAGTTCTGGACTCCCCCAACCTCAGTGGGCGAAAGGGTCAATAGAACACTGCCTGTTGCCCAGAGTTCAATTCTGGCATCCTCAATAAGAAGTTTGTACATCCTTCAGTGACCATGTGGGGTTCCCTTGGGTGATCCAGTTCCCCCGCCCCTCCAGGATGAACGCATACCGGTTAGTAGGTTAATTGTTGTTGAGCAGCAACCTTGCTGTTTCTTTAGCACTTTTTGTCTTTTTTTTTACGAAGCTGAGTTTTTTACTGATGGAAAGCATGCAACGAGCCAGCCGGATTTGAACCTAGGAGCACTCGTCTCGAAGAATGCCTCTGGTTTAGGTTAACTGGTCATTGTAAATTGTAATGGGATTTACAATGCCTAAGATTGAATAGGTACGTGGCTGGTTGGGTTGGAATATATTCTGCGCTGCATCTCTAAATAAGTAAAGGAACAGTGATAAGAAACATTAACTATGGTACCTCTTGCCGTTCACACCTCCAGAAGCTCTGAACCTGTTGTACCTCCTGCCCACTATAAACTACCATCACAAATTGTGTTTTATCTAACCCTGAGGGATGGCATCTGGTGTTTGTAATGATACACTCTTCCCCATGTAAGGGTAACATTTGACTTGAGATATGCGTGCAGGTACACCAAGAGGGCTTGGTGTGCAGGAGTCCATGAGGTCACGAAGAGTCAGACTCAACTTAATGACTGAACACCAAACGGGTAAAATCTAGCCCACAACCGCAGCCCAGTTTTAGATCACGAGAGCAAACATACCGAAGATGCTGAAATCCTGAAATAAAATGTTTGGAAATTCAGCAGGTTTGTCTGCGTCTGTGCAGAGAGAAACAATTAATGTTTCAGGTATTAGACACTTCAAGAAATTTTCCCAAACTTCAAGATTGTTTAATGCCAGTTCCAGCGCTCAAGTCTAAAGGGGAATGAAATAATTGTTTCTCCATATCAGATGCCACATAAAAACACAATAAATATATAAAATAGCTTATATACATTGATCGTACGTACATAAAGTGACGCTAGGCATGGGAATATCTATACATAAGTCTATGAAGGTTCTCAGTCAGCCATGCCACTGTATATCATGCAGCAGTAAATTAAGGCAAATGGACTTTCTGTGTTGTCTAGAAGACATTTGGCTACTCATCCAAGAGAGAGGCCTCATCATTCTCATCCATGGTGGTAGTTTTCCAGCTTATAAACTAGGTCTTTCGGATGAGTCTTGAAATGTCTTCTATGCAATACAACATCCAGTCACCTTGATTTACTGCAGCTTGATATGTCTGTACATAAGGTGACTGAAGGAAATGATAGTGGTTGGGGGTGTGGAGGGCTGGGTTAGTGGGTGGAGGTGTTGATCAGCCTTGCTGCTTGGGAAAGGAACTGTTTTTGAGTCTGGTGGTCCTGGTGTGGATGTTACATGAACTCATCCCTGACAGGAGTGGGTTTGCAATTTTTTTTATTTGCTGCTGAGATTTAGAGGCTGTAAGCTAAGGCAATATTTATTTCTTATTATAGAGCGAAGCATCCTGGTGTGGATGCTTTGTAGCCTCCTCCCTGACAGGAGTGGATGAACAGCCCATGAGGAGGGTGGGTGGGATCCTTCAAGATGTTACTGACCCTTTTCTGACACCTTTCTGTATATACGTCCCTGATGGCAAGTGGGCTAGTGCTGGTGATGCATTGGCAGTTTTGACTACCTGTTGTCAAACCTTCCTGTCCGCCACTGTGCAGATTCTGTACCATGCAGTGATGCAATGTGTTAGGGTGCCCTCTACTGCACACCTGTAGAATGACAAGAGTATAGCCATGTTGGAAGTCCCATCCAGTTTCCCTCTGGTCTTCGACTTAACCAATCCAATACACCTGAACGCATTATAATAAGTAGCAAGCTTGAGCCATTCTGCCCCTCATCCCTATTTTATCATCCTACTGTCAAAATACGTATACAGTATGTCACTACATACTACCCCAAAGTTTACTTTCTTGTAGGCATTCATAGCAGACCAAATAAATACCTCAGAATCAATTAAGAATTACACAAAAACAAAGAGAGAATGAACAAATAAATAAATAGATAGAAAATAGTGAGAACATGAGCTGTAGAAGACTTGTAAGAAAGTCCATAGGTCGTGGATTCAGTTCAGAGTTGAGGAGAGTGAAGTTATCCATGATGGTTCAGGAGCCTGAGGGTTTATGGGTAATAACTGTTCCTGAGCCGTGGTGTGAGTCCTAAAACTGCTGTACCTCCTTCATGATGGCAGTAGTGAGGAAAAGCTATGGACTGGATGGTGCTGGGTGTGTGGGCCAGTCTTTGATAATGAATGCACCTTTCTCATGGGAGTGCTCCTTGTAGATTTGCTCAATGTTGGGAAGTGAACTCACTCCAATCGCATTAGAATTATGGCAACTCATATTACCCATCTCCATCCTGGGAAAAAGTCTCTGACTGTCCACTCTATCTACGCCTTTTATCATCTTGTACACCTCTAGAAAAGCCCTGGATTGCTCAACCTTTCCTCCTAAGACATGCTCTCTAATCCAGGCAACATCCTGGTAAATCTCCTCTGCACCCTCTCCAATCCAGGCAGCATCCTGGTGAATCTCCTCTGCACCCTCTCTAATCCAGGCAGCATCCTGACGAATCTCCTCTGCACCCTCTCTAATCCAGGCAGCATCCTGGTGAATCTCCTCTGCACCCTCTCTAAACCAGGCAGCATCCTGACGAATCTCCTCTGCACCCTCTCTAATCCAGGCAACATCCTGGTAAATCTCCTCTCCAGCCTTTCTAAAGCTTCCTGTAATGGTTCTGTATTTCCTTCCAGCACTGTACCTGCTTCATGGACACTCAACATCAGATGGCAGAGGTGACTTTCCTCACTTGGGTAGTAGTAGTGAGATCACTAGAGGTGAGTATGATATTCTCAAAGGAGTTATCTATTGGTGGCCTCAGGTGATCGTACGGGTTGTCTATTGGAGGGTCATCAGGTGACCATAGGGATTGTCTATTGGTGGGTCCTCAGGTGACCTTAGGGGTTGTCTATTGGAGGGTCATCAGGTGACCGTAGGGATTGTCTATTGGTGGGTCCTCAGGTGACTGTAGGGATTGTCTATTGGTGGTCCTCAGGTGACCGTAGGGGTTGTCTATTGGAGGGTCATCAGGTGACCGTAGGGATTGTCTATTGGTGGGCCCTCAGGTGACTGTAGTGGTTGTCTATTGGTGGGTCCTCAGGTGTCTGTAGGGATTGTCTATTGGTGGGTCCTCAGGTGACCGTAGGGATTGTCTATTGGTGGGTCCTCAGGTGACCGTAGGGATTGTCTATTGGTGGATCCTCAGGTGACTGTATGGATTGTCTATTGGTGGGTCCTCAGGTGACCGTAGGGGTTGACTATTGGTGGGTCCTCAGGTGACCGTAGGGGTTGTCTATTGGTGGGTCATCAGGTGACCGTAGGGATTGTCTATTGGTGGGCCCTCAGGTGACTGTAGTGGTTGTCTATTGGTGGGTCCTCAGGTGTCTGTAGGGATTGTCTATTGGTGGGTCCTCAGGTGACCGTAGGGATTGTCTATTGGTGGGTCCTCAGGTGACCGTAGGGATTGTCTATTGGTGGATCCTCAGGTGACTGTATGGATTGTCTATTGGTGGGTCCTCAGGTGACCGTAGGGGTTGACTATTGGTGGGTCCTCAGGTGACCGTAGGGGTTGTCTATTGGTGGGTCCTCAGGTGACCATAGGGGTTGTCTATTGGTGGGTCCTCAGGTGACCGTAGGGGTTGTCTATTGGTGGGTCCTCAGGTGACTGTAGGGGTTGTCTATTGGTGGGTCCTCAGGTGACTGTAGGGGTTGTCTATTGGTGGGTCCTCAGGTGACCGTAGGGATTGTCTATTGGTGGGTCCTCAGGTGACCGTAGGGATTGTCTATTGGTGGGTCCTCAGGTGACCGTAGTGATTGTCTATTGGTGGGTCCTCAGGTGACCGTAGTGATTGTCTATTGGTGGGTCCTCAGGTGACCATAGGGGTTGTCTATTGGTGGGTCCTCAGGTGACCGTAGGGATTGTCTATTGGTGGGTCATCAGGTGATTGTAGGGATTGTCTATTGGTGGGTCCTCAGGTGACCGTAGGGATTGTCTATTGGTGGGTCCTCAGGTGACTGTAGTGGTTGACTATTGGTGGGTCCTCAGGTGACCGTAGGGGTTGTCTATCGGTGGGTCCTCAGGTGACCGTAGGGATTGTCTATTGGTGGGTCCTCAGGTGACTGTAGGGATTGTCTATTGGTGGGTCCTCAGGTGACCGTAGGGATTGTCTATTGGTGGGTCCTCAGGTGACTATAGGGGTTGTCTATTGGTGGGTCCTCAGGTGACCGTAGGGATTGTCTATTGGTGGGTCCTCAGGTGACCGTAGGGTTTGTCTATTGGTGGGTCCTCAGGTGGCCATTGAGGCTGATTCAGGATCCACAAAAACCGAGATGTAAGGATGGATTCCCTGGAGAATGCCTGTGCGTGACTTTTTTTAACGTGGGGAGGCTGATACACAGGCAGCCACCACACGGCCCTTGACATGTGGCATTGAACACTAGATGACTGGGGCCCCTTCACTGCTGTTGTGAAGTGCCATGCCAGCTCCGCCACTGATCTTGGCGGGATCACTCTGTGAGTGATGCCCTGAGCTGTAATAGTGTCATGCTGACCGCTACTCCCTCCACCTTTTCTACCAGAAGCTAACCTTCAGATGGGTAAACTACAGTTGCCATCACTCTCGGGATCTCAGGAACCCACAAGCCTTTCCACCATGGCAGACTGACGATCCTTGGAGAGGATCTTTGCCTGGGTACAACATTCTATTCATCAAAAGCAAGACTTTTCTGAGTCAGAGATGTTGGTATAGAAACAGGAAACAGCCATTAATTCTCCACAAATCTTTTTAAGACAGCCACCTGACTGCTGCAGATTATCGAGGTACAATGGAATAGGCCCTTCTGAAGCTTTGGGCCTTGGCACCAAGCAACTCCCAATTCAACCCTAGCCTGATAACTTACAATGATCAATTAACCTACCAACCTGGGAGGAAACCAGAGCACCGAGAGGAAACTCAGACATTCCATGGAGAGAATGTACAGACTCCTTCCAAATGACTCCAGAACTGAACTCCGAACTCTGATGCCCCAAGCTGTAATAGCATCACACTAACCTATGTTCCTTAGCATCCTCGAGAGAAATTAAATGCTCCATCTGGCAAGATGACTAGCTCTGTACACAACAGCACTGACTGATGCTTTGCAACACAGTAATAAATCATTTTTGACGTGTACTCTGTCCCATTAGATTTATCATCTTCAGTGCTCCTCCATAACCTACCATTTAACCTTGAGAATATTACCCAGGACTCTTTTAAAAACATATTATCTACTTTGGTCCCATGTGTCTGCAGTGCCTGAATGGAGAAGAACTCTGACTGGAAAGAGCTGCAGAAAGGGCTCTAGTCTCCCCATCAATGAGGACACCTTCATAAGGTGATATCTCAAAAAGGCAGCATCCATCATTAAGGACCCCATCACCCAGGACATGCCACCTTCTCACTTCTACCATCAGGGAGGAGGTACAGGAGCCTGAAGACACACACTCAACATTTCATGAACAGGTTCTTCATCAGATTCCTGAATGGACAATGAACCCATGAATATGACCTCACTGTTGTTTGGTCTCTTTTTGCACCACTTAATTTAATTTTTAAAATATTTCTTATCATAATTTATGATTTTATAATGAATTGCAATGTATTGCTGCCACAAAGCAACAAATTTCACAATGTATGCCGGTGATATTAAACCTGATACTAATTCTGAGTTGAGGCAGAATTCTTGCTCCAAAACCCTGCCAGGTCGTCACTCAAATTTCATTGAAAAGGGAGACAGTGCAGTAGCCGAACAGTTAGCACAACGTTATTACAGCCCAAGCAACAAAATTCAAATCCCACTGCTGACTGTAAAGTGTTTGTACATTCTCTCCATGACGGCATGGGTTTCCTCCGGGTGCTCTGGTTTCCTCCTACACTCCAAAGACTGGCTAGGAGGTTAATTACTCACGTGGATGTGATAGGCCAGAGCAGGTTTGTTGGGCCAGAAGGGGCTGTTACCGTGCTGTTTCTAAATTAAATAAAAAAAACTAAAACCCCCTCTAATGGTCATCAGCTCGACGGAGGAAGTCATCACAACTGTGGTCTGACTGACCTCTGAAATCGGAAAGTTACAATGTAGAATACATAAGATCAGAAGATACTGGAGCACAATTAGGCCATTTGGCTCACAGTACTCCAAGTGAGGCCTCACCAGTGCTTAATAAAGTATCAACATTACATCCTTGCTTTTATATTCTAGTCCTCTTGAAATGAATGCTAACATTACATTTGCCTTCCTCACCACCGACTCAACCTGCAAATTGACCTTTTGGGAATCCTGCTCAAGGACTCCCAAGTCCCTTTGCGTCTCAGTTTTTTGTATGTTCTCTCCGTATAGAAAATTGTCATCCTTTCATTTCTACCAGAGTGCATGACCGTACACTTCCCGAAATTGTATTCTATCTGCCATTTTTTTGCCCATTCTCCTAATATGTCTAAGTCCTTCTGTGGCCTTTCTACTTCCCCTAAACTACCTGTCCTGCCATCTATCTTCATTATCATCTGCAAACTTTGCAACAAAGCCATCAATTCCATTATCCAAATCATTGACGTATAACATAAAAAGTATCGTTTCCAACACAGACCCCTATGGAACACCACTAGTCACTGGCAGCCAGCCAGAAGGAGCTCCCTTTATTCCCATTCTTTGCCTCCTGCCAGTCAGCCACTGCTTTATCCAGTTCTGGAATCTGTCCTGTAATACTATGGGCTCGTAACTTGTTAGGCAGCCTCATGTGTGGCACCTTGTTCGAATGAATTCTGAAAATCCAAGTACGCAGCATCAACTGATTTTCTTTTATCTATCCTGCTTGTTATTTCTTCAAAGAATTCCAGCAGATTTTTCAGGCAAGATTTTCCTTTGAGGAAACCATACTGTCTACAACCTATTTTATCACTTGCCTCCAAATACCCTGAGACTTCATCCAGAATAATCAACTGCAACATTTTACCAACCAATGAGGTAAGACTAACTGGCCTATGGTTTCCTCTGTCTCTCTCCCTTCTTGAAACGTGGAGTGACATTTGCAATTTTCCAGTCTTCTAGAACCATTCCAGAATCTCGTGATTCTTGAAGATCATTACTAATACCTCCACAATCTTTTTAGCCACCTCTTTCACCACCCTGGGATGTACACCATCTGATCCAGGTGACTTATCTACCTTCAGATTTTCAGTTTCCCAAGAAGAAAACCTTCTTTCTAGTTATTATAACTTCACACACTTCATGACCCCCTGATTCCTGGAACTTTCACCATACTGCTAGTGTCTTGTGATTGTGTATGATTGGGTACTGATTGTGTATGATCAGCCATATCTGTTGGAGTTTTTTGAGGGTGTAACAAGGATGTTGGACGAGGGTAAGCCAGTGGATGTAGTGTACTTAGATTTTCAGAAGGCATTCGATAAGGTGCCACATAGGAGATTGGTGAGTAAAATCAGAGCTCATGGCATTGGGGGCAGGGTTTCAACATGGATAGAAAACTGGTTGGCAGATAGAAGGCAAAGGGTAGCAGTGAATGGGTGTTTCTCGGACTGGCTGGAGGTGACTAGTGGGGTACCACAGGGCTCTGTATTGGGACCACAGCTCTTTACGATTTATGTCAACGATTTAGATGAGGGCATTGAAAACTATATCAGCAAGTTTGCTGACGATACTAAACTGGGTGGCAGTGTGACATGCGAAGAGGACGTTAGGAGAATACAGGGAGACTTGGATAGGCTGGGTGAGTGGGCAGATACTTGGCAGATGTCATTCAATGTGAATAAATGTGAAGTTATCCACTTTGGAAGCAGGAACAAGAGGGCAGAGTATTGTTTGAACGGTGTAGAGTTAGGTAAGGGAGAAATGCAAAGAGACCTAGGAGTCCTAGTTCACCAGTCAATGAAGGTGAATGAGCAAGTGCAACAGGCAGTGAAGAGGGCAAATGGAATGTTGGCCTTTGTTACAAGGGGAATTGAATACAAGAGCAAGGATGTCCTTTTGCATTTGTACAGGGCCCTGGTGAGACCACACCTGGAATATTGTGTACAGTTTTGTTCTCCAGGTTTAAGGAAGGACATTCTGGCAGTTGAGGAAGTGCAGCGTAGATTCACTAGGTTGATTCCTGGGATGGCAGGGCTGTCTTACGCAGAGAGATTGGAGAGATTGGGCTTGTACACGCTGGAATTGAGGAGATTGAGAGGGGATCTGATTGAAACGTTTAAGATAATTAAAGGATTTGATAGGATTGAGGCAGGAAATATGTTCCAGATGTTGGGAGAGTCCAGTACCAGAGGGCATGGATTGAGAATAAGAGGTCAGTTAGTTGAGGAAGAGCTTCTTCTCCCAGAGAGTTGTGGAGGTGTGGAATGCACTGCCTCGGAAGACGGTGGAGGCCAATTCTCTGGATGCTTTCAAGAAGGAGATAGATAGATATCTGATGGATAGGGGAATCAAGGGATATGGGGACAAGGCAGGGACTGGGTATTGATAGTGAATGATCAGCCATCATCTCAGAATGGCGGTGTAGACTCGAGGGGCTGAATGGTCTACTTCCGCACCTATTGTCTATTGTCTATTATCACAGTAAATGGCCTACTCCTGCACCTACTGTCTATTGTCTATTGTCTTCCACAGCAAAACCTGATGCAAAATACTTATTCAGTTCATCCGCCATTTCATTATGCCCTATTACTACCTCTCCAGCATCATTTTCCAGCAGTCCGATGTCCACTCTAGCCTCTCTTTTACACTTAATGTATCTGAAGAAACTTTTGGTGTCCTCATTAATATTATTGGCTAACTTCCTAATGTCTTTTTAGTTGTCTTCTGTTGGTTTTCAATAGCTTCCCAATCCTTTAACCGACCACTAATTTTTGCTCTGTTATATGCCTTCTCTTTGAGCTTTTCTGTTGGCTTTGACTTCTCTTGATAGCCATGGCTGTGTCATCTTTCCTTTAGAATACTTTTTCCTCTTTGGGATGTATATACCCTGTGCCTTCTGAATTGCTTCCAGAATTCCGCCCATTGCTGCTCTGCCATCATTCCTACCAGTGTTCTTTTCCAATCAATTCTGGCCAATTCCTCTCTCATGCGTCTGTAATTCCCTTTATTCCACTGTAATACTGATACATCTGAATTCAGCTTCTTCTCAAATTTCAGGGTGAATTTCTTCATATTATGATCACTTGTCCCTAAGGGTTTTTTGCCTTAAGCTCTCTATCAATTCTGGTTCATTGCCCAACACCAATCCAGAATAGCTGATCCTCTAGTGGGCTCAGCCATGAGCCGCTCTAAAAAGCCATCTGGTAGACACACTAGAATTTCCCCCTCCTGGAATCCAGCACCAACCTGATTCTCCCAATCTACCTGCATATTGAAATCCCCCATGACTCCTTTACACTTGTGTACTGGAAATGTCTTCTCTCTATATACGCATGACTGTGTGGCTAGGCACAGCTCAAATACCATCTATAAATTTGCTGACGATACAACCATTGTTAGTAGAATCTCAAACGGTGAAAAGAGGGTGTACAGGAGTGAGATATGCCAACTAGAGGAGTGGGGTCGCAGCAACAACCTGGCACTCAACGTCAGTAAGACAAAAGAGCTGATTGTGGACTTCAGGAAAGGTAAGACAAAGAAACACATACCAATCCTCATAGAGAGATCAGAAGTGGAGAGTGAGCAGTTTCAAGTTCCTGGGTGTCAAAATCTCTGAGCACCTAACCTGTCCCAACATATCGATGTAGTTATAAAGAAGGCAAGACAGTGACTATATACTTCATTAGGAATTTGGAGAGATTTGGCATGTCAACAAATACACTCAAAAACTTCTATAATTGCACCGTGGAGAGCATTCTGCCAGGCTGCATCAGTGTCTGGTATGGAGGGGACACTGCACAGGACCGAAAGAAGTTGCAGAAGGTTGTAAATCTAGTCAGCTCCATCTTGGGTACTGGCCTACAAAGTACCCAGGACATCTTCAGGGAGCAGTGTCTCAGAAAGGCAGTGTCCATTATGAAGACCTCCAGCCCCCAGGACATGCCCTTTTCTCACTGTTACCATCAGATAGGAGGTACAGAAGTCTGAAGGCACACACTTAATGATTCAGGAATAGCTTCTTCCTTTCTGCCATCCGATTCCTAAATGGACATTGAACCCTTGGACACCACCTCACTTTTTAAAATATACAGTATTTGTTTTTTGCATGCTTTAAAAAAATCTATTCAATATACATATACTGTAATTCATTTACTTCTTTATTATTATTATTATTATAATTATTATTTGTTTTATTTATTTTTTTCTCTTCCATATAATGTATTGCATTGAACTGCTGCTGCTAAATTAACAAATTTCACGTCACATGCCGGTGATAATAAACCTGATTCTGATGACAGTTGAAATAGAACTAGGAAGATTCTTGGGTAATAATCACCCTCGATCAGTACCTCAAAAACAGATTAATCATCATTGCAAAACAGAATTTAGTTCAAGACTAATTGGCAAACAAAACAGCTGGCAAAAAAACAAGCTGCCCTCTCCATTGACATCATGGCTCAGACTGAGCTGGTTGTAGGGATGGTTTTGGGGAAAGGTTTCGGTTTAGGGACAGGGATGAGGGCGAGTTAGAGGTCAGAGCCAGCAGATGGTCATCATGTTCAAATTGGAGCTCTCTACAGTCATAGGCCAGCAACGCCAGAGGTCAGCTTGGCGGGCACTGAGGCTGGAGACCTGCAAACTTCAGGTTGGTGAGTCCTGGGGTCGAAGGTCCATGCAGGCAGGAGGCACGAGAGCTGGTGACACCCCCCAACCCCCGGCATGTGGATCGGCGAAACCCAGATGTAGCTGCTGCTACTGTTGTTACTTGCTGGCCTTGGGTTGTGTTGGTTGTCAACACAAAAATCACAAATCACTATATGTTTTGATGTACACCTGAGAAATAAATCTGAATCTAAAGGTAAATCTAAAGAGGTTTAAAGATTAGCTTTATTTGTCACATATACATTGAAAGATGAAAGCACACAGTACATCAACAACCGAACAGTCCGAGGATGTGCTGGGGACAGCCCTCAAGTGTGTGTGCCTTCAGCTCCTGTACCACCTCCTTGTTGGTAGCAATGAGAAGAGGGCATGTCCTGGGTGATAGGGGCCCTTAATGATGGATGCTGCCTTTTTAATGCATTGCCTTTTGCTGGGAGGCTAGTGCCCATTATGGAGCTGGCAGAGTTTACATCTTTCTGCAGCTTTTTCTGACCCTGTGCGGAGACTCATCCATACTAAATGGTGTTACAACCATTGCTCTCCACAGTACATCTGTAGAAATTTGCGAGTCTACGGTGAGATACCAAATCTCCTCAAACTCCTAATGAAATATAGCCACTATTGTGCCTTCTTTGCAATTGCATCAATATGTTGGGCCCAGGATAGATCCTCAGAGATGTTGACACACAGGAATTCGAAACTGCTCACCCCTTCCACTTCGCATCCCGCAATGAGGACTGGTCTGTGTCCCCTTGACCTTTCCTTCCTGAAGTCCATCATCAAAAACCAAAGTTAATTTGCCTCTAAACGGGGGAATAATTATCAGATGCTAAAAGTTTGGGACAGTTCACATCGTCCAGTAATACCACCCTCGACATGAACTGTAGACATTCACAAGACCATTTGGCCCAGAGTGTCAGTGCTGGCCAAAGGTAGACTGGAGGTGAATTGCACTTGGCAACTCAAGCCCTGCAGGTTATAACTTGTTTGAGGATTGGCGTGTGTTACCTCGACTTATCCTTCCAGAACACCACAATCAATCCAATGATTTTGAGTGCTTGCCTATGACAGCTAGGGGGCAATATTTATAGTTGACCCCGACCAAAGGAGGGGCTTTCTGGCCTCAATGCACTCTATAATAAAATGACGTGTATGAATAGTATGCAAGACGAGTTTTTCTCTGTATCTTGGAATATGTGAAAATTCCTCTTCGACTCAAGACACGATTAACGAGGACTCCCTCCCCGAGAACCACGTGACTTCAGCCGGCACCTGCGCACTAGCGGAGCGCCGTCAGCCGTGCGGCAGATCACAAACACGGCCGCACCTGCGCATTAGCGGAGCGCCGTCAGCCGTGCTGCCCCGCACCTGCGCAGTAGAGCAGCACCGACAGCCACTATGGCGGCCCCTGAGTGGCCGGAGGTTGGGCTGGCGCTGGCCGAGGGTCGGCGGGAGCTGGTGGTGCGGAGTCACCGTCAAGAGGGAGACGAGATGGACCCGCGGCTATACGAGCTGGCGCAGCTTCAGCACCTGGAGTTGAGCGGCCTGCAGGCGCTACGGGGCCTGGATGCCAGGCTGGGCGGTCTGCGGGCCCTGCGAAGCCTGGTGCTGAGCGGCGACGGTCTACGGGAGCTGCCGCCCGAGCTCGGCCTCCTGGGCGGCTTGAAGCTGCTCGACGTCTCCGACAACCAGCTGAGCGCGCTGCCCGCCTCCCTGGGCGACCTGGCCGAGCTCGGCAGCCTGCTGGCCCGCGGCAACCAGCTGACCGGCCTGCCTCCCCAGCTCGGACGCTGCGGCCATCTCGCCCACCTCGACGTCTCGGACAACCTGCTGGCCGAACTGCCGGCCGCGCTGTTGGAGCCCGGCCTCCTCCCGCTCCTCGGCTGCCTCAGCGCTGCCCGCAACCGCATCGACAGGCTGGACGCCGCTGTCAGCCAGCTACGGGGGCTGCGGGTGAGGAAGGGGCTGGGGATGAGGTGGGGCCGTGGTCTGATCCAGCTCACCCCGGCTGTCCTCGCCCTCCCATAGCCGCCCTGGCTCAAACTGTGTCCCAGTAACTTTGATAATAAATTTACTTTGAGCTTTGTGATTTTCATTTTCTCCCTCGGCAATGTTTTTCATGCCAGCTACCTGAGACCCCGCTTTTTATCTTGACACGTACAAACACGCTGGGGGAACTCGGCAGGTCGGAGGCAGCATGTTCCTCCAGCGTGTTTGTACGTGACGATTCGACCACAGCATCTGCACTGTACTTTGTGTCTGCTTTTTATGTTATCTGTCAATGACTTGGATGACGGAATTAATGGCTTTGTGGCCAAATTTGCAGATAATACGAAGATTAGTAGAGGGGCAGGCAGTGTTGAGGAAATAGAGAGGTTACAGAATGACTTAGATTAGGAGAATGGGCAATGAGGTGACAGATGCAATAGGGTATTGGGAAGTGTATGGTCATGCACTTCCGAAGAAGAAATATAAGGGTATAATATTTAAATAGCACATTTTAAAAAAATCTGAGGCGCAAAGGGAATTGGGAGACTTTGTGCAGGATTCTCTAAAGATTAATTTGCAGGTTGAGACTCTGGTAAGAAAGGCAAGTGCCTTTTCTAGAATATAAAAGCAAAGATGTAATGCTGAGGCTTTATAATGTGCTGGAGTACTGTGAACAGTTTTGAGCCAATTATCTAAGAAAGGATGTGCTGACAATGGAGAGGGTTCAAAGGAGGCTCACAAAAATTATTATGGGAATAATCCTTATGGGCTTGTGTGGAGTGTTTGATGGATCTGGGTCTCACTGGAATTCAGAAGAATTCAGAGTGGGGATCTCATTGAAACCACTTGAATGTTGAAAGGCCTTGATGGAGTGGAAATGGAGAGGATGTTTCCTATAGTGTGGGAGTCTAGGACCAGAGTGCAGAGCCTCATAATAGAGGAACATCCATTTAGAACGGAGATGAGGAATTTCTTTAGCCAGAGTGTGGTGAATCTGGACTTAATTGCCGCAGATGGCTGCAGAGGCAAATCATTGAATGTATTTAAGATGGAGGTTGATAGGTTCTTGATTAGTCAATGCATCAAAGATTACAAGGAGAAGGCAGGAGAGAGTTGAGGGAAATGGATCAGCCATGATGGAATGGTGGAGCAGACTCTATGGGATGATTGGCCTAATTCAGCTCCGATGTCTTATGGAAATAGGGTGGTGTTTTCAGCCACCTCAGTCCCTCTTTATGATGCTACTATCCTTTTATATGCTAAAGGCTGAAGATCCAGCAGTGATGTGAAGGAAACTTTTTTTTTGTTAGCCTATTATAGTTTACAATGCACAGTTTGAAAGTGCAGTTAAGGCAGATACAAGTGTGTTTTTTGCAGTGGGTATGGACAAATATTCAAAGCTGAACAATTTGTAAGGTTAATGAGGAAGGTTGGTTCTATGATTCAGAATTGTGGTATAATTATGTAGACACAGACTGAATGAATTGACTGGTTCCCTTTGTGGTGTAGTAAATTTATACTCTTAAGGATCCACTATTCCGTATAATAACCCCTTGGGATCCATTCTTCGTATGCCCAGCAAATTGCCACCAATGATACATGCTAATATAAAGCCCTCATCAGCCTTCATGTCTATTCTCATCAAAGGTAAATTGTTCTTCAGCCTCATTTATGTTGCTTTCCAGGGCTATTTCACAATACTATATTTTCCCCTCCATTCCCCCTCCCCCAACTCCGGCCAAAATCTACCACTAAATTTGCCTTGAACTTCTCAAGCCCTTGCTTTGATTTCATTGGTCTTCTGGCTGCTTGTTGTCATATATGATGTGTTTTCAGTTGCTGGATGCTAATGCCAGCATTGATGTGATTGTCCAATTTGCTGCTCCTGTGTTAAGATGTCTATGATAGAGCAGCTTAACCAACTACCCTGGACAATCATACAATCTCCTTCATAAGCCCATCACCCCTCCTGGGGCATAGGCATCAACAGCAGCTTCAGATTGTGCCATTTAATTCCTAAATCTCATTGCCCCTACTGGGATGTAGGCCATTGACAGCAGCTCACCAGAGTCCTCTATCCTGGGACAGTCTTTCATGTTGTCTCCTGGTGTAACCCATCGTCCTGGTGTATCTTTCCTTTCCCAGGGATGAGGTCTTTGGAGGTTCTGTAGCTCTGGGATTTTATGGGATGTGGTTGCTAGCCCTATGTCTAACCCTCTTCCTTTCACAGCTGGGGTTGTGACCATCCATGGTGGGGTTCATCTTCTAATTGTTTGTGGTCTTTTCTGATGTGTTTTCAGTACTAATGCTGGCATGAACATGTTGGGCTAATTGGCCACTTCCCATCTTAGAGCAGCTTTTAACCAGCTGCCCTGGGCAATGATGCAGTGATGTCCCTGGCACTACTCCTTCCCTTTTGTCCATGATCCACTCTCCTCTCCAATCAGATTCCTTCTCCAACTATTTGTCTTTTCCACCTATCACCTCCCAGCTTCTTCATTCCCCCCCCCCACCCACCTGGATTCACCTATCACCTTCCAGCTAGTCTTCTTACCCCACCCTCCACCTTTTTATTCTGGTATCTTCCCCTTTACTTTCCAGTCCTGATGAAGGGTCTCAGCTTGAAACATTGACTGGCTATTCATTTCCTTAGATGCTGCCTGACCTGCTGAGTTCCTGCAACATTTTGTGTGTTGCTCTGGATTTCCAACATGTACAGAATCTCTTATTTTTGACACTATAATGTTACTAAATTTATAAAGCTTTCCATTGTGCAATAATCACTAAACCTGCCTTTCTCCAATTGTGTTCAAGACACTGGATCTATCGGATAACAACCTCTCGGAGATCCCCTGTGAGCTGGCTGACTGTCCCAAGCTGAAAGAAATCAACTTCAAGGGAAACCAATTAAAAGACAAACGATTGGAGAAAATGGTGAATGGTTGCCTGACCAAATCAATCTTGGACTATTTGAAGGCAGGAGGCCGTAGAAAGGGGAGAGGGAAAGCTGATAGCAGTGAGAAAGAGAAAGCGAGGAAGAAGAAAGTGGTGAGGAGAGATGATGCCGAGGAGTCCGATGAGATGGAGGAGCTGAACAACCTGGTGTTACGAGTGCTGCATGTTTCGGAAAGGCCTTGCACCGTGTCAGTGAAAGTCAGTCCCAGTGTCAAGGACGTGAGGCCTTACATTGTGTGTTGCATTGTGGAAGGCATGCAGTTGAGACAAGGAAATGCATTGAAACGATTCCTTGTGGCTCAGGTAATATTTCTTAAAACTATGGACTTACTAACGTGCTCAGTTTGTTTCTGTTCTGGTGAAAGGTCCAAATCCTGATGACAAACATAGAACTGTACAGCCCACTACAGGCCCTTTGGCCCAATGTTATGCCAACCTTTGAAACCACTCCAAGATCAATCTGACATATGCATACTTTTATAATAAATTTGCTCATATGCTGCGTAATAATTAGCCTCTATTTTAAGACCTTGCAGGTAACCATATCGGTCTTTATATTTTCTTTTCCCCAGACCAAATTGCATGATGATGTCTGTCTTAAAAGAACATTGGCAACTATCGCTACTCATGACTTGCAGCGGGTGAAGGGACCGCTTTTATACGATGCTAGACCCTCACAATCTCTGAAGGTAAACGTAGATTTTTTGCAGTAAATTGGAATGTACACGAGCTAAAATGATGAATTGAGTCAGCGAATCATAGTTGTGAGAGATTAAAAATGCTGTCACAACAAGCAGGATTTCCTGGTTCTCACCCATTTTAGACCATAAGACATAGGAGCAGAATCAGGCTATTTGGCCATCAAGTCTGCTCCATCATTCCATCATGGCTGATTTACTTTCATCTGGGTAGCCTCCAACCAGAAGGCAGGAACATTGATTTCTCTAACTTCTGGTACTTTCGTCCGCCTCCCCATTCTCTCTTTCTCCATTCCCCACTCTGGCTCCCCTCCTATCCCTTCCTTTCTCCTCACTTGCTCATCACCTCTCTCTGGTGTTCCTCCTTTCTCCCTTGGCCCACTCTCCTCTCTTATACCCTTCCTTCTTCATTCTTTACCTCTTCCACCTATCACTTCCCAGCTTTTTACTTCATCCCCACCCACCCACTTTCCTCCTCACCTAGTCTCTCCTGCGATCCCGTACTCCTCCCCTTCTCTCCAACTTCTTGCTCTGACTTCTTATCCCTTCTTTTCCAGTCCTGATGAAGCGTCTCAGCCCAAAGTACCAACTGTTTATTCGGTTCCATAGTTGCTGCCTGACCTGCTGAGTTTTTTTTCCAGTGTTTTGTGTGTTGCTGTGCATTTCCAGCATCAGCAGAATCTCTTGTACTTAAGTACAATAAAAATCTGCCTTGGTTTGTCTCTTGTACTTAAATACAATAAAAATCTCCAGTGAAAGGGTTTGCCTTGGTTTGTTACCATTGTCTGAAATAAGGAACCCTTTAACTGGGCTACCTCAGCCACTGACAAGATTTCATGGATTTAATGCAGCAATTGTCTCCGACCTTTCAGATCACCCCACTCGGAAGGAAGGAGGTTAAGGCGGTGGACCTGGTACGACAATTACAGATGGAAGCTGACGAGCAACGAAAGCAGAAGAAGCGGCAAAATGTTTCTGGCCTTCACAAGTCAGTAACACTTGACACTATCAATTCTGTCACTGCATGATCGTAACCTTGTCACTGCATGATCGTAACCTTGTTAAATATAAAATCACTGTGCTGCAGCCAGTTTATTGGTGTAATGATGCCAGTCTCTGGTGGTCACCTGTGATGTAAATTTTCACTGGCTCTGGGAGGTTAAAGGGTCAGTTTGGTGCTGGTTTTCCGTCGATGACAGGAAACCTGTGCAATGGAGTTCTCAAAGTGGAAAAGCCGTTGTACTGGGGCAGCTCTACTCTCAAATCCGGAAGCCCGTAACCAGTGGTACGAGTAGTTATCATTACTGGGGTCTTCCTTGGTTGCACTGGATGACCATGACTACTTCTGTACCTTGTCGTACCCTTTGCTCTCCACAGAGTGTTGCAGAACTGTCTTCCTGGCTGTAACATCTCACTGTAGATTACTGGAGCTGATTTCATGTGCTAGGACAGGCACGTCCCTATTTCACCAGGGAATGAGACCCACCGGCTACCCTCACCTGGTTTAGCCTGCCTGTCAAAGTGTTGTATCATTGAGTGGCTGCTGTCACATGCAAGCAGCTACTTGGAGCCACAGGTGAGAGCTGAGTGTCCAGTGGGGCCCAAAGGTGATTGAGCTGCTCCAGAATAGACAGGTCAAGCCCCGTCACAGAGGTGCTAACCTTCCCAGGGCTCACCGTACACCCCAAAAGGATCAATCTACAGTGGAGCTATTGCTGTGAACTGTGGGGCGATAACGGTGTCTGTTGTGGCTCTGCACCTCTGGCTTTGATTCTGAGTTTGAAACTGGAGCACAAAACGATAGGCAGACTGAGAAGGGTGGTCTGTCAGATCTATCCCACACAATTGAGGCTGTGCTTGCCCCTCGTGGATCCCATGGAGTGGTTCGGAAGAGGAGTGAAGGGATCTTCTCACTGTTCTGATGCTTTACCTGATCTCAGTCAATGCAAGAACCAGTCAGCTGGTCATTGTAACCCTGCTGCGTGTAAGTGGCTGCCCAATTCCCCATTAAACAGCATGGACTCTTCAAACATACTCCATTTGCTCTGAAGTGCTTTGGAGAAACTTAATCATAAAAGGTGTTTAATAAAATGTTATAAAAGCCTTTGTTATTTTTCCAAGTGTTCATCTGCTCAGTTAAACTACGTTGGGTGCCACAGTAGCGATGCGGTTAGTGTAATGCTATTACTGCTTATAGCATTCTGGAGTTCGGATTCAAAGCTGGCACTGTCACTAAGTATGTTCTCCCAATGAGCCTGCATGAGTTTCCTCCGGATGCTTCAGTTTCCTTCCACATTCCAAACATGAATGGGTTACTAGGTTAATTGGACATTGTAAATTGTCCTGTGATTAGGCTAGGGTTAAAAGCTGATGAGTTACTGGTGGTTTGGCTTGTTGGGCTGGAAAGTCTGTTCTATGCTGCATCTCTAAATAAATGTTGGTGTACAAGAATCTGAACTTTCTTTAATCTGTGCTGGTTTTTGTTTTCCAGATACCTGCAGTTATTAAACGGGAAAGAGAATTTTCCCTGCTTAGTCGATGTGGAAGATCATGTGATTTCTTTCCCACCGATCACCAACAGTGATCACACTAAGGTATGTTGCCTAGTAATGGTTTTAGTAATTAGTGTAACTCAGTACAGTGAGAGGTCAGGGCCTCAGCTTTTTGGCTGAGTATTTTATATTTATATGAGTATTATTAAGTCTGATGTCCCAGAGCCCTTCAGAGTCTTTGACAGTTTATTATATTTCTCTGCAATGAAGTGAGAATACTTGGAGACTAAGTGTGCAGTAGATTATTTTGCTTTACCCTAGAGCTTGGAGTTAAACGAGTTCCTATCCAGCCTTCCCCAAGTCTGTGCTGGGTCATAAGATGCAACATGAAAATAGTTTGATTCATTCTAACGTAAATAACTGCTATGGACGGTCACAACTCTGGCTGTGAAAGGAGGAGGGTTGGGCATGGGGCTAGGAACTTTATCCTGTAAAAACCCAGAGCTACAGAAACACCAACAGAAGCTCCAAAGACTTCATGCCTGGGAGAGGAAGGATACACCAAGAAGATGGGCACCTGGAGTCAATGTGAAACACTGGCCCAGGAGACAGGACTCTGGTAAGCTGTCAGTGTCCTATTGCCTGTGTAGAGTTACGGGCTTAACAGACTAACATTCGAATGGAATTGGACTACAGTGCAAAACTACTGGTCATTCTCTTTAGACAGGCTCAGAGAGACGCAGGAAGTGCTGATGTTTCCATAATCTGTCCATTTACATATTTCTGCTGTACCACTGACTGGCATCTTCAGCTGCCAAGAGCCCAGGCTTTGCAATCTCATCCCAGCACTACAGAGGCTAGCTGCTTTACCTGGGTTATAGGAAGCTAAGGAGGAACCTCTTAGATGAGTATAAAGTAATGAGGGTGCAGATAGCGTAGTGATTAGAACAATGCTATTACATCTCAGAGCATCGGAGGAAGCTGAGGGGTAATGATCGGGGCATCGGAGGAAGCTGAGGGGTAATGATCGGGGCATCGGAGGAAGCTGAGGGGTAATGATCGGGGCATCAGAGGAAGCTGAGGGGTAATGATCGCGGAATCGAAGGAAGCTGAGGGGTAATGATCGGGGCATTGGAGGAAGCTTAGGGGGTAATGATCGGGGAGTTGGAAGAAACTTGGGGGTAATGACACTATTACAGCTCAGGGTGTCAGAGTTAATTTCTGGCATCCCCTGTAAGAAAGCTTGTATGTCCTTCCTGTGTGTGCATGGATTTTCTCTGGGTGCTCCAGTCTCCCCCCTCAGTCCAAAGACATACAGGTTACTAGGTTAATTGGTCACTGTCTATTGTGCTGTGATAAGGCTGGGGTTAAATCGGTGGGTTGCTGGGCATAGTGGCTCAGTGGACGGGAAGGACGTGTTCCACGCTGTATCCCTAAAAGAAGAGGCCAGGTCCTGGATGGTGAGGGTCCTTCGTGATAAATGCCACCTTGAAGCATCATCACTTTTTGAAGATGTTCACAATGGTGGGGAGGGTTGTACCGATGATGGAGCTGGCTGTGTTTACAACTGCCTGTAGCTTTTTCCGATTCCGTGCAGTGGCCCTTCATTCCAGACGGTGATGCAGCCAGTCGGAATTCCCTCCACAGAATATTGTAGAAATTTGGTGACATACACAGCGCACTAATCATTGTGGTAAGACTAGAGCTTTGGGTGCAATAATTCCCCTACCACACCATAGTCCTCAAATTGTTTGTATTTTACATTATTATGTTTCAATCCTTTGTTAGATTAGTAAATCTACAAGACAACTGTTCCTGGAAGTAACCAGTTCAACCAGTCTACAGGCCTGCAAAGAGGTGATGGACAGCTTGATTATGGTGAGTGATTCAAACCCTCCTGCGTTTCTCTGTTCTGTTTGATTTTCATTCTTATTTTGTAGCCACTGGTTACACGTTCAGTCTATACCTGTCCTCACAGGTACGAAGTTTTGTGATTTTATTGAACTTGCTGGTTTGGACACAACCTGATCCTTTGTTAAAATGTAGCTGTGACTTCTTTAAGAGCTTTCAATTGACTGTCAGTTTCAAATGTAGGGTATGGGTAGACTTCACATTGCTTCCATCTATTTTCCTAATAATCAGGTTTATTATCATTGACATATGTCATCAAACATGTTTGCATTGCAGTGCATAATTTAAAAAAAACTATAAATCACTAAGAAATATAGAGAAGAAAATAAATACTGCAAAAGTAGAAAAAAATAGTGAGGTAGTGTTCATGGGTTCATTGTCCATTCAGAAATCTGATGGTGGTAGTGAAGAAACTGTTACACACCCACCACTCTACCTAAGTGTGATCTTCAGGCTTGGGCTTCTCCTGGGTGATGAGGGTCTTAATGATAGTCGCCACCCTTTTGAGGCGTTGCCTTTTGAAGATGTCCTCGACGGTTGGGGTCTAGTACCCATGATAGAGCTGGCTGAGTTTGCATTTTTGGCAGCAGCAGTTAAAACTATAAGACATAGGAGCAGAATTAGGCCATTCAGCCCATTGAGTCTGCTCTGCCATTCCATCATGGCAAATCCCAGGTCCCAGTTAACCCCATACACCTCCCTTCTCACCATATTCTTTGATGCCCTGACCGATCAGGAAACTATCAACTTCTGCTTTAAATATACCCACGGACTTGGCCTCCACTGCAGTCTGTGGCAGAGCATTCCACAGATTCACTACTCTCTGGCTAAAAAAAAAATTCCTCCTTACCTCTGTTCTAAAAGGTTTATAATCATATAACTGTTGCTTGAGACCGTGGAAGTCTTTGGACTTTGAACCCCATGGTAAAGACACCCAACACATTTGATTCCATCCAGAATAATGGATGTATACTCTGATAAGGATCTTTCATTAATGGAGCAAAGAAGTTTGAAGGATTTAAAGATGCATCACAGTATTGAAGTGAACACACAGAATGTAGAATACTACAGCACAGTACATGCCCTTTGTCCCACAATATTACAACCTACTTAAGATCAATCTAACCCTTCCCTCCCATAGCCGTCCATTTTTCTATCATCCACGTGCATATCTAAAGAGTCTATTAAATGTCTCTAAAGTATTACAGGAAGGATGTTGAGACTTTGGAGAGGGTGCAGAGGAGATTTACCAGGTTGCTGCCTGGATTAGAGGACATCTGCTATAATGAGAGGTTGGAGAAAAGTGGGTTGTTTTCTCTGGAGCAGTAGAGTCTGAGGGGAGATCTGACAGAGGCTTATAAGATTATGCGAGATGCAGATAGAGTAGACAGGCAGAATCTTTCAGAGTTGAAATGTCATACCAGAGGGCATATGTTTAAGGTGAGAGGGGTAAGTTCATAGATGTAAGGGGCAAGTTTGTTACACTGAGTGGTGAGTGTCTGGAATGCACTGCCAGGGATGATGGTAGAGGCAGATATATTAGAGACTTTTAAGAGAGATTTAGATACACATGAATGTGAGGAAAATGGAAGAATATGGGCATTGTGTAAGCATAGAAGATTAGTTGGATATTTGATACTGAGTTTAATTAGCTTGGCTCAACATCATGGGCTGAGAGCCTGTTCCTGTGCTGTATTGTTCTATGTTCCACTCTAAGATCAATCTAACTCTTCCATCCTGCAAACCCTCCATTTTTCTATCATCTGTGTGCCTATCTAAGAGTCATTTAAATGTCCCTAATTCCCTGACAGCGTGGTCCACACACCCACCACTCTACCTTTGACAACCCCCCCCCATGCGAGTTTAAGTTTAATTGTCATTGACCAAACAGCCTTCCACCAGGGTGCAAGACTGTGCCACAATCACACACAGTACGAGGCATATATCAGATTCAAATTCAGTTTATTGTCATTTAGAAACCACAAATGCAATGCAGTTTAAAAAATGAGACAACGTTCCTCCAGAATGATATCACAAAAGCATATGACAAAACAGACTACACTAGAAAATCCACATGTTTGGCAATCCCCAATCCAGAGTCCGGAGAGGCTGCTGCGTATTAATATTGCGCAACCGTCTTAGTGTGTTCCCTGGAGAGGAGCTCCAAATCCACCAGACAAACAAAACCAAAAACTAAAGCTACAAGACCTGTACAAATCCACATAGTTACAACAGTACAAACAATAGCATAATTGATAAAAAAAAACAGACGATCGGCACAGTAAAAATAGTCCAAAGATGTTAAAGGACTATAAGTTCAAAAGAAATCACCACACAGTTTCCACAAGTCCCCCGGGTCCCGACAGACTCGCTATCCTCTCACAGGCGGCAGAAGGGAATACCCCTGCTATGGACTTCCACAGCGCCGCCCGACTCAGCCTCGCAGACGCAGCACACAACGAAAGCTCCGTTGAACCCAGCCTCGCAGACGCAGCACACACCGAAAGCGACCTGACCGCAGCGGACTCCGAGTCCGTCGAACCTCTGAGCTGCTGACCATCCCCTCTGGCACAGCTTCTCCGAGCACCATCATCTGCCGAGCGTATTAAGACGGCCCCGCCAACGGCCATTGGCAATGCGACCCCGAGGACTGGGGGCCTGTTCTTCCCAGCAGAGTCCCGGACCTCGCAGCAGCAATGAAGAAGGTCTTCCTGGAGATTTCCCAATGTTCCTCCGTGCTCCCATGTCTGTTTTCAATCGATTATGATTGCGCACGGCACCCCACTTCACAAATAACAGATAATCAGCTCCGGAGTGGCTGCTGCAAGCTCCGTCGCACCGCCATCTTGGAAAAAATATATAATCACAATAGGAGTAAAACATACAGTCACAGAAGAATTATAAAGTCCTTGAGTAAAATGGCGTGCAGACTGATGGTGCATGAGATGTTTTCCTGGAGCCATGTTTCTTCAAGAGCAAGCCTGCAGCAGTCTGATTATCTTGTGCTAGCACAGCCGCAAGCAAACACAATCCAGCTTGCCTTCTACTGAGCAAACACTGGAGGGCAGCACTGATGGGAGGAGCCAGCTCCCAACCCAGCATGGAATTCAGCCTCTGATCTCTCCCACACTGCCTCCAGCATCTCCTCCCCTGGGCCACTGCAAAAGGTGACCCTATGGCATGAGGACCTGGTCTGGCAGCAACCAAGGCCACGTAGCTCTCCTGCTGTCAGTCTTACCAATGAACCAGTGAATCAGACTTGCAATATTCTACATTACCAATGTCCGAAAGGATCTTGTGATCACAAGAAAAGTGTACAAGGTAATCATTTTCACCAATCCTCCAATCTCCTTAAAATTATGGAACTATGATGCATATTTGTACTTTCGCTAATAACAGATATAAAGAGGGCTCTCATGTAATGAGGACAGACATATTACCCTGGTTTGCAGTTGATGCAAGTCAGCAGAATAAGCTTGGCAGCCTTTTAACAAATTGCAGGGTAACTGTATACCCTTCCGTGATGTGTTGACAAAAGCCTTGGAATTTGAGCTGCCGCTGTTTATAATAAGCAGCTTTTCATTTTATTGAGTGTCTCAGCTGAGCCAAGGAATTCCTCTCTTTCCATTCTAGCTTCAGCCTGTTAATAATAGGCTTTGTGGGATTTGAATGGTCTGTTGGATTCTGATGTTTAAGACCCAGGTTCTTCAGAAGTCAGGAAGGAGACACGAAGCTTGTTGCTTGACCTTTGTTTTATTAGGAGTTGATAGAACAAAGGGAAATTGAAATTGACAATGTTAGAGGTGTACTAAGTGAAGGGAAAGCTAAGATATTAGTTGGTGCTCCTTCATGGTTAGCTATTTTTATACCCATAGATGAGGAAAATTCCATTCAAGTTTATAGATAAAAGTCAGCCAATGAGATAGCACTTACTCAAATAATGCAGAATGAAGAAACTTGCAGAGCTTTTCAGAATTATCCCAATATAACCAGAAAAGGGGAGGTTATAAACTCTTACATTGTAATACAAGCAGATAATTGTTAAACTGAAAAGAAAATATCAATTGAACAGTCAAGTCAGATCAACAGGACTAAGAGCTTTGATTATTGAGTTGAGAGTACTCAGTAACACAATTATGTGAATATTGGACTACCATCTACGAACCACGCAGTAGCATTATTGAAATAATTGCGAAATGCTCGAGGAATTCAGAGGACAGGCAGCATCTATGGAGGGGAATAAACAGACAAGATTTTGGGCCATTAGGACTGGGAAGGAATAAAAAGGAGAGTGTGGGGATGGAGAACTGGTTAGAAGGTGATAGGTGAACATAGAACATAGAATAGTACAGCACATTACAGGCCCTTCGGCCCACAATGTTGTGCCAACCCTCAAACCCTCCCTCCCATATAACCCCCCACCTTAAATTCCTCCATATACCTGTCTCGTAGTCTCTTAAACTTCACTAGTTCCTGCTTCCACCACTGACTCAGGCAGTGCATTCCACGCACCAACCACTCTGAGTGAAAAACCTTCCTCTAATATCCCCCTTGAACTTCCCTCCCCTTACCTTAAAGCCATGTCCTCTTGTACTGAGCAGTGGTGCCCTGGGGATGAGGCGCTGGCTGTCCACTCATGTCCTCTTAATATCTTGTATACCTTTATCATGTCTCCTCTCATCCTCCTTCTCTCCAAAGAGTAAAGCCCTAGCTCCCTTAATCTCTGATCATAATCCATACTCTAAACCAGGCAGCATCCTGGTAAATCTCCTCTGTACCCTTTCCAATGCTTCCACATCCTTCCTATACTGAGGCGACCAGAACTGGACACAGTACTCCAAATGTGGCCTAACTAGAGTTTTACAGAGCTGCATCATTACATCGCATCTCTTAAACTCTATCCCTCGACTTATGAAAGCTAACACCCCATAAGCTTTCTTAACTACCCTATCTACCTGTGAGGCAACTTTCAGGGATCTGTGGACATGTATCCCCAGATCCCTCTGCTCCTCACACTATCAAGTATCCTGCCATTTACTTTGTACTCTGCCTTGGAGTTTGACCTTCCCATGTGTACCACCTCACACTTCTCCGGGTTGAACTCCATCTGCCACTTCTCAGCCCACTTCTGCATCCTATCAATGTCTCTCTGCAATCTTCGACAATCCTCTACACCGGGGGTCGGCAACCCGCGGCTCCGGAGCCACATGTGGCTCTTTTACGTCTGTGCTGCGGCTCCCTGTTGCTTTGGGAAATAATTGGTTGTGGCGACCCTTTTCCTGGCACATCCGAACCGACTCACAATAAGATAGCCTACGGGGGTTTGCGAGCACAGAGCTTTGGAGCCTCTGCGCCATTGGGGGCGGGGGGGGAGGGCAGGTTGAGTGAGGCTTAAAAGTGAGGCTGAAGATTTCGAATAAAGTTTTTTTTCCTTCGACTGCAGTTACCGACTCCGTGTCGTAATTTTAGCGCTGCGTGTAGCACACCGCTACATGGTCAGTATTTAATTAAAATGTATTTTATGTTAGTTTGTTAGTTTTTGAAATGTAAATCTAAATTTGAAGATTATGGTGATCTTGTACAATCTAAATAAGACGTTGTGGCGACTCATTTCCTGACACATCCGAACCGGCTCACAATTAGCCAGCGTTCAGGCTAAGGGAGATAGCCTACGGGGGTTTGTGAGTACGTGTCTTTTGCAGCATCCGCGCCCATGGGGGGCGGGTTGAGGGAGGCTTAAAAGCAAGGCTGTTTAGTTCGAATAAAGCTATCTTTGACTGCAGTTTACTGACTGCGTGTAGCAACCGCTACAACGTGTTTTTATCGCTGGCTGTCCAGAGGGGAGGTGCTGAAACGCTTTGTCGCGCGTCTGGAAGAAGTGAAAACTTCCCTGGGCAGCAAAGGGCTCGGCTTTCCTGAGCTGGAACAGCCAGAGTGGCTGGAAAAGCTACACTTCATGGTAGACATGACAGCGCACCTGAACACGCTGAACACAGCTCTTCAACGGGGTAAGGACGTACAGCCCTGCACATGTTGGAGGATGTTTTGGCATTCGAGCGCAAGTTGACATTGCTTGCCAGAGATTTACAGAAAGGCACATTGTCTCACTTCCCCAATTTGAGAGAGTTCAAACAATGTCACGACATGATAAATTCGGAGTATTTACATTCTGCAATCATCGCAATGCAAACATCGTTTGGGAAACGCTTCTGTGAGTTCAGAGAGGAAAAAAACACATTATCCTTCCCGGTCACTCCCCTAAGCATCGATCCATCCCTACTGAATACGACTGCATTGTCAGGTGTGAGTCAACCTGAACAAGTATGATAAATATTTTAATTGCGTATTATTTTACGTATATTCATATGTTTTCATTGTTCAGTGAAATAGTCGTTTTATTTTTCAGGTTGACAGCTGGCTGACGTTATTTTTGGTTTGCTGCTGGCGGCAAATTTAAGTTTGGCGTTTTTCATAAATACAAGAAGGACTCAAATAGACGTTGAGTATTTTACTTAAAAGTAACCTTCAACCCAACGTCTTTTTTTCGGAGTTCAAAATGTTTTTGTTGCATGCAGAAATGTAATTTCGTTTTCTCTGCAGGAGTTCATCAATTTCATAAATGCAACACATTATAGTTTGTTTATACATAGCATAAAGGCAAAACAAAACGTTGTATGCAGTGTTATTTCATTTTAAATGTCAAACGGGTTTTGCGGCTCCCAGTGTTTTCTTTTCTGTGGGAAACGGGTCCAAGTGGCTCTTTCAGTGGTAAAGGTTGCTGACCCCTGCTCTACACTATCTACAACACCACCAACCTTCCTGTTGTCTGCAAACTTGCCTACCAACCTTCTACCCCCACATCCAGGACGTTAATAAAGATCACAAAAAGTGGAGGTCCCAGAACAGATCCTTGTGGGACACCACTAGTCACAACCCTCCAATCTGAATGTACTCCCTCCACCATGACCCTCTGCCTTCTGCAGGCAAGCCAATTCTGAATCCACCTGGCCAAACTTCCCTGGATCCCATGCCTTCTGACTTTCTGAATAAGCCTACCATATGGAACCTTGTCAAATGCCTTACTAAAATCCATGTAGATCACATCCACTGCACTACCCTCATCTATATGCCTGTTCACCTCCTCAAAGAACTCTATATCAGGCTTGTTAGGCACGATTTGCCCTTCACAAAGCCATGCTGACTGACTCTGATCAGACCGTGATTCTCTAAATGCCCATAGATCCTATCTCTAAGAATCTTTTCCAACAGCTTTCCCACCACAGACGTAAGGCTCACTGGTCTATAATTACCTGGACTATCCCTATTACCTTTTTTGAACAAGGGGACAACATTCGCCTCCCTCCAATCCTCCGGTACCATTCCCGTGGACAACGAGGACATAAAGATCCTAGCCAGAGGTTCAGCAATCTCTTCCCTTGCCTCGTGGAGCAGCCTGGGGAACATTCCGTCAGGCCCCAGGGACTTATTCACCCTAATGTATTTTAACAACTCCAACACCTCCCCTCCCTTAATATCAACATGCTCCAGAACATCAACCTCACTCATATTGTCCTCCTCGTCATCAAGTTCCCTCTCAGTGGTGAATACCAAAGAGAAGTATTCATTCTCAGAAGTGAAGCCAGGTGGGTGGGAAAGGTGAAGGGCTGGAGAAGGATTCTGGAGAGGAGAGTGGACCACGAGAAAGGGATGGAGGATGGGAATCAGGAGGAAGTGACAGACAGATGAGGAGAAGAGAAGGTCAGAGTGGGGAATAGAGGAGGGGGAGGGGTAAAGGTTACAGAGGGGAGAAATCAATATTTATACAATAAGGTTGGGTGCTAACTACAGAATGTGAGGTATTGTTCCTCCACCCTGAGAGTGGTCTCATCGTGGCACAGCAGGCGGCCACGGACCAACAAATAATGGTTATGTTCTCAGGAGATTTACTTGATGTGATTGGTGGTGTCAGGTATCTGATTCAAGATTCAGGATTGTTTGATGCCATTTCCAATACACAGGTGTAAAGGAGAACAAAATAATTGTTACTCCAGATCGAATGCAAGACAAAAAAAACACAGTAAGATAAAGACAATGATAAAATATAAACACATAATTTAGCTTCTGTACATAGATTGATTGTATGCCCATAAAGTGATGCTAGGTACAGGCGTGTCTGTATACAAGCTGACTCTGACAGGAAGTGATGAAGTAGTGGTGGTTGGGGGTGTGGAGGTATGGGTTAGTGATCAGCCTTACTGCCAGGGGAAAGGAACATTTTTTGAGGGAAGTTTTGATAGCAGTGTACAGCATTGTGAGGGGTATAGATAGGGTAAATGTAAGCAGGCTTTTTCCAGAGGTTGCTGAGACTAGAACTGGAGGCCATAGGTTAAGGGCAAAAGGTGAACCGTCTAAGGGAAACTTTGGGGGGAGGGGATCCTCTTCACTTAGAGGGTGGTGTGAGTGGAATGAGCTGGCTGTGCAAGTGGAGGATGCAGGCTCGATTGTAATATTTAAGAGTGGTTTTGATAAGAGAGGTATGGAGGGCTTTGGTCCAGATGTGGCTTGATGGGCAGAATAACAGTTCATCAGGGGCTGAATGGCCCGTTTCTGTGTTGTGCTAATGACAAAACATATTAGAACTGTTAAAAGAATCACCCCTTGTGATAATGATCAGTGAGGCACAGAGAATCTGTATTTACCGACAAGTAACTTTTATTGTCGCAATTAAGAAGCACGTGAGTTCACAAAGTAACTCCCTGTGTGCACCCTATTAGAATCCCTGGCCGTCCGTGAGCAGTCAGTGAACAGAAGAGAAGTCTACACTAGCCAAGCATTCCTTGCGGTCACGATCTCCTCGCGTCTGGGGAGGTCTTCCTCATCTGTGATAGTTGGTCTCTGGTTGGTGGACAGTTATTGCCCCTACATATTTGGAGCTCCTGGCTCTTCACATATTCCATATAAGTTGAACTGATGGAGCTCCATCCTGTTGGCTCAAGATCACCTGACCTACTGGGTCACCTTCTAACTGGTTCTTGTCCAGGGCTAAACCAATATTGTTTCATGGTTCTGCTCACCCCAGCCTTGTGTATCTGAGTCTTTCAGCTCTGACTGGTCCAAACCAGTTAATGAGACGACCCAGAGTCTTAACAAGATTCCTCGGTAGGTCTGGCATTTTACAGAGTAAGTAGCTACTCATCCGGGAATGGTCCTCATTACCTGAAGTTCCTTGTGTCCACATTCAATTGCTCCGACTGGATTATCCCAGAGCAAGGATCAGTTCAGAGTCCACAAAATGGGGGAAACAAAGGCAACTGGTTTGTCTGTTTTCCTCTGTCCTTGATTCATGAGACCCACTTATTGTAGACTGTAGTTTCTTCTGGCCAACAGAGCCACTGAGGTTGTGTGATTTACTTTATCTGATGTTGTGCCATGTAATTCTGCCTTTGGGGATGTACAACAGAGGGAAGTCATTCAGACCATGCCCAAGCTGGTCAAACGAAGGCTGCTGTTTCAGCTGGTCTCATGTACAAACTCTCAAAGCCGAGTAAGTTAGCAAATTTTAAGTTCACGGCCTTGTAGTTTTTTTAAATTAGTAAGAGCTTCCAGACTGTTCAAATTCCTTTGGTGTAAAGCTTTGCTGTTAATTCCCCTCTAATCCTTTTATTGTTATGTATAATCCATGTCCACCTGTATTTGACCTCTCCACTGAAGGAAATAACTTCCTTCTGACGGTGAATGTCCTCCCCACCAACCCCATGACTTTTTAACAGATTTAAGTTGCTCCTCTGTCTCACAGAAGACATTCCCAGCTTTGTCACCCTTCAGAACTACCATCCTCTGGGCCTGTTAGCCCAGGAAAAAAAATTATTGATACACAGTATGGAGCCAGCCCTTCGAGCCACACTGCCCAACAAGCCCCAGTTTCCCCTAACTCAGGGGTCGGCAACCTTTACCACTGAAAGAGTCATTTGGACCCATTTCCCACAGAAAAGAAAACACTGGGAGTCGCAAAACCCGTTTGACATTTAAAATGAAATAACACTGCATACAATGTTTTTTTTTGCCTTTATGCTATGTATAAACAAACTATAATGTGTTGCATTTATGAAATCGATGAACTCCTGCAGAGAAAACAAAATTACGTTTCTGCATGCAACAAAAACATTTTGAACTGCGAAAAAAAGACGTTGGGTTGAAGGTTACTTTTAAGTAAAATACTCAATGTCTATTTGAGTCCTTCTTGTATTTATGAAAAACACCGAACTTAAATTGTCCACCACCAGCAAACCAAAAATAACGTCAGCCAGCTGTTAACCTGAAAAATAAAAGGACTATTTCACTGAACAATGAAAAAATATGAATATACGTAAAATAATAGGCAATTAAAATATTTATTATACTTGGTTAATGGGATTTCTGCTCCTGGACCTCAACGCACAGCGTCTGCACATCAGGGCTGTATGAGGTCACCTTCATCTTTACACAGGATCGCAAGCTGTCATCTGTGAGGCGTGCGCGATGTTTGTTTTTAATAAAGTTCATGTTGGAGAACACCTGCTCACATATATATGTGGATCCAAAGATCGACAGGACTCCAAGCGCATACTTTTTAATGTTTACATAAATGTCGGGGATAGCATTCCATGTTCCGAACACAAGTTTGTCCGGATTGGGGAGGTTTTCAATATCACTCCATTTGTGATTCTGAGCAGGAACGGCCTTCTGATGGGCAACATCTTCAAGGTCTGCTGTCAAGCGTCTAAACTTGGACACCCATATGTCTTTGTTGGCTATGTCGGCCAGTTCCATCTCAAGATCAGGTTGATTCACACCTGCCAATGCAGTCGTATTCAGTAGGGATGGATCGATGCTTAGGGGAATGACCGGGAAGGATAATGTGTTTTTTTTCCTCTCTGAGCTCATAGAAGCGTTTCCCAAATGATGTTTGCATTGCAATGACTGCAGAATGTAAATACTCCAAATTTATCATGTCATGAGCTTGTTTGAACTCTCTCAAATTGGGGAAGTGAGACAATGTGCCTTTCTGTAAATCTCTGCAAGCACTGTCAACTTGAGCTCGAATGCCAAAACATCCTCCAACATGTGCAGGGCTGTGCGTCCTTTCCCCTGAAGAGCTGTGTTCAGCGTGTTCAGATGCGCTGTCATGTCCACCATGAAGTGTAGCTTTTCCAGCTACTCTGGCTGTTCCAGCTCAGGAAAGACGAGCCCTTTGCTGCCCAGGAAAGTTTTCACTTCTTCCAGACACGCGACAAAGTGTTTCAGCACCTCCCCTCTTGACAGCCACCGGACTTTGCTGTGCAGCAGGAGATCAGAATATGCGCTTTCCAGCTCGTCCAGTAACAAATGGAATTAATGGTGATTTAAACTTTTTGCCATTATTTTATTGACAATCTGAATGACAACATCCATTACTTCTGTGCATTCCGGAGGAAATGTTTGAGCGCACAGTGCCTCTTGGTGCAAGATGCAGTGAAAAGTCAGCAGCTTTCTGTCCAGCGACTTCTGCAGTAAAGCCACAAATCCCTTGTGCGCTCCTGTCATACTTGGTGCCCCATCAGTAGCTACTGACACCAGGTGGGTGGTCTTTATTCCTTTGGCTCTTAAACAATTCAAGACAGCCTCACAGATGTCCTCCCCCCGTGTTTGGCCTTTTAGAGGTATCAACTCAATCATTTCTTCCTGTGGCCCGGCAGAGTTTACATACTGGCAGAACAGCACTATTTGTTCAATACCACCTTTGTCTTTAGACTAGTCACAGGCAATCGAGTAGGCCACAGCTGAATTGATGTCTTTAATTTGCTGTCTTTGATGTCTTCTGCCATTTTATGGTTCTGTCTTTGACAGTCTTTGCAGAGAGGGGCATATCCCTGATTTTCTGCACAATTTCACTCTTGTTTTTAAAGTCCGTGAATAGATGTTCTGAAATCTTAATGTAAGATTCTTTTATATATTCACCATCTGTGAACTGCTTCCCGTGCCTGACTATTTCCTGAGCGGCAACAAAACTAGCATATGTAGTTGATTTTCCAGACTTGATCCACTTCTTGAAATGATTTTTGCTCAGATCAACCTTCCGCATCAGTTCCGAAACGGCTTTTTTCTCTCATCTCCATCCGGATATTTTTGAGCAAAGGCTGCGTGTTTATTCTGGAAATGTCTTGTGACTTTTGACTTTTTGTTGTTTGCTAGTTTCTCATTGCATATTAAGCATACCGGTAAACCAGTCTCGTCAACAGTGAAAGCAAATGAATCTGCCCACGTAAAATTAAACGTTCTGTTTTCTTCAGTCACTTTTCTTTTTTTTAGAATTCTCCATAGTTAGCCTACCTTGGATCGAAAAATTAAAGAAATTGCGCACTGGCGGGTGTCAGGCATTGGCAGTGGTGACGTATATTAATAGCGACAAAAAACACGTTTTATTTAGATTGTACAAGATCACCATAATCTTCAAATTTAGAATTACATTTCAAAAACTAACAAACTAACATAAAATCCATTTTAATTAAATACTCATCATTTATTTTCCAAAGCCACAGGGAGCCGCAGTACAGAGATGAAAGAGCTGCGGGTTGCTGACCCCTGCCCTAACTGAATCATGCGACAATTTACAATGACCAATAAACCTTCTAACTGGTATGTCTATGGATTGTGGAAGGAAACCAGAGCACCTGGAGGAAACTCACAGGGAAAGCATACAGACTTCTTACAGATGACATTGAAATTGAACTCCGAACTCCAGTCCCCTGAGCTGTAATGGTGTTGTGCTAACCATCAAGATCTGAGTTTATAGGGAGAAATTGAATAGTTTAGGGCCTTATTCTCTGGAGCAAAGAATAAGGGGAGATATGATAGAGGTATAGTACTTTTAGGGGTATAGATAGGGTAAATGAAAGCTGGCTTTTCCCCCCTCAGGTTTGGTGAGGCTAGAACTAGAGGTCATGGGTTAAAGATAAAAGGTGAAATGTTTAAGGGTACCTGAGTGGGAACAACTTCACTCAGAGGGTGCTGAGATTGTGGAGCAAACTGCCAGTGAAAGTGGTGGATGTAGGTTTAAATTCAACATTTAAGAGAAGTTTAGATAAGCGCATGGATGGGAGGAATGCAGATTGATGGGACTAGGCAGAGTAGCAGTCCAACATGGCCTAGATGGGCCGAATGACCTTTCTGTGGTGGTGCGGTCTGTGACTATGACCCAGATTGTCTCCTAACAACCTCTCTTTTCTGGTGCTCTGTACCTCAGTCAATAACAGCTTTTAAACTCTTCTTTCCAATTGTTCTGTTGTCTTCCTGGATCTGTTGATATGCTGTCTCAGTGTCATATCATTTATTGTACAGTATCTTGTCTTTTTTTTTACACTCCCCAAATTCCATTTTCTGCCTCGGTATCTGCTCTAGAGTAGGGAGTCCCAGTCAGTCTGTGGAAAGTGAAATACAGATGTGTCATTCAGTCACGTAATAATCCATGACAGAGCAGACAGGCAACTCAGTGAATTGTACTGAAAGGCTCTCCTTTGCATAAACCATCTATGGAATGTTTTCTTCTCTCTCTGTGCAGCGAATGGCCGAATTGAACAAGTTCACCTTCGAAAGTCAGGAGAAGGAGTCTCTATCTGATGACGAGGCTGACGTGGCTAGCAACAGCTCTGTTGCTCTGGATTCCACAGCTGAGCAGAGCTTGGCTAAGGCTGCCACTCCGGAACTGACAGTGAAGCAGGTGCGGGTGGTCGACATGGACGGAAACCTGAAGGTGGTTTACCCAGCCAAGACAGACTTAAACTTCAGTGTTAATTGTGTCACCGTCATCCGATAACCCCTACCTGTTGAATAGTACCTCATCTGGCCCCTACATTGGGCTCAAATTATCCCTGTCACAGATGAGCAAGCCTATGATCTGACCACAAACAAGAAAATCTGCAGATGCTGGAAATCCAAGCAACACACACAAAATACTGGAGGAACTCAGCAGGCCAGGCAGCATCTATGGAAAAGAGTACAGTCGACGTTTCGGGCCGAAACCCTTCAGCAGGATTCAAAACGTCATCTGTACTATTTTTCATAGATGCTACCTGGCCTGCTGTGTTCCTTCAGCATTTTGTGTGACCAGTGAATGATCTGACCAATATTTGATCCTCAATTAACATTTCTAAAAGGACAAATAATTTGCTCATTTTTGAGTTGTCTCTCCTTTCCTTAGCCCTTCACCTCTACAGGGGCATAGGCCGCCAACAGCTCTTCACCAGAGTCCTCAGTCCTGGGCCTACAGAAAGTTGGTCGGACCTGTGGCTTCCACTTTCCCCATACGACTTCTTACAACTTCCAGACAGAGATCCTTCCTCTCCCAGGGATGAGGTCTTTGGAGCTTCTGTTGAACTTTCTGTTGCTCTTTATGGGACAGGGTTGCTAGCCCCATGCCAAACCCTCCCCCTTTCACAGCCGGGCTTGGGACCACCATGGTGGAGTGTATAGTGTTGGTGCGGGCAATCACAGTTTTATCTTTGCCGCTGTGTTTATATAGCAGAAATATCTACTTGTGTAAAGTGCTTTGTGATGAAAAGAGCATTGAAAAATACGACTATTTTCCTTGTAGTGGGAAACAAGTAAATGTTGACCTTTCCGTTGAAGTCTATGTCTCATCAAAGAAACCTGAGAAAACTTGAAGGGAAGCTTACACTAATCATCATTTTTCCTTCTGTTGTTATCACCTGCTTTCTTCTCACAAAGGGGCAGGTATTGGCTGGAATAGTTTGAGGAGTTGTGTGGTATTTTGCCTCAGTAACCAGTATTCGTCCAGCGCTGTGGGTGCAACAAGACGACACCTTAGACGTACACCGACTGACAGCACCCTGCTCTCTAAAAGGTGTGCATCCACTGGCGCGTGTCAGAGGAGCAGCTGCTCGGTGTCCACAGATACACAAGGAAGGAAGGAGGGAATAATGATTAATACACTGTCAAAACAGTTAAAATGTAAATATTAAATGAACAGTGGAGCCTTAATCTGTTAATCCAAGCAAAGTATTTTGAAGACAATATTGTTCCAATTTGGCCTCCATTTTGTGAAGCAGTTATTTTTTGAAACCGCATCCCTTAAGTTACTTGTGTGAGCATCCCATGCTTTTGAATTTTTTTCTCTATTGAGCTGTGCCTATAGGCTGAAATGTCGATATTTGAGGGAGCATGGAGTGGTTGATTTTAGGAGAGAGAGCGAACTCTGGAAAGATGAACTGCATGTGTGTGGTTAGATTAGAGCAGCTGTGTAGAAGTAAATGTATTATGGTTTGCTGTCTTGTAGAAAGGCATCGTTCACTAATGGCTAAAATAAAACTGACATCACTGGTGAATTGTTGTGAGCAGTCTGTACAACTAGCTACCAAACTAAAAGAGCTGTGACCTCTGAACATCTGAAATGAAAATGCAAAATGTTGGAAATACTCAGCAGATCAGGTAGCATCTGTAGGAAAAGAAAGTTAATATTTCAGGTCCACATAACTGTTTGACCATAAAACATAGGAGGAGAATTAGGCCATTCAACTCATCGTCTGCTCCACCATTCCATCATGGCTGATTTATTATTACCCCTTTCAACCCCATTCTCCTGCCTTTTCCCTGTAACTTTTGTGCTGACTAATCAAGAACCTATCAACTCTGCTTTAAATATACCCAATGACTTGGGCTCCACAGCTGTTTGTCGCAATGAATTTCACACATTCACCACTCTAGCTAAAGAAATTCATCCTCATCTCTGTTCTAAATGGACGTCCTTCTTTTCTGAGACTGTGCCCTCTGGTCCTAGACTCTCCCACTGTAGGAAATATCCTCTCCACATTCTCTCTTATCTGTGCCCTCTGGTCCTAGACTCCCCCACTACAGGAAACATTCTCTCCACATACTCTCTATCTGTGCCCTCTGGTCCTAGACTCTCCCACTGTAGGAAATATCCTCTCCACATCCACTCTATATTCGATAGATATCAATGCAGTCCCACTTCCCCCCCAATTCTTCTAAACTCCAGTGAGTACAGTCCCAGAATCACCAAACACTCCTCATATGTTAAACCTTTTGTGTTATCCCAGCATTGCCATTTACTGAGTGCATAAAAACGAATAATAGTAGGTTTTGTGGGCCACTGTTTTCCCAACCTGGTCCCCCATGGCATACAATTACTTTCAAATCCAAAATTCTGGTAATTTTTGACCTTACATTCACACAGACTAGGGGATGAGTTTCGGTTGTTTTCACTGGTGTCTGAGCTTTGTGTGTGGGTGTTTGGGGAGAGGAGCTGCTGGTGGTGGAGGTTGAAATCGATGAATCTGACTACTTGAACAGAGGTTCCGGCTCTTCAGTGCCTCTCTCAGAATCAGTATTATCGCTGATATATGTCACGAAATTTGTTTTGTGGCAGGAGTGCAGTGCATAAAACTCAATAAATTAGTATAAGAAATGTATATACAAAAAATTAAAAGTTGTGCAGAAAGAGAGCAAAATACTGAGGTACATTCAGAAATTTGATGTTGGAGGGGAAGAATCTGTTTCTAAAATGTGTCTTCAGGCTCCTATACCTCCTCCCTGATGGTAGCATTAAGAAGAGGGCAGGTCCTGGGTGGTAGGGGATCCTAAATGAATAATGCTGCCTTTTTGAGATATTGCCTTTAGAAGATGTCCTAGGTACTAGGAAAGCTAGTGCCAATGGAGCTAGCTGAGTTTACAGCTTCCTACAACTTTTCCAATCCTGTGCAGTGGGTCCTCGATACCACTCGAAGCAAGCTGTGAATTCCGAGTGAGTGCACACTGCTTCATTTAACATTCCACTGTCCCTCCAGCCATTAAATCTCCACAAATCATTACAGGTATGGTACTGTTAATTCAGGTGTTCCAGATATATTGCAGTGTATGAAATTCTAAATCTGGGCTAATTTTTAAACTGAGAAGAATTAGATTATAAGACATGGGAGCAAAATCAGGGCATTCAACACATCAAGTCTGCTCCACCATGGCTATTATCCCTCTCACCTCATTCTCTTGGCTTCTTCCTGTAACCTTTGACACCCTGACTAATCAAGAACCTAGCAACCTTCACTGTAAATATACTTGATGACTTGGCCTCCACAGCCATTTGTGGCAATGAATTCCAGAGATTCACCACCACTTGGGTAAAGAAATTCCTTCTCATTTCTGTTTTAAAAGGGCATCCTATTTTGAGGCTATGGCCTCTAGTCCTAGAATCCCCGACTGTAGGAAATAGTGTCTCTATCTAGGCCTTTCAATACTCAATAGCTTTCAATGAGATCCCTCCTCATTCTGAACTCCAGTAGTACAGGCCATGAGAGTCAGAGCTACATCAGAACAGGAGTCTAAAACTAGAGGGCGTAGGTGAAAGAGGAAAGGTTTAAAGGGGAAACTTTTCACACAAAGGGTGGTGGGTGTATGGAATGAGCTGCCAGAGAGAAGTGGGTACAATTACAATGTTTAAATGGTGTTTGGACAGGTACACAGCTAGGATAAGAAAGGCTTGAAAGAACACAGATCAAACATAGGCAAGTAGAATTTGTGTCAATAGTTAACTTGTTTGCCATAAACAAAGACTCAAAAATGGCCTCTTCCCCTCCACCATGGTATCCAAACATTACCTCACCATTGTAACTTGTATTTTTTTTTGTCTTTCACTACTGTTACCACCTTTCATTCCCTCCATTATTCTCATGAATCTCCTCTGGACCCTCTCCAATGCCAGCACATCCATTCTTAAAACTGCTCATGCTGCTCCAAATATGATCTGTCCAATGCATCAGTATTGCATAGTATAACTGGAGGTTGGCACAGTTACACACACAAATGCACCACGGTATTTAATGGACCTCTTATCACATGCTTTAAATACCTAGCAGTACGTGTGCTGCTGGCTTTGAACTGTTCAGGTCACCACCCGTGACAAGATGTGGCCTGGCAGGAAGGAAATGGCTGCAACTCACTGAGTTTCCATGCTGTAACTAAGGACACACTGCTAAAATAGGTTTCAGCCTACTGCCCTTCCTATGGACTCACTTGAATGTTAGTTCCCCATTCTGTTGTTATGCCTAACCTGACTTCCTTTCACTTCTGTTGTTAGGCATAATTAATTCTATCTGCCCTGAGGTTCATTTTCTTCCAGGCACTCTCAGTAGAACAAAGCAAAATATTAGAATCAAGGAAAAACTACACTAAAGACTGCTAAATAATGTGCAAAAGAAGACACACTGCAAATACTATAAAATAAATAAAAATAGTTATGAATAAGTGACTATTACTGAGAGCATGAGTTGTAGAATCCTAGAAGGTGAGTCTGTAGCTTGTAGAGTCAGTTCATAGTTGAGGTGAGTGAAATCATCCACTTTATGCTGTTTGCACAATTTGTTCTTTTTGTCACATGTTGGGTGTTTGATGTTTTCTTTAAATGGGTTCCATGGTGTTTCTTTGTTTTGTGGCTGCCTGTGGAAGGATGAATCTCAGTGTGGTATTCTGTATACATACTTTGATAATGAGCATACTTTGAAACTTTGGTTCAAGAGCCTGATGGTTGAGGGGTAATAACTTCCTGAACCTGGATCCTGTACCACCTTCCTGATGCCAGCAGCAAGAAGAGAGCATGGCCTGGGTGGTGGGGGTCCCTGATGATGGATGCTGTTTTCTAAGTTAGAATAATCAGTAAATAATAAACATATTAATAAGCTTATCTGATGATAACATGATAAATAAAAAACACATAAGTAATGGCAAAGAAGATCAGTGAGATGCTATTCAGAAGCTGATGGCGGAGGTCAAGAAACTGTTTCTGAATTGTTGAGGGTGGGCCTTCAGGTTCCTGTCCCACCTCCCTGATGATAGCTTTGAGAGGAGGACACGTCCTGGGTTATAGGGGTCATTAATGATGGATGCCGCCCCCTTGAGGCATTGCATTTTGAAGATGTCTTCAATGCTGGGGAGGCTAGTGCACAGGATGGAACTGCTTTCTGCAGCTTTTTCCGATCTTGTGGATTGGTGCCTCCATATCAGATGGAAGTATAGCCAGTTAAGAGTGCTCTTCATGTTAGCTGTAGGAATTTGCTGACGTACCAAATCTCTTCAAACTCCTAACAAAGCAGAGCAGCTGGGTGCCCTCTTCATGATTGCATCAATGTGTCGCTGCATTGACCTCTCACCTTGTCACCTCCTTTTGTGTCTCAAAAGGAGACCTTTCATTCCTCTGTTCATGCCATTCATGCCAGCCTTAAAACTATTTCCCAACTCTTGGCTTGTGCTTTATGGAGAGGCCACCACACAAGAACGGAAAAAGCTATAGAAAATTGTAAACTCAGCCAGATCTATCAAGGACACTGGCTTCCCCATCATCTTCAAAAGGCAATGCCTGAAAAACATGACATCTCACATTAAGAACCCTCAGCACCCAGGAGATGTCCTCTTCTCGTTGCTACCATCAGGGAGGAGGTACAGGAGCCTGAAGACAGACACTCAACGATTCAGGAACAGCTTCTTCCCCTCTACCATCTGATTTCTGAGTGGACGCTGAACTCATGAACACTACCTTAGTATGTTTTTTACTTTTATTGTTCTCTTTTTGTACAAGCTGTTTATTTTGTATGTATAATTATTGGAATTGGTAGTTTTTATTATTTATTGCAACGTACTACTGCTGTAAAACAACAGATTTAACAGCATATGCCAGTCCTATTAAACCTGATTCTAAATCTGATGAAGGTTTTTCTTCCTCCAGCCAAGGTAGTGAGGTCCAATCCCCGTGTCCTTTGAAAGAGAAAACATGCTTGCATCCTCTGATCCTATGAGCCATTTCCCTGAATCTGTTGATCATGGTTGCTGCTGAGGAAAGAGATTCCTTCTATTCACGCCCTCAGAGTATTGTGAGCGATTTTGGGCTCTCTTAGGCAGGGGACTAAAACCTCACTCTGTACATCTGGTAAAGGAAGGCAAACTTCCAATTGACAATGTGCAGTTCAAACCTGTGCTGGAATGGCCCTCTAACTCTAAGGTGATCATTCAGAGTTTACATCTGCTAGCGGGCCAATCCCAGTGGCCAGTAGTCACCTTTCTCAAGTCAAGTTACTTTTAGTGTCATTTTGACCATAGCTGCTGGTACAGTACATAGTAAAAATGAGGCAACGTTTTTCAGGACAGTGGTGTAACATGACACAGTACAAAAACTAGACTGAACTATGTAAAAAAAACAACACAGAGAAAGCTACACTAGACTACAGACCTACACAGGACTACATAAAGTGCACAAAAACAGTGCAGGCATTACAATAAATCATAAACAGGACAATAGGGTAAGTTGTCAGTCCAGGCTTTGGGTATTGAGGTGTCTGATAGCTTGGGGGAAGAAACTGTTACATAGTCTGGCCGTGAGAGCCCGAATGCTTCGGAGCCTTTTCCCAGATGGCAGGAGGGAGAAGAGATTGTATGAAGGGTGCATGGGGTCCTTCATAATGCTGTTTCCTTTGCGGATGCAGCATGTAATGTAAATGTCTGTGATGATGGGAAGAGAAACCCCGATGATATTCTCAGCTGACCTCACTATCCACTGCAGGGTCTTGCGATCCGAGATGGTGCAATTTCCGAACCAGGCAGTGATGCAGCTGCCCAGGATGCTCTCAATGCAACCCCTGTAGAATGTGATGAGGATGGGGGGGGGGGGGGGGGAGGAGATGGATTTTCCTCAGCTTTTGCAGAAAGTAGAGACGCTGCTGGGCTTTCTTTGCTATGGAGCTGGTGTTGAGGGACCAGGTGAGATTCTCCCATCGGGTGAACACCAAGAAATTTGGTACTCTTTACGATCTCTACCGAGGAGTGGTTGCTCCGTGCTCTCCTGAAGTCAACAACCATCTCTTTTGTTCACATTAAGAGACAGGTGGTCTACCAAGTGAATTCATATACAGGTAAAGCTTTCCGTCAAACCCAAGAGAAATGCTGGTGAGAGATTTGTGTGTTGTTATTATCAGGTTACTTTTATAATTACTTGATCTCATTTGGATATGAATTACTTAGTAAGACTGGAATTGAATATTAACAGTAAGTTTAGCACTGGTAATAATTAGAACTAAATCCCTTGGAAGTCGGCCATGAGCACTCTATATGGCTGAAAAATCCAGACATTGGAAGTGGTGGAGATCAGAACTAAACAGAAAATGCAGGCAGCGCTCAGCAGGTCAGGCAATGTCTGTGGACAGATAGCAGAGACATCAATTCTTGAGATTCAAGATTCAAAATAGTTTAATGTGCAGAATGTAAAGCAGAACAAAATAATAGCTACTCTGGATCTGATGCAGCACAAAAACACTAAGATAAAGAACACAATAATGATGATTTTAAAAAAGCATAATAAATATAAATCCATAAGATAGCTTATACACTTTGTGTGTCCATAAAGGCAAGGGAGTGTGTTCATAAGGTGACTGACAGGAAATGGTGAAGTAGTGGCAGTTGAGGGGGGAGGGGTGGGTTAGTGGGTGGAGGTGTTAAGCAGTCTTACTGCTTGGGGAAAGTGACTGTTTTTGAGTCGGGTGGTCCTGGTGTGGATGCTACGTAGCCTCCTCCCCAATGGGAGTGGGACAAACTGTCCATGAGCAGGCTGGGTGGGATCCTTCATAATGTTGCTGGTTCTCTTCTGGCACATTTCTGTGACTTATTCCAGTTAATCTACTGCTCTCCCGTTTTTTCAGAGTCCTGTATTTCTGGTTTTGCTACCTGATGCCAGCTAGATCTCTATTTGTTCTGTGGAAATACTGCCAGGGATAGATTAAGCTCACAATCACCATGGTAATTAGTCAAACCCTAATTTGAACAATGTCCCAGAGCCCAGCAACTTACAGTGTTGACTTATACAGAAACTGTAGCAGGAACAACCCATTGGGCCAACAAACCTCTGTGGTCCACATGAGTGACGTTCCAGATCAGTGTTCCCAACAACCCCGCTGGGCATAGGCCACTGACGCAGCTTACCAGAGACCTCTGCCCTGTGCTGTAAATTGTTCAGCCCTGTACCTTCCACTTTCTCCACACAACTTAATACGTCTTCGAGGTGAAAATCCTTTCTTGCCCAGCGATGAGCTATTTGGAACTTCTGTTGGTGTTTCTGTAGCCCTGGTTTTGTTATTGGATGGGGTTGCTTGACCCATGCCCAACCCTATTCCTTTGGCAGCTGAACTAGGGACCTTCCATGGCAGAGTTAGATCTGTTTTCCCATTCCTTTCTTTGTTGTTTTGTCCACTGAGTGACAAACTGAACCTTTTGGCCCACAATGTTGTGGTGAACCAATTAAACTAGTAATCAAAAGGCCAACCTAACTAATCCTTTCTGCCAATATCCATATCCTTCCACTTTCTTCACATTCATGTGCTTATCTCAACATCTCTTAAAAGTTCATAATGTTTTTGCCTTTACCACCATCCCAGGCAGTGCATTCCAGACACCCACCACTCTGTGTTTAAAAAAAATCTTGCTCCTCACATCTGTGAAATTACCCCCCTCACCTTAAAGGCATGCATGTTCAGTTTTGCTGAGCTCTTAATTCACTAGAATTTAATTACATCATCAGATTAATCATTTGCTCTTGCATATTGATTGTTAATTTCCTCTTGTGGTTAGTGTCCAGAGATGAATGATTTGCAACTACCCACAGCTTATTGTAGACTTAATGCTTGAATGATCATGGAACGACAGACATTCTCTCATCTCCTCTCTCGTATCAGACAGAAAATACTAATGTTTGAACACACGTACTCCTGAGCCCAAGGACAGCTTCTACTCCACTGTTATACATTCTTGAATCTATTTCACAATCTGCACTGCAGTTTCTCTGTAACAAAACACTTTATTCTGCATTCTGTTATTGTTTTCCCTTGTGAAGTGTGTCAGTGTAATGATATTCTAGGATCAATTTTAGGGACAGATGCAAAGCAAACTTTTTCACTCTGGGGTGGAGGGTACTTCCACACTAATAAACCAATTACTAAAGAATGATTTCAGTAAGAATACTATAAGATACAGGAGCAGAATTAGGTCATTCAGCCCATTGAGTCCACTCCACCATTCTATCATGGCTGATCCCTCTCAACCCCATTTTTCTGCCTCCTCCCAGTAATCTTCAATACCCTGCCTAATCAAGAATCCATCAACCTCACTTTAAATATACCCAGTGACTTGGCTTCCACAACTGGCTGTAGCAATGAATTCCATAGATTCACCATCCTCTGACTAATAAATTCCTCTTCATCTCTGTTCTAAATAAATGTTTCTCTATTCTGAAGCTGTGTCCTGCAGTCCTAGACTCTCCACAAAAAGAAACATCCCTCCACATCCACTCTATTTAGGCCTTTCAATATTCAGTAGGTGTAAGTGAGATTCTCCCTCATTCTTCTAAACTCTAATGATACAGGTCCAGTTATCAAATGCTCCTCATACATTAACTTATTAATTCCTGGGATCATTCTAGTGAACCTCTCCTGGATCCTCTCCAATGCCAACACATTTTATCTTCAATAAGGAGCCCAAACTGCTCACAATAATCCATGTGACTGACCAATGCCTTATAAAGTCTCAGCATTACACCCTTGCTTTTGTATTCTAGTCCTGGTGAAATGAATGCTTTAATTGTATTTGTCATCCTTACCACTGACTCAACCTGCAAGTTAACCTTAGGGAATCCTGCACAAGGACTTCTGAGTCTCTTTGCATCTCTGATTTTTGAATTTTCTTCCCGTTTTGAAAATAGTCTATGCCTTTATTCTTTCTACCAGAGTGCATGACCATATACTTCCCTACACTGTGTGCCATCTGCTACTTCTATGCCCAATCTCCCAATCTGTCTGTCCTTTTGCAGACTCCTCAACACTACCTGCCTCTCCACTTATATTTGTATTGTGCACAAACTTGGCCATCAATTACATCATCCAAATCATTGACGTACAACATGAAAAGGAGTAGTCCCAACACCGACCCCTGGGAACACCACTGGTCACTGGCAGCAAACCAGAAAAGTCCCCCTTTATTTCCATTCTTTGCCTCCTGCCAGTCAGCCAATTTTCTGTCCATTAGATTAGGCCATTGGCAGAATTAGACCATTTGGCTCATCAAGACAGCTCTGCCGTTACATCAGGGATGACCAATTGTCCTTTTCAAGCCCATTCTCCTGCCTTCTCCCCTTTTAAAACCCTTACAAATCACAACTGTATCAACCTCTACTTTGAATATACCCTATGACTCAATGCCACCAGGATGAAAGAACTGCTTGACTGGTGTCTGTCCAGCACCTTTAAAAATATTGTCCCTTCACTGTCAGGGACGTGACTGAGGTGCATACAATCTATAAAATGCCCAGGATGCTCCAACAACACCTCCCAAAACTATGATCTCCAACACCAAGAGGATGGTCCTTCTGGTTTCTGACCCATTCCTTTCCAGTGCAGATGAAAGGCCTCTGCCTGAAATATCGACTGTTTATTCCTCACCATAGATGCTCCCTGACCTGCTGAGTTCCTCCAGTATTGTGTGCGTGTTGCTCTGGATTTCCAACATCTACAGAATCTCTTGTGTTTAAGAAGACAGTCCAGGTGTGAGTGGATGGGAGTAGGCAGAATAATATTTCAGCAGATCGTCTGAAGAGCTTGTTCCTCTGCTGTAGTGCTGTGTGATTCTAAGAACAGAGCAGTAGAAACCACCTCCATGTTCACCAAAAGAAATATTGATTTGTAATAGACAATAAAACAGCTGCTTTATTGGTTCAAAGTAAAATTGATAATAAGAGGACATACACATTGTGATGAACTACATACACCTGTCTGGACACGGCCCCCTGCTGACTGCTCCTGTGCCTCCTCCCACAGACCCCGGTATAAAGGCGATTGAGGCCTGAGCCCTGCCCTCAGTCTCCAGGATGTAGCATGGTGGTCAATTGCTGCTTGTTCTTTCTTCCAGTCAATAAAAGCCAATATCTCGCCTCACATCTCGGAGAGTTATTGATGGTGCATCACACATCACCACATACAACCCTGAGATTTTCTTTCTGCGGGCATACTTGCAAATCTATAGAACAGAAACTATAAACATCAGGAATTGTTAACTGTAAACAATCTGAACCTTCCTAAGGTCCACAAACATCTTTTTGGTCTTGTTCGTTTGCATCTGTGTGGTGTCACAACACAAGCACTGTGATCATCCTCTTCAATATAATATCAGGGATAGTATAGAACACAGAAGAGTACAGCTGTTCAGTCCATGATGTTGTGCTGACCTTTTCACCTACCCTACACTCAATTGTTGGATAAAAAATTCAAAGATTGGCACAGCATTTTGGACAAAAAGGCCTGTACTATGCTGTTATGTTTTATATTCCATCTGCCTTTACCACCACCCCCGGTAGTAAATTCCACACACCCATCACTCTGTGTGTTTAAAAAAAACCTACCTTGAACATTCCCCCCCTTATACTTTCCTTCAATCACCTTAAAATTATGCCCCTCATATTTGCCATTTCTGCCTTGAGAAAAAGTCTCTGGCTGCCCACCCGATCTATGCCTCTTACCATTTTATACACCTAATACTCCATCTCAGGTTTATAATCCCAGTGCACTGCACTGTAAATGCTTTAAACCACTTTTTATAATGCAGTTTCCATTGTAAATACTGGTATTTATGCACATTTTTAATTAGATATCTAACCTCATATCTATACTTCTAACTTTTTAATATAATTATTTTGTTGTATAATTGTTTAATGTTGTTTTTGTTGTCTGTCACACCCTGACCAACACACCACAGAAAATTCACAAAAGAGGGACAACAGCAGCTATATTTTATTAGGAGTTTGAGGTCCATGAGAGGGGAAATGTTTAAATGAGATGCACACTCAGTGCCCACTTTATTAGGTGTCTCCTGTTCCTCTTAAACTGGACGTGTTGTGCACTCACAGATGCTCTTCTGCACACCACTGCTGTAACGTGTGGTTACTTGAGTTACTGTCACCTTCCTGTCAGATTGAACCAGTCTGGCCATTCTCCTCTGACCTCTCTCAATAACAAAGTGTTTTCGCCAACAGGACTTCCATTCACTGTATGTTGTTTTCTTTTGTTTCTTACATCATTCTCTGTAAATGCTAGAGACTGTTGTGCATGAAACTCCCAGGAGATTAGTAGTTTCCATAAGACATGGGAGCAGAATTAGGCCATCTGGCCCATTGAGTCTGCTCCACCATTCCATCATGACTGATCCTTTTTTCACTTTCCTCAATCCCAGTTCTCGACCTTATCCCTGTAACCTTTGATGCCGTGTCCAATCAAGAATCTATCAATCTCTGTCTTAAATGCACCCAACAACCTGGCCTCCACAGCTGCACGTGGTAACAAATTCCACAAATTCACTTGACGAAGGGTCTCGGCCTGAAACGCCGACAGTGCTTCTCCTTATAGATGCTGCCTGGCCTCCTGCATTCCACAACTTCACCACCTTTCTCTGCATCTCTGTTTTGAAAGGGTGCCCTTCTATCCTGAGGCTGTGCCCTCTCGTCTAGACCCTCCCACCATGGAACACATCCTTTCCCCATCTACAGTATCTAGGCCTTTCAACATTCAAAAGGTTTCAATAAGATCCCCCCCATCCTTCTAAATTCCACTGAGTACAGACCCAGAGCCATCAAACATTCCTCGTATGATAACCCTTTCATTCCCGGAATCATTCTTGTGAACCTCCTCTGGACCCTCTCCAATGCCAGCACATTTTTTCTAAGATGAGGGGCCCAAAACTGTTCACAATATTCAAGGTGAGGCCTCACCAGTGCCTTATAAAGCCTCAGTGTCACATCCTTGCTCTTGTATTCTAGACCTCTTGAAATGAATGCTAACATGGTATTTGCCTTCCTCACCACCGACTCAACCTGCAAGTTAACCTTCAGGGTGTTCTGCACAAGGATTCCCAAGTCCCTCTGCATCTCAGATTCCTGGACTTTTTCCCCATTTAGAAGATAGTCCCCACATTTATTCCTACTACCAAAGTGCATGATGTTGCTTTTTCCAACATTGTATTTCATTTGCCATTGTCTTGCCCATTCTCCTAATCTGTATAACTCCTTCTGCATCCTACCTGTTTCCTCAAAACTACCTGCCCCTCCACCAATCTTCATATCATCTGCAAACTTGGCAACAAAACCGTTTATAACATCATCTAAATCATTTATATACAGCAGTGGTCACAACACCGACCCCTGTGGAATGCCACTAGTCACTGGCAGCCAACCAGAAAGGGCTCCTTTTATTCCCACTCGCTGCCTCCTACCAATCAGCCAATACTCTAACGATATTAGTAACTTTTCTGTAACACCATGGGCTCTTAACTTGGTGAGTAGCCTCATGTGTGGCACCTTATCAAAGGCCTTCTGAAAGTTTCTGAGATACTTAAACCACCTGTCTGACACCAACGATTATTCCATAGTCCAAGCAACGCACACAAAATGCTGGAGGAACTCAGCAGGCCAGGCAGCATCCATGGAAAAGAGCAAACAGTGGATGTTTTGGGCTGAGACTCTTCATCAGAACATTCCACAGTGCAAGTCACTCAGATCACATTTCTTCCCCATTCTGATGTTTGGTCTGAACAGCAACTGAACCTCTGGGCCAGATATGCTTGCTTTTATGCATCAAGCTGCTGCCACGTCATTGGCTGATTAGAGATTTGCATGAATGAGGAGGTATACGGGTATACCTAACGAAGTGGCTATGAGCGTATGAGGTCAGTTGATTTTACTCCGGAAACGTACTGCTGGGGAGGCGGTTTAAGCAGTTAAATGCATTTATACAGACACGTTTTTATAACTTTATAATTATAATTTATTGTATATTTTATGTCTTGCTGCTGGAAAACAACAAATTTCATCATATATGTCAGTGGTAATTAACCTGGCCTGAGGTCGCACACTGCCAGATTCAGGAGCAGTTATTACCCATCAACCATGTTGCTCTAGAACCAGAGGGATAACTTCACGCCCAAATAGTGAATTGTCCCACAACCCATGTACTCACTTTCAAGGATTCTTCATCTCACGTTCTCGATATTTATTGCTTATGTTATTATATTTCTCTATATGCAGTTTGTTGTCTTTTGCTCCTTGGCTGTTTGTCCATCCTGTTGGGTGCAGTCTTTCTTTGATTCTATTGAGCTTCTTGTATTTACTGTGAATGGGGGCAACGTACCAGAGATCCGGGTGTAAGTCCCGCGGTTTTTGTACGTTCTCCCCATGACAGGTGGGGTTCCTCCCACAGATCAAAGATGTTCCGGCTAGTAGGTGAAATGGTCATTGTAAATTGTCCCGTGATTAGGCCAGGGTTAAACAGGGGGGTTTGCTGGTAGCGCGGCTCGAAGGACCGGAAATGCCAACTCCGCGCTGTATCTCAATAAAATAAAATATAAATAATACAAGAAAACGAGTCTCAGACTTGTTTATGGTGGCATATATGTATTTTGGTAATAAATTTACTTTGAAGTGGATTTTGATTCTGACAGGAACAGGCAGTGGGTAGCCGGGAGGGACACAGCCCCCGTGCAGTCAGGCGAGATTTGTTTAGATTAGTACCACCGTCAGCACCGACATTGTGGGCCGAAGGGCCTGTTGCTCTGCTGCACTGATCTATGTTGTAATTATGACATTATAAGTTTTTGAAAAGAACAGAATACATAGCTTTAATGCAGCAAGTAATTTATAAAATAGATCGACTCACTTATTTGTCAGTCACCTGTTGTTATTAACTGATAATGAATTACTATCGTACCGACAAATTGCATCACAGGTACGGAAACTGTACTGCGGCAGATAGGAAGGGTCCACAACGGGTAGTCAAAACTGCCCAACACATCACCGGCACCAGCCTACTCGCCATTAAGGACACTTGAAAGGTGTAGGAAAAGGGCCAGTTACATCATGAAGGATCCCACCCACACTGCTCACGGGCTGTTTGTCCCACTCCCATCAGGGAGGAGGCTACGTAACATCCACACCAGGACCACCAGACTCAAAAACAGGTACTTTCCCCAAGCAGTAAGGCTAATCAACACCTCCACCCACTAACCCACCCCTCCACACCCCAACTACCACTACTTTATTATTTCCTGTCAGTCACCTTATGTACAGACACTCCTGTGCCTAGTGTCACTTTATCGACGTACAATCAATCCATGTATATAAGCTATCTTACGGATTTGTATTTATTGTGTTTTTTTATTATTGTGTTCTTTATCTTATTGTGTGCATCGGATCCGGAATAACAAATTGTTTCGTTCTCCTTTACATTTGCGTACTGGAAATTATATTAAACAAGCTCGAATCTTGCGTATCAATTCTAAACTCTAATTAGCGTAAACCCAGAGAGCCACAATTGAGACACTGCGAATGTTGATCAAAATAATATTTATTAAGAAGCGAAATGTCATTTACAAAAGTAAACGGCTTAACCTGCAACAATTTGCAGAACTTTCTTCGGGATTTGTTACCACACGAATCCGTTCCGGGGTTATCAATGTCTGCACGGGGGCCGCAGTGTCCGTACAAACTTTGATGAAGGGTCTTGACCGACTGTTCATTCTTCTCTATAGATGCTGCCTGACCTGCTGAGTTCTTACCCCCCCCCCCCTTACCCCAGTGATGGGGTGTCACAGCATGAACACGGATCAGTCTGTACACGGCAGTAGCCGGGAAACGTATTTTAGGGCTGCTGATCCAGGTAAATGCCGGTAAGGGCCAGAAAATTGAAGGGTTAACATATAAGGAGCATTTGACGGCTCTGGACCTGTACTCGCTTGAGTTTAGAAAAACTGGTTGTGGCGGGGTGGTGGGGAGGTATAATTAAAACCTATCCAATATTGAAAGGTCTCGATAGATTGGATGTGGACAGGATGTTTCCTGTAGTGGGGGAGTCTAGGACCAGAGGACACAGATAGAGTGGATGTGGAGAGGATGTTTCCTGTAGTGGGGGAGTCTAGGACCAGAGGACACAGATAGAGTGGATGTGGAGAGGATGTTTTCTGTAGTGGGGGAGTCTAGGACCAGAGGGCACAGATAGAGTGGATGTGGAGAGGATGTTTCCCGTAGTGGGGGAGTCTAGGACCAGAGGACACAGTCTCGGAAGAGGAAGACATCCATTTAGTTAACAGAAATAAGAATAAATTTCTTCAGCCAGTTGGTAGTGGAATTGTCACAGACGGCCATGGAAGCTGAATCGTTGAGTATATTTAATACGGAGTTTGATAGGTTCTTGATTAGTCAAGGTGTCAAATGTTACGGGGAGAAAACAGGAGAAAAGGATAGAGAGGGATAATAAATTAGCTTTGAACGAATGACGGAATAGACTTAATGGGCCGAATGGCCAACTCTGCTCCTAAGCCTTATGGTCTTAAGCTCCCTCGCTCCGCGAAGAGAGGGACCCCGTAGCCGCTGAAGGTGTGAACTATAGGTTAAAACAACCCAGCATGTGACTGTGACACACAGTGCCGGAGGAACTCAGCAGGCCAGGCTGCATCCATGAACACTGTTCCTGGGGATATTTAATCGGGAGACGGTTAATTAAACTCAGCCAAGCCCGGATCCGAAAGGAGGAGGGTTGGGTATGGGAAGCAACTTCTTCCCTTAAAAACCCAGAACTACAGAAGCGCCAAAAGAAGCTCCAAAGTTCTCATCCCAAGGAGAGGAAGGATCTCGCCTGGAAGATGTGTGAAGTCGTTACGGTGACCACAGAGACTATCAACCTTCTACTGACCCAGGACAGAGAACTCTTAAAAAGAAGAGGGTTAATTAGGTAGGAATTTTGGGAGGGTAAATGGAGAACAGATGTTCTCAGGGAAGACATAATATCTGGTCTCGGCCCCAAACATCGAGCGTTTCCCCTTAGTTAATCCTCACACTGAATAATAGTTCGGCACGAACATGATGGGCCGAAGGGCTGTTTCTGCGCTGTAGTGCTCTATGACGCTATAGGTACTGCCTGACCTGCCGAGTTCCTCCAGCATTTTGTGTGTGTTGCTCTCAATCTCTTACATTGATAAGAACCACTGTCAAGCTTAAACTGGTCTCTGGGTACCGGGTGGTCGGGCGCCCAGTGAATAACCAGCGAATGGTGGCGGACACCCACTCGCATCCCCGTAAGGGATCCCGGCTCATTCCAACCCCGATCCGTGTTCAAACAGGAGCAGCGCGGATGGGACCCGGCGGTGGAGGTGTCCACGGGGTGAGGTAGGAGGCCGGGGTAGTAGCTGCGTTCGGGGGTCTCCACTAGACCCGGGTTCGGAGGCTCCTCACTACACATGGTTTCTCCGATCCCACAGACCCGCGCTCGGAGATCTCCAGAGTCCGCCGTTCGGGAATCTCGTAGTTCGGGGTTCGAGAGGGTCCCACAGTCCCGGGTTCGAGAGGGTCCCACAGTCCCGGGTTCGAGAGGGTCTCACAGTCCCAGGTTCGAGAGGGTCTCACAGTCCCGGGTTCGAGAGGGTCTCACAGTCCCGGGTTCGAGAGGGTCCCACAGTCCCGGGTTCGAGAGGGTCTCACAGTCCCGGGTTCGAGAGGGTCCCACAGTCCCGGGTTCGAGAGGGTCTCACAGTCCCGGGTTCGAGAGGTTACCACAGTCCCGGGTTCGAGAGGGTCCCACAGTCCCGGGTTCGAGAGGGTCTCACAGTCCCGGGTTCGAGAGGGTCCCACAGTCCCGGGTTCGAGAGGGTCTCACAGTCCCGGGTTCGAGAGGTTACCACAGTCCCAGGTTCGAGAGGGTCTCACAGTCCCGGGTTCGAGAGGGTCTCACAGTCCCGGGTTCGAGAGGGTCTCACAGTCCCGGGTTCGAGAGGGTCTCACAGTCCCGGGTTCGAGAGGGTCTCACAGTCCCGGGTTCGAGAGGGTCTCACAGTCCCGGGTTCGAGAGGTTACCACAGTCCCGGGTTCGAGAGGGTCCCACAGTCCCGGGTTCGAGAGGTTACCACAGTCCCGGGTTCGAGAGGGTCTCACAGTCCCGGGTTCGAGAGGTTACCACAGTCCCGAGTTCGAGAGGGTCTCACAGTCCCGGGTTCGAGAGGTTACCACAGTCCCGGGTTCGAGAGGTTACCACAGTCCCGGGTTCGAGAGGGTCTCACAGTCCCGGATTCGAGAGGGTCTCACAGTCCCGGATTCGAGAGGGTCTCACAGTCCCGGGTTCGAGAGGTTACCACAGTCCCGGGTTCGAGAGGTTACCACAGTCCCGGGTTCGAGAGGGTCTCACAGTCCCGGGTTCGAGAGGGTCCCACAATCCCGGGTTCGAGAGGGTCTCACAGTCCCGGGTTCGAGAGGGTCTCACAGTCCCGGGTTCGAGAGGGTCTCACAGTCCCGGGTTCGAGAGGTTACCACAGTCCCGGGTTCGAGAGGTTACCACAGTCCCGAGTTCGAGAGGTTACCACAGTCCCGGGTTCGAGAGGGTCTCACAGTCCCGGATTCGAGAGGGTCCCACAATCCCGGGTTCGAGAGGGTCTCACAGTCCCGGGTTCGAGAGGGTCTCACAGTCCCGGGTTCGAGAGGGTCTCACAGTCCCGGGTTCGAGAGGGTCTCACAGTCCCGGGTTCGAGAGGTTACCACAGTCCCGGGTTCGAGAGGTTACCACAGTCCCGAGTTCGAGAGGTTACCACAGTCCCGGGTTCGAGAGGGTCTCACAGTCCCGGATTCGAGAGGTTACCACAGTCCCGGGTTCGAGAGGGTCTCACAGTCCCGGGTTCGAGAGGTTACCACAGTCCCGGGTTCGAGAGGGTCTCACAGTCCCGGGTTCGAGAGGGTCCCACAGTCCCGGGTTCGAGAGGGTCTCACAGTCCCGGGTTCGAGAGGTTACCACAGTCCCGGGTTCGAGAGGTTACCACAGTCCCGAGTTCGAGAGGTTACCACAGTCCCGGGTTCGAGAGGGTCTCACAGTCCCGGGTTCGAGAGGTTACCACAGTCCCGGGTTCGAGAGGTTACCACAGTCCCGGGTTCGATAGGGTCCCACAGTCCCGGGCTCGTGTGTTTCACGGTTACCGGGGTTCGGTAGTCCTTCTGTTCTCCTGGTACACGATCTTTATGGAGGTGTCTTCCTCAGGGCGGCTGGAGGGCGGCCGACACCGGTGGTCGGTCTCCCTGAACAGACACATGTTAACCTCCAGCAGCCAGTCCAAAATCCTGCCCCGGGCCTCCAGCTGGTCCTCGTCTCCCGACCTGGACCCCTCGCTCTCGGGCTCACTCTCCGCTCCGACCCCGCTCTCCGCACCGGGACCTTTCGTTTTCCACTCCGGGCGCTTAGCCGCCGCCTCGCCGCTGCCCGCCGGCTTACACCGTGCGCTCGTTTTGCGCCAGTTCTGCGCCTGGTGCGACACCGACCCGAAATTCTCCTTCCCCTTGCTGGCGGCGACGACGCGGGTTACTGGCCAGGATAAGGACAGTTTGCGGGACTCCGGCTTCGCGACCGCCCCACGGGGCTTGACGATGGGTGGGAAGAGCGGCGGCTGCCGAATGCACCCTTGGGTGTCACGGGCCAGCGTCTGCCTCTGTCCCGGGATGGCACGGCGGCCCCAGGTTCTCCTGGAGGAGTTCCCGGTCCGCGCCGGCGACGGCATCCGGCCGGACTCCGCGATCCTCCCGGGAACTGATCGCCGCTGGGCCGCTGAACCCGCCTTATGAGTGGACGATGCTCGCCAGTTCTGGGCCCGCCCAGAGGAGGGCAGATAGACGAACGTTATTGAACGCCTACACCCGTCCGGGGAAATTCCATACCCATCCCGGGAACATCTACACCCGCCCCGGGAATATTCACAACTGTCCTTGGAATAGCCACACCCATCCAGTTAACTTCCAAATCCGACCCGACAATATTCACACCGGTCCCTGGAATATCCATGCTTACCCTTGGTATCCACACTGGTTCTGGGAATGTCAATACCGATCTCTTGAATATTCACATCCGACCGGGAATGCCTACACCGGTCCCGGGAGTATGGAGTCTCCAGGGAATTGGCACACTCTCCCTGGTCTTCTTTCTCTACGTCGTTCCTGGGAATATTCATGCCCGAACCAGGAATATTCGCATCGGGGGAGGGGGAAAATATCACCTCCAAGGAATATTCACTTCCTCAAGACTTTCCTGATTTCACTGAATCATAGACAATAGACAATAGACAATAGTTGCAGAAGTAGACCATTCGGCCCCTCGAGTCTGCGCCGCCATTCTGAGATCATGGCTGATCATTCACTATCAATACCCAGTCCCTGCCTTGTCCCCATATCCCTTGATTCCCCTATCCATCAGATATCTATCTAGCTCCTTCTTGAAAGCATCCAGAGAATTGGCCTCCACCGTCTTCCGAGGTAGTGCATTCCACACCTGCACAACTCTCTGGGAGAAGAAGCTCTTCCTCAACTCTGTTTTAAATAACTGACCTCTTATTCTCAATCCATGCCCTCTGGTACTGGACTCTCCCAACATCTGGAACATATTTCCTGCCTCAATCCTATCAAATCCTTTAATTATCTTAAACGTTTCAATCAGATCCCCTCTCAATCTCCTCAATTCCAGCGTGTATAAGCCCAATCTCTCCAATCTCTCTGCATAAGACAGCCCTGCCATCCCAGGAATCAACCTAGTGAATCTACGCTGCACTTCCTCAACTGCCAGAATGTCCTTCCTTAAACCTGGAGACCAAAACTGTATACAATATTCCAGGTGTGGTCTCACCAGGGCCCTGTACAAATGCAAAAGGACATCCTTGCTCTTGTATTCAATTCCCCTTGTAACAAAGGCCAACATTCCATTTGCCCTCTTCACTGCCTGTTGCACTTGCTCATTCACCTTCATTGACTGATGAACTAGGACTCCTAGGTCTCTTTGCATTTCTCCCTTACCTAACTCTACACCGTTCAGACAATACTCTGCCCTCTTGTTCCTGCTTCCAAAGTGGATAACTTCACATTTATTCACATTGAATGACATCTGCCAAGTATCTGCCCACTCACCCAGCCTATCCAAGTTTCCCTGTATTCTCCTAACGTCCTCTTCGCATGTCACACTGCCACCCAGTTTAGTATCGTCAGCAAACTTGCTGATATAGTTTTCAATGCCCTCATCTAAATCGTTGACATAAATCGTAAAGAGCTGTGGTCCCAATACAGAGCCCTGTGGTACCCCACTAGTCACCTCCAGCCAGTCCGAGAAACACCCATTCACTGCTACCCTTTGCTTTCTATCTGCCAACCAGTTTTCTATCCATGTTGAAACCCTGCCCCCAATGCCATGAGCTCTGATTTTACTCACCAATCTCCTATGTGGCACCTTATCGAATGCCTTCTGAAAATCTAAGTACACTACATCCACTGGCTTACCCTTGTCCAAAACAGGGGTCACAAAACAAGAGAAAACAGAAACTAAACACAACAGACAAGGTAAACTTTAGGCAGGGAGACTGAAAGCTCAGAGCAACTGGTTGAGGCCGGCTGGTTCGATGAGTGAACAAGGACTGTGGATGAGAACTGGAGTTAAATAGACTGCAGGTAATGAGTCTGGTTTGATGAGTGAACAAGGTCTGTGGATGAGAACTGGGGTTAAATAGGCTGCAGGTAATGAGTCTGGTTCGATGAGTGAACAAGGACTGTGGATGAGAACTGGGGTTAAATAGGCTGCAGGTAATGAGTCTGGTTCGATGAGTGAACAAGGACTGTGGATGAGAACTGGGTTAAATAGGCTGCAGGTAATGAGTCTGGTTCGATGAGTGAACAAGGACTGCGGATGAGAACTGGGGTTAAATAGGCTGCAGGTGATGAGTCTGGAATAAGTCTGGTTCGATGGGTGAACAAGGACTGTGGATGAGAACTGGGGTTAAATAGGCTGCAGGTCATGAGTCTGGTTCGATGAGTGAACAAGGACTGTGGATGAGAACTGGGGTTAAATAGGCTGCAGGTAATGAGTCTAGTTCGATGAGTGAACAAGGACTGTAGATGAGAACTGGGGTTAAATAGGCTGCAGGTAATGAGTCTGGAACAAGCAGCAAGTGGCATGGTGGAGACTGGGAGGTTCCTGCAAGTGCACAATGGGAGGTGTTGGCCTGACATCATACAACTCAAGTCCTCCATTCTGGGCTACATCCTTGTGAATCTTACCTGTTGTCTACCTTAATCATATCTTTCCTCTAATATGGTGACCAGAACTGTACAGAAGGGTATTACTATGTTGCGCATCCCACTCTATCAGCAAAAAGTGGGAATTCCTGGTGGCCAACCATTTTAATTCCTATCCCCATTCCAATTCTGACATGTTAGTCCATGGCCTCCTCTTTTGCCATGATGAAGTCACTCTCAAGTTGGAGGAGCAACACCTCATATTCTGTCTGGGTAGCCTCCAACCTGATGGGATGAACATTGAATTCTCCAACTTACGGTAATTTTTTTCTCCCCCCACCTCTTTCTCCAATTCCACACTCTGGCTTCTTACCTGTTTTCCTCATGTGCCTATCACCTCCCTCTGGTTCCCCTCCTCCTTCCCTTTCTCCCATGGTCACTCTCCTCTCCTATTAGATTCCTTCCTCTTCAGCCCTTTACCTCTTCCTCACCTCCCAGCTTCTCAGTTCACCCCCCTTCTCTACCCACTTCTACCCCCTTCTCTACCCCCTTCTCTACCCACCTGAAGAGTGGCCTGATCAAGACAAGATAAAAATGCAAATAAAGAATGCTAGGGCAACACTTATTATTGGACAGCTATTTTACTATTTCTCAAGTATTATTTGCATTAAACATGTGGATTTAATTGGTTAGTAACATTACGAATACACATTATGATTGGTGCTTAAAAATGCAAACAATGGGACTCAGAGGTGCACAGAGTTTCCATTGAATCAATCCCTGTATCCACTGTAGTAAATTTCTGAATAAAAATGGCATTTCTTTGTTCAACTTTAGAACAGTTTGGTGACAGGGCCAGGCTGTTTTCCCTGTGCACAAGTAAATAAAGTGTGTTTGAGGAATGAGTGTGAGTTGAGTCCAGTTAATTGGAGATGACAATCCCATCTCTGCAGTATTTTATTTTACCTGTGTTAGTGGGAAGGGTCAGTGAGATGAAGACTCTTAAAGCAAGAACAAAGAAAAGCCAAATTACTGCTATTTATTCTTTTGTTGGTGTCTGTGTACTGTCAGCCCTGGGTCACTGATGGCCCCTCGTTGTATTGGGTACTTTCCTCAACACTGTTCCATAGCAAAGTACTGGCTTAAAGCAATTTACTTGATAACTCAGCAGGACAGGCAGCATCCAGGAAAAGGAATAAAGAGTTGGCACTGATGAAGGGTCTCAGCCTGAAACACCAACTCTTTATTCCCCTCCATTGATACTGCCTGACCTGTGGAGATTCCCCAGCATTTTGTGTGTGTTGTTTTGGATTTCCAGCTTCTGCAGAGTATTTTGTGTTTAAGTAAATTATATCAGGACTGGCCAGGTAAATGACAGCTCCATAATTTACTGGTCAGATGCCTTTTGAAACCAAAGCTAAAAAGAAAAAAGGATTTTTTTTTCTGGAATTTTAACAGACTGAAATCATTTACACATAGCCTCATTCAGCTGCTGCAAGGATCAGACCTGAAGGAAGGTTTGATACTGTGACACTTTCTTGGTACACCTGTAGTCATGCAGTCACCTCAGGCTTCCACCATGTCTACTTGCACTTGTGCACATAGTACCCTGTCATGTATCCGATGATGAAGATGATTACAGAGATCGCCACTCCACCGAGGGTTTTCATGGCAATGCCTAGTCTCCCGGTGCATAGTTTATTGTATATCCTGAGGGAGGAAATAGACAAAAGAATTCTCAGTCAAAGTCAGGTCAAAGCAGGGTAGTGTAAAACAAGCAGATATACTAAAACGTGCAGCGAAGGAAGAAGTGAGCTGACTTGATAGAGGTCAAGGTGATAAGAGGCATAGCCAGAGATTTTCTCCCAGGGCAAGAGGGCTAATAAAAGGGGGCATAATTTTAAGGTTTATTTGTATAGCTCTTTTCAAACACAAGGCAGTTCAAAGTGCTTTACATAAAACAAAATCAAACATCAAATTTCAGACAATATAAAGAGAATAAAACCACACATAAAAACTAAGAAATAAAAGTTACAGTGCAGGAGATTCTAATTGAAAGCTACAGTGAAAAGAAAAGTTTTAAACCTCAATTTAAAAGAGCTTGAAGTTAGGGCAGGCTTCAGGTCCTCTGGAAGGTTATTTCAGATATGTGGACCACAGTTACTAAAAGCTGCTAGGGTCCTTCTCCCGTGGGAGTTGAGGGGTGGGTGGCGGGGTGTATACCCCGAAACCACTGTATGTAAATATGGAATAATAGAATGCCACCTGGGTGGCAAAAGTGTGGGAATGTAAAGACTGTAATGGAAACATTTGTAAAGGACTGAGAGTCATGGAATGGTTTATTGTACCTAATTTTATTTTTGAATAAAGTATATTTTGATTAAAAAAAAACCATGTTTAGATTTGGCCCTGGGGATGGTAAGCAGACCTGCCCCAGCTGACCTGAGAGTTCAGGGAAGTTTCATATTGCAGCAAGAGATTAGGGATGTATTTTGGCCCTAGACTATTCAGTGCTTTATAAACCAGTAATAATATTTCAGTCAGTCCTCTGATGGACAGGAAGCCAGAGTAGCAATCTGGAGTGACACATTCCGCTTTCAGTGAGGACTCCAGCAGCAGTGTTCCGAATGAGCTCTGGACACCTGAGGGTTACTTTTACAGAGGTGCCATTCAGTAGCCGAGCCTACTAAAAATGGATGAGGTTTTCTAGATCTTTCTGAGACACAAACCCTTTAACTCTCACGATATTTTTAAGATGGTAGTAGGCTGACTTTGCAATTGTCTTAGCATGGAGTTAAGATTTAAATTGGAGCTCATCACAACACCAAGGCGTCTGGCTTGCTTTGCGGTCTGTAATGACAGGGATTCTAAGTGAGCACTGACTTTTAATCATTGTTTTTTGGCTCCAAAACCAATTATCTCAGTTTTCTCTTCGCTTAACTGGAGGAAATTTTGGTTTACCCAATCAGTGATTTGTTCAATACAGTTTTTTAGTGATTGTATGGGGGCATAGTCACTTGATGACATGGTTATATAAATCTGAATGTCATCAGCATAATTACGGTAAGATATTTTGTTGCTGACCATGATTTGAGCTACAGAGGGCATGTATATATTAAACAGAAGAGGCCCTAATATGGACCCTTGAGGCAATCCACATGTTGTTATTGTTTGGTCAGATATGCATAAGACCATAAGACATAGGAACAGAATTAGGCCATCTGGCCCATCCAGTCTACTCCACCATTCAGTCATGGCAGGTCCTTTACTTTTTCCTCCTCAACTCCAGTTCCCAGCCTTCTCCCCATAACCTATGATGCCACGTCCAATCAAGAACCTATCAATCTCTGCCTTAAATAAACCCAACGAACTGGCCTCCACAGCTGCATGTGGCAACAAATTCACAAATTCTCTACCCTTTGACTAAAGGAATTTTTTCTCAGAATCTCTGTTTTGAAAGGGTGTCATCTATCCTGAGGCTGTGCCTTCTTGTCCTAGACTTTTCCACCATGGGAAACATCCTTTCCACATCTACTCTGTCTAGGCCTTTCAACATTTGAAAGGTTTCAACGAGATCCTCCCTCATCCTTCTGAATTCCAGCGAGTACAGATCCAGAGCCATCAAACATTCCTCGTATGATAACCCTTTCATTCGTGAAATCATCCTTGTGAGCCTCCTCTGGACCCTCTCCAATGCCAGCACATCTTTTCTAAGATGAGGGGCCCAAAACTGTTCACAATACTCAAGGTGAGGCCTCTCCAGTGCCTTATAAAGCCTCAGCATCACATTCTTGCTTTTGTATTCTAGACCTCTTGAAATGAATGCTAATGTGGCATTTGCTTTCTGCACCATCAACTCAATGTGCAAGTTAACCTTCAGGGTGTTCTGCACGAGGACTCCCAAGACACACTGCATCTCAGATTCCTGGATTTTCTCCCCATTTAGAAAGTAGTCCTCACATTTATTTCTACTACCAAAGTGCATGACCATGCATTTTCCAACATGGTATTTCATTTACCACTTTCTTGCCCATTCTTGTAATCTGTCTAAGTCTACATCCTACCTATTTCCTCAACACTACCTGCCCCTCCACCAATCTTCATGTTGTCTGCAAACTTGGCAACAAAGCCATCAATTCCATCATCTAAATCATTTATGTATGTGTGGCACGTGGCCAAGTGGTTAAGGTGCTGGACTAACGATATGAAGGTCGTGAGTTCGAGCCCCTGCCAGGGTAGTGTGTGTGTCCTTGATCAAGGCACTTAACCACACATTGCTCCAGTCCACCCAACTAAAAATGGGTACCAGCAAAAATGCTGGGGGGTTAACCTCGCGATAGACTGGCGTCCTATCCGGGGGAGAGTCTCGTACTCTCAGTCACTTCACGCCATGGAAACCGGAAATAAGCACTGGCCTGCTGAGCCTATATGGCTCGGGACAGACTTTAACAAAAAGAAGTGGTCCCAACACCAACCCCTGTGGAACACCACTAGTCACTGGCAGCCAACCAGAAAGGGATCCTTTATTCCCACTCGCTGTGTTCTACCAATCAGCCAATGCTCTAACCATGCCAGTAAATGTCCTGTAACACCATGGCTTCTTAACTTGGTAAGCAGCCTTATGAGTGGCACCTTGTCAAACACCTTCTAAAAGTCCAAATATACAACATCCACTGCATCCCCTTTAATCTCCTAATCTCCTCAAAAAATTCCAACAGGATCCTCATACAGGAATTTCCCTGAAGGAAACCATGCTGACTTTGTACTATCTTGTCCTGTGTCACCAAGTACTCCTATCACCTCATTATTAACAATTAACTCTAACATCTTCCCAACCGCTGAGGCAAGGCTAACTGGTCTGTAATGGCCTTCCTCCTTGTTTAAAGAGTGGAGTGACATTTGTAATTTTCCAGTCCTCTGGCACGCCTGAGTCCAATGATTTTTGAAAGTTCATTTCTAATGCCACCACTATTTCTAATGCTACCTCTTTCAGAACCCTGGGGTTCAGCTTATCTGGTTTGGGTGACTTATGTACCTTTGGGTCTTTCAGCTTTTTGAGTACATTCTCTCTTGTAACAGTAACTGAACCTACTTCTCTTCCTTTACACACTACAACATCAGGCACACTGCTAGTGTCTTCCACAGTGAAGACTAAACCAAAATACTCATTTGGTTCATCAGCCATCTCCTTGTTCCCTGTTATTATTTCTCATGCATCATTTTCTAGTGGTCCTACATCCACCCTCATTTCTTTTATTTTTAACATACTTGAAACTTTTATATCCACTTTGATATTATTTGCTAGCTTGCTTTCATATTTAATCTTTTCCCTTCTAATGATTTTTTTAGTTGCTCTCTGTAGGCTTAAAAAAATTCTCAATTCTCTATCTTCCCACTAATTTTTGCTTTGTTGTATGCCCTTTCTTTTGCTTTTACAATAGCTTTGACTTCCCTTGTTAGCCATGGTTGTACTGTGTTACCATCTGACTACCTCTTCATTTTTGGAATACGCATGTCCTGCATCTTCCTCATTTTTCCCAGAAATGCATGCCATTGCTGCTCAGCTGACATTCCTGCCTGCAGCTCCTTCCAATTTACTTTGGCCAGCTCCTCTCTCATACCACTGTAATTTCCCTTACTCCACTGAAATACTGCTACATCAGACTTCACTTTCTCCCTATCAAATTTCAAGTTGAACTCAATCATATTGTGATCACTGGCTCCTTTTACCTTAAGCTCCCTAATCGCCTCTCGTTTATTACATAATACCCAGTCCAGTATAGCTGATTCCCTAGTAGTCTCAACATCAAACTGCTCTGAAAAGCCATCTCTTAGGCATTCAACAAACTCACTCTCTTGAGATGCATTACCAACCAGATTTTCCCAATTGACCTGCATGTTAAAATCTCCCTTGACTACCATAACATTGCCCTTTTGACTCGCCTTTTCTACTTCCTGTTGTAATCTTTGGTCCATCTCCCAGCCACTGTTGGGAGGCCTGTATATAACTTCCATCGACATCCTTTTACACTTGCAGTTTCTTAATTCAAACCACAAGGATTCAACATCTTCCGATTCTATGTCACATCTTTCTACTGATTTGATTCTATTCTTTACCAGTAGAATCACGCCTCTCGCTCTGCCTAGCTTCCTACCCCTTAGGCATTCAGCTCCCAACTACAACCACCCTTCAGCCATGATTCAGTGATGGCCACAACATCACACCTGGCAATCTGTAATAGTGCAACAAGATCAACCACCTTATTTTTTACACTACGCACATTTAGATACAACACCCTGTGTACCGTATTTGCTCTCCTTTCTGATTCTACATCCCTAATGTTTTGATACTCAGCCTGTTGGCTTCAACTAAGTCCCATCACCTGTCTGCCCTTCCTGACAATCTGACTGCACGCTAGCTTTACTTTTACCATCTGTCCTTTCCTGAACTCCTTCATTTCCACCCCCTGCCAAATTAGTTTAAACCCTCCCCAACAGCTGCCGCAAGAATATTGGTCCCCCTGGGTTCAAGTGCAACCCGTCACTTTTGAACAGGTCATACCTCCCCCAGAAGAGATCCCTAAAATGATCCAATAAGCCCTGCCCCCTGCACCAGCTCCTCAGCCACACATTTATCTGCCAAATCATCCTGTTTCTACCCTCACTGGTACATGACACAGGCAGCAATCCAGAAATTACTACCTGGGAGGCCCTGCTTCTCAGCTTTCTACCTAGCTCTCTAAATTCTCTTTTTAGCTTCTCATTACTTTTCCTTCCAATGTCATTGGTACCAATATGTACCAAGACATCCGGCTGCTCCCCCTCCACCTCCAAAATGTTGTGGATGCGATCTGAGACGTTCCAGACCCTGGCACCTGAGAGGCGTCCCGTTCACATCCACAGAATCTCCTGTCTGTTCCTCTGGTTATCGAGTCCCCTATCACCACTGCTCTCTTCCTCTCTCTCTTTCCCTTCTGCACCATGAACCCGTGCTCAGTGCCTGTAACCCAGTTCCCATGGCATTCTCCCAGGAGGTCATCCCCCACAAAAGTATCCAAAGCAGTATACTTGTTTTTGAGGACCAATCGACATGCAGCTGCCAATCGATACAAAATAGTCCCTGTCCTGTAAATAGGATTTAAACTATTTTACAATTGTACCAGAAAGTCCCACCCAGATTTCCAGTCTGTTTCTGGTAATATGCCATAATCAACTGTGTCAAAAGCAGCACTAAGATCCAGTAAAGCCGGAACTGAAACATTACCATCACCATGGTTTAAGCAGACGTCATTTACAACCCTGACCGGAGCAGACTCGGTGTTGTTGAAATCCCGACTGGAAAACATCCATACGCCACTTAGAGCCCAAAAGCTGGAACTTTTCAATGATTTTACTTAAACATGGTAAGTTTGATCTCAGCCTGTCGTTATTAATTACTGAGGCATCTAGGTTGTTCTTTTTCAGAACAGAGTTAATGACTGCTGTGTTCTGGGGCAGCCTGATAGAAGAGAGAGGTGTTGACTATCTGCAGAATGTCTAGTGCCATGCAACTAAAGCCATTTTTAAAAAGGGTTGGAGGTAAAATGTCAAGGGAAGAGGAGGAGGTTTTCGGGTGTAGTTCAATTTCTTTAAAGTGATTGGAGGAAAATTCGGGGGGAGGGTCAGAGGTAGGTTTTTATACATAAAGTATAAAAAGGGACACACTGCCGAGTTGGTGGTAGAGGACATTTAACAAACTCTTAGCTGGGCACATGGATGATAGAAAATTGGAGGGCTATGTGGAAGGAAAGGGTCAGATTGATCTTTGAATAGGTTAAAAGGTCGGCACAAAATTGTGGGCTGAATGGCCTGTAGCATGCTGTAATGAATGAGAATCAGATTTAATATCACTGGCTTATGTCATGAAATGGTTCCTTAAGCTTGTTATAGCTGGAGGTGGTAGTGGGGATAATCTGTGTCTCAAACAGCCTCTGACACCCAAGTCCAGCTCCTGGCCTTCACATGCGGCTTAGCGACTAAGCCCAGCAGAACCATTTCTACTGACAGGAGAAGGGGTAAATGTGGGTTATTGGTGCCTTAAAACCAGTCACTTCAGACAGATGAGGCTCGTCAACTGTGGTTGGCAGCAAATCTAGGAGAAGGAAATCTCTGATCTCAAACCTCCACTGCCTTCCACTCATGTGGAAGCTTCAGAATAAACTCCAAGGAAAAATCTGGAGCTGGAATACCTAAGTCTGTCCTATGTTGAGCTCAACACTGACTGGCCATTCTTTTGGGTTCATCAGCTGCATGGAGAGATAACATATGATACAGCCCTGGCTTGCGCATCACGCAGGCAGCTAGGACGCAACATCTATGGTCGACGCTGACCGACGGGGAGCCTCATGTCATGACTTCATGTTTTGTGGCCACGGCACAGTGGATTCTAATCTAGTCTAATGTAAATATTGAGAAAATAGCTGGGAATCCCTTCATTTGTTTGGGAGACTATGCTGCCTTTTTAGGACAAAGATTCAAAGTGCATTTATGATCAAAATACGCAAGCAGAATACAACTCGGAGAGCAGCCCTCCTGCAGGTAGCCATGAAACTAAGAAACACCATGGAACCCGTTCCAGAAAACGTTAACCCCCAACGCGTAAAAAAAACCAAGATTGCACAAATGGCAGAAAGCGAGCAAACGACAAACAGAACATCAAACATCAAAGCAGGAGCCCAGTCGTATTCAGTTTAGTGTCGCTTGTCCACTGCAGGTTGCAGAGCAAAGTATTCTTTACCGAAGCCCCCAGACCACATTGATCACTGTGGTGAACTACATATACCTGTCTGGACACGCCCCCTGCTCAGAGTGAGTTATTGATGGTGCATTGATCACCTCGATGGAACCATTCAAAAACAGCAAATAAAAGAGCAACCAGAATCCAGGAACACATGCAACATGAGTCCCACAAAACGAGTCCACAGCCTCACTGATCAATCCTTGCAATGTGGATCCCAAGGCTCCCGCACTTTCCTCCGACAGCAGCTCACAGAGGGAGAGAAAGGCTGGTCAAACGCACCAGGCCACACTCACTCTTGTCTTCATTGACTTCAGCCTTGCTCGACGCCTCAATCAGAGAGAAGCAATGGAGTTGATCGTGAGTTCATGCCCTGGCTATTGCTACCATGCCTCCGGTCCAAACCTCACCGAACTCCCTTGGACACAGCAGAGCACCAGATCGCTCAATCAGCCCCAAAACACACCATCAAATTGAATGTCGCAGGTTCCAATCGCATGTAATCATACTTGAAAGAAGAGGAAGCAAAAGAAGTAGTTTTGCAAACTGTCAGCAGGACGTTGCCAATTGTTGGCTTTATTCACTGGCACCAACAGTCTGTTGCTGAAGTTTCTAACTAGCGCTTGCATGCCTATTAGACACTACATTGTGCTTAGAGCAAACTGATTTTAAATTGCATCAGTTGTGTGTGTTTGTGTCAGAAAGCAGTGATCTTTCTCATTGATAGCTGGTGAGATTTAAGCAGCAACACAATTCGGAACTGTTCTGCTCACCACAGTTTCAGGCATTCAGGCCGAGATGCCAGAATGGCCAGCAGTGAAAAAGAAACAATTTCACTACTTCAACAAGTTAGGAACTACGAAGAATTTGAAGGTATTGACAAACATCTTGAATGTTACCTGCGCTCTCACCTGTGGCCCAAGCAGCCGTTTGTATGTAAAACTGGCAATACCCCAGTACAATGCTTTGGTAGGCAGGCTAAACCAGGATAGCCCACAGATCTCGTACCCCAGTGAGATAGGGACATGCTCGTGAAGTGAGCTCCGGCGGATGAGACCTACAGTGAGATCCACTGGCCAGGAAGGTGGCACGGGAGCGATCCGTGGAGAGCAAAGGGCATGACTAAAGAAGTGATGATCATCTACTGCAATCGAGGAAGTCCCCAGTTATGACCACTACTCATACCTCTGGACCCAGGTTTCTGAGCACGAGAGAGTGGAACTGCCACAGTGCAATGGACTTTTCACTTTAAAAACTCTCCCACACAGGGTTCCTGTCATTGTTGGATATGACAGACAACCATTGGTAGTGTTGGTAATGTTCTAATTTGTTTAAATACATACTTATTACTCCGTTAAACAGTAGTTTGTCTTCTTTATACCTTTTTAACTATTTCCATGAAACTTAGGCCAATTGAGCAGCCGCATAATTGGACCAAAGTCTACTGGTCCTGATGTGTCCCAATTAACTGGAATCCACTGTGTGTTTATAGTTAGTGTATGTGAAGCAGGCTGTAAATACATGGCTATGAAAGTTTCCACATCTTGAGTTTTAGTGATTTCAAGTTCTGCGTAAGAGGTAAACCACCTCCTTTATGTCTGCTAAAGACAGGAAACTCAACTCTCTCCCCCATTTAGTAGATTTTGGTTAATACATATAAAATGTGTGAAAAGAGAACAAAAATAGAAAGAAAAAACTATTGAGGTAGGGTACATGGGTTCATTGTCTATTTAGAAACCTGATGGCAGTGAAATGTTGAGTGTGTGTCTTCAGGCTCCTGTACCTCCTCCCTGATGGTAGCAATGAGAAGAGGGCATGTCCTGGGTGATGGGGGACTTAATGATGGACGTTGCCATTTTGTGGAATCACCTCTGAAGATGTCCTCGATGCTGTGTTCTATGTTCTACGTCTGAAGGCGGAACATGCAGAAACTGGAAGGATAAGGACTAGCGGCTTAAGGTGAAAGGGAAATGAGGGACAACTTGATCACGCAGAGGGTGGTCAGTCTGTGGAAAGAGTTGCCAAAGCAAGCGGTTGAGGTAGGTATACTAACAACACTTAAATGGCACCTAGAAAGGTACATAGATTGGAAAGGTTTAGGGGAATATAGGGTGGTGCGGCATGGCAGGTAGCGATTAACGAAATGTTTTACAGTGCCAGTGACAGGCAATCAATTCCCACTGCAGTCTGTAAGCAGTTAAATCGATGGGCAGTGTGGCTCACTGGCCTGTTCCACACCGATTCTCTAGAAATAAATACATAAATAGATAAATCAATGATTAACACTGGTACATGCGACTAGCTTCCATATTCGTCTCAGTTGGCATAGACCAGTTGGGCCGAAGGGCCTGCACGACTCTGTGGTGATGACACATAATCCCCCAATCTGATCGATCGTTTCGGTGCACAGACCCTGACAGTGAAGCACACACACCGGTGACGGCTATCGTTGTGTGGTACAGATTTGCTCCAGTCAACTACACTTGCTAACCACTCTTACCAGCCTGAGATCAGAACGATCCCTTCGGAGCTTGGGACTCAGCATAGTATTCGCAGGCAGATCAGAGCCATCCCACAGGACCCAGCACTGTATTCGCAGGCAGATCAGAGCGATCCCACAGGACCCAGCACTGTATTCAGTGAGATCAGAGCGATCCCACAGGACCCAGCACTGTATTCAGTGAGATCAGAGCGATCCCACAGGACCCAGCACTGTATTCAGTGAGATCAGAGCGATCCCACAGGACCCAGCACTGTATTCAGTGAGATCAGAGCGATCCCACAGGATCCAGCACTGTATTCAGTGAGATCAGAGCGATCCCACAGGACCCAGCACTGTATTCAGTGAGATCAGAGTGATCCCACAGGACCCAGCATTGTATTCGCAGGCAGATTAGAGCGATCCCACAGGACCCAGCACTGTATTCAGTGAGATCAGAGCGATCCCACAGGACCCAGCCCTGTATTCAGTGAGATCAGAGTGATCCCACAGGACCCAGCACTGTATTCAGTGAGATCAGAGCGATCCCACAGGACCCAGAACTGTATTCAGTGAGATCAGAGCGATCCCACAGGACCCAGCACTGTATTCAGTGAGATCAGAGCGATCCCACAGGACCCAGCATTGTATTCGCAGGCAGATTAGAGCGATCCCACAGGACCCAGCACTGTATTCAGTGAGATCAGAGCGATCCCACAGGACCCAGCCCTGTATTCAGTGAGATCAGAGTGATCCCACAGGACCCAGCACTGTATTCAGTGAGATCAGAGCGATCCCACAGGACCCAGCACTGTATTCAGTGAGATCAGAGCGATCCCACAGGACCCAGCACTGTATTCAGTGAGATCAGAGCGATCCCACAGGACCCAGCCCTGTATTCAGTGAGATCAGAGTGATCCCACAGGACCCAGCACTGTATTCAGTGAGATCAGAGCGATCCCACAGGACCCAGAACTGTATTCAGTGAGATCAGAGCGATCCCACAGGACCCAGCACTGTATTCAGTGAGATCAGAGCGATCCCACAGGACCCAGCATTGTATTCGCAGGCAGATTAGAGCGATCCCACAGGACCCAGCACTGTATTCAGTGAGATCAGAGCGATCCCACAGGACCCAGCCCTGTATTCAGTGAGATCAGAGTGATCCCACAGGACCCAGCACTGTATTCAGTGAGATCAGAGCGATCCCACAGGACCCAGCACTGTATTCAGTGAGATCAGAGCGATCCCACAGGACCCAGCACTGTATTCAGTGAGATCAGAGCGATCCCACAGGACCCAGCACTGTATTCAGTGAGACAGAACGATCCCACAGGACCCAGCACTGTATTCAGTGAGATCAGAGCGATCCCACAGGACCCAGCACTGTATTCAGTGAGATCAGAGCGATCCCACAGGACCCAGCACTGTATTCAGAGTGAGATCAGAGTGATCCCACAGGACCCAGCACTGTATTCAGTGAGATCAGCGCGATCCCACAGGACCCAGCACTGTATTCAGTGAGATCAGAGTGATCCCACAGGACCCAGCACTGTATTCAGTGAGATCAGAGCGATCCCACAGGACCCAGCACTGTATTCAGTGAGATCAGAGCGATCCCACAGGACCCAGCACTGTATTCAGTGAGATCAGAGCGATCCCACAGGACCCAGCACTGTATTCAGTGAGATCAGAGCGATCCCACAGGACCCAGCACTGTATTCAGTGAGATCAGAGCGATCCCACAGGACCCAGCACTGTATTCAGTGAGATCAGAGCGATCCCACAGGATCCAGCACTGTATTCAGTGAGATCAGAGCGATCCCACAGGACCCAGCACTGTATTCAGTGAGATCAGAGCGATCCCACAGGACCCAGCATTGTATTCGCAGGCAGATTAGAGCGATCCCACAGGACCCAGCACTGTATTCAGTGAGATCAGAGCGATCCCACAGGACCCAGCCCTGTATTCAGTGAGATCAGAGTGATCCCACAGGACCCAGCACTGTATTCAGTGAGATCAGAGCGATCCCACAGGACCCAGAACTGTATTCAGTGAGATCAGAGCGATCCCACAGGACCCAGCACTGTATTCAGTGAGATCAGAGCGATCCCACAGGACCCAGCATTGTATTCGCAGGCAGATTAGAGCGATCCCACAGGACCCAGCACTGTATTCAGTGAGATCAGAGCGATCCCACAGGACCCAGCCCTGTATTCAGTGAGATCAGAGTGATCCCACAGGACCCAGCACTGTATTCAGTGAGATCAGAGCGATCCCACAGGACCCAGCACTGTATTCAGTGAGATCAGAGCGATCCCACAGGACCCAGCACTGTATTCAGTGAGATCAGAGCGATCCCACAGGACCCAGCCCTGTATTCAGTGAGATCAGAGTGATCCCACAGGACCCAGCACTGTATTCAGTGAGATCAGAGCGATCCCACAGGACCCAGAACTGTATTCAGTGAGATCAGAGCGATCCCACAGGACCCAGCACTGTATTCAGTGAGATCAGAGTGATCCCACAGGACCCAGCACTGTATTCAGTGAGATCAGAGCGATCCCACAGGACCCAGCATTGTATTCAGTGAGATCAGAGCGATCCCACAGGACCCAGAACTGTATTCAGTGAGATCAGAGCGATCCCACAGGACCCAGCACTGTATTCAGTGAGATCAGAGCGATCCCACAGGACCCAGCCCTGTATTCAGTGAGATCAGAGTGATCCCACAGGACCCAGCACTGTATTCAGTGAGATCAGAGCGATCCCACAGGACCCAGCACTGTATTCAGTGAGATCAGAGCGATCCCACAGGACCCAGCACTGTATTCAGTGAGATCAGAGCGATCCCACAGGACCCAGCACTGTATTCAGTGAGATCAGAGCGATCCCACAGGACCCAGCACTGTATTCAGAGTGAGATCAGAGTGATCCCACAGGACCCAGCACTGTATTCAGTGAGATCAGCGCGATCCCACAGGACCCAGCACTGTATTCAGTGAGATCAGAGTGATCCCACAGGACCCAGCACTGTATTCAGTGAGATCAGAGCGATCCCACAGGACCCAGCACTGTATTCAGTGAGATCAGAGCGATCCCACAGGACCCAGCACTGTATTCAGTGAGATCAGAGCGATCCCACAGGACCCAGCACTGTATTCAGTGAGATCAGAGCGATCCCACAGGACCCAGCACTGTATTCAGTGAGATCAGAGCGATCCCACAGGACCCAGCACTGTATTCAGTGAGATCAGAGCGATCCCACAGAACCCAGCATAGTATTCAGTGAGATCAGAGTGATCCCACAGGACCCAGCACTGTATTCAGTGAGACAGAACGATCCCACAGGACCCAGCACTGTATTCAGTGAGATCAGAGCGATCCCACAGGACCCAGCACTGTATTCAATGAGATCAGAGCGATCCCACAGGACCCAGCACTGTATTCAGTGAGACAGAACGATCCCACAGGACCCCGCACTGTATTCAGTGAGACAGAACGATCCTACAGGACCCAGCACTGTATTCAGTGAGACAGAACGATCCCACAGGACCCAGCACTGTATTCAGTGAGATCAGAGTGATCCCACAGGACCCCGCACTGTATTCAGTGAGACAGAACGATCCCACAGGACCCAGCACTGTATTCAGTGAGATCAGAGCGATCCCACAGGACCCAGCACTGTATTCAGTGAGATCAGAGCGATCCCACAGGACCCAGCACTGTATTCAGTGAGATCAGAGCGATCCCACAGGTCCCAGCACTGTATTCAGAGTGAGATCAGAGCGATCCCACAGGACCCAGCACTGTATTCAGTGAGATCAGAGCGATCCCACAGGACCCAGCACTGTATTCAGTGAGATCAGAGCGATCCCACCGGACCCAGCACTGTATTCAGTGAGACAGAAAGATCCCACAGGACCCAGCATTGTATTGGCAGGCAGATCACAGCGATCCCACAGGAAGCTTCAATCCATGTACTTATCCAAACTTTTCTTAAACGTTTAAATCAAACCTGCATGTACCCCTACCTCTGGCAGGTCTTTCTACACTCCCCCACTATCTGAGTGAAGAAGTTCCCCCTTGTGTTCCCCTTAAACATTTCACCTTTCTGCCTTGACCCACAATCTCTAGTTTAACTCAACCTCAGTGGAAAAAGCTTGCTTGCATTTACCCTGCCTATACTCCTCATAATTTTGTATACCTCTATCAAATCTCCCCTCGTTCTCCTACACAAATAAAGTCAACCTTTCCCTGTTACTCATATCCTCAAGTCCTGACAACATCCTTGTAAATATTCTCTGTTTTAGATTTCCTGCTTGGCACTTCCATTCAATTGAACAGCCAGAGGACGTGGTACGTATTGGTATCAATGACATAGGTAGGAAAAGGGAAGTGATCCTGAAATCAGACTACAGGGAGTTAGGAAGGAAGTTGAGAAGCGGGACCTCAAAGCTAGTAATCTTGGGACTATTGCCTGTGCCACACGACAGTGAGTATAGGAACAGAGTGAGGTGGAGGATAAATTCATGGCTGAGGAATTAGAGCAGGGGCGGGGATTCTGATTTCTAGATCATTGGGACCTCTTTTGGACCAGGCATGACCGGTAGGAAAAGGACAGTTTGCACTTGAATCCGAGGGGGACCAATATCCTGGCAGGGAGGTTTGCTAAGACTATTGGGGAGTGTTTAAACTGGAACTGCTGCGGGGGGGGGGGGGTGGGGGGTGGGAACCAAACTGAAGAGATGGAGGAAGGGTCATTTGGCTCACAAATCGAGAAAGCTTGTAGTCAATGTGAGAGGGAGGATAGGCAGGTGATAGAGAAGGGACGCGCTGAGACCCATGATTTGAGATGTGTCTATTTTAATGCAAGGAGTATCATGAACAAAGTGGATGAGCTTGGAGTGTGGATCAATACTTGGATTTTTGATGTTGTGGCCATTACAGAGATTTGGATGGTCCGGGGGCAGGAATGGTACTTAGAGTGCCAGGCTTTAGAAGTTTCAGAAAGGACAGGGAGGGAGGCAAAAGAGGTGGGGGCATGGCACTGATGATCAGAGATAGTGTAATTGCTGCAGAAAAGAAGGAACTCACGGAAGGATTGTCTACTGAGACTCTGTGGGTGGAAGTTAGGAACAGCAAGTGGTCAAAAGCTCCACTAGATGTTTTTTATAGACCACCCAATAGTAACAGGGACATTGAGGAGCAGATAGGGAGACAGATTCTGGAAAGGTGTATTAATAATAGGGTAGTCGTGGTGGGAGATTTTAATTTCCACAATATTGATTGGCATCTCCCTAGAGCAAGGAGTTTAGATGGGATGGAGTTTGTTCAGGAAGGTTTCCTGACATAATATGTAGATAAGCCAACAAGAGGAGAGGCTGTACTTGATCTGGTATTGGGAAATGAACCTGGTCAGGTGTAAGGTCTCTCAGTGGGACAGCATTTTGCAGATAGGGATAGCATTGGTGAGGGATAGGAACAGACAAGTTAGGAAAGCATTTAATTGGAGTAAGGGGAAATATGAAGCTATCAAACAGGAACTTGGAAGCTAAAATTGGGAACAAATGTTCTCAGGGAAATGTACGGCAGAAATGTGGCAAATGTTCAGGGGATATTTGTGTTGTGTTATGCATAGGTACGTTCCAATGAGACAGGGAAAGAATGGTAGGGTACAGGAACTGTGGTGTACAAAGGCTGTTGTAAATCTAGACAAGAAGAAAAGAAAAGCTTATGAAAGGTTCATAAAACTAGGTAATGATAGAGATCTAGAAAATTATAAGGCTAGCAGGAGGAACCTTAAGAATGAAATTAGGAGAGCCAGAAGGGGTCTTGAGAAGGCCTTGGCGAGCAGGATTAAGGAAAACTGCAATGCATTCTAAAAGTATGTGAACAGCAAGAGGATAAGACATGAAAGAATATGACCTATCAAGTGTGACAGTAGAAGTGTTTATGGAACCAGAGGAGATAGCTGAGGTACTCAATGAATACTTTGCTTCAGTATTCACTATAAAAAAAGGACCTTGGCAATTGTAGGGATGACCTACAGCAGACTGAAAAGCTTGAGCATATAGACATTAAGAAAGAGGATGTGCTGGAGCTTTTGGAAAGCATCAAGTTGGATAAGTCTCCGGGACCGGATGAGATATACCCCAGGCTACTGTGGGAGGCGAGGGAGGAGATTGCTGAGCTTCTGGCAATGATCTTTGTATCATCAATGGGGACAGGAGAGGTTTTGGAGGATTGGAGGGCTGCAGGTGTTATTCCCTTATTCAAGAAAGGGAGGAGAGACAGCCCTGGAAATTACAGACCAGTGAGTCTTACTGCAGTAAGCTGGTGGAGAAGAGTCTGAGAGGCAGGATTTATGAACATTTGGAGAGGCATAATATGATTAGGAATAGTCAGCATGGTTTTGTCAAAGGCAGGTCGTGCCTTACTAGCCTGAATGAATCTTTTGAGGATGTGACTAAACACATTGATGAAGGTAGAGCAGTAGATGTGGTGTATATAGATTTCAGCAAGGGATTTGATAAGGTACCCAATGCAAGGTTTACTGAGAAAGTAAGGAGGCAGGGGATCTAAGGGGACCTTGCTTTGTGGATCCAGAATTGGCTTGCCCACAGAAAGCAAAGAGTGGTTGTAGACAAGTCATATTCTGCATGGAGGCTGGTGACCAGTGGTTTGCCTCAGGGCCCTTACTCTTCATGATATCTGTAAATGACCTGGATGAGAAAGTGGAGGGATGGGTTAGTAAACTTGCTGATGACACAAAGGTTGGGGGAGTTGTGGATAGTGTGGAGGACTGTCAGAGGTTACAGTGGGACATTGATAGGATGCCAAGCAGGTCTGAGAAGTGGCAGATGGAGTTCACCCAGATAAGTGTGAGGTGGTTCATTTTGGTAGGTCAAATATGATGGCAGAATATATTATGAATGGTAAGACTATTGGCAGTGTGGAGGATCAGAGGGATCTTGGGGTCTGTGTCCATAGGACACTCAAAGCTGTCATGGTCTGGTCCCTAATGTCCGCATTCTGGTTCACAGTGTGGTCCAAAGATCCTTATTCCGGGTTTTCTGGTTTTCCCTGGTTCCATTGGGTGCCTTAATTGAGGCACCTGATTCTCATTTTGGGCTGCCTCCATAAATAGCTTCGGGATTCAGCTTGATGCAGCTGGACTTTTCCCTTCCTTCTGAAGCCTTGCTTGGTCTGGTGTCTCTGTGTTTCCAGTCTCCCAAGACCAAGTCAAGGCTTTGTGTCCTTGTCCGGTCCAGGAGTCCCTTGCCCAGCCTGGTGCTGGAGATTCCCTGTCCTGTACTGGATTGACTGTATACTTGGCAGTTTACCTCATCCTGGCGGTGTGCTCCAAGGAGGATTCCTGGCTCTGTACCCAAGAGCCTAACCAAGCTGAGTCCAAGAGCTGAGCCGAACCTCGCCTGGCCCTGGAGATTCCTCGTCCGGCCCAGGAGTACCTCGCCCAGCCCGGTGCTGGTGTTCCTTCATACTGTCGAGGCAAGCCCTAGAAACTCATCCTGTCCAAATCATAGCTTTGTGTTCTCATCCTGTGCAGCAGTTCCATGTCCAGTCCTGTAGCTGTGTCTCATCCTCGCTGTGATCTGGGGTCTGAGCCTGAGTCAAGTCCCAGGTTCTGAGTCCTAGCTCAGGTTCCAAGTTCTTTGTCCTGGTTCTTTAACCCTTTCCTAGTCTTAGTCCTAGCCTAGACCTGGGTTCCGGGTCCTTGTCCAGGCTCTGTTCTGGGAGTACCATGTTCCCTGTCCAGGCCACTTGTTCCTAGTCCATGCCTGGGCCCTGTGCCTCCAGGCCATGTCCTGTCCTAGCCCAGGCCCTGAATCCTAGTCTTGTCCAGGGCCTGTGTGTCAATGTCCAGCATTGTTTCTTCCTTACTCACCTTGCTATTTCAATAAATCTACTCCTGTTCCTAGTACTTCAGTGTCTGAGTCCTGCATTTGGGTCTGCCATCAATGCCCACCTTGTAAACAAAAGCTGCTGCACAGGTTGACTCTGTGGTTAAGAATGCATACGATGTATTGGTCTTCATCAACCGTGGGACTGCATTCAAGAGCCGAGAGGTAATGTTACAGCTGTATAGAACTCTGGTCAGAATACTGTGCTTGGTTCTGGTCACCTCAATACAGGAAGGATGTGGAAACTATAGAAAGGGTGCAGAGGAGATTTACAAGGATGTTGCCTGGATTGGAGAGCATGTCTAATGTGAATGGGTTGAGTGAACTTGGCCTTTTCTCCTTGGAGCAACAGAAGATGAGAGGTGACCTGATAGACGTGTATAAGATGATGAGAGGCACTGATTATGTGAATAGTCAGAAGCTTTTTCCCAGGGCTGAAATGGCTAACATGAGAGGGCACAGTTTTAAGTGCTGGGGAGTAGGTACAGAGGGAATGTCAGGGGCAAGTTTTTTTTTACGAGAGAGTGGTGAATGCATGGAATAGGCTGCTGGCGACTGTGGTGGAGGCGGATATGATAGGGTCTTTTAAGAGAGCTTAGAAAACCAGAGTGCTATGGGTAACCCTAGGTAACTTCTAAAGTAAGTATATGTCCAGCACAGCATTGTGGGCCAAAGAATGTGTTGTATGGTTTCTACGTTAACTATTTTACCGCAACCCTGTTCCTTTGAAATACCCTTGATTGACAAATGTCAATCTTCAGTGTATAGTCTGATGTCTTATCCAACCTTTAATTCATTTCCCACTACTTATTCTCTCTGTAACAGTTAGCATTGTTTATAAAGGGACTTTAACCTTTTTTAAATTCATAGAACATAGAGAAACAGTACAGCACAGGAACAGGCCCTGCAGCTCACAATGTTGTGCCGAAGCAACAAAAAAATAAATATTAAAAAAAAACCCCAACACTAATCCCTCCTCCCTACACCATGTCCATATCCCTCCATCTTCCTCACATCCATGTGCCTATCTAAATATATCTTATAAACCGCTAATGTATTTGCCACTATCACCATATCAGGCAGCATATTCCAGGCATCCACCACTCTCTGAGTAAAAAACTTACCCTTTGAACCTACCCCCCTCAACTTCAATGAATGTCCTCTGGTATTAGACATTTCTACCCCAGGAGAAAAGATGCCCCCTGTCGACTCTATCTATGCCCCTCATAATCTTATAAACCTCTATCAGATTTCCCCTCAGCCTCTGATGCTCCAGAGGAAAGCAATTCAAGTTTATCCAGCACCTCATGATAGCACATGCCCTCTAAACCAGGCAGCTTCCTGGCAAACCTCTTCTACACCTCAGCCTCCTTCCTACAGTGGGCCGACCTGAAGTATGTGCAATGCTTCAGATCTTTCATTTAACTAGAATTTCAGAAAGTTTCAACATAACCTCTTGACCTTTGAAACTAGAATGTAGAACATCGAAGAGTACAGCACAGTACAGGCCCTTTGGCCCATGATCCTCTGTTTATAAAGGCATTTTAACCATTTAAAAAATAATCCAATATTAATCTTCTTGCCAATGAAAACTGTGGGAGCGGAATTTATTTTTGAATGCTCATGCTAAATTTTGTGTGGCTTGCTGTCAAATTGTCTCCACCTACCTTCCTGTGAAATGCCTTGCAGGTGACTTAGCAAATTGCTTGTTAGGGAATGGATGTAACCTTGCTGAGGAAACTAAATATGGAAGAAATGAAAGTGAAAAATGAAATGGGGTGCCACGGTAGTGTATTGGTTAGCGTGACGCTATTAAACTCAAGGGGTTGGAATTCAGAGTTCAGTTCTGATGTCCTAAGCAAGCTGTAACCATGACAATGTGGTTTCCTCCATGTACTCCAGTTTTCTCCCACAATCCAATGATGTATGGTTTGGTAGGTTAATTGATGATTGTAAATTGACCTGTGATTGGGCTATGGTTAAACAGGTGGTGTGACCTGTTTGGCCAGAAGGGCCATCTCCATGTTGTATCTCCAAACAAACAAATAATTGAAACAAAACATTAGGGACATTTGACAGGCATGTGGATGATAGGAAAATGAAGAATGAGGTGGAAGGGAGAGGGTTAGATTGATCTTGGAGTGGGTTAAAAGGTCGGCATAACATTGTGGGCCGAAGAACCTTACTGTGCTGTAATATCTATGTTTTATGAATCAAAATTACAACCAAACTATTGTCAACACGTCTGTTCAGCAGTCACATGGTTATTTTTTCATTTAACTACCTAAGAATTATGTCTCAGATTTCCTGAAACAATGTACTGTACATATATTTTACGGTGTGAGAAAAAGTTAAATTAGTTAAAAGTCATTTTCTCCTTATGTGCAGTGGTGTGTAACACAAAATGAAATGTGATAGGCTGAGGATGTGCATGGACACACAACCTTGCGATGAGATTCCAGTGAAGAATGATTTCCTCTTCACAGAGCTGCCTCCCCTCTTTCTAAGTAAGTTATGTGCTGAGACTGAAGGCTGTAAGATGTATGAAGGTACACTTTGGCACCACTAGAGGATGCAAAAGCACTGGAGTAAAATTTAGGTTGGATTTTGGAAGGGTATGAAAAGAGGCTCCTTGGCATAAGTTGGAATCTTCTCAGAGTGAAGCTAGACAGGCTGTGTGAATAACTATTAGACACCTGAGGTTCATTCCAGAATTATATGCTTGATAGATTAAAGATTATCTTCATTTGTCACATGTACAACAAAACATTGAAACATACAGTACAGTGAAATGTGCCATTTTTGCATTTTGCTTCAGCCACCAACACACCAACTCAGTTGTTGCCATGCTTCCAGTGCCAACATAGCTTACTATCATTAACCCGTATGCCTTTGGACTGTGGGAGGAAAGCAGTGCACCCGGAGGAAACCCCCACGGTCACAGGGAGAACGTACACCGGCAAGAATCAACCTATCTGTGATCAGGTTTGCCACTGCAACACGGATGTGTTTAAACTAAGTAGTGGGGGGGGGGGGGATGAACTGGAAATATAAGGATGGAGTTAAAGGGAATGTGAAAATAAGAAAAGGTAAAAAGGACAACAGAATCAATGGAATAGAAAGCTCAAGAAGAGATCATACAGTATGGCCAAGTGAAATAGGAATTGATATGAAAGGAGAGGGGAGTACCGAATTAAAAGTATTATATATGAATGCACGAAGTATAAGGAATAAAGTAGATGAGCTTGAGGCTGAGTTGGAAATTGGCAAATACGATGTTGTGGGAATAACTGAGACATGGCTTCAAGCGGACAGGGCCTGGGAAATGAATATTCAAGGATATACATCTTATCAAAAGGACAGACTGACTGGCAGAGGGGGTGGGGTGGCTCTGTTGGTGAGGAATGATATTCAGTCCCTTGCGAGGGGGGACATAGAATCAGGGGATGTAGAGTCCGTATGGATAGAACTGAGAAATTCTAAGAGTAGAAAAACCCTAATGGGAGTTATCTACAGGCCCCCAAATAGCAGTCTGGATGTAGGGTGTAAATTGAATGATGAGTTAAAATTGGCATGTCGCAAAGGTAATGATACAGTTGTCATGGGGGATTTCAACATGCAGGTAGACTGGGAGAATCAGAATGGTACTGGACCCCAAGAAAGGGAGTTTGTGGAGTGCCTCCGAGATGGATTCTTAGAACAGCTTGTACTGGAGCCTACCAGGGAGAAGGCAATTCTAGATTTAGTGTTGTGCAATGAACCGGATTTGATCAGGGACCTCCAGGTAAAGGAACCATTAGGAGGTAGTGACTATAATATGATATGTTTTAACCTACAATTTGAGAAGGAGAAGGGAAAATTGGATGTGTCAGTATTACGGTTGAACAAAGGGAACTATGGAGCCATGAGGGAGGAGCTGGCCAAAGTTCAATGGAACAATACCCTAGCAGGGAAGACAGTGGAACAACAATGGCAGGTATTTCTAGGAATAATGCAGAGGGTGCAGGATCGGTTCATTCCAAAGAGGAAGAAAGATCCTAAGGGGAGTAAGGGGCGGCCGTGGCTAACGAGGGAAGTAAAGGGCAGTATAAAAATAAAAGAGAAGCATAACATAGCAAAGATGAGTGGGAAACCAGAGGACTGGGAAGCTTTTAAAGAGCAACAGAAGATAACAAAAAAGGCAATATGCCAAGAAAAAAATTAGGTATGAAGGTAAACTAGCCAAGAATATAAAGGAGGATAGTAAAAGCTTCTTTAGGTATGTGAATAGCAAAAAATAGTTAAAACTACAATTGGGCCATTGAAGACAGAAACGGGTGAATTGATTCTGGGGTACAAGGAAATGGCAGATGAGTTGAACAGGTACTTTGGATCTGTCTTCACTAGGAAAGACACAAACAATCTCCCAGATGTAATAATGGCCAAAGGAACTAGGGTAAAGGATGAACTGAAGGAAATCTATATTAGGCAAGAAACGGTGTTGGATAGACTGAGTCTGAAGGCTGATAAGTCCCCAGGACCTGATGGTCTGCATCCCAGGGTACTTAAAGAGGTGGCTCTAGAAATCGTGGACATATTGGTAATCATTTTCCGATGTTCTATAGATTCAGGAACAGTTCCCACTGATTGGAGGGTGACTAATGTTGTCCCACTTTTCAAGAAAGGAGGGAGAGAGAAAACAGGGAATTATAGACCGGTTAGCCTGACGTCAGTGGTGGGAAAGATGCTGGAGTCAATTATAAAAGAGGAAATTACAACACATTTGGATAGCAGTAGAAGGTTCAGTCCGAGTCAGCATGGATTTATGAAGGGAAAATCATGCTTGACTAATCTGGAGTTTTTTGAGGATGTAACTATGAAAATGGACAAGGGAGAGCCAGTGGATGTAGTGTACCTGGACTTCCAGAAAGCTTTTGATGAAGTCCCACATAGGAGATTAGTGGGCAAAATTAGGGCACATGGTATTGGGGGCAGACTACTGACATGGATTGAAAATTGGCTGGCTGACAGGAAACAGAGTAGTGATTAATGGGTCCCTTTTGGAATGGCAGGCTGTGTCCAGTGGGGTACCGCAAGGTTCAATGCTGGGACCACAGCTGTTTACAATATACATTAATGATTTAGATGAAGGGATTAAAAGTAACATTAGCAAATTTGCTGATGACACAAAGCTGAGTGGCAGTGTGAAATGTCAGGAGGATGTTATGAGATTGCAGGGTGACTTGGACAGGTTGGGTGAGTGGGCAAATGTACGCAGGTGCAGTTTAATGTGGATAAATGTGAGGTTATCCACTTTGGTGGCAAGAACAGGAAGGCAGATTACTATCTAAATGGAGTTAAGTTAGGAAAAGGGGAAGCACAACGAGATCTAGGTGTTCTTGTACATCAGTCAATGAAAGCAAGCATGCAGGTATAGCAGGCAGTGAAGAAAGCTAATGGCATGCTGGCCTTTATAACAAGAGGAATTGAGTATAGGAGTAAAGAGGTCCTTCTGCAGCTGTACAGGGCCCTGGTGAGACCCCACCTGGAGTATTGTGTGCAGTTTTGGTCTCCAAATTTGAGGAAGGACATTCTTGCTATTGAGGGAGTGCAGTGTACGTTCACAAGGTTAATTCCCGGAATGGCGGGACTGTCATATGTTGAAAGATTGGAGCGACTGGGCTTGTATACTCTGGAATTTAGAAGGATGAGAGGGGATCTGATTGAAACATATAAGATTATTAAGGGATTGGACACACTGGAGGCAGGAAGAATGTTCCCGCTGATGGGTGAGTCCAGAACTAGAGGCCACAGTTTGAGAATAAGGGGTAGGCCATTTAGAACAGCGTTCTAAACCTTTAGCAAAAGGTTTCACCCAGAGAGTGGTGGATATGTGGAATGCTCTGCCCCAGAAGGCAGTGGAGGCCAAGTCTCTGGATGCATTCAAGAGAGTTAGATAGAGCTCTTATAGATAGCAGGGTCAGGGGATATGGGGAGAGGGCAGGAATGGGGTACTGATTGTGTATGATCAGCCATGATCACAGTGAATGGTGGTGTGGCTAGAAGGGCCAAATGGCCTACTCCTGCACCTACTGTCTATTGTCTATCACTGGCGCTGCAATGCATTATGTTAAGTGCTACATTACTGATTGGTTGTAAGTATTACTTTGCTTCCTTTATTTTGATAAATATCTTTTCTTTCTGTATATGTTATTCTTCATATAATTGTAATAAAGTTATTTCTTATAACCTTTAACACACAGTGTCTCCCATGGCTGTGGACTCACTTTCGGCTGTGGTTTGATGTTTATTGTCCGCAGCACTGAACGAGCTTTACTATTTGTGTGATTTGTTTGTGGTGCTTCAATGCGGAACTTGATCTGCAGCTGTGGTCTGAAGCCATTGACACAGCGCTGAACTGACTGATGGTGGCTGTGGCCCCAGTCATCGGCTCCTGGGCTGCTTTTACTCGCCTTGGTGGTTCATGGCTGTGGACTCACTTTTGGGGACTCTGCGGTTTGGTGTTTAATGTTTTGTGTGTTATGTGTTTGCTTTTTGCTGTTTGCATGATTTGCTCCTTTTTTGCATGTCTGATGGTCTTGTTATGTAGGGGTTTCTTTATGGATTCTGTGGTGCTTCTTCAATTTGTGGCTGCCTGTAAGGAGATGAATCTCAAGGATGTATACTTTGATAATAAATATGCTTTGAACTTTGTGGATTTTATTACTGCTAAATTCAAAAAGAACATAGAACGAATTTTAAAATATTTTCATTACAAAGGTTGATTGAAAATCTGTCACTGGAATCTCCCATAATGTAAATAGACCAAAAGATAGAATACTGCAGCTGTTGGAAATCTGAAGTAAAGCAGTTCCATTAAAATTTCTTCAACCTGTGATATCATCTCCTACCTCATTCTCCACAGCTGCTGCCTGACCTGCTGAGTATTTCCAGCATTTCCTGTTTTATTTAACATAGTATAGCTTTATGATTTAATTGTGTTTTTGATTGTCAGCAGCTTCGGTCTTGGAGTTGAAACAGCTGGTGATGTGGACTGAAGCACACGGCAGGTTTGTGGACAAGCCTTACCTTTTATATACTGTGGTCTCAATCGCAGAGATGTTTATGGTGACTTGTTCCTGAGCATTGTCATTCCAACGGCTGTACTGTACATCTGTCTCCTTGGTGTTCATTCTCAGCTTCCTGGCAGCACCTGGTGTCACAGAAAATGAGAAGCTCTAGCATATTCTTTGCAATTCTACACCGCCATCAACAAGAGCACCCTCACATTAGCCATTACTGTCTGATTCAGTGAATCCATCTTCCCCAGAACATCCTGGTGCAATTCTACACTGCTGGTTTGGTGCAACAATATACACAACCTACAGTGAACTGTCAGGTCAGCAGAAAAGGTCAATGGCTGCAGACTACCATCACTGTATGTGTCTGGGTCAAATTATTGTGGACACTACCCACCCTGCAAACTGCCTTTTCCAAAATCTCCCTCTGGAAAGTGCTGTAGTGCTATTAAAACAAAAACTTTACACCATCTTAAAAGCATCTTCCCCCAGGTAGATAATCTGATCAACCATTCTAATTAGACCCCTACACCCCTCTCTATCTATTACCTGCATTATCGCACTATGTTAACCTCTAACCTAATTTTTATATAATTCTTTATTCTTTATAAATATTGGATGTTGTTTCTGTTGCATTCCTCACCCTGACCAACACTCCACAGCAAATTCCTAATACATGTAAATATGTATGGTGAATAAAGTTGATCTTTGATCCTTAAGAGGAATAGATAGAGTGGACAGCTAGCACCTCTTTCCCAGGGCACCACTGCTCAATACAAGAGGACATGGCTTTAAGGTAAGGAGTGGGAAGTTCAAGGGGGGTATTAGGGGAAGGTTTTTTACTCAGAGTGGTTGGTGCGTGGAGTGCACTGCCTGAGTTGGTGGTGGAGGCAGATACACCAGTGAAATTTAAGAGACTACTAGATGGGTATATGGAGGAATTTAAGGTGGGGGGTTATATGGGAGGGAGGGTTTAAGGGTTGGCACAACATTGTGGGCCGAAGGGCCAATACTATGCTGAACTATTCAATGTTTAATCCATCTGTAGGTTACATGGAGACATGAGAGACTGCAGATGCTGGAATCTGGAGCAACACCATCTCCTGAAGGAACTCAGCGTATCGAGCAGCATCTGTGGAGGGAAGTGGGCCATCAGGTCAAAACCCTTCATCTGGACTGAAAGACAGAGGTGAGGTAATTTGTATAAGGAGGAGAGTACTGGCTATCTCTGCTCTAGTGCTCAGTCCACAGGAGGGTCTTGGTGTAAAATGTCGACTATCATTTGTCCACTGGATCCTAACAGCAATACTTCAGAAAAGAAGAGCAGTTTGGGTAACTTGAGTGAAGGAAACCATATAACCATAAGACAGAGGAGCAGAATTAGGCCATTTGGTCCATCAAGTCCACTCTGCCATTTCATCATAGCTGATTTACTAACCTGCTCGACCCCATTCTCCTGCCGCCTTCCCCATAACTTTTGACACCCTGACTAAGCAAGAACCGATCAACCTCCACTTTAAATATACCCAATAATTTGACCTCCACAGCCATCTCTGGCAGTGAATTCCACAGATTTATCACCCTCTGGCTAAATAAATTCCTCATCATCCCTATTCTAAAGGGACATCCTTGTATTCTGAAGCTATGCCCTCTGGTCCTAGACTCTCCAACTCTAGGAAGAATCCCCTCCATGTCAACTCTTTCTAGAAAGTTCAGGGGTGAAAGGTGTTTAAAATGATGGAAAGTGTTATTAGAGTGGGTACGAGGGAAGAGTAGAGCTTGTGGATGCTAGGACCTGGTGGCCACCGAGAAACGCAACTGAGAATTCTGTGAACTGTGAGTGCATTGGGAGTGTGGGACTCAGAGTACTCAGCTGTAGTGTGGATGTATTAACCATGGAGAGGGTCATGGAAATCAACCATGCAGGTTTAGAAAGATGGGAAGATGTTCGATTGGAGCATAATTCACTAGGATTCAGAAGAATGAGGAGGGACCTAATTGAAACCTATTAAATGGTGAAAGGCCTTGATAGAGTGGATGTGGAGAGAATGTTTCCTATGGTGGGAGAGTCTAAGATCAGAGGACACAGCCTCAGAACAGAGGAGAACGGAGATGAGGAAGAATTTCAGAGTGGTGAATCTGTGGAATTCTTTTCCACAAGCATCTGTGGAAGCCAAGACTTTATATACTGTATACTTAAGGCAGAGTTTGATAAATTCTTTATTATTCAAGGCATGAAGGGATAGGGGAAGAAGGCAGGAGACTGGGGCTGAGAAGGAAAATGGATCAGCCATGATGAAATGGCAGAGCAGATTGGATGGGCCAAATGGCCTAATTCTGCTCCTATATGTTGTCTTATGATTGTAAAATCACTAGCCTAGACTAGGTGGGCTGAATGGCCTGTTTCTGTGCTGTGTAATTATAGCATCGTGATGATAATAATAATAATAAGGAAGAGGAGGTGGGAGGCCTGACTGCACCATGGGAGGAGACTGCCACTGGACCTAGCAAGGTGCACAGAGCACTGGGAAATATTCAGCACCAATAGAGACAGAGATAGAGCCAGGTATGCCCAGCAGCTGGCCACATCTGGAGGGAAACCCTGGTCCAGAGAGCCAGAGGCTGAAAGGCAGCTGAAGTGGAGGAAGGGGAGGTCATGTCTCTCTAGCACCTTTAGCGGCAAGGGCTCTGCAAAAGCAAGGATTGAATACCAAAGCTTCATTAGGCATTGGTCAGACAGCACTTGGGGTATTGCAAGCATTTCTGGACCGTGTCTAAGAAAGGATTTGCCGATACTAGTGAGAATTCAGAGGAGGTTCACGAAAATAATGCTAGGAAAGAAAGGGTTAACGATGACCATTTGATATCTTTGGTCCTGTACTCACTGGAGTTTAGAAGAATGAAGGGGGGGGGGGATCTCATTGAAACTTATTGAATATTGAAAGACCTAGATAGAGTGGATGTGGAGAGGATGTTTCCAGAAGTAGGGAGATGAGGACCAGAGATCACAGCCTCAAATTAGAGGGATATCCATTTAGATCAGAGAAGAAAAGGAACTTCTTTAGCCAGGGTGGTGAATCTGTGGAATTTATTGCACAGGTGACTGTGGAGGCCAAGTCATTGGGTATATTTAAAGTGGAGGTTGATTGATTCTTGATTGGTCAGGGCGTCAATGGTTATGGGGAGAAGGGAGGAGAATGGGGTGAGAGGGACAATAAATCAGCCATAATTGAATGGTGAAGCAGATTCAATGGGCCAAATGGCCTAATTCAGTTCCTATGTCTTACGGTGTTAGAATCAGAATCAGGTTTATTATCACTGCCTTATGTTGTGAGATTTGTTGTTTGCTGCAGCAGTACAGTACAATACATAAAATCTCCCCCCCTCCCCCCCTTCCTCCCCTCCCCCCCCAATTGCGGTGGTGCTCATGGATTCATTGTCGGTTCAGAAATCTGATGGCGGAGGAGAAGAAAGTGATGGTCTTGCATTGGAGATAGGGTAACAATTGAATGATTGACTAGGTATGGTTGGAGGTTTTTACCCCCACCCCACCCCAGCAGACCTTGACACCACAGTGTGGTTCCAGCTGAGGTCTGGCATTTCCCCTCCAACACTGGACCATCTGTTGCCCGGTGTTGCTGAGAGCAGGTCACACTCTGCCCTGTGTGCTTCTCTATCACGAGGCCGGTGACTGAGGCTGAGAGCTACGTCACTGATAGCCTGGGCTGTACAGAGCGGACTGTGCTGGAACACTCTGTCTCTGCTGAGTCAGTTGGAATGTATGAAGGTTATCCGTGGGCAGCACTGGTTCTCTGGCTGGCTGGCTGGCTGCCATGATACCTTTGATTCCATAAGACCATAAGAAATAAGGGCAAAATTAGACTATTTGGCCCATTGAGTCAGTTCAGCTATTCAATCACGGCTGATTTATTATCCCTCTCAACTCCATTCTCCTGCCTTGTCCCTGTAACTTTTGACTCCTCTTACCAATCAAAAACCAAGCAACCTCTGCTCTGTAGAGGTCAAGTCACTGCATATATTTAAAGCTCCATTTTAAATATAACCATCGACATTGCCTCCGCAGTCATCTGTGGCAATGAATTTCAGATTCACCACCCTCTGGCTGAAGAAATTCTTCCTCACCTCTTTTCCAAAAGAGGCAGGGAGATGAAGTTGAGTCCAAAGCCAGATCAGCCACAATCTTATAGAATGGTGGAGATGGGTCAGATGGCCGACTCCTGCTCCTGGTTCAAAGGTCCATTTAATTAGCAAAAACTCTGACATTCTTCATTTCTCTGGGTATCTGGAGAATTGTGTTACGTCATGTTTTGTAAGTAACCTCAGATTATGCCCTGTCAGCGTAATAGGAATACCCAAATGGTTTATGAATTTGGTTCCTATGAGACCTGTCAGCCCAAAGAATCCCAGTCAATGATTGCTCCTGGCCTGAGGTTCAGAAGCAGCTGAGAAATTCTAGTGGGTGGACTTTATTGGAACGTGAGCAAGAAGTCATGATCTGACTCCAAGCTGTAAGTGTCTCCTTGTGGATCACACTTCCAGAGTCACAGAATGGAGATCTTTGACATATCAAGCTCATTAACAGAAATGCTGATTAAATCTGGAATCACTTGATAAACCAACATAGAATTTGAAAGACAAGGTTCATAAATGAACCTTTCAAACAATAAATAGCTTTATTTGAAATTGCAGTAATGATTTGGGCAATTTGGCCCATCAAGTCTGCTCCACCTTTTCATCATGGCTGATTTATTATTCCTCTTAACCCCATTCTTCAGCCGCCTCCTCTTAACCATTGATGCTTTGACTAATCAAGAACTTATCACCCTCCACTATAAATATATCCAATGACTTGGTCTCCACAGCCGTCTGTGGCAATGAATTCCATACATTCACCACCCTCTGGTAAAGAAATTCCTCCTCATTCTGTTCTTCTTCCCTATTCCAATCGTACTGTTACTGACATATTATTATTATTAAACTTAAGCCATAAGTAAGCAAGGCTTGTGCTGAAATTTTACTGAAGAGAGATAAGCTTACCCACTGCAGAGAAAGGTAAACACGTCTTTAAGGAGTAACTGATCTTGCCTTGGTCTGTGTGAGTGAAATTACATCCAGGTTTAACCGCAGTCAGTTTGCAGTCTTGCCAAACTTTCCCTGGAACTCTTTAAACTTCCCAAGTTTTCAGTAGATTGAAGAACACCAAGATTACGAGTTCACAGAAATTGCAGCTGCCTTTCGGTGAATTCTGTCATGTGGGGCTGAGAGAGATGCGGCGGATATTCTAACACGTAACCATTTGTTCCTGGCACTGACTGTGGGCTCGCTTCAAGAAGAGATAGTAAAACCAGGCGGCCTTGACTGCTTTTCAGTGTAAACGCCTAAACAAAATCAAAATGGAGAGCAGGAGCCTCTTGGCCAGGGCTGGACTCCGGACCACTTGTTCTAACACAGCACGTCATAAAATGATCCGCTATGGGTCAAAGGGTTGAAACCTCGATCCCTCCAGGACACTCATTAACTTCTACCTCACTCAGTCACCATTTGCACCCCTCCCCCACAAAAACAAACCTGGATCAAGCACTGACCTGACCTTGGACTACCCTGCCTCAATACACACCAGCAAATACAGTGTAAAAAGCAGTGAACAATTTCATTGAGATAATGCAGCCAATTGGACAAAGCTTTGATTTTAAAACATTCTAACTTTTTAACTGTTTCCTTCCTGACCTTGCACCTCTGTCCTTGGAACCCTGGAACCAAGTTAAGTTAAACACATTCACCACATTCTGTGTAAAAACCTACCTCTGACAGCCTCTTCCCTACGCCTTCCTCCAATTACCTTCAGGTTATTCCTCCTCATTAGCCATTTCTGCCCCGAGTAAGAATATCTGGCTGTCCATTCTATCTATGCTGTTCTTGTCTTGTACACCTCCATCAAGTCACCTCTCATCCTCCTTCACTCCAAAACGAAAGCCCTAGCTTGCTCAGCCTATCCTTGTAAGACTTGCTTTCTAATCCAAGCAGCATCTTGGTAAACATCCGCTGTCTCCTTTCTAATGCTTCCACATCCTCCTTGCAATGAGGCAACTGGAACAGAGTGCAATATTCCAAGTGGCACACAGAGGCAATTTTTTTTAACAGAACTAATCTACCCCAAAAATGTCTGGCCAACTTTGATCAATGTGCAACAGAGAGTATACTGACATATGGGATAACAGTGCGGATCTAGCTGCAGCAAGACAGATCACAAAGCGCTCCAATGGGTGATTAGGACGGCTCAGCACATAATTGGGACTTAACAATCCACAGGTCGTGATGCCGACAGTGCACTCAGAACATCATTGAAGACCCATCCCATCCCAGACACTGTCTGTTCAATCTCCTGCCATCTGATAGGAGATACAGAAACAGCTTAGCCAAGACAGTAAGACTGAAAAACAGCTTCTTGCCAAGGGCCATTGTGCAGCTGCATAATGCTACACCCCAGCCTACCAATGGTCTTTGAGAGTTATGGACCATCGAAGTCGATTGTTGCATGTAAATATGGGAATTAAAAAAAAATTAAGCCATACTGCACATGCATCGTAAATCTTTGTTTTTGCACGGACTGGAGTGGCACCACAATCTTACTGTTTTGAGCATTAACAATAAAGTTTTCAGTTGACTATAACACTATCTTGTCCCTTAATCCCCACATCTTTGCTTCATTGCATAAAATAGTTAACCATGAGGAACACTGGAAGTACAAATCTAAGCTGTCTTTATTGTCTTATGTCTGGGTGCCAGTTTTTCACCCAGAGAGATGTCAGGACTGGCTGAGGGAGGCGAGCATGTCTGGTGACCCAGTTAAGGAGCCATCTCGGATTCCTCAGTGTTGCCAGTGAAGAGAGGACGCACTGGTATTTCATGAGCTGTCAACGTCCCATAAAATTCGAGGCGTTCATCGAGTATTTTCTGAAAAGTAAAACAATTATTAATTGTTTTCTATTAATAGTTGCTATCTATTTTCCCCTTGTGAATACTCAAAATATCAGAGCTAGAATTAGGTTTATTGTAACTGAAATGTGCAGTGAAATGTTGGTTTTGTTGCAGCAGTACAGTGCAGTATAGAAAAATTACTTCAAGTTACAATAAAAATATACTTAAAAATAATTGAAGAAAGAGAGCAAAATGGTGAGGTAGTGTTCATGGATTCATGGACTGCTCAGAAATCTGATGGAGAGGAATTGACTGTGTGATGGTGTCGGAAGCATGGGGATTCTTGCAGCTGCCCCCAACACGTCCTCAGACCGTGTTGGTCATTGATGCAAACTTTGTTTTGATGTACACATGACAAATAAAGCTAATTTTTAATCTTAATAATCAATTGTGATATTTTTAAATGGCAGAACAGGCTCAAGTGCCAAATGGCCTCCTCCTGCCCCCATTTAATTTTCTGAGAAAAGTTGCTGCAGTCAGATTGTGTATTTATGGTTTGCCGGCTGAATTTACCAGAAACACCAGGGGTCCTTTGTCAGACAGCAAGACCACAGTAATGTAGGAACTATCTTCAGTGGCTATTTGGTAACTCCGTATCTGCTTTACCTAATGAAGTAACCATTGAGTGTATGTTTGTGGTTTTCTGCTGCTGACGTGTTGTGCATTCAGAGATGCTGTTCTGCACACCACTGTTGTAACATGTGGTTACTTGAGTTACTGTCACCTTCCTGCCAGATTGAACCAGTCTGGCCATTCTCCTCTGACCTCTCTCATTAACAAGGCATTTTCACCCACAGAACTGCCCCTCACTGGACATATTCTTTTGCAGCAGTTTTTGTAAACTGTAAAGACTGTTGTGTGTGGAAATCCCAGTAGGTCATCAGTTTCTGAGATACTCTGGCAGCTCTTGGGCTGTATTCCCTGGAGTTCAGGAGAATGAGGGGGATCTCATAGAAACATTCCAAATGTTATAAGGCCTGAACAGATTAGAAGTTATTTCCCATGGTAGGGGATTCTAGGACAAGAGGGCACATCTTCAGGATTGAAGGATGTCCTTTTACAGCTTAGATGTGGAGAAATTACTTTAGTCAGAGGGTGGTAAATCTGTGGAATTTGTTGCCACGAGCGGTTGTGGAGGACAAGTCATTGGGTGTATTTAAGGCAGAGATAGATAGTTTCTTGATTAGCCAGGGAATCAAAGGGTATGGGGTGAAAACGGAATTGGGGATGACTGGAGGAATTGGATCAGCCCATGATTGAACAGTGGATCAGACACGATGGGCCAAATGGCCTACTTCTGCTCCTATATCTTATGGTCTTATGATCTTGTACTCTAACCACCCCTTCTGGCACCAACAATTATTCTATGGTCAAAGATACTGAGATCACATTTCTTCTCAAATTCTGCTTTTTGGCCTGAACAACACCTGAATCTTTTGACCATTTCTGTGTGCTTTTATGCATTGAGTTGCTGCAACAGGATCGGCTGATTAGATACTTGCATTAAAGAGCAGATGTACAGGTATAATCAATAAAGTGGCCACTAGGCATACATCACCGAGGCCGAGAGACTGATGACACTGGGTCATTTAATTCTTACCCTGAAGGCTTGAAGTGTATCTTCGTCAGTAATCTCTGTGGTTGGCTGCTCAATCCCAGGAGCGCTGTAGATAGCTTGCACCATTCTACTGATGAACTTTTCCAACTGCAATTAAATATAAAGTTCACCATTAAAGTAACAGACAATCATTCACTGTGCAACAGATCTAACAATGTTCATTTATGGAGAATATTTAATGTTGAGAAGTATCTCAAAGTGCTTCTCAGGAGACTAACTGGAGCCTCCTCAGGCCTTGAGATGACTGAACTCCCTGCCACCACCTGGGTCTCATCACGTATGAAGCGCCAGTAGCGTTATACTGTTTACTTTTTAATTTGTGTTGTAAATTCATCTTTAATATGTTAATTTATTTGTAGTAACATTATTTTATGTATTATGTGCATGAGTTAAATGTACTGTCTTGTCTGGAGGAATCTTTCGTATGGTAAATTGAATTGACTTTATTACTTACGTCCTTCATATACGTGAGAAGTAAAAAATCTTTACATCTGTCTAAATGTGCAATTTATGGTAATTTATAATAAATAGTATGTACAACAGAACAGTCAATATAACATAGAAATACAATTATATCAGCATGAATTAATCAGTCTGATGGCCTGGTGGAAGAAGCTGTCCTGGAGCCTGTTGGTCCTGGCTTTTATGCTGCGGTACCATTTCCCAGATGGTAGCAGCTGGAACAGTTTGTGGTTGGAGTGACTCGGCTCCTCAATGATCCTTCAGGCTCTTTTTACACATCTGTCTTTGTAAACGTCCTGAACAGTGGGAAGTTCACACCTACAGATGCACTGGGCTGTCCGCACCACGCTCTGCAGAGTTCTGCAAGTCAGGGAAGTACAGTTTCCATACCAGGCAGTGATGCAGCCAGTCAGGATGCTCTCAATTGTGCCCCTGCAGAAAGTTCTTAGGATACATGAGTATCACAATAAACCTAAACTTGAACTTGAAAATAGACATACTTTATCAGTCCAGATGAAGGGTCTCAGCCCGAAACATCAACCGTGTATTTCATCCCACAGAGGCTGCCTGCCCCACCAAGTTCCTTTGCTAATTGGTGTGTTGCTGCACGTTGCAGTGTCTGCAAACTTCAGTAAGAGTGTGTCCAGTAAGAGTCATGGAGTCAGAGAGGGGTAGCATGATAGCATATTAGTGTAACACTATTACGGTGCCAGCAACCTTGGGTCAATTCCCACTGCTGCATGTAAGGAGTTGGCATGTTCTCCCTGTGATAGGGCAGATTTCAACCGGGTGCTCCGGTTTCCTTCCACAGTCCAAATGTACTGGTTAACTGGTTGTAATTGGGCTATGCAGACTCGCTAGGAGGGCCTGTTGGCCATGCCGTATCCAATATAAAACAAAAAAAACTACAAGGCATTTGGAGTCATTCTGGGCCAAACTTGGAAAGATTATGAGAATGGACAAAGAGATGTTAGATGGTATACAGTGTAGGGAAGCATAAGGTCACATACTATTGTAGAAGGAATAAAGGCATAGCCGAATTTCCAAATGGGGAGAATATTTAAAAATTGGAGATGCAAAGGGACTTGGGAGTCCTAGTGCAGGTTTCCCTAAAGCAGGTGTTCACAACCTTTATTATGCCTTGAACCAATACCATTACCCGAGGGGTCTTTAGACTTCAGGTTGTGAACCCCTGATCTAAAGGTTACCTTGCAAGTTGAGTCGGTGGTGAGGAAGACAAATGCAATGTTAGCATCCATTTCAAGAGAACTAGAATACACCGTAAGAACAAGGATGTAACATTGAGGTTTAAGATACTGATCAGACCAAGGTTGGAGTACTGAGAGCAGTTTTGGGCCCCATTGGTCCTGGTGTCGGAGGAGGCTCATGAGAATGATACTTGGAATGAAAGGGTTATGCATTGGAGTTATAAAACATAACAAGGGGACAAGAACATTTTAAATGAACCCAAGATGACTACCTGACTGTTGAAATGCAATGAGACGTTGGAGGTAAAAAGAATTGCATCATTATTGGAGAAGACAGTTGAGTTAAAAAAGGCGGAAAACAGACATACAAGATTTGTTTGAAATGTTTTACACCCCAAACAGGCTCAAGGACTCTCTGTCAATCTATGCATAATTTTCTCTGCAACAGTAAGGGAACATGATAAAGGCTATATGGCGTTCACTTCCATCACTCATAACGTGACACCTATACTGGAAGACAAGATGTCAGAGGCAAGCATCACTGGACAATGTGGAAGGTTTATGAAGGATAGGCTAATCTGACCTAAGGCCAGAACGATTCAGTGGAAGTGGATGTCATTCACTTTACCAAAATAATGAATCCAACTTCTGAAAATTCCTGAGACTGATCAGGTGCCATTCCAAAATCGGGGTGAGATACTTGATTTGAAAATGATTCTTTGGACCAGGACGGAAGGGTGAAACAGTGGGGTATGGGGAGGGGAGGAGGATCGTACCCTGGCGCTGGTCACCTGCAGCTCCACTAGCTGCTGCTGGAGGTTTCGCCGGAGCGTCTGGTTTTCTGCCTTGATGCTGTCACACTGCTCCTGCAGCTGCCGTCTCCTTGCCTCCTCTGCACAGCTGTGCAGCTGCAGCTTATCCACCTCCTCCTTCAGCTTCACTGCAGTGTCTGTACTCCCTGTTGCCTCCTCCTGCAGTCTGGTAACTAGCTGACAGGGAAAGCAGAGTTCAGGTTCAGAAGACCAAAAGGCGATAAGAAATAGGAGCTACTTAGGCCATTCGGCCCATTCAGTCTACCCTGCTATTCCATTATGGCAGATTTATTTTCCCTTACAATCCCATTCTCCTGCCTTCTCTCCGTAACATTTGAAACCCTGATTAATCAAGAACTGCCAACCTCCACTTTAAATATATGTAGTAACTTTGTCTAATCTACATGGAGCACCATTGTAGGAAAGCAGCATCAGTGATACCCTCCCCACTACCCCCCAGGTTGTGCTCTCTTCTCACTGCTGCCATCAGGAAGAAGGTACGAGAGCCTCAGGACCCACACCACCAGGTTCAGGAACAGTCATCACCCCTCAACCATCAGGGTCATAAACCAGAGTGGATAACTTCACTCACCTCAACACTCAACTGTTCCTACAACCTACGGACTCATGATTTTTCATCTTATGTTCTCACAATTTATTGCTTATTTATTATTTTTTTCTGTTTTTTATTTTTGTATTTGCACAATTTGTTGTCTTGCACCCTGGTTGTTGTCTGTTTTTAGTGTGTGGTTTTTCAATAATTATATTGCTTTTCTTTATATTGCAAATGCCCACAAGAAAATGTATCTCAGGTTTGTATACAGTGAGATATATGCACTTTAGTATAAATTTGCATTGATATTTGAACTTTGAACATGGACTTAGACACTGAACCTCAGACCCTCAGCACATTGCCCAATCCCACAGTGGCAGGTAACTCCTGACTGAGCTTTGAAGTCAATAATTAATTTTCTCAAATTTCATCACAATGCTGCATGAACAGATACACTTAAACACAAGAGATTCTGCAGATGCTGGAACTCCAGAACAACACACACAAAGTGCTGGAGGAACTCAGCAGGTCAGGCAGCATCTATGGAGAAGAATAAATTGTCGATGTTTTGGGTCATGACCTCTCATCTGGACGAAAGGAAGGAGGAAGTTGCCAGAATAAGAAGGTTAGGGAGGCTAAGGACAAGCTGGAAGGTGATAGGTGAAGCCAGGTGAGTGGGGGAGGAGAGATGATGTGAGAAGCCAGGAGGTGATAGGTGGAAAAGGCCAAGGGATGGAAAAGAAGGAACAACAGTTAATTTTAAGGGATAGAAATGCTTTCACACAAGAATGATTTTCTGTGTGAATCTATGGAATTCATTGCTACAGACAGCTTTGGAGGCCAAATCATTGGGTATATTTAAAGCAGTGGTTGGTAGATTAGTCAGGGTGGCAAAGGTTATGGGGTGAAGGCAGGAGAATGGGGTTGAGAGGTACAATAAGTTGGTCATGACTGAATGGCGGAGCAGACTCAATGGGCCAGATGGCCTAATTCTGCTTCTCTGTCGTATGAAGTTATAGTGCTGGACTCAAGGAGCCGGTGGATTTTGGGGATACTGCCCCCATGAGTGTAAGGGATGAAGTTTGCAGGTACTTACCTCGCTGAGCTTGATGTTTTCACTCTGTAGGTCTGCCACCACCTTAATCTGGGTATTTTCCTCCCGCAGGCTGGAGAACTGTACAGGGGAGAGATCGGACTCACTGCAGAAGATTAAATCCCAAATACTTCAGTCTCTCAGGTAACCTGTCTGCATGGATATGGAGTCATCACAGGATACAACCATTTGGCCCATCTAGTCTCTGCTGACCACACTAATCCCATTTCCTCACATTAGGCCTGTATCCCACAACATCTTTCCTGCCCATGTACTCGTCCAACAGCTTTTCAAACATTACAATGTTTTGGGTGGGTGGGAGTTATCCTTCTGTGAGGTTGTGGGTGGGGTGTGGGTATATAGTCTCTCAATGAGATGATGGGAGGGTGGTTGTCCCTCTGAGTGGTAATGGAGTGGGGTGGGTGTGAACATTGTGGGGGGTATGGGAGGTTGATTCTCTGCAAGTTTGTGGGGTGGGGCATTGGGAAATGTCTGTCTGTGAGGTTGTGGTCAGTTGTGATGTCCAGCCTGGTCGTGGTGGCCAGAGCAATGACTCTCACTCACCTTGCTGGACATGTCCTGTAGCTGGGAACATCTCTCGCTCAGTTCCTTTTGCAGTTTCGCCACCACAGCCTCTGAATTCCTCAGATGATCCTCAGCACGGGAGAGTTTTCTGATCAGAGTACTGAGTGTCCCTGTGAGAAAGAGCTGTCAGCTTCCTGAACATGTAACATCCTGGTGGCAGACAGGAACCCTCTGAACTGCCCAACGCATCACTGGCACCAGCCTACTCACCACCAAGGACACAGACCCGGAAAGGTGCCGGAACAGGGCCAGTAACATCATGAAGGATCCCACCCACCCTGCTCATGGATTGTTTGTCCCACTCCCATCAGGGAGGAGGCTACGTAGCATCCACACCAGGACCACCAGACTCAAAAACAGGTACTTTCCCCAAGCAGTGAGGCTGATCAACACCTCCACCCACTAACCCACCCCTCCACACCCCCAACCACCACTACTTTATCATTTCCTGTCAGTCACCTTGTGTACAGACACTCCCGTGCCCAGCATCACTTTTTATTCATTTATAGGATGTGAGCTTCACCAGCTAAGCTAGCACTAATTGCCCATCACTAGTTGGCCTTGAGAAGGTTGTGATGAGCTGCCTTCTTGAACTGCTACAGTCCCTGATGTGGAGATACACCCACAGTGCTGTTAGGGAGGGAATTCCATGATTTTGAGCCAGTGACAATGAAGGAACAGCAATATGTTTCCAAGCCATGATGGTGAGTGACTTGGAGGGGGATTTCCAAATGGTGGTGTTCCCAGGTATCTGCTGTTCCCATCCTTCTGGATGGTGGTGGTTGTGGGTCTGGAAGGTGCTGCCTTAGGAACTTTGGTGTGTTGCTGCAGTGCATCTTGTAGATAGTACACGCTACTACAACTGTTAGTTAATGGTGGAGGAATTGGATGCTTGTGGAAGGGGTAACAATCAAGTGGGCTGCCTTGTACTGGATGGTGTCAAGCTTTTTGAGTGTTGATGGAGTTGCACTCATCCAGGCGAGTGGGGAGTATTCCATTACACTCCTGACCTAGGCCTTGTAGATGGTGGACTGGCTTTGGGGAGTCAGGAGGTGAGTTACGTGCTGCAGGATTCCTAGCCTTTGGCCTGCTGTGGTAGCCATGGTGTTTATATGGACATACAATCAATCGATGTATTAAGCTATTCTATCTATTTATTTATTTATTGCGTTTCTATTTTATTAGAGGTTGAGTAACCCTTATCCAAAATGCTTGGGGCGGGAAGTGTTCTGGATTTTGTTTTTTTTTCCAGACTTTGGAATATATAATGAGATTGCTTAGGATCACCATCATTCCCGACTCTGAATTTATGTGCTACTGGTAAGCAGTCTTTGTCTTACACTTGTTGATCACATATATGTACTAAACAGTAAAAATTGTTACATATTGTAAATTACATATTATATTGCAAGAATTTACAATATAATGAAAATATAATGTGTCCAGGGTAACAAAAGCAGTTCAGCGGCATCAGGAGAGACTTGAATCAGCTGTTGTACAAAAACAAACGACCAAGGCTTTCGGTCTCCACCTGCGATGCTGTGTCTTGATTAAAAGGTACACCATATTTGTAATTTAATCTTTTTAGGTTTTATGTAAGGTATGAAAAAATCAACATTGTAGACTTGTTCCAGTGTTAGATTTGCATCAGCGGTGATCTACACGGACTCATCCATGAATTTTTCTGCTGCTTCAAGATCAGCAGACACCTTATCTTTACATTTTTTTAAATCATTAAAAATTTTATGCCGTGACTTTCCTTAAATTTCTGTAACCAACCCGGTTGTTTTAATTGCTAATGTTCATAATTGCTTTTAATTTTCAGTTCATCGTGATAGATCTTTCCTTGTTCCATGATCAGCATACCGTTAAGTGATGCAGAGAATCCACTCTTTCAATACACGATTGAGAGTTTCATTTTTTGCTCTATGCTGTGTTTTACTATTTTCATTAATTTCTAGTCATTACTTATGCGAGGTCACTTTTCAGAATTGTCTGTGGTGTGCGTTGACCTGTGCGTCGCCTGGGAACCTCCCAGTACCTTGTGGAATTTTCCATTTGTGATGCCATGTCAGCATTCAGACAGATTTTAGTTTTCAGAGTATGGATTTTCGGATAAGGGGTACTGAACCTGTATTGTGCTCTTTATCTTATTGTGTTTTGTTTGTGCTGCATTGGATCTGGAGCAACAATTATTTTATTCTTCTTTACACTTGTGTACTTGAAATGACATTAAACAATCTTGAATCATGACATCGTCCTCTGCTTTTATTTCAGAAGCAAATCCAAGGAGTAATGTGAGGTACACTTTATGTCTGTTTCAAAGGTCATCCGACCCGAATGGAGATGAAAATGTACACTGAATACACAGTGCACATTGTCTGTTCTTCAGATGAATTTCCTTCTCAACAGGTGATCTATCAAAACTACTCAAGCGGGAACCGTTTATTAATTTATAAATTCAGGACCTATCACTGACTGATTCTTAATGATTCCGGGAAGTAAAGAGTTAATGTACAAGGAGTATTTGATAGCTCTGGGCCTGTACTGACCGATGTTTCGAAGAATGGTGGGGGGAATATCGTTAAAACCCATCGAATGTTGAAAGGCTAGATAAAGTGGATGTGGAGGGGATGTTTCTTCTGGTGGGGGAGTCTTGGACCAGAGGGCACAGCCTCAGAATAGAGGAACGTCCATTTAGAACAGAGATGAGGAGGAATTTGTTCAGCCAGAGGATGCTGAATCTGTGGAATTTATTGCCACAGATGGCTGTGGAAGCCAAGTCATTGTGTATATTTAAAGCAGAAGTTCATGGTTTCTTGATTAGTCAAAGGGTACAAGGTCATGGGGAGAAGGCAGGAAAATGGGGTTGAGTGGGATAATAAATCAGCCAAATGTAATGGTAAAACAGACTCAATGGGCCAAATAGTCTAATCCTGTTCATATGTCTTATGGTAGTGTAATGCTATTACAATGTCAGTGACCTGGGTTCAATTACAGCCACTGTCTGTAATGAGTGTGATGGTGCGGGCTTCCTTTGGGTGCTCTGATTCCTCTCACATTCCAAAGATGTACCGGTTTGGAGGTTCATCAATCTCGTGGGTGTATTGGATGACATGGGCTCGTTGAGCCTGAAGGGCCTGTACCATGCTCTATCTTTAAATAAAATAAATAAATAGTTAAAAAGCTCAGCAGGTGGACCACACTGTCTCAGAGAATGGCACTTACTGACCATTCGTAAACCATGAAATGGCACAGGGCGTTGGGATCTCTGGTAAAAGCATGGATTGTTTTTGGGACTGCGGTCACAGGTTGGAATCATTCTACTCAGTGCCCTTACCTCGGCTGCTTTCTCCACAGACACTGCCTGATCTGCCGGGAATCTACCTGTGACCCTTACCTGTTGACATATTATAGCTCTCTTCCATTTCTTTCACCTTCTCTTCCAGCTCCGTGTTCCTGATTACCAACACTTTCACTGCCTCATCTTCTGACGTGAACGATTCACCTTCCTCCCGGTCCGTAGATTTCACTGAGCTGACCGATTCGGTTGAGTCAGATGGAAGGTGCCCCTCAGACCCTCTGTATTCATCCTCTTCCGAGCTTGATTTGCTTTCTTCCTGCTCACCCTGGCTCTCTGGTTTGGTCTCCTCATCTGATTTCACTGCTGATGCCTCGGGAAGCTGGAAACATTATCAAAGTATGTCCCATCAGTGAAATTGTACAGGACATAATCTTCTTCACACCAAGTTCAACGTATCTGATTTTCTGAACTTGGGCTGTGTCTGGTACTAACACCCACTCCAATTCCAATTCCGATCTATGTATCACGTGTACATCAAAACATACAGTGAAATACATCTTTTGCGTTAACAACCAACACAAAAGATTGTGGATGTGGCAACCCGCAAGTGCCACCCCATATTCCAGTGCCAACACAGCATGCCCACAATGTTCTTCAGAACAACACAACAGCAGCAAACGTCCATTTAGAACAGGGATGAGGAGGACGGTGGTGAATCTGTGGAATTCATTGCCACAGATAGCTGTGGAGGCCAAGTCATTGAGTATATTTAAAGCCGTGGTTGATCGGTTCTTGATCAGTCAGGGCATCAAAGGTTACCTGGAGCAGGTAGGATAATGGGTTTGAGAGGGAAAATAAATAAGCCATGATGGAATGGCTAAGCAGATTCAATGGGCTGAATGGCTCTAATTCTGCTCTTATGCCTTATGGTATTATGGTGAAAGCAAGTACCCTTTCTCCTTACTCAATGAACAGGACTCTTGAAAAAGGATCTCAGTCTGAAACATCAGCTTTTATTCCCCTCCATAGAAGCTGCCTGGCTGACTGAGTTCCTCGAGCACATTTTGTGCTTTGCTCAAGATTCCCAGCATCTGCTGAATCTCTTGTGATTATGCTTTTCGCTGTACGTTTCAATGTACTGACAAGACAAATAAAGCTTATCTTTAATCTTTGTACAGTGGATTCCGGTTAATTAGGCCATCAGTTAATTGGAGCAGCAGCTTATTTGGGATACCTCTTAAAGAACAACAGACAGTTTAAAAAAAAGCTGGGATTCCCTTCATTTATTTGAGACACTATGCCACTCAACTGGGACAGGAGAACGTTACTGAACAGTTTCTAACTAGTGTCAGTCACATGCACATGTGTGGCTGTAAGACAGCAAATGGCTTTTAAACAGCATCAGTTGTAGTGTTTGTGTTATGTTATCCACTTGGGCTGGTGGATGCCGATTCAAAAAGACAGTGATTTTTGATCATTTTGGGTTTTTTTTTCATTTTGAAGGCAATCCATTATCTGCACTAGGTGCCTGTGCTGTTCCAGTCTCAACCTATTAACTTGCTAACCAGCGTGTCTGGACTGTGAGAGGAAACTCAGGTATTCTACGGGGGCGGGGGTGGATGTACACACTCCTTACAGAGGATACTGGGATTGAACTCTTGAACTTTGATGCTCCAACTGTAGTAGTCATGCTAACTTCTTCGCCTTTACACTACCGTGGATTAGCTCCTACCGGAGTCATCGCTAGCTTTACCCCAGAGGACTCATACTTTGCCCACCTCCTTTGTAACTTCTTGTTCCAATGGGTTTGACTCTTCTTTGTCATTTGTCACCATGTCGAGCACAGCAAGGCCGACATCATCTCTCAGCAATCGGATCTCCAGTCCAAGCTGCCATATCTGGTCTCTCAAATCAGCAATGATCACGTCCTTTTGCTTGCTCTCCTCTTGAGTTGCTTTAAGGATTTCCAGCTGAATTCGTATTGGGCACAGAGACAGCACCTAAAGGCATGAGTAACCATGGAACTGAGAGCAGTTGAGGACTTTCCGATGCAGCATATATTACACTTCATAATAATAGTTCAAAGAAAATTTATGGTCTCCATACTTGAGGAAGGATATATTGGCTTTGGAGGCAGTGCAGGGGAGGTTCACCAGGTTGATTCCAGAGATGAAGGGGTTAACCTATGAGGAGAGATTGAGTCGCCAGGGGCTATACTCTATGGAATTCAGAAGAATGAGAGAGGATCTTATGGAAACATACAAAATTTTGAAAGAGATAAGATAGAAGTAGAAAAATTGTTTCCATCGGTAGGTGAGACTAGAACTAGGGACATTGCCTCAAGATTTAGGGGAGAAGATTTAGGATGAAGATGAGGAGTAACTGCTTTTCCCAGAGAGTGGTGAATCTGTGGAATTCTCTGTCCAGGGAAGCAGTTGAGGCTTCTTCACTAAATATATTTAAGATACAGTTAGATGGATTTTTACATAGTAAGGGAATTAAGGGTTATGGGGAAAAGGCAGGTAGATGGAGCTGAGTTTACGGACAGGTTAGCCATGATCTTATTGAATGGCAGGGCAGGCTCGATGGGCCGGATGGCCTACTCCTGCTCCTATTTCTTACATTTATTATCAAAGTACATATATGTCACCATATGCAACCCTGAGATTCATTTTCTTGCAGGCTTTACAGTAAATACACGAAACACAATGGACTCCCTGATAATAATAATATCACGTATTTGCAGAGCTCTTTCCATACAGGCGGCTGTTCAAAGTGCTTTACAATGGGATGAAAGTGCAAAGAGCAGTGGGGAGGACTGCAGTAGTAATAGGAGATCCTATAGTTAGAGGAATAGAGATGAGAAAGGAGCACCCAGATGGTATGTTGCTTCTCAGGTGCCAGTGTCAGGGACATCTCGGCTTTCTAAAGGGTGAGGGTGAGCAGCCAGAAGTCTTGGTATATATTGGCACCAGTGACACAGGTCGGAAAGGCAGGGAGATCCTGAAGAGAGATTTTAGGGAGCGAGGTAGAAAGTTGAAAAGCAGGACCTCAAGGGTAGTAATCTCTGGATTGCTGCCTATGCCATGTGGCATTGAGGGTGTGAATAGGAGTATTTGGCTGATAAATGCGTGGCTAAGGAACTGGTGCAGGGGCAGGGTTTCAGATTTCTGGATAACTGGGATCTGGAGAAGACATGACCTGTACAAAAGAGACAGGTTACATCTGAACCCAAGGAGAACCAATATCCTTACGGGCCGGTTTATTAGATGGCTCAAACTAATCTGGCAGGGGGATGGGAACCAGAATGATAGGGCTGAGGACTGGGCAGTTGGTTTACATACAGAGGCAGTTTGTAGAGAGACTGCTAGCAAGGACAGGCTGATGATAGGGCAAAGTTGCAGTCAACGGGATGAATTGCAAGGTAAAAGGAGGACAAACAGAAAGGGTGATGAATGCAGGGCTTAAGGTGTTATATCTGAATGCATGCAGCATATGGAACAAGGTAGATTAAATTGTAGCACAGTTAGAGAGTGGCAGGTCTGATGTTGTGTCTGAAAGAAGGTTACAGTTGGGAGCTTAACGTCCAAGGATCCACAATGTACAGATATGACAGGCATGTCAGTAGAGGTGGGGGGGGGGGGGGGTGGCTCTGTTGGTAAAAAAATGAAATGATTAGAAAGAGAAGACATAGCATTGGAAGGTATAGAATTGTTGTGGGTAGAGCTTAGAAACTGCAAGGGTCGAAAGACCCTGATGGTAGTTATATACAGACCCTAAATGTCAGCCAGGATATGGGCTACAAATTACAACAGGAGATAGAAAAGGCTTGTCCAAAGGGCAGTGTTATAATAGTCACGGGATATTTCAATACACATGTAGATTGGGAGAATCTAATTAGTGCTGGATCCCAAGGGGGCAATTTGTAGAAAGCCTACAAGGTGGCTTTTTAGAGCAGCTCGTGGTTGAGCCCACTAGGGGATCAGTTATTCTGGATAGTTTGTTGTGCAATGACCCAGAATTGATTAGAGAGCTTAAGGTAAAGGAACCCTTAGAGGCCAGCAATAACAACGTGATATAATTCACCCATCAATTTGAGAAAGTGAAGATAAAGTCAAATGTATCAGTATTACAGTGAAGTAAAGGGAAATTAGAGGCACAAGGGAGGAACTAAGCAAAGTTGACTGGAAGGGGACACTAGCAGGGCTGATGGCAGAGCGGTAATGGCTGGAGTTTCTGGGAGCAATTCAGGAGGTGCAAGATAGATACATCCCAAGGAAGAAAAAGTTTTCTAAAGACAAGATGATGCAAACATGGCTGACAAGGGAAGTCTAAGCCAAACAGAGGGCAATAAAGCAAAAATTAGTGGGAAGTTAGAGATTTGGGAAGCTTTTAAAAATCAACAGAAGGCAATTTAAAAAGTCATGAAAAGGGAAAAAATGGAATACAAAGGTAGCTAGCCAATAAGAGAGAGGATACCAAAAGTTTTCTTCAGATATACAAAGAGAAAAAGAGAGGTGAAAGTAGATATCAGACGGATGGAAAATTATACTGGAGAGGTAGTAATGGGGGACAATGAAATGGCGGATGAACTTAATAAGTATTTTGCATCAGTCTTCACTGTGGAAGACACTAAAAATATACTGGAAAATCGAGTGTCACGGGTCAGAAGTGAGTGAAGTTGTCAATACAGTACTAAAGAGAAGGTGCTTGGGAAACTGAAAGGTCTGAGGCAGATAAATCATCTAGACCAGATAGTCTACACCCCAGGGTTCTGAAGCAGGTGGCTGAGGAGATTTTGGAGGCACTAGTAATGATCTTTCAAGAATCAATGAATTCCGGCATGGTTCCGGAGGGCTGGAAAATTGCAGATGTTGCTTCACTATTCAAGAAGAGAGAGAAGCAGAAGAAAGGAAATGATAGGCCAGTTAGTCTGACCTCAGTGGTTGGGAAGATATTGGAGTTGACTGTTAAGGACGTGGTTTCAGGGTACCTGCATGCACATGATAAAATAGGCCGTAGTCAACATGGTTTCCTCAAGGGAAAATCTTGCTTGACAAATCTGTTGGATTTCTTTGAAGAAATGACAAACAGGTTGGACAAAGGAGAATTGACGGATGTTGTGTACTTGGATTTTCAGAAGGCCTTTGACACACATGAGGCTGCTTAACAGGCTATGAATCCATGGTATTATAAGAAAGATTTTAGCATGAATAAAGCAGTGGCTGATTGACAGGAGGCAAAGAGTGGGAATAAAGTTCAGCTGCCAGTGACAGGTGGTGTTCAGAGATTGTGTTGGGACTGATTTTTTTTTTACGTAGTATGTCAATGATTTGGATGACAGACTTGATAGTTTTGTGGCCGAGTTTGTGAACAATATGAAGATTGGTGGAGGGGCAGGTAGTGTTGAGGAAGCTGGGAGGTTGCAGAAGGGCTCAGATAGATTAGGGGAATGGGCCAGAGAGGTGTCAGATGGAATATAGTCAGTGTATGGCCATGCACTGTGGTAGAAGAAATAAAACTGTAGATTACTTTCTAAATGGAGAGAAAATTCAAAAATTTATGGAGCAAAGGGATTTGGAAGTCCTTGTGCAGAATTTCCTAAAGTTTAATTTGTAGGTTGATTCGGTGGTGAGGAAGGCAAATGCAATGTTAGCATTCACTTTGAGATGACTAGGATGTGATGCTGAGGCTGTATAAGGCACTGGTGAGGCCTCACTTGGAGTGTAATTAGCTGTTATCTAAGGATGTACTGGCATTGGAGAGGGTCCAGAGGAGGTTCATGAGAATGATTCTGGGAATGAATGTTTTACCATCTGAGGACCGTTTGATGGCTCTAGGCCCGTACTCACAGGAATTCAGAAGAATGGTGGTGGGGGGGGGGGATCTAATTGAAACCTGTTTAATGTTGAAAGGACTTGATAGAGTGGATGTGGAGAGGATGTTTCTTATGGTGAGGTGTCTAGGACCAGAAGGCACAGTTTCAGAATAGAGGGACGTCCATTTAGAACGGAGATGAGGAGGAGTTCCTTTAGCCAAAGGGTGGTGACTCTGTGGAATTTGTTGCCACAGGTGGCAGTACAGGGCAGGTCACTGGGTATACTTAAGGCAGAGCTTGATAGGTTCTTGATTACTCAGGCATGAAGGGATATGGGGAGAAGACAGGAGATTGGGGCTGAGAGAGAAATGGATCAACCATGATGAAATGACAGAGCAGATTTGATGGGCCAAATGGTCTGATTCTGCTCCGATACATTATGTTCTTACGTGTTTTTCATGGATTCTATTGTCTTTGTTTTGTGGCTGCCTACAAGAAAATGAACCTCACGTCTAATAAAGGCTGCATTCTCACGGATGGTCCCCAGCCTGGTTGTGAAAGGAGGAGGGTTGGGCATGGGACTAGCAACCCCATCCCGTAAACACCCAGTGCTACAGAAACTCCATCAAAAGCTCCAGAGGCCTCATCGCTGGGAGAGGAAAGATCTTCGAAGATTGGCTACACCTGGGGACAACTTGAACGACTGGCCCAGGATAGGGGAGTCTGGTGAGCTGCTGTGCCCCAGAAGGAGAGATGGACTTAAGAAGAAGAGGAGAAGGACTAAAAGCTAGGTTTTTCAAAATCTCAGATTATTTAATTTAATTTAAAGTGCACCCTTCCACGGGTGATTTTGAATTGTCAGTCAAGGCCACTGGGTCACTGGAGTGGTAGTTTAAACACTCCACTCTGCAAGAGATTTGTTTCAATCTGTGAGCAAGTTGGACTTTATGAAGCAGATGTTGTGGAACGTGATATTGGTCTTGCATTTAATATTTCTTTCTACCTCTGTCTTCAGGCCATCTTCAGTCAATTTTGGAAGCTTTTCTGTCAAGTTCTCGACCTCCTTCTGGAGTGTTGCAATCTGTATGTCCTTTTCTGCAGATTCATCCTTAAGAGTGGAGATAAGTTCCATCTTCTCCTCCAGCAGTTCCATACACTTCTGCATACGTTAAACAGAAACAGTCATATTTTGGGTGACTGTGAGCTATTTTGTTGCATTGCAGTCACTGTAACAGCAGGAAGTGAAAAAATTAAGTAACAAACTATGACACTAATTTTAAATGCATCAATTATTAAAAATTGCAAAAGATGATCACCAATCAGTCTATGCATCAACAACCTACAGGCCACAACACTCAGGGACTTAAGACTATATTATTATTTTTGTCGTTATGTATTTCTCTGCTATTATAATTATACGTGCTGTCTGTTTTTTACTCTGGCCCCAGAGGAACGCTGTTTCATTTGGCTGTATTCATGTCTATGGTTGAATGACAGTTAAACTTAAGCTTGAACTTTCTTAACTTTGAACTTCATCTGTATGGTTGAATGACATTTAAACTTGAACTTCATGTAAGTTTGGACTCAATACTTCTGAGAATTATCTAATAGCCATGATTACCTGTTGATGGATCATGGAGACAGACCAAGGGATGATGTTCCTGGAGGTTTCCCTCAGAGTTTCGTCACTCCAATCCAACTGTATGACAACATTGCTGGGAGTCTGCACTCCACTGGTATGGAAGATGGTATTTTCACTTGCTGACAACAGGATTAAAGAAACAGAACAAAGAATTAATGAGAATCAGATCAACACACACAAAATGTTGGAGGAACTCAACAGCTTGGGTGGTATCTATGAAGGGGAATAAATATTCAGCATTTTGGGCTGAGGCCCTTCATTAGGACTGGAAAGGAATGGAGAAGATGCCAGAAGCAGTTGCAGTCTCCAAAAATTGTTTCATACAATTTGAGGTTCTTGGGGGTTTCAACAGTTTGTCCTGGACAAGACCATCATACAACTTCAACCCTGCTCTTTCATTTTGAGGAGTTATGTTAAATCTTCTGCAACCATAGGGCAAGGAGATAGACACAGCTGGTTAGAATTGCTAAGAAAGTGCAATGCAGGTAGACAATAAGGTGCAAGAGCCTTGAAGAGAAGAATTCAACTTTCTCACATAAGAGGTCCATTCAAGAGTCTTATAAAAGTGGGTTAGAAGCTGTCCTTGAACCTGCTGATACACATCTTCAAGCTTTTGTATCTTCTGCTGATGGCAGAGAGGAGAAAAGAGCATGTCCAGGATGGGTGGGGTCTGCGATTCTGCAGGTTGCTTTCCTGAGGCAGGAGGAAGTGTACACTGTGTTCATGGAGGGGAGGCTGGTTTTTGCAGATGACCTAAGCCGTGTCCACAATTCTGCAGTTTCTTGTGGTCTTGGGAAGAGCAGATGCTGTACCAAGTTGTGATGCATGTCGATCAGATACTTTGATGGTCTATTGGGAAAAAGAGGATGAAGGTCAATTGGGACATGCAGGATTTCCTTAGCTTCCTGAGGGAGTGTAGCTACTGGTGTGCTTTCTTTACAGTAATATTAAACTGGCTGGACCAGCACAGGCTAAGACTGGCATTCTGAAAGTTTAATTGTAAAAGTTAAAATGATCTGGTTTATTATCACTGGTGATCTAAGAGACCAGATATATAAGTATTTGGATAGACAAGGACTGTTGAAGGATAGGCAGCATGGCCTTATGCCTGGTAGGTCATGTCTAACAATCTTATAGAGTTTATCAAGGAAATTTCCAGGTAAGTAGATGAAATCAAGGCAGTAGATGTTGCCTACATAGAATTTGATAAGGTATTTGACGAAGTCCCACATGGGAGGTTGGTTAAGAAGGTTCAGCTGTTCGACATTCAGGATGAGGTAGTAAATTGGATTAGACATTGGCTTTATGGGAGAAGCCAGACAGTTGTAGTAGAGGGTTGCCTCTCTGACTGGAGGTCTGTGACTAGTGGTGTGCCAGAGGGATCGGTGCTGGGGTCCTTTGTTTGTCATCTATATCAATGACTTGGTGACAATGTGGTTAGCTAGATCAGAAAAATTTGCAGATGAAACCAAGATTTAGGGTATAGTTGACAGTGAGGGAATCACTGCTTGCAGAGGGATCTGCATCAGCTGGAAAAATGGGCTGAAAAGTATCAGATGGAATTTAATGCAGTCAAGAATGAGGTTTTGCACTTCAGAAGGAACAACCAGGATAAGTCTTGCACAGTAGGACACTAAGGAATGTGGTAGAACAAAGGGATCTGGGAATACCGGTCTCTAATTTGCAGAAAGTGACCTCACAGGTAGATAGGTTTGTAAAGAAAACTTTTGGCACATTGGCCTTCATAAATCAAAGTTTTGAGTACAGGAGATGGGAGTTGTATAGGATGTTGGGTGAGGCCTACTTTGGAATACTGCGTGCACTTTTGGTCCTACCTATAGGAAAGATGTAAATAAGGTTGAAAGGGTACAGAGAACACTGGCACAGATGTTACCTGGACTTGAGTACCTGAGTTATTGATGCACCATCAATAACTCTCTGAGATGTGAGGCGAGATACATCCTGGAGACTGAGGGCAGGTCTCAGGCCCCAATTGCTTTTATACCGGGGTCTACGGGAGGAGCCACAGGAGCAGTCAGCGGGGTGGGGGGGGGGGGGGGCGTGTCCAGACAGGTATATGTAGTTCACCACAGTTATAAGGAAAGATCGAATAGGTTAGAACTTTATTCTTTGGAAAGTAGAAGGTTGAGAGGAGATTTGATAGAGGTAAACAAAATTATGAAGGATATAGACAGGGTAAATGCAAGCAGGCTTTTTCTACTGAGTTTGGCTGGGACTACAGTCAGAGGTCATAGGTTAAGGGTGAAAGGTGAAAAGTTTAAGGGGAACATAAAGGGAAACTTCTTCACTCAGAAGGTTGTGAGAGTGTGGAATGAGCTACAGCACACGTGATGCTGAAACACTGACAATACTCTTTTCCATAGATGCTATCTGGCCTGCTGAGTTCCTCCATTTTGTGTGTGTATTGATGCATGTGAGTTTAATTTCCACATTGAAGAGAAGTTTGGAAACATACATGAATAGTAGTGATATGGAGGGCTATAGTCCCGGAGCAGATTGATGGGAATAGGCAGTTTAAATGCTTTTGGCATGATCTACATGGGCCAAAGAGTCTGTTTCTGTGCCTCCTCTATGACTCTGTGATTTTAAATGTGTCATGAAATTTCTGTTTTGTGACAATAAATAAAATGAACTATAAATTGCAATAAGATATATATACATATAAATTAAATAAGTGTGCTAAGAGAGAGCAAAATTAGTGAGGTAGTTTGTTTATTTATTCAGAAATACAGAACAGTACAGGCCCTCCCTGCCCAATGAGATGCACTGTCCAGCAACCCACCAATTTAACCCTAGCTTAATCACGGGACAATTTGCAATGACCAATTAGCCTGCTAACCCATACATCTTTATACTGTGGGAGGAAATCCATATGCCCACTGGAGGGAACATACAGACTTTCTTACAGAGGACACTGGAAATGAACCCTGAACTCTGATGCCCCAAGCTGTACAGTGTGTTTATAGGTTCACTGTCCATTCAGAAATCTGATAGCCAAGATGAAAAAGCTGTTGCCCAGAGTTGAGCCTTTAGGCTCTCGTATCTCCTCTCTGATGTGCAGGTGTAGTTTTATTCTCAACATGTGGAGGAAAGTCACTGAGCCCATCTGGGAGTGAAGCCATTCATGATGTGATGTTTGAATCTCTCAATCTTTGCTAAGTTAGCACCATTGATATATACGGGGGTGTGTACCCACCACCCCCTTCCTGAAATCAGAGACCAACTCTTTTTTTTTTGTCTTGCTAAGTGAACAAATGAGGGTAAGTTTATTGACATGACATCATGCTACTTGACTCTGTGATTCCTTGTGAAACTTGTATGGCACTATTGATAGTATTTGGACTGAAGCATTAGGAGTTTGAGGAGACTTGGTATGACACCAAAGACTCTTGCAAATTTCTACAGATGTACTGTGGAGAGTATTCTGATTATTGCATCACTGTTCTGGACAGATTATTGTACAGGACCGGAAAAAGCTGCAGAAAATTGTAAACTACTCTAGGTCCATCATGGGCACTAGCCTCCACAGCATCAAGGGCATCTTTAAAGCGATGCCTCAAAAAAGTGGCATCCATCATTAAGGACCCACATCACACAGAACATGCCCTCTTCTCAGTGCTACCATTAGGGAAGAGGTATGGGAGCCTGAAGACACACATAGGAAATGCTTCTTCCCCTCTGCCATCTGATTTCCGAATGGATAGTGAACCCACAAACACTACCTCAATGTTTTTTTTTTCCTTTTTTGCTCTCTTTTTGCACTACTAATTTCATTATATATATATATATATGTATTTCTTACTGTAATTTAATGTTTTTATTATTATCTATTGTAATGTACTGCTGCCAGTGAAGTATTGAACAAAAAGTGAATTTTACCACTGGCCACCAAGATCCAGCAAACCCTGAGATTTGCACAACAAATTTCACAACATATGCCAGTGATACTAAACCCGATTCTGATTCTGATTCATCATCTTCAGGTTCGTTCGTTATGAGCCATGTTGTATGAATTGGGCAGTCACAGTCTTTGACCATGATTTTCTTGGCAAATTTTTCTACAGTAGTGCCTTTTTCTGGGCAATGCCTTTATAAGACAGATGATCCCAGCCATTATCAATGCTCTTCAGCAATTGTCTGCCTGTCGTCAGTGGTCACATAACCAGGACTTGTGAAGTGCACCAGTTGTCATATGACCATCCACCACCTGCTCCCATGGCTTCATGTGACCCTGATTGGGGGATGGGGAGGGGCCACACCTTGCCCAAGGGTGACGTAGACTAGCGGAGAGAAGGAGCGCTTACACCTCCTTTGGTAGAGACATATTTCCACTCTGCCTCCCATATATGAGAACTTGTGCATATTGACAGTAAGCTTGACTTTAATTTTGATATTAGAACATTTTCTATTCAAAGTTCAAAGTAAATTTATTATCAAAATATGTATAATGTCACCAAATTCTACTCCGAGATTCATTTACTTGCAGGCATTCACATTGAGGCCAAAGGGCCTGTCCCTGTGCTATACTGTTCTTTGTTCCATGTTCTGTATTAACAAAGAAGTACAATAGAATCAATGAAAAACTACGCACAGAGATGGGCACACACAATATGCAAAAAGAGGACAAACCATAAATGCAAAAAGTAAAGGGCACAGTGAAATGAATAAGAAATTGTCCCAGTCCACATTTTGCCTCACCTCTCTGTAATAGGGGAATATGTCCCAATTATTGCTACAGACATCAAGTGCAATTTGCTTTATGATCTGATCTGAAAAGAATTTGAAAAGTTCCTGGAATCTTACCAATGGTCAGATCACTCTTCTCAGGTACACGGTATATCCAGTTCTTACTCTGTAAAAAACATAATATTGGTAGTGGAGTCAGCTGAGGTCAATTCTCCTCCAATATGCTCACTGTCCTGATGTGGAGATATAGTGCCTCACTGCCAGTGGACCTAATGCTTGGAAACCCTTACCCATGGGAGTACCCTCACTGCAGGGACTCACCCAGCCCTTTCAGGGACAGAGGAAGTTTATGGAATGACCCTGGGAATGAAAGGGTTAATGTACGAGGACTGTTTGATGGCTTTAGGTTTGTACTCACTGGTGTTTAGAAGAATGAGGAGGGATCTCATTGAAACCTATCAAATATTGAAAAGCCTAGATAGAGTGGATTTGGAGAGGATGTTTCCTTTGAAGGTGGAGCCTTTAGAACAGAGATGAGGAGGAATTTCTTTGGCCAGAGAGTGGTGAATCTGTGGAGCCCAAATCATTGAGTATATTTAAAGCCAAGGTTGATAGGCTCTTGATTAGTAAGTGTGTCAAAGGTTACGGAGAGACAGTAGGAGAATAGGATTGAGAGGGATAATAAATCAGCCATGATAGAATGGTGGAGCAGACTTGATGGGCCAAAAGGCCTGTTCCTGTGTTATATTGTTCCGAATTCTACACTGCTCTTCTGCCAAGGTGGGATTTGAACTCATGTCTCTGCATTAGTGATTTAGAGTTCTGGCTGATGTTAGAACTCAGAACATAGAATAGTACAGCACATTACAGGCCCTTCGGCCCACAATGTTGTGCCGACCCTCAAACCCTGCCTCCCATATAACCCCCCCCCCCACCTTAAATTCTTCCATATACCTGTCTAGTAGTCTCTTAAACTTCACTGGTGTATCTGCCTCCACCACTGACTCAGGCAGTGCATTCCACGCACCAACCACTCTCTGAGTGAAAAACCTTCCTCTAATATCCCCCTTGAACTTCCCTCCCCTTACCTTAAAGCCATGTCCTCTTGTACGGAGCAGTGGTGCCCTGGGGAAGAGGCGCTGGCTGTCCACTCTGTCTATTCCTCTTAATATCTTGTACACCTCTATCATGTCTCCTCTCATCCTCCTTCTCTCCAAAGAGTAAAGCCCTAGCTCCCTTAATCTCTGATCATAATCCACACTCTCTAAACCAGGCAGCATCCTGGTAAATCTCCTCTGTACCCTTTCCAATGCTTCCACATCCTTCCTATACTGAGGCGACCAGAACTGGACACAGTACTCCAAGTGTGGCCTAACTAGAGTTTTATAGAGCTGCATCATTACATTGCGTCTCTTAAACTTTATCCCTCGACTTATGAAAGCTAACACCCCATAAACTTTCTTAACTACCCTATTTACCTGTAACTTTCAGGGATCTGTGGACATGTACCCCCAGATCCCTCTGCTCCTCCACACTACCAAGTATCCCGCCATTTACTTTGTACTCTGCCTTGGAGTTTGTCCTTCCAAAGTGTACCACCTCACACTTCTCCGGGTTGAACTCCATCTGCCACTTCTCATCCTATCAATGTCTCTCTGCAATCTTCGACAATCCTCTACACTATCTACAAAACCACCAACCTTTATGTCGTCTGCAAACTTGCCAACCCACCCTTCTACCCCCACATTCAGGTTGTTAATAAAGAGCACAAAAAGTAGAGGTCCGGAAAAGAAAGAATCTCTTATATTAAAACATTTGATTGATTTATGGAATAAGATAAACGTTGATGATGAGATAAAGAAATCTTTATTAGCAAAGAGAACCCTAATTCAAAATAGACTCATTCCTTTTACAATGAATAACCAACTTTTATATAACTGGTTTCAAAAAGGGATTAGGTATATAGGTGACTGTTTTGAAGGAGGTATATTGATGTCGTTTGATCAACTAAAGAATAAATATAAAGTATCAAACAACACTCTTTTCTGTTACTTTCAATTAAGGGCTTATTTAAGAGATAAACTGGGTCAAACAATGTTAATGCCGAAGCCTAACGAAATAGAAATTTTAATTCAAAAAGGAAAAATTAAAAAATTTACTTCTTGTATGTATAATTTGATTCAAAACAGACAATTAAACAAGGAATTCATAAGTCAAGACAAAAATGGGAAACTGATTTGAATATTAAAATTGATGAAACAAGTTGGTCAAGACTATGTCTTGACAGTACGACAAATACAATAAATGTCCGACTTAGATTAGTACAATACAATTTTTTACATCAATTATATATTACACCACAAAAATTAAATAGATTAAACCCAAATTTATCTGACCAATGTTTTCGATGTAATCAAGAAATTGGTACTTTTTTACACTCTACTTGGTCTTGTTTTAAAATTCAACCATTTTGGATAAATTTAAGACTTTTATTGGAACAAATTATTGGAATACAACTTCCACATAACCCAATATTGTTTTTATTAGGCGATATTGAAGGGATAATACCGAAACCTAAATTGAATAAATATCAGGAAAAATTTATAAAAATTGCATTGGCAGTAGCCAAAAAAGCTATTGCAGTTACTTGGAAATCAGATTCATACTATGGACCGTTGGAATAATGAAATATTTAGCTGCATTCCACTTGAAACAATTACTTATAATTTAAGAAATGAATATGATATATTTTTGAAAATTTGGCACCCTTATTTACAAAAGATAGGATTAAATATATAGGTCTTTTGAAGATAAAATTATTAGCTATTTGGGGAAAAAATAAAGATATATACTAAAGCTATTTTGAACTCCATGGAGCATGTGGGGATCTTCCAATATCCAGGCAATCTTTCTTTCTTCTTTCTTTTTTTCTCTTTTTTTTTAGATATGGATGTTAAGGGGAGGGGGGAGAGCTGATATTAATTTTCATTACTCTATTATTCTATTCATTTTATGTAATTCTCTTAAAAATTTAATAAAAAATATATTTTAAAAAGAAGTAGAGGTCCCAGAACAAATCCTTGTGGGACACAACCCTCCAATCTGAATTACTCCCTCCACCATGACCCTCTGCCTTCTGCAGGCAAGCCAATTCTGAATCCACCTGGCCAAACTTCCCTGGATCCCATGCCTTCTGACTTTCTGAATAAGCCTACCATGTGGAACCTTGTCAAATGCCTTACTAAAATCCATGTAGATCACATCCACTGCACTACCCTCATCTATATGCCTGGTCACCTCCTCAAAGAACTCTATCAGGCTTGTTAGGCATGATCTGCCCTTCACAAAGCCATGCTGACTGTCCCTGATCAGACCATGATTCTCTAAATGCTCATAGATCCTATCTCTAAGAATCTTTTCCAACAGCTTTCCCACCACAGACATAAGGCTCACTGGTCTATAATTACCTGGACTATCCCTACTACCTTTTTTGAACAAGGGGACAACATTCGCCTCCCTCCAATTCTCCGGTACCATTCCCGTGGGGAACGAGGACATAAAGATCCTAGCCAGAGGTTCAGCAATCTTTTCCCTTGCCTCATGGAGCAGCCTGGGGAATATTCCGTCAGGGGACTCATCCGTCCTAATGTGTTTTAACAACTCCAACACCTCCTCTCCCTTAATATCAACATGCTCCATCAACCTCACTCATATTGTCCTCACTGTCATCAAGTTCCCTCTCAGTGATGAATACCGAAGAGAAGTATTCATAGAGGACCTCGCTCACTTCCACAGCCTCCAGGAACATCTTCCCACTTTTATCTCTAATCAGTCCTACCTTCACTCCTGTCATCCTTTTGTTCTTCACATAATTGAAGAAGGCCTTGGGGTTTTCCTTTACCCTACTCGCCAAGGCCTTCTCATGTCCCCTTCTTGCTCTTCTCAGTCCCTTCTTAAGCTCCTTTCTTGCTACCTTATATTCCTCAATAGACCCATCTGATCCTTGCTTCCTAAACCTCATGTATGCTGCCTTCTTCCACCCGACTAGATTTTCCACTTCACTTGTCACCCATGGTTCCTTCACCCTACCATTCTTTATCTTCCTCACCAGGACAAATTTATCCCTAACATCCTGCAAGAGATCCTTAAATATCAACCACATGTCCATAGTACATTTCCCTGCAAAAACATCATCCCAATTCACACCCGCAAGTTCTAGCCTTATAGCCTCATAATTTGCCCTTCCCCAATTAAAAATTTTTCTGTCCTCTCTGATTCTATCCTTTTCCATGATAATGCTAAAGGTCAGGGAGCGGTGATCACTGTCCCCCAGATGCTCATCCACTGAGAGATCTGTGACCTGACCCGGTTCGTTACCTAATACTAGATCTAGTATGGCATTCCTCCTAGTCGGCCTGTCAACATACTGTGACAGGAATCCATCCTGGACACACTTAAACTCTGCCCCATCTAAACCCTTGGAACTAATCAAGTTCCAATCAATATTAGGGAAGTTAAAGTCACCCATGATAACAACCCTGTTATTTTTGCACCTTTCCAAAATCTGCCTCCCAATCTGCTCCCTAGTATCTCTGCTGCTACCAGGGGGCCTATAGAATAACCCCAGTAGAGTAACTGCTCCCTTCCTGTTCCTGACTTCCACCCATACTGACTCAAAAGAGGATCCTGCTACATTACCCACCCTTTCTGCAGCTGTAATAGTTACTCTAATTGGTTACTCTAATTTTTGAACAACGGATCCTGTTTCTACTGTTGGTTGCAGATCAGAGTATCACACAGGAAGGTGTAAGACAAGCCAGGCAGTTAATCTGATGATACATTCTAGTTACCCCTGTAACCCCTGACCTAATACCCCTGTCACTGCACTGCATGCTAAACACTTTAAACCACTTCTTATGTTTACATTGTAAATACATGCTGGTATTTGTGTATTTATGCACATTTTATACCATATCTGTCCTAACCTCTAACTTTATTAGCATATATATATAATTTTTATATATAATTCTTTATTTTTACAATTGTTAAATGTTGATTTTTGTTGAATGTCACATTATCATGCCACAGCAAATTCCTCACTCAAGTAAATCTACACTCAGTGGCTACCTTATTAGGTGCACCTGTACACCTGCTCATAATAATCAGCCAATCATGTGGCAGCAACTCAATGTATAGAAGCATGCAGACATGGGTAAGAGGTTCAGTGTCTGTTCAGACCAAACATCAAAATAGGGAAAAATGTGATCTAAGTGACTTTGTTGGTGCCAGACGGGGTGGCTTGAGTATCTCAAAAAACTGCTGATCTCTTGGGATTTTCATGTACAACAGTCTCTAGAGTTTCCAGAGAATGGTGTGAGAAATAGAAAAAGCATCCAGTGAGCAGCAGTTCTGTGGAGAGAAATGCCTTGTTAATGAGATGCATCAGGGGAAAATGGCCAGACTGGGTCAAGTTGACATGAAGGAGACAGTAACTCAAATAAACCCATGTTACAACAGTAGTGTGCAGAAGAGTATCTCTGAATGCACAAGATGTTGAACCTTTAAATGGATGGGTTACAGCAGTAGAAGATCACAAACAAACATTCATTGGCCACTTTATTAGGTGGACATACAGGAGGTATCTAATAAAGTGACAACTGAGTGTATACAGTGACTAAAGTTGCTCCTTGATCTTGATTCTTGATCCTTACCTTCTTTCCAGTTGCACCCTCCAAAGTGATTGAGCTTTCACAAATGGCCTTTGACTGGATCAGGTCACATTTCTTCAAAGTGACCCTTGGTGGCTGTTTTTCTCTTTTCTGGAGTGCCAAAAATCCCTTCATCTTCACAAACACCGGCAGTTCCCTCTTCACCTGCTACGGAGCAACTCACCCAAAATCAATGACCAATCTGGAACAAAGCTGTGACAATAGAACAATGAAAATACCCATTATTATAACAAGCTCTGGTTAAACACCAAATGGATCTTAAGATCCTTACCCTTGCTTTCAAACCTCCCTAGAGTTATTTTTCCTCTTCATATCCAAGGATTCCCAGGAATGAAAGGGTTAACATATGAGGAGCCTTTGATTGCTCCTTTTTTTTTAGAAGCACTGCAAGGTAACAGGCCCTTCCAGCCCAACAAACTGCTCTGCCCAATTACATCCATGTGAGCAATTAACCTACTAACCCATACACCTTTGCAATGTAGTAGGAAACCAGACAACACAGAAAGAAGGTACAAACTCCTTACAGGCAGTGACGGGAATTGAACCCTGGCTGCTGGTACTGTAATAATGTGCTGCCCTGTAATCACTGGAATTTAGAAGAATGAGAGGGGATCTCATTGAAACCTATCAAATATTGAAGGAGTGGATGTGGAGAGGATCTTTCCTGTGGTGGGAGAGTCTCAGACCAGAGGGCTCAGCCTCAGAATAGAGGGTCCAGAAGAGGTTCATGAGAATCGGTTAAGGTCTGAGGAGCATTTGATGGTTCTGGACCTAATCTCACTGGAGATTAGAAGAATGAGTGGGGATCTCTTTGAAACCTGCTGTATATTGAAACGGCGGATGTGGAGAGGATGTTTCTTATACCGGGGAGTCTGGAGACGCAATGTCTGTAAGTCTGGAAGTCCAAGGTCAAGGACTGAAGGTCCTGATGCTGTCTGTCCTGGGGTTGGAGGCCTGTCTGTATGTGCGAGTGGATGGCTGGGTGGCAGAGTGAGAAAGGGGCTTATTTAGCTGTTTTTGGATTGGTTTTGTTCTGTTGATATTGTCATTGCTTCCGCTTGTGTTCTTTTGCTAAATATTGTGGACATGCTATATTGGCACCGGAATGTGTGATGACACTTAAAGGCTGCCCCCAGCACATCCTTTGGTTATATTGGTTGTTAATACAAATGAAGTATTCCATTATACATTTTGATGTACATGTGATAAATTAAAAAATCTAAATAATCTCGTCCAGTACATATAGAATCCTACAGAGTCTTATAGGATCCTGCGCATACCCAATCATCTGTCCTGTTCATCCACAAATTCACCTGTTACAGTCCTTTAGAATCCTGCACATACCCAATCCAACCCTCCCAATCATCCACAAATGCACCTGCTCCACTGCTGTTGGCCATGACATCTGATGCCAAAGCTCTAAATTCAGAAATAAACCCTCCCCCCCTCTCTGCTTTGCCTCCTCATAAAATGCTGCCTACACTAGTCACCATGAGAACCCAGCTTTACAAAATAATACTTCCAAGAAGCACTCCGGCAAGGTGAGCTGTAAAGATGGGGAATTTGAACAGAATGTTTGTAATACTTAGCAAACCAGGCAGCATCTGAGAAAGGAGAATCCAGAGGGAAAAGGACATCAGATACAGAGATACTATCAGATAGTGATGCCATTTGTGAAGTCAGTTTCAGTAGATTTTCATAAATAGCATTTAGATATTAGACACAACACACACACAATGCTGGAGGAACACAGCAGGTCAGCCAGCATCTATGGAAATGAATATACAGTCGATGTTTTGGGCCAAGACCCTACTTCAGGATTGATTAGTAATATTAGATATTATGAATTGGTCATGTATATATTAAAACATAAATATATTAGACAATATTAATTTCTGATATTAATAATTGATAATTAGAGAAGATATGCTGACACTAAGTTTATCTGCTATGAGCTCCATAATTTGAAAAGTCCTGAAGGCTTAAAGGTTTTAAGTCTCTTAAGTGACCAGACCAGAGACCAACACTGGAGGAGTGAGGCCATAAGACATAGAGACAGAATTAGGCCATTCAGCCCATCAATTCTGCTCTGCCATTTGATCATATACACATTTCTGGAAACACATCAAAACAAAAGAGATTTTGTAGGTACAGCAAACCAGAGTAAACCACACACAAAATGCCAATCAAATTCAGTTCTGATGAAGTGTCTTGGCCTGAAACGTCAGCTCTTTATTCCCCTCTATAGATGCTACCTGACCCTGTTGTGTTTCTCCAGCATTTTGTGTGTTTTCTGGAAACACAACTGGATAAAGCATTAAAGTTTTGTATGTTTTTTTTATCTCCATTCAAAATTAATGTTTTTTTTTTCAGACCAATACACCCATTCACTACCTGGCTGTCAGAGTGCCCACTCACCTGGACCAGAGAGGCAGGAACACATTATGATTAACAGGGGTGTGGACCAATTGAGAAAGGAGGCACCTTAATTCACCAATTCCCATGAAGCAGGCTGAACTTACCTGATTAAATCAGCTGCCAGGTACCAGCTGTCCAAATTTGCTCCACGCCCAAGATGGCTACAATGACCCACTGACAAAGGGAACCGTGGAGGCGGCTGGTTGCCTAGCACCCATTGTCTAGGTGCAGTGATCCTCCAGTTGTCACTACCTTCCCAACCCATTGCGGTGGGGCAAATCCTTCCCCTGTCCTAGAAGCCTGTGGGTGGCTGTCTAAGGAGACTCAATGCATTTTAACTGTTTATCCCTCTCCATGGATGCTGCCTGATCTGCTGAGGTCCTCCAGTATTTTGTGTTTGTTGCTTTGGTTTTCCAGCATCTGCAGAATCTCTTGTGTTTGTGTGACTGGTTCAAACTCAAAATGGTTTATTATCATTCTTCAGTACCTGAATGCAAAGGAGAACAAAATGATAGTTACTCTGGAAACGATGCAGCATAAACAAACCACAATAAGTCTCAAGAACACAATAAAAATTCAAATAACACAAAAAATATTTTTTTTTTAATAAATACACACAGCACACACATTTATTTATTGAGATACAGCGTGGAACATGCCCTTCCAACCCTTCGAGCTGTGCTGCACAGCAATTCCTGGACTTAATCCTAGCCTAATCATGGAACAACTTACAATGACCAACTGAACTTCCAACCTGTAGGTCTTTGGACTGTGGGAGGAAACCAGAGCACCCGGAGGAAACCTATGTGGACACAGGGGAAAGCATACAAGCTCCTTGCAGGTAGTGGTGGGAATTGAACATGGGTTGCTGGTACATAGTGTGAAGCATTGTACTAACCACAATGTTACCATGCTGCAATATATATATGGACATGGCACATGATGAATGAACATATGTGAATGATGAGTGGCAAGGCCAAGGTGTATCCCTACCAAAGGAGGCATAAGGCGCTCCTCCTCACCACAAGCCTCTAGGTCACCCTTGGGCAAGGTGTAGCACCTGCTTAGCCTCCCAATCAGGGTCACGTGAGGCCATGGGGGCAGGTGGTGGATGGTTGTATGAGCAGATGGTGGATATCACAAGTCCTGGTTATGTGACCACTGACACCAGGTAGACAACCTCTGAAGAGTATTGTTAAAGGCTGGGATCATCTGTCTTGTAAAGGCACTGCCCAGAAGAAGGCAATGGTAAACCTCTTCTGTAGAAAAACCTGCCAAGAGCAATCATGGTCATGGGGTCATAATGATGCAGTATAAACAATCCTATAAGACACAATGTTCAAGTAACTCAAACAACAGAAAATCTGCAGATGCTGAAAATCCAAGTAACACGCACAAATGCTTGAGGAACTCAGCAAGCCAGGCAGCATCCATGGAAAAGAGTGTAGTTGATGTTTTGGTCCGAAACCCTTCATCAGAGTACAATTACATTTTTTGGAAATTGGTATGGTGGGTTGGTCAGTGGTAATAGATAGGGAGGAGTGGGTGAGGGCTAACTAGAATGGTCCCCCTTTTGATGCAAAAGAATGCATTTCCCTGTATGTTTCAATGTACCTGTGACAGATAGAGCTAATAAATCTAATCTGGTGTAACTAGTCAGATTGCTCTCCATCGTACACCCAAAGAAATCTGCAGGTATACCATGATTTCATCTTGGTACCCTGGACAATATTTTATTCACACGCCAAGTGGCCTCTTCCCATGCTAAACACATCTGAAATCCCTTGAGGGTGTGGTCCTTGGGTGACCATTCACCGATTGTCCAGACTTGGCTCAAAGGTTCAAATTCAAGTCTGTTATCATCTGACTGTACAAATAGACAAACAAAACAACGTTGTGGTGGTGCTCCCTTCCGCAGGATCACATCCCCCCTCACTTTTGATGAAGGATCAGAAGTTTGGTGTAAGACAGGGAACCAGCTTGTGCCAGGTGAGGGAGAGGGGTTGGGCAGGGGGTTGAGCAGAGAGGGGAGGATGGGGAGAGATGGGAAGGAGAGAGGGGGTGGTGGCTGCAGTTGGGGGTGTGTAGGGTTGGGTGGTGAGGGAATGGAAGGTTAGGGGTCTGGAGGGGTGGGGGAGAAGGGGCAGAGGGAGAAAGGGGTGGCGGAGAGGAGGGTGGGGGATGGAGGGGGGGTGGTGGTGGGGAGAGGGGTTTAAGGGGTTGTGGGGGAGAGAGGGGATGGGATGACTGGGGTAGGAGGAGAGGTCGTGAGGGGGAAAGCACCATGTAACCCCCAGGAAGAGATCTGCGTCTCTCCACCCAGAATCTCTGCCCCTGACTGCGGCTCTCTGTTCGGAACGGCCAGGTCGAGTCTACCCCCTCCCTCCAGACCGTGTCCCCCACCCCGGTGTCCGTCCGCCTCCCGGGCGTTCCAGGCCGGTGTGTGACGCAGGGAACCGAATGGTGGCGGCTTCGGAAGGCGACGGTTGGTTCGGGTAGCGGCGGCGTTGATGGAGCCGGCTCCGCGGGACCCGCCCCAGCATGAGGCCCGAACCCAGGCTCCCGGCCGCGGCTGATACCGAGGGGCCATGCGCTGCATCTTGCGCCTTTGCCTCCTGGCCGCGCTCTTTCCCGGCTCCAGACTCGGTCCCGGCTCAGCCCTGCGAGGTGACCTCTCGGGGAGAGAGGGTGGCTGGAAGGTGGGGTCGAGGGCAGTGGCAGGTATCTCACCCTCACACCCCTGTCTCTCCATGGATTCTCTACCCCCTCCCCCACCTTCATCTCGCTTCCCAACACCAGTCAATTCCACTCCTATCTCAATCTCCCACCCCAGCCTCCACCTCCACCCCCACCCTTTCTCCCCCACAACCTCTCCTCATCTTTACCCCTCTCCCCGCTCACCCACCCCATCCAATTCCATCTCCTCCCTAACCTCTCTTTGGACTCACTACCCCACCTTGCTCTCTGTCACCCTCCCCAGCCTCTACCTTCCTCCCAATGTCTCTTCCTATCCACTCAGGTCTCTACCACACCTCCCTCATCTTTAACCCCAGTTCTTACCCCTTCAGGTCTCTACCCCACCCTAATCACAAAGCCCCATTTGTTCTCTGCCTGGAAATTTGGCCAGGTTGATTCAGAATTGTCTTGCCTGCAGAAGGCAGAGGGTCGTGGTGGAGGGAGTACATTCAGATTGGAGGGTTGTGACTAGTGGTGTCCCACAAGGATCTGTTCTGGGACCACTACTTTTCGTGATTTTTATTAACAATCTGGATGTGGGGTTAGAAGGGTGGGTTGGCAAGTTTGCAGACGACACAAAGGTTGGTGGTGTTGTAGATAGTGTAGAGGATTGTCGAAGATTGCAGAGAAACATTGATAGGATGAGAAGTGGCAGATGGAGTTCAACCCGGAGAAGTATGAGGTGGTATACTTTGGAAGGACAAACTCCAAGGCAGAGTACAAAGTAAATGGCAGGATACTTGGTAGTGTGGAGGAGCAGAGGGATCTGGGGGTACATGTCCACAGATCCCTGAAAGTTACAGGTAAATAGGGTAGTTAAGAAAGCTTATGGGGTGTTAGCTTTCATAAGTCGAGGGATAGAGTTTAAGAGACGTGATGTAATGATGCAGCTCTGTAAAACTCTAGTTAGGCCATACTTGGAGTACTGTGTCCAGTTCTGGTCGCCTCAGTATAGGAAGGATGTGGAAGCATTGGAAAGGGTACAGAGGAGATTTACCAGGATGTTGCCTGGTTTAGAGAGTGTGGATTATGATCAGAGATTAAGGGAGCTAGGGCTTTACTCTTTGGAGAGAAGGAGGATAAGAGGAGACATGATAGAGGTGTACAAGATATTAAGAGGAATAGACAGAGTGGACAGCCAGCGCCTCTTCCCCAGGGCACTACTGCTCTGTACAAGAGGACATGGCTTTAAGGTAAGGGGAGGGAAGTTCAAGGGGAATATTAGAGGGAGGTTTTTCACTCAGAGAGTGGTTGGTGCGTGGAATGCACTGCTTGAGTCAGTGGTGGAGGCAGATACACTAGTGAAGTTTAAGAGACTACTGAACAGGTTTATGGAGGAATTTAAGGTGGGGGGTTATATGGGAGGCAGGGTTTGAGGGTCGGCACAACATTGTGGGTTGAAGGGCCTGTAATGTGCTGTACTATTCTATGTTCTACCTCCTGATCTTATCTTCAGCCACAGCCCCTAGTTCTGCCTTGTATTTATCACTTGTCTTTATCCTTATGGTCTTATGTTAGACAAGGCGTCAGATGTTACTGTGAGAAGGCAAGAGAAAGGGGTTGAGAGGGGTAATAAGTCAGCCATAATGGAATTCTGCTCCTATGTATTTTGGCCTTATGGTCTCTTAGTCTCCACCCTGTTCACGCCATTCTCCCTCCAGCCCCTGCTAGATGCAGCAGGAGAGGTGGGTGGGCCAGAGATAGGCTGGGTTCCCTGGGTTGCACTCTGGTGAGGAATCACTCCAGGCAGGATCCCTGGTCACGGTTGAAAGGCGATGGATTAACGCTGGCAGACAGAAACGTGTGTAGTGGGGCTGGAGGAACTCAGTGGGTCAGGCAGCATCTGTGGAGGGGAATGAACCGTCAATGTTTCAGGCCTAGAGGCATCTGGACCAAAAGCACAAAGGGCATCAAGTTTATTATCACTGACATATTTCATGAAATTTGTTGAGTGTACAGTGTAAGATGTAAAACTTAATATAAATTACAAACATTAGTAAAGAGTGCAAACGATGAAAACAAGATAGTGTTCATGAATTCATGAACCGTTCAGAAATCTGACTGCGGAGGACAAGAATCTGTTCCTAAAACACTGAGTGTGAGTCTTCAGCTTCCTGTACTTTCTACCGGATGTTAGCAACGAGAAGAAAGCTTGTCCTGGATGATGGGATCCATCTTGTTGATGTTCTTGATGGTGGGGAAGGTTGTGTCCATGATGGCGCTGACTGAGTCTACAACTCTCTGCAGCCTTTTGTGATCTTGTGCATTGGAGGCTCCAGACTAGATGGTGATGCAACCAGTTAGAACACTGTTCACGGTTCATCTGTAGAAATTAGCGAGATTTGCGAAAAATCTATTCAACCTTTCTCTAAAGCTCAGGTCCTCAAGACCCATCTTTGTAAATGTTCTCTGCACTTTTTCAATCTTATTGATATCTTTCCTGTTGGTAGGTGACCAAGATAGCACACGATGCAAATTAGGCCTCACCAGTGTCAATAGACAATAGACAATAGGTGCAGAAGTAGACCATTCGGCCCCTCGAGTCTGCACCGCCATTCTGAGATCATGGCTGATCATTCACTATCGATACCCAGTCCTTGCCTTGTCCCCATATCCCTTGATTCCCCTATCCATCAGATATCTATCTGGCTCCTTCTTGAAAGCATCCAGAGAATTGGCCTCCACCGTCTTCCGAGGCAGTGCATTCCACACCCCCACAGCTCTCTGGGAGAAGAAGTTTTTCTTCAACTCTGTTTTAAATAACTGACCTCTTATTCTCAATCCATGCCCTCCCTATACAACTTCAACATAACATCCCAACTCCTGTATTCGATACTTTGATTTATGGAGGCCAACATGCCAAAAGCTTTCTTTACAAACCTATCTAGTTGTGATTCCACTTTCAAGTAAAGTTGCAAGAACAGTCCACAGGCTCTTCTAATCTAATATCTCGAGAGGGCGAGGTGAAAGTTGCCAGAGACTGTTCGGTAATATGGGACCTTCCCGTAAACTTTAAACCTTTGCCCAATAGAGGGTATAAAATGTAATTAAAAGTCGCTTGTTTTGCAGATCCGTATCAGAGTGAGTGCTATTATAGGAAAATCTTCTGTCACGAGAAAGCTATCTGCCAGCTGGACTTGGTGACTCAATTGTTCTACTGTCAATGTCTACCTGGATATACTGGAGATGGAATGAATACCTGCCAGGGTAAGATCACCACACTGATGGTACTCGATCTGTTTAACAGATTCATCACTTGCATGCCTGGATTAGAGAGCATGTCTTATGAGAATAGATTGAGCGAGCTAGGGTTTTTCTGTTTGGAGTGAAAGAGGTTGAGAGGTGACTTGATGGAGGTGTAGAAGATGATAGAATGATCAACCTCTCTTTGTATTATGGCTAATACAAAAAGGCATATAATTTTAAGAAGTATAGGGGGAATGTCAGAGGTAGGTTTTTAAAACATGGAACACACTGCCAGTGGTGTAGGTGGAGGCAGATGCATTAAGGACATTTAAAAAGCTCTTAGATAGGCACAAGGATGATACCCACCTCTACTATCTCCTCTGGTAGCTCATTCCATACACCCACCACCTTCTGCATGAAAAGTTTGCTTCTCCTCTTCAACTCATTGCCCACCCTCATTTCCTTCAGCCCTCACTACTGCTCAGTAAAGGGGCATACAGTTTTGAGAGAGGGGTGGAAGAGGCAAGACCAAAGAGGGATAAGAAGACAAAGCTGAAAATTTTAAAATTGGAGCATTGCTCAACCAGGGGGCCATGAGGGTCAATGAGGACTGTCTATGCAACTCGGAGTGGGTCAGACCAGGAGGCCGTGTGTGTCAGTGAGGAGTGAGTCTAGGCAACTTGGAATGGGTCGGGGAAGGGCTGCTAAGTGTTAGCTGAGCTCATGTTTGTCTCAGAAATGAGGACCCAGGTAGATGTGTGCAGCAAATCTCTAGACCGCCCTTGGGAATTCTGTGAATGAAAGGGTTAATGTTTGAGGAGTGTTTGATGGCTTTGGGCTTGTAGTCACTGGAGTTCAGAAGAATGAGGGAACTCTTAGATAGGCACATGGATGATAGAAAATTTGAGGGCTATGTGGAAACATAGGCTTAGATCGATCTTGGAGTGTAAAGCGTTGGCCAGTATTCGGGCTGAAGACCCGTATGTTCTACGTTTAGAGTAGTGGTTTCGCTCTGAAGACCTTTCATCTGGGCGTCTGACTGGCTGACCTATGGGGAACATTGACCGTTTCCTGGAGTTCAAAGAATTCAAAGCCATTCAGTAAACCTTGTTAATTTTAGTGTAAAAAATTGAAACTCCATGACGTCCGGGAGGCGATCCTCATGGTTTGATTTTGTTTTGTGTTTGTATGCAGAACCCGAGGGCTTGATCACTGTGTCTGATCTGGGAAGTTGCAACAGAACAGAAGTCCAAACTTGCCTGATAACAAAACAAGTTGGAGGAAATGTGACCTTCCGTGTGTCTGTCTCTGGTTATAATCTGGAACACATAGCTTGGTTTAAATTTTACGCTTCTCAGGGACCAATTTTTCACAGGTATACAGGCTGCAAAGGAGCAGGTGAATGAACCACACATTTATACCAACTCGTATTTGCCTTTCTCCATTTGATGGGGTGTCCCATGTAGCTTAGCGGACACAGGTCTAAAGTGAGAGAGGAGAAGTTTAATAGGAACTTGAGGGGTAAATTTTTTACTTGGGGGTGGTCAGCGTATGGAACAAGCTGAGGGAGTGGTTGAGACAGGTGCATAGATTTGTCGTCTGTTGTATCTGACAATGGCAGCTGAGACCTGTGTGGGAGAGATTTAAAAGTGGAAAAGCCATTGCACTGAGGCAGTTCCACTCCCTTGAACTCGGATGTCTGGATCCAGATGTCTGCTTTCCTGACTTTTGGATCTCACTGTAGATCTCATCCACCTTGTCCGCTGGAGCTGTTTTAACATACTAGGACAGGCATGTCCCTGTCTCACAAGGTTATGAGGTCTGCCGGCTGCCCTCACCTGATTTGGTCTGCCTGTCGAAGCGGTGTACTGGGGTATGGCCGCTGTCGCATGCAAACAGCTGCTTGGAGCCACAGACGAGAGCTGAGTGTCTGGTGGGGTCCAAAGGTGAGTGAGATGCCCCAGACTGGACATGATAAGCCCCTTCACTGGGGTGATGTCCCTCCCTGGACACCCCATAGACCTTTGTAAGGACAATAACACTGTTTAAAAGACAGTTGGACTGGTATATGGATAGGAAAGGTTTGAGGGATGTGGGCCAAATATGTGGAAATGAGACTGGTTTAGATGGGAGCCTCAGTTAGCATGAACAGATTAGGCCAAATGGCTTGATGCTGTAGGACTCAATAACACTAGTCAATTCATACTCTTGTGCAAAGTCTTCTCTCTTTGATAATGAGGCTGTGACAAGATACAATCTTAATAAGCAACACGATAGCCAAAAACCATTTCTATAATCATTAGAAAGCAAAAGCTACAGATGCCGTAAATCTGGAATAAAAATACTCAGCAGGTCAGCACCTGTGGAGAGAATTGGAGTTAATGTTTGGGGTCACTGACCCTTCTTACTGGTTTGTGAACCAGCCCTCGTCCACGCTGGTCTGCCACTCTGATACCCAACCACATAGGTCCCATGTCTGAGTCACTGGCCTTCAAACACGGGAATGGAGGCTTAGGCTCCAGCCCGACCTCTAATTCCCCCACAACTTCATCCCTAAGCTCTAATCTGTCCCCAAACTCTCCTCTCTGTCCCCAAAACCATCACTAGGGACCTAAAAATAAACAATAAAGAAAACTATATCTGAGCTGCTACATTGGTAGAGACTGCAGCTCAGCACCATCTTGAAATGATTGTTAATGTAAACGATGCATTTCACTGTATGTTGTGATTTACACGTGCTAAATAAACTTCAATCTTGAATGTTCAAACTGATCCATTATGAAGTGTTCTAATAGTGCACACTCTGATGGGTTTATTTGCAAGTGATACAGATTAGTCTCTTTAGTTTACCTTATGGCCTCTGGTTAAGGATACTCTCACATAGAGAAAGGGTATTCAGAAACAGAGTTAGGTTTAGTATCACTGACATATACTCAGTGGCCACTTTATTAGGTGCTCCTGTACACCAGCTCATTAATAGAAGTTTGTGAAAATTCAGCATGACATCTAAAGCTGACAAACTTCTACAGATATGTGGTGGGGAGTATATTGACTGGTTGCATCACAGCCTGGTATGGAAATAACAATGGCCTTTAACAGAAAATCCTACAAAAAGTAGTGGATTTGGCCCAGTCCATCACGGGTAAAGCCCTCCGATCATTGAGCACATCTACATGAAACACTATTACAGGACAGTAGGACCCATTATCAGGGACCCCATGACCCAGGGCATGATTTCTTCTCACTGCTACCATCAGGAAGAAGGTACAGGAGCCTCAGGACCCACACCACCAGGTTCAGGAACAGTTATTGCCCCTCAACTGTTAGGCTCTTGAACCAAGGGGAATAACTTCACTCACCCTCCATCATTGAACTGTTCCCACAATCTATGGAGTCACTTTCTAGGACTTTTCACCTCAAGTTCTCAAAATTTATTGCTTAATTATGTATAATTATAGCTTTCTTTTGTATTTGCACAGTTTGTTATCTTTTGCACATCGGTTGTTGGTCAATCCTATTCTTGTGCATTCTGCATATGCCTGAAAGAAGATGAACCTCAGGGTTGTATATGGTGATGTACTGTGTATGTACTTTGATAATAAATTGACTTTGAACTTTGGCAGCAACTCAATGCATAAAAGCAGCAGACATGGTCAATAGGTTCAGATGTTGTTCAGACCAAACATCAGAATGGGGAAGAAATGTGATCTAAGTGATTTTGATCCTAGAATTATTGTTGATGCCAGACAGGGTGCTTTGAATACCTCAGAAACTACTGACCTCCTGGGATTTTTATGCACAACAGTCTCTAGAGTTTACAGAGAATGATGCAAAAAACAAAAAAAAAAATCTGATGAGTGGCATTTCTGTGGGCAAAAATGCCTTGTTAATGAGAGAGGTCAGAGGAGAATGGCCAGACTGTTTGAAGCTGACAGGAAGGTGACAGTAACTCGGATAACAACAGGATGTGCAGAAGAGCATCTCTGATCACACAATACATCAACCTTTCCCTATAACTTAGGTACTTAAGTGTTGGCAGTAACCTTGGAAATTTTCTTTGTACACTTTCAATCTTAGTGATATCGTTCCTGTAGGTAAGTGACCAGAACAGTACAATACTCCAGATTAGGCCTCACCAAAGTCTTAGACCACAAAACCATAAGAATTAGGCAATTAGACCCACCAGATCTGCTCTGCCATTTTATCATGGCTAATCCATTTCCCTCTCAGTCCCCTCTCCCCATAACCTTTCACACCCTGACAAATCAAGAACCTATCAACCTCCGCCTCATTGTATTCCATTCCCACCTCTTTGCCCATTGTCCTAATGTCAAAGTCTTCTGCAGTCTCTCTGCTTCCTCAAAGCTACCTGTCACTCCACCTATCTTAATATCATCCACAAGCTTGCCCACAAAGCCATCACCTTCGTCATTCAAATCATTAACATACAACAAGAAAAGAAGCAGTCCTAATACAGACCCCTGTGGAATACCACTGGTCACCAGCAGCAATCCAAAAAGGATCTCTTTATTCCCATTCTTTGCCTCCTGCCAATCAGCCAATGCCCTACCTATGCTAGTATCTTTCCCGGGTTCTTGTTTAGCAGCGTCTTGCATGGCATTCTTGTCAAGGGCTTTCTGAAAATCCAAGTACACAACATCCACTGATTCTCTATCCTACTTGTTATTCCTTCAAAGAATTTCAACAGATTTTTCAGACAAGATTGCTCCTTAAGGAAACCATGCTGACTATGGCCTATTTTGTCATTGGCCTCTTAGTATTCTGAAATTATTCTTAATAATCAACAAAGCTAAATCTTGTGACATAACGGACAGCAGAGCTTTGCTTCCAGATGAGCCCAATGCTTTCTATGCTCACTTTGACCATCAGAAAAGGGAGGAACCATCGCGTACCCCCATGTCACTCGATGATCCTTTGGTCTCAGTATTTGAAGATGACATGCGGGCTGCCTTCAAGAGAGTGAATTCAAGGAAAGCATCCGGTCCAGATGGAGTACCTGGCCTAGTACTGAAGACCAGCTGGCTGGTGTATTCACAGATATCTTCAACCTCTTGTTCCAGCAGCGTGTGTTACCCACCTACTTCAAGCAGGCTTCAATCGTACTGGTTCCCAAGAAAAGCATGGCAACCTGTCTAAATGACTATTACCCAGTGACACGTACATCCACAGGGATTTAAAAATAAAAAAAATCTGGATTGGTATATGGACAGGAAAGGAATGGAGGGTTATGGGCTAAGTGCAGGTAGGTGGGACTAGGTGAGAGTAAGCATTCGGCACGGACTAGAAGGGCCGGGATGGCCTGTTTCCGTGCTGTAATTGTTATATGGTTATAAAGTGTTTTGAGAGCTCCTGTCTGAATGGTGACTTGGATTCACTCCAGTTTGCCTACTGAAGCAATAGGTCTATAGCAGATGCTATCCTGTTGGCTTTTCTCGCAACCCTGAACATCTGGACAGCAAAGGTATATATTTTAGGATGCTCTTTATTGATTGCAGCTTGGCATTTAACACCATCAACTATCAATACCCCCTTGTGCAATCGGATCCTGGATTTCCTCATCTGTAGACCCCAGTCAGTTTGGATTGGCAAAAAGATCTCCTCCACAATCTCCATCGGCACAGGAGTGCTGCAGGGATGTGTACTTAGCCCCCTGCTCTATTCGGTTTACATCTATGATTGTAGCTAAGTACAGTTCCAACACCATATACAAATTTGATGACAGCACAACTTTTGTGGACTGTATCAAAGATGGTGATGAATCAGCATACAGGAGAGTGATCGAAAACTTGGCTGAATGGCGTAATAACAACAACTTCTCACTCAATGTCAAGAAGACCAAGGAACTGATTGTAGACATCAGGAGAGAGAAACCAGAGGTCCATGAGCCAGTAATCATCAGAGGATATGAGGTGAAAATGGTCAGTAACTTTCAATTCCTGCCACTATTTAAGATGACCTGTCCTGGATCCATTATATAAATATTGTGAAAAAAGCAAAACAGTGCATCTACTTCCTCAGGCATCTGTGGAGATTCGGCATGTCATCAAAAACCTTGGCAAACTTCTCTAGACATGTGGTGGAAAGTTTGCTGACTGGCTGCATTACGGCCTGGTATGGGAACACCGATGCCTTTGAGTGGAAAATCCTACAAAAAGTAGTGGATTCAGCCCAGAACATCACGGGTAAAAACCCTCCCAACCTTTGAACACATCTACTTGAAACATTGCCAAAGAAAAGCAGCATCCATTATCAAAGACTCTCACCACCCAGTCTATGCTGTTTTCTCACTGTTGCCATCAGGTAGAAGGTACAGGTGCCTCAGGACTCAGACCACCAGGTTCAAAAGCATTTACCTCAGCCATCAGACTGTTGAACAAAAGGGGATAGCTACACTCATTTAAGGTCTCTGTTTTACTGTTATTTCAAGCTCATTATTTATTACTATTTATTTATAACTGCATTTACACAGTTTGTTCACAGTTAACAGTTCCTGATGTTTATAGTTTACAGTTACTGTTCTATAGATTTGCTAAGTATGCCTGCAGAAAAAAAATCTCAAGATTGTATGTGGTGATGTATATGTACTCTGATAATAAATTTTACTTTGAACCTTGACTCCAACATCATCCCAACCACTGAGGTCAGGCTAATTGGTGTGTAATTTCCTTTCTTCTGCCTCCCTCCTATCTTGAAGAGTGGAGTGACATTTTCAATTTTCCAGTCCTCCAGAAGCATGCCAGAATCCATTGATTCTTGAAAGATCATTCCTAAACCTCCACAATCTCTTCAGTTAATTCTTTTAGATCCCTGGGGTATATTTCATCGAGTCCAGGTGATTTATCTATCTTCAGACCTTTCAGTTTACCAAGCACCATCACCTTAGTAGTGGCAATTTCACACACTTCTTCTCCTTGACACTCTTGAATCTACGGCATACTACTAGTATCTTCCACAGTGGAGACTGATGCAAAATACTTATTCAGTTCGACGGCCATTTCATTGTCCCTCATTACTAGCTCTTGTGGCATTTTCAAGTGATGCGTTATCTACTCTCATCTCTCTTAGACTCCTTATATATCTGAAAATAACTTTTGGTAGCATTTTTGATATTGGCTAGCTTCTCTTCATATTTCATTTGCCCTCCTTATGTTTTTAAGTTGCCTTCTGTTGAGTGTAAAAAATTTCCCAATCTTCTAACTTCTCACTAATTTTTGCTTTATTATATGCCCTTCAAAATATACAGCTTCAACATAACATCACAACTTATTTACTCAATATTTTGATTAATGAAGGCCAATGTGCCGAAAGCTCTCTTTACAACCCTTTTTCCTTGTACTTTTTCAATCTTATTAAAATGAAAAATTTTTGGAAGACTTGAGACAAACTTGTTTGTAGCCTGATGCAAAAGTGGCAGAAAATTAGAGGAATTAAGAGACCAAGCTCCTATTAACTTGGTTAGCTACACCATCTGGGTGTTACCCAGCGCATCCACAAGACTCTGTGAAGCTACGAAGCAGAGTGAGGCTGAGCTGTGTCCTGTCGGCATGCAGACCGGAGCTTGGGACATGAACCCCTGTCACTACATCCAAAAGCAGGATGTGTGGGACTGGAGCCTTGTCTGGTGCCAGCAACAGGCACTGTGACCAAGGCAAAAATCAGAACCATTCTGTTTGGTTTAGATGCTACTCATCAGGGCTAATCTGGAGAGATGAAAATAAATTGACAGAAAGGAAGTAAATGGTCCAGTGATCAGCCTTTGCAGCAGAGTACCATGGAGAGCATTCTAACTGGCTGCATCACCATCTGGTATGGCACGCAATATCAAAATAAGCTGTAGAAAGTTGTAAACTCAGCCAGTTCCATCACAGGCTCCAGCTTCCACAGCACCACGGATACGTTCTAAAGGCGATGCCTCAAAAAGATGACATCTGTCATTAAGGACCTCCATCACCCAGGACATGGTTTCTTCTCGTTGCTACCATCAGAGAGGATGGACAAGAACCTGAAGACCCACACTTAGCATTTCAGCAAAAGCTTCTTCCTCTCCACCATCAGATTTCTGAATGGACAATGAACACTACCCCATTATTTTTGCACTGCTTATTTAATTTTTTAAAAATATATTTATTGTAATTTATAGTTTAAAAATATATATTGCAATGCACTGCTGCTGCAAAACAACATATTTCAGAAGATAGTACATGCCAGTGATAGTAAACCCAATTCTGATGTTGTGAGATAATGGTGATGAGGCAGGGGTAGAGTGGGGAGAGAGAGGATCACTAAAGGGCCAAGGATCAAGGCTAACTTTATTCACCATGTACATTGACATGTATTAGGAATTTACTGTGGTGTGTTAGTCAGGGCATGACATGCAACAAAAACATAGCATAAATATAAATACATAAGATAGCTTATACGATTTGATGTCTATAAAGTGATGCTAAGCACAGGAGTGTCTGTAGAAGTTGACTGACAGGAATTAGTAAAGATATGATGGAGTTAGTGGGTGGAAGTGTTAATCAGTCTTACTGCTTGGGGGAAGTAACTGTTTTTTGAGTCTGGTGGTCCTGGTGTGGATGCTATGGAGCCTCCTCCCTGATGGGAGTGGGACAAACAGTCCATGAGCAGGGTGGGTGGGATTCTTCATGATGTTACTGGTCTTTTCCTGGCACCTTTCTGTATATATGTCCTTGCTGGTACCGGTGATGCGTTGGGCAGGTTTGAGCACCCATTGTCGAGTATTCCTGTCCTCCACAGTGCAGTTCCCATACCACGCAGCGATGCAGCATGTTAGGATGCTCTCCACTGCACATCTGTAGAATGACAATAGTATAGATGTGCATAGTCCAGCTCTCTTTAGCCTTTTAAGAAAGTAGAGGCATCGGTGAGCTTTCTTGACTGCATAGGATGTGTTCTGGGTCCAAGAGGGGTTGTGTGTGATGTGCAATCCCAGGAGTTTGAAACTAGTTGTAGTTTCCGCTGCTGTGAAGAGGTGGAGTGTGAGTGTTGCATGTTTTCCTGAAGTGAATAACCATTTCCTTTGTTTTGTTGATATTGAAGAGGAGGTTATTTGCCTGGCACTAATCTTTCAAGCTGTTCCACCTCCTCTCTGTAGGCTGTCTCATCATTGTTGGTGATGAGTCCCACCACTGTTGTCATCATTGTTGGTGATGTAATTGCTTGAGTGTTTGGTTTTGCAGTCATGAGGGAACAGAATGTACAGAAATGGGGCTCAGTACACTGCTCTTGAGGGAGTCTGTGTTGAGAACAATGAGAGGGAGGAGTGGTTGTGCATCTTGACTTCTGAGGTCTGTTAAGTCCAGCACTCAGTTGCACAGTGGTGTATTCAGACTGAGGAGTAGGAGTTTGTTCACTAAGGTCTGTGGGACAATAGTATTGAGTGCCGAACTGAAATCCAGAAACAGCATTCTGACATGTCCTTGTTTTCTAAGTATAGAGGCCAGGTGAATGACAGATAACATTTAACAATGATGAAGGTAAAGAAGTATAGTATATAAAAATAACATTAGAGGTTAAAATACAGATATGGAATGAAATGCACAGAAATAAATACCAGCATGTATTTACAATGTAAAGAGCACTATAACAAGTGGTTTAAAGTGTTTACAGTGATAGGGGTATTAGATTGGGGGGGGGGGGGGGGGGTTAACCAGAACTTCCTGGGGAAAGAAACTTTTAAGCTCACACAAAGTACACTGCAGATGCTGTGGTCAAATCATGTACAAACAAGCTGGATGAACTCAGCAGATTGGGCAGCATCCGTTGAAATGAGCGGTCAACGTTTCAGGCCGGAACCCTTCATCAGGTCTGAAGAAGGAGGGGCAGGGGCCCTATAAAGAAGGTGGGGGGAGGGTGGAAGGTGTCAGTGAAATACCAATCAGAGGAAAGATCAAGGGGTGGGGGAGGGGAAGCAGGGAGGGGACAGGCAGGAGAGGTGAAGAAGGAATGTAAGGGGAAAGCACTATGGGTAGTAGAAGAAGGCAGAATCATGAGAGGTGATAGGCAGCTGGAAGAGGAGGCAGAATGAAAGTGGGACGGAGGAAGGGAGAGGGAGGGAATTACCGGAAGTTGGAGAATTCGATGTTCATACCAAGGGGCTGCAGACTACCCAGACGGTATATGAGGTGTTGCTCCTCCAACCTGAGTTTGGCCTCATCATGGCAGTAGAGGAGGCCATGTATGGACATATCCAAATGGGAATGTGAAGCAGAGTTGAAGTGGGTGGCAATTGGGAGATCCTGTCTGTTGTGGTGGACGGAGCAGAGATGATCACGAAGCGGTTCCCCAATCTGCATCGGATCTCGCCGATGTGGAGGAGGCCGCACCGGGAGAACTGGAAGCAATAGTTGACCCCAACGGACTCACAAGTGAAGTGTTGCCTCACCTGGAAGGACTGTTTGGGGTCCTGAATGGTGGTAAGAGAGGAGGTGTAGGGACAGGTGTAGCACTTATGCTTGCAGGGATAAGTACCAGCTGGGACTTTCACTCTGCCTCCTCTTCCAGCTACCTATCACCTCTCTCATGATTCTGCCTTCTTCTATGGCCCATTGTGCCTTCCCCTTACATTCCTTCTTCACCTCTCCCGCCTATCCCCTCCCTGCTTCCCCTCCCCGCTTCCTCTCCCCCACCCCTTGATCTTTCCTCTGGTTTTTCACTGGCACCTTCCACCCTCCCCCCACCTTCTTTAAAGGGCCCCTGCCCCTCCTCCTTCAGTCCTGACGAAGGGTCCCGGCCTGAAACATTGACTGCTCATTTCAACGGATGCTGCCCGATCTGCTGAGTTCATCCAGCTTCTTTGTACATGTAAACTTTTAAGCTGGTGTGAAGTGTTTGTTTTAATAGCCCTAGAGCATTTTCTAGAAGGGAGCTTTTAGAAAAGGGAGTTTGCAGGTTGGTAGTGTTTGCAATAATTTTTCCTGCCCACTTCTTTGTCCTGAATATATGCAGTGATGGTAGACTGCAGACAAAGACCTTTTCTACTGATCTGACAACTTGCTGTAGTTTTTGTTTACTATGGGAGGATGCTGCACCAAACCAGACAGTAATGGCTGATGTGAGGATGCTCTCTAGGATGACAGTGTAGAATTGTACCAGGATGTTCTGGGGAAGATGGGACAAGGTGAAAGATTCAGATAAAGCAATATCTATGTTCGCTCACTGGTGGAATTAGTGGCTGAAGTGAAAACCTTTTCAAGATTTAACCAGTTCAGTAATGGAAGGAAAGATTTTAGTGGGTGGGTGAGAGACCAGACCCACACAACTTGGGTAGACCAAGTGGCTTGTTGCTGGGATGTATTTTTGACGCTGACCAATTTTTCCCACAGTTACAGGAGAAGACTGACTCCTCCCGCTGAACCGCTTCCAGGGATCGCGCTGAAGAACCAGAACGTGGCCATGCAGCTGGACAACATCAGTGAGGACGATTTCTACCCCAACAGGTTCTGGGTCGAGTTTGAATCCGAGATTTTCAAACAGATGGACAGTGCTACAGAACCGTATGATGATGCCCCATTTGATTTACTGAATCCCACACGGATACGGTATTACTTCATTCTTGATAGCCCTCCAATTGGTAAGAACATTTCTGTCCCAACCCACATGCAACAAGATCAAATTCGTTTAATTGACAGAATGAGAATCAGGTTTAATATCACTGGCATTTGTTGTTTTGTAGCAGCGGTGCTTTGCAGTATATAATAATAATTTTAAAAAAACTATAAATTGCATTCAGAAGTATATATAAAATGAAATTAAATAGTAGTGGTGAGGTGGTGTTCATGGGTTCATTGTCCATTCAGAAATCTGAGAGCAGTGGGGAAGAAGCTGTTCCTGAAACACTGAGTGTGGATTTTCAGGCTCCTGTACCTCTTTCCTTGTTGGTTGTATTGAGAAGAGGGCATGTCCTGGGTGATAAGGGTCCTTAATGGTGGATGCTGCCTTTTTTGGGAATCGCCTTTTGAAGATGACCTCAGTGCTTGGGAGGCTAGTGTCCATGATGGAGCTGGCTGAATTTGCAACTCTCTGCAGCTTTTTCCAGTCCTGTGTAGCGTCTTCTCCTACCAGATGGTATTGTAATGCAGCCAGTTAGAATGCTCCCCACAGTACATCTGCAGAAATTTGTGAATGTCTTTGGTGACACACCCAATCTCCTCAAATTCCTAATGAAATATAGCCGCTATCATGCCCAGATATTGACACCCAGGAACTTGAAACTGCTCTCCCTTTCCACTGCTGAACCCTCGATGAGAACTGGTGTGTGTTCCTTCAAGTTACTCTTCCTGAAGTCCACAATCAATTCTTTAGTCAGACTGCATTTCAAGTTCATGTTTAATTGATATTCAACCATAGACATATAACAGCTAAATGAAACAACATTCCACTGGGGCCATGGTGAAAAACACAGTGCATACAGTCACACCCAGCACATATGGTTACAATAACACATACAGTCACAATATCATATTAGCCCAAGTCTCTGAGTGATACGGTCTGAAGATTGAAGCCGCATGGGATCAGACTTAGCAACCAAAGTAGAGCTGTGCATAACTGAGGAGACCTGAGAAACATTGAATACAGAGGAGGAAACAAAACCCTGTTGTAATTTTAGCAGAATTTTAAATACTTTTCAAATTATTTTTACGGTATTTAAAAGAAATGCACCAGTTTATCAGCTCACTATGTCTGTCATTTCTGAACTTTCCAGCAAACTTACTCCCAGAGTCTGTGAAAAGCTGCTCTGTTCATTTCCCTGTCTCTCAACGTCTGACTCAGAATCACTGACTCTGTTGGGGTCATCTATTGAATCTGATGCTTGTGATGCTGAGACCCAACACAAATTGGGAGACCGCTTTGTCGAGCACCACTGCTCCATCTGCAGAAAATGGGATTTGATGATGGCCAGACATTTTAATTCCTATCCCCATTGCCATTCCAACATGATCTCCTCTTCTGCCATGATGAGGTCACTCTCAGGTTGGAGGAGCAGCACCTCATATTCTGTCTAGGTAGCCTCCAGTCTGAAGGCATGAACATCGATTTCTCCAGCTTTCTGTAATTTTCCACCCTCCCCCTTCCCTTTACTTCTATTCCCCACTCTGGGCTCTTACCTCTTCTCATTGCCTATCACCTCCCCCTGTCCCCCTTTTCCCTTTCTCCCATCAGATAGTCCTCACTGACCCACACAGCCTCCTGGTTGAACAATACCCCAATTTAAAAATTTTTACCCTTGACTTTTTAATCCATCTTTGGCCTTGCCTCTTCCACCCCCTCTCTCCAACCTGTATGAAACAGTAGTTAGGGCTGAGGGAAATGAGGGTGGGGAATGAGTTGGAGAAGGAGAAGCACACTTTTCATGCAGAGGGTGGTGATTCATGGTATGAGCTACCAGAGATAGTGGATGAGTCAGGAAACATCCATGAGCCTATCTAAGAGTTTTAAAAAATGTTCCTAATGTATCTGTCTCTACCACCACCCCTGACAGAACATTCTATGTACCCACCAATACGTGTGAAAAACCTACCTCTGACACTCCCTCCTGTACTCTTAAAATTATGCCTTCTTCTATTAGCTATTTGTGCCCTCTGAAAAAAGTCTCTGACTGAACACTCTACCTTTAAAATATAGAACATTACAGCACATTGCAGGCCTTTTGACCCATGTTGTTGTACCAACACTTTAACTACACCAAGATAAATTTAACTCTTCCCTTCTACACAGCCCTCTATTTTTCTATCATCCACATGCTTACCTCAGAGTTTCTTAAATGTCCCTAATATATCTGTCTCTACCACCACCCCTGGCAGGGCATTCCACACATCCGCTACTCTCTGTAAACAATTTACCTCTGACATCCCCTAATACTTTTCTCCAACCACGTTAAAGTTAAGCCTCCTCGTATTAATCTTTTCTACCAATGGGAAAAAAGTCTTTGATTGTCCACTCAATTAATGCCTCTTATCATCTTGTACACCTCTATCAAGTCACCTCTCACCCTCCTTCACTCCAAAGAGGAAAAACCCCAACTCAATCAATCTATCCTCTCAAGACCTGTTCTCTAATCCAGGCAGCAGAGAAATTTTGTGTTGCAATGCAATTACCTCTACATCTCTCTAATCCGGACACAATCCTGGTAAACCAAACATGAGAAAATCTGCAGATGCTGGAAATCCAGAGCAACACACACAGAATGCTGCAGAATTTCAGTGAGGTAGGCAGCATCTTTGAAAAAGAGTAAACAGTTGACATTTTGGGTCTTGGCCTGAAATGTTGACTGTATACTCTTTTCCATAGGTGCTGCTGGCCTGCTGAGTTCCTCCAGGATTTTATGTGTGTTGTTCAGTGTCCTAGTAAATCTTGGTTTAAGGGATTTAAAGTGATCTGATTGAGCTTATTTACATCTGTCTTGCTGGAGGGATGGGTGGTGTGAAATATCTGGTGGTATACATGTCTTACGAAGGCTTACTTCTTGTCCTTTAGATATTGGAGAATATTTAGTAGGAGATAAAATCCAAATGCACATAACACCCTACATGGCAATTTCCGAGACTGCGTTTGTTCGATGGTTTCTGGAGCCCTCAGAACTCTCAGAGTCTGGGGAAAATATCACCATATTAACCGAGGGAGCAGAGGGCATTTTAATTAATGGGATCAGGTAAGGCTTACTGAAGGTGTGGTTGGTTGTTCGTCAGTGAAACCTGTGCGGGAGAGTTTTTAAAGTGGAAAAGCTATTGAGCTGGGGCAGTTTCACTCTCTCGACCTCAGAAATCCAGGTCCGATGGTACAAGTAAACAAAACAATAATAATATTGCCTGAGTCCTTGAATGTCATCTCTTGTAGATTGATGGTGCATAGATGTTCTGGAGCCATGTTTCTACAAGAACAAGCCCATAGCAGTTCCTTATATCATGCAGCACAGCTGCAAACGAATGAAACCCAGCTTGTCTTGCACCAAGGACAGCACCGATGGGAGGGACTGTGCCCCACTCAGCACAAAATCCAGTGGCGTACAGCCAGCTCTGGCACTTCCTTCCTCAGTGGCTGCAACAGGCAGCCTTGAGGCTTGAATGAGGCCTGGTCCATGACATTTACTCTTACACTTTAAATTTTCAGAGTTGAGAAGAAACGTGTCAGTTGTATGCCAGAGTAACAAAGACAAAACGCTGGAGGAGCGCAGGAAATTACGCAGCATCAATGATCAAATGCAGGGGCATAAACTATAGACATTTCGAGCTGAGACCCTTTGTCAGGACTGGAAAAGAAGAGAATAACTGGATGGGGGAGGAGGATGAAGTAAGAAGCTGGGAGGTGGTTGGTTGAAAATGTAAAGGGCTGGAGAAGGAGGAATCTGATAGGAGAGGAAAGTGGACCCTGGGAGAAAGAGAAGGAGGTGATAGACAGATGAGGAGAAGAGTAAGGGGTGTTAGGGCAGTTGGAGTTGTATCACTGAAGTGGCCTGATTTAAGATGTGACACAGTCTATGGACAGAACTGATAGAGGTTTATAAGATTATGAGAGGCATAGCTAGATCTTTAAACTGTATCTTTTTCCCAGGGTTGAAATGTCTAATACCAGAGGATGTGCTTTTGAGGTGAGAAGGGGTCATTTCAAAGGAGATGTGAGGGGCAAGTTTTTTACACAGAGTGGTGAGTGCCTGGAATGCGCTGCCTGGGGTGATGGTAGAGGCAGAAACATTAGAGACTTTTAAGAGACGTTTAGATAGGCACATGAATATGAGGAGAGATATGGACATTGTCCAGAAGAGACAAAGGAGATTAATTTAGTTCACTATTTCATGACTAATTTAATTGCTTCATCACAACATTGTGGGCCAAAGGGTCTGTTCCTGTGCGGTACTGATCTATGTTCCAGAACTGATGGGGGAGCATGTTCTATTGCAATCTTATTAGGACCTTAGTCGATCAGAAAGTAAATGTCACGAGAAAGTACAAAGCCTCTGCTCAGTGTATAACTGCATCTCCAGACTCCTGGAGAAACCTCTTTCATGCTGACAAGTGGCTAATGGGAGATTGTGATTTAATCTGAATAAATGTTTCATGGAATTTAACAAAGTCAGTCTAAAGTTATTAACAAAATATGTATATGTCACCATACATTTTATTTTATTTACTTAGAGATACAGCACAGTAACAGGCCCTTCTGGCCCAACACACTCACACTGCCCAGTTACACCCATGTGAGCAAATAACCAACCCATCTGTGCGTCTTTGAAGTGTGGGAAGAATCCAGAGCCCTCGGAGGAAACCCACAAACTCCTTACAGACTGTGGTGGGAATTGAACCTGGGCCGCTGGCACTGTAATAGTGTTGTGCTAACTACTGTGCTACCATGCCACCCAACATGCTACCCTGAGATTCATTTTCTTACGGGTATTTACAGGAAAAGAACAAATTAGAATCAAACTTATGAAAATCTAAACATAAACTAAGACTGACAGGCAACTAATGTGCAAAAGAAGACAAATAATAATAATGAAAATATGAGTTGTAGGGTCCTTGAAAGTGGGTCTGTAGGTTGTGGAATAAGTTCAGAGTTGTGAGTGAAGTTATCCACGCTGTTTAAGGAATTGATGGTTGAGGGGTAATAACTGTTCCTGAACCTGGTGGTGTGGAACCTGATGGTTGAGGGGTAATAACTGTTCCTGAACTTGGTGGTGTGGGATCTGATGGTTGAGGGGTAATAACTGTTCCTGAACATGGTGGTGTGGGATCTGATGGTTGAGGGGTAATAACTGTTCCTGAACATGGTGGTGTGGGATCTGATGGTTGAGGGGTAATAACTGTTCCTGAACCTGGTGATATGGGACCTGATGGTTGAAGGGTTAAACTGTTCCTGAACCTGGTGGTGTGGGACCTGGTGGTTGAAGGGTTAAACTGTTCCTGAACCTGGTGGTGTGGGACCTGGGAAGTGTGAGGTTTCCTGTGGAGCTTTGAAGAAGCCTGTTTGCTGATGGGAAGAGTTTAATCATGACCTTGCTCTTCTATCCTGTGTTTCAGCCTGTGGGACAAGTGTCTTAATCACTTTATCCACCCAATATTTGCTGCAATCTTCAGAGATGACCTATGTATCTCACCAATATCACAGCCCTCAACATGTTGCTTACTTTTTGCTCTTAATATTATTTATAATTTTCAGGGACGAAGAATTTGGCCACATCCGAGCTGTTGTTTATGATTTTACAAAGGAAATACCGGGGAAGGTGGCTGTAGGACAAAGGCTGTTTGATATTCGGAAAGGTATGGAAAACCATTTCCATTCCCAATCAGTTCCGCATTTCTTCCTAACGGGGCTGTGTATGCTGTGTGATTCACAGGACAAGGAGAGTGGAAGAGCTAATTTTACACTTTACACTTCATTATTTTGACTATAATATACTGCATATTTCAGTAGTAGTGGTGTGATCACTTGAGGTGAATGTGATGTTCTCTGTAGTAGTTGTTAATTGGTGGGTCCTCAGGTCACTGTAGAGGCCGATCTGTGATCCACATATACTGGTGTAGTGTGGGCAAGAGTAGCTGGTGGTTGGGTCATTTGGTTGTTCAGCCTCTCCTTTTGCTGCTGCTGCTTGTTCTCTGTGGCACACTGGAGGTCGCTCTCATTTAGCGCAGCTCCCGCATGACCTCCATGCTCTTCTATCCTGCTATCCTTGCTCTTCTCTCTGTTAGATTATGTATTGCATTGAACTGCTGCTGCTAAGTTATCAAATTTCACATCAGATGCTGGTGATAATAAACCTGATTCTGATTCTGAACAGTTGTCTTCCCAGTTTTCAGATGTCATGTTGAATTCCTCCAGGCTGAATTTGAAATGTTTCCTTTGCCCTCCAGAGGCTGGCTGACTTTCCTTCAACTGGAAGCTTCGTTGATTTATTCACTGTCCTTCCATCTGCATGTCTACTGGACCTACTCTGGTCAGCCCCCTCACAATTTTCATAAAACACTGAGTCCTGTTCACGCCCCTGAACATTCCACCATGAATACTAATCTACATTCTGTCTTAACTCTGTTCACAGACTCACTACTCACTGATATCCTCCAGTCCTACAACTCACTGGGGGTGCCATGGTAGCAGAATGGTTAGCACAACGCTTTATGGAACCAGAGACATGGGTTCAGTTGTCACCACTGTCCGTGGGTTTGTATGTTCTCCCTTTGACTGGATGAGTTTCCTCCGGGTGCTCCGGTTTCATCCTGCATTGCAAAGACTTACTTGTTAAGATTAGTGAGTTGTGGGTATTGCTGTGTTGGCATCGTAATAATGGTGACGCCTGTGGGCTGCCCAGTACATCATAGAACATTGCAGCACAGTACAAGCCCTTCGCCCACAATGTTGTGCCGACCTTTTAACCTACTCTAAGATCAATCTAACTCTTCTCTCCCACATAGTCCTTCATTTTTCTATAATCCATTTGACTATCTAAATTTCTTAAATGTCCTAATGTATCTGCCTCTACCGTCACCCTTGGATGTTCATTCCACAAATCCACAATTCTGTGTTTAAAAAATACCTGCTTCTCACATCTTCTCTATACTTTTTTCAAATTATCTTAAAGTTATGCTCCGTGGACTGTGTGCATTTCACTGTATGTTTCAAAGTGCATGAGACATTTAAAGTGTCTCTCTCTCTCTCTCTCTCTCTCTCTCTCTCTCTCTCTCTCTCTCTCTCTCTCTCTCTCTCCCTCTCCCTCTCCCTCTCCCTCTCCCTCTCCCTCTCCCTCTCCCTCTCCCTCTCCCTCTCCCCCTCCCTCCCTCCCTCCCTCTCTCCCTCTCCCTCCCTCCCTCCCTCCCTCCCTCCCTCTCTTCCTCTTCTAATGTATCAACACTCCCCTCCTGATCATCCCAGTGTTCAATCACTCCCCCTCTGACGGCTGTGTCTTCAGCTGTCCAGGTCCCCAGCTTTGGACTCTCTCCCTGAATCTCCAGAGCTTATTAAAACCTGCCTTTCCAACTTGGGTTGCTTCAGTCAATTCTTGTTCAGTAGTCATTGCCAACGTGATTGTTGGGAATGTTTTACTAAGTTAAAGCTATTCTATCAATACAATTAGCATTATAGAATCATAGGGTGCTACAGTACAGAAACAGCCATTCAGCCCATCTAATCCATGCCAAACTGTTAAACTGCCCAGTCCCATCCTGCACCCAGGCCATAGCCCTCCATACCTCTCCTATCCATGTACTTATCCAAGTTTCCCACAGTTGCCCATAGTGTGGGCAAATGGGGTGAGTATAAATGGGAAAAAGGTGAGCATGAATGTGGAGAGCTGAAGGGCATGGAACAGAAAAAAGCTATAGTAATAGATGTGGCAATTTACCGTTGCTTTCTTCTGTTCCTTGTCCAGTATTACTAAGTCTGGTTGGTTGGCCAGTACCTGCTTTTCAGTCTGTATTTGGAAATATTTGGAAGTCCCGCAGGGTCTTAGCTCTGTCTCTCCACTGCCTTTTCCGGTGTTTCCCATTTGCACTTTGGAGTGTCCAATCCATACTTGGCACAGATGTTCCTGTACACAATTTCTACAACTTGGCTATGCCATTCAGAGTATGCTGTCTACATCTTGCACCCTGCTACTACGTGCTGGATGGTTTCAGCAGATTCTTTGCACAGTCTACATCTTGGGTCTTGTCTGGTGTGACAGACCGGTGCTTCTATTGCTCTTGTGCTCAGCACCTGTTCTGGTGCAGCCATCAGCAACGCCTCTGTGCTGTCCCTCAGCCCTGCCGTTTCCAGCCATTGGTAAGACTTTCTTATCTCAGCCACCTCTGATCGGATGATGGTACATCCCATGCAGAGGCTTGTCCTGTCATGGTCTCTGGTCCTCTGGCTCTGCTTTACCCACTTCCATCTCCATATCCCCTGCCTGTTGTCTGAGGTATTCTCTCAGCAGGTCGTCCTTAGCGACCATCTTCCGGACATATCATGGATGTTTTGTATTTCTTCCAGGACTGTGGCCTTGACACTTCGACTTCCCCGTCCTACTTTATTCCAGTGGGAGTACAGTTGCTTGATGTTGAACTTAGGATGAAATCCTTCATGTATTGTTAGTAGTTTCCAGGTCTTGAGGTCAATGGCTTCCAGTTTGTTCCTTGGCCAGCACACTATTGCAGCTGAGAATCTGATGACTGGTAGGGTGAATGTGTTGATGGTTCTAGTTTTGTTCTTCCCATTCAGCTGGCTCTTTAGAACCTGTATCACTCTTTGGAGGTACTTGGATGTTGCAGCCTTCCTTGTGTCCTCATTGAGGCTTCCATGTGCCTGCAGGCTCCCCAGGTATTTGTAGCTGTCCTGTAGATCTGGTATGTGACCTTCAGGTAATTCGACTCCATCAGTCTTGATAAATTTGCCTCTTTTCACTGCCATCCGACTGCACTTTTCCAGTCCAATTGACATCCTGATGTCTCTGCTGTACACCCTTGTCAGGTGGATCAGTGAGTCAATGTCTCTTTCATTTCTGGCATACAGCTTGATGTCATCCATGTACAGGAGGTGGTTGATGGTCACTCCACTCGAACCCGTACCCATATCCTCTCTTTGAGATGATCTGGCTGAGAGGGCTCAAACCTATGCAGAACTGCAATGGGAATAGTGTTGTTAACTCTGGTATATTCCACATCTGATGGTCGCTTGGGCTATTCGCTTTGAGTTAACTTGTAACATTGTCCTCCAACAGCCCGCTAAGTTCTTGATGAAGGTCCTTAGTATCTTGTTAACCTTGTGCAGAGACAGGCATCCCAGGATCCATCTGTGGGGCATTGAGTTGTATCTTTTTTGATATTTGAGCCAGGCCATGCTTAGGCTGGTTGCCTGGTCATGGTGCCTTGCAACACTGACTTGTCTACCAGTAGTTGGCGCTTAGAGCCTCTGGTTCCATTACCAATCCTTCTCTGAGCAGGGATTAGGAATTTGCACATACGTTCCTTCAGCTTGGTGGCTGTGATGACTGATCCATGTTGTCGACAGGCAGGTTATAGGTGAATAGTTTGACAGTCTTGCTCCTTTGTGAGGACCTTTCATTACGAGTACTGTCCTTCTTTGAGTTAGTTATTCAGGCTGGGAACCTGCTTCAAGTAGCTGGTTCATTTGACTGCCAGTCACGTATATAATGCTGTTAGTTTTTCAGGCAATGGGTCACGTCAGGTCCTGGTGATGTCCAGTTCTTCATACTTGCTACCCATTACTGGAGATCCACTGCTGTGATGGTGACTGGTTTCTCCTTTGGGAGATTCAGAGGCTTGTTTGTAGGTCTTTCAGCCATTGGGCACTGGTGTTATGTGATGCTTCTTCCTCCCGTATACTCTTCCAGAACTCCTCTGTTGCTGTTTTGGTTGGTTCAGGTACTGACATGTTATTACTCTGGAATTGTGCAAATACTTTTCCTGATTCTTTGGAGAAGAGTGCATTTATTCGCTTGGCCTCTGTGTCCTTAGAGTATCACTGTAGCCTGATAGTCAGAGCTGTTAACTGTTAACCATACAACCATATAACAACCACAGCATGGAAACAGGCCATCTCGGCCCTCCTAGTCCGTGCCGAACACTTAATCTCACCTAGTCCCACCTACCCGCACTCAGCCCATAACCCTCCACTCCTTTCCTGTCCATATACCTATCCAATTTTACCTTAAATGACACAACTGAACTGGCCTCTACTACTTCTACAGGAAGTTCATTCCACACAGCTATCACTCTCTGAGTAAAGAAATACCCCCTCGTGTTTCCCTTAAACTTCTGCCCCCTAACTCTCAAATCATGTCCTCTCGTTTGAATCTCCCCTACTCTCAATGGAAACAGCCTATTCACGTCAACTCTATCTATCCCTCTCAAAATTTTAAATACCCCGATCAAATCCCCCCTCAACCTTCTATGCTCCAATGAATAGAGACCTAACTTGTTCAACCTTTCTCTGTAACTTAAGTGCTGAAACCCAGGTAACATCCTAGTAAATCCTGTTGCTTGGCAGTTTTCAGGGCTTCGGCTATGCAGATTCCTCTGTGCTTCCTTAGTAGCTGAAATGAGTCTTTGCTCTTCACACCTTTCTGCAGCTCAATTAGTCTGTTGACTTCTGCCCTTGTGGTTTTCATCTTGGCTTCCAATCATCGTTTCTGGGGGTGGGGAGGTGGGGTGGTTTGACAGTACTCTCCACTGTATTTCATTTTGTAGCTCAGTGCTGCTGATGTGTGTATCAGGTTATTGTTCTCAGTTATGTTGGAGGTTGCAATTATGGGTCATGCTCTATTGGCTGCTTCTAGCAAACTTATTGCTAAGTCTGGGGAGCAGAGTTCATTGATTGACAGTCATCATTTTAGCCATGATCTGCTCTCTGATTGCAGTGGCCAGCGTTGATATGCCCCGAGATAAAAGTAATAGCATTGCCTTGTACATGGCAAGTATATATATGTGTATATAAATTAACTTATGTAAGTAAGCAAAAAGAGAGCAAAATAAACAAAAAAAAAGTGAGGTAGTGTTCATGGATTCACTGTCCATTCAGAAATATGATGGCGGAGGGGAAGAAGCTGTTCCTGAAACGTTGAATGTGTGTCTTCAGACTCCTGTACCTCTTCCCTGATGGTAGCAGTGAGAAAGGGGCATCTCCTTGGTGATGGGGTTCTTAATAATGGATGCCACTTTTTCTAGGCATTACCCTTCAAAGATGTCCTCAGTGCTGGGGAGACTAGTGCCCATGACGGAGCTGGCTGAGTTTACAACTTTCTGCAGCTTTTTCCAATGCTGTGCAGTGGGCCCTCCATACCAGACAGTGAGGCAATCAGTCTTGCAGGCTGGATCTTAAACCAGTTAAGAAAAATAAACATGTTTTTCGTTAATGTTAATTTAAATTGATTTCCGCCTTGCTAGTTTTTATTGTTATGTTCTGTAAACCCGACGTTACAGATGTTCTTAATGCTTTACAGACATAACAAAGACCTGCTCAGGGAACATTAGGAGCACTCACACCTGCCAATGCAACGATGGCTTCGAAGGAAATGGTGTTCACTGCTTGGGTGAGTAATTGCCTGGAGTGATTTCGGGGAAGGACATGACATGGCATGGAAGGAGGTAGTCTGCCTGTCATGCTGCCACCTACCACTTTAATTCTTCTCCTTGTTCTCTCCCCTTCACTTAGTAGATTTTTATTCCCTTCAATTCTTCAACCATTCCTCTTGGAAAGTTCCTGCTGATTCTGCATTCTTCTCTCTCACAGAAAGCTTGTATCAGGACAGGAGGCAAAGAGTGGGAATAAAGAGAACCTTTTCTGGTTAGCTGCCTGTGACTAGTGATATTCCACAGGGGTCGGTGTTAAGATCGCTTCTTTTTACGTGATCTGTCAATGACTTGGATGATGGAATTGATGGCTTTGTGGCCAAGTTTGCGGATGATACAAAGACAGGTGAAGAGGAAGCAGGAAGTCTGCAAAAGAACTTAAACGGATTAGCAGAATGGGCAAAGAAGTGGCAGATAGAATACAGTGTAGGGAAGTGTATGACCATGCACTTTGGTATAAGGAATAATGGTGTAGACTATTTTCTAAACTGGGATCAAATTCAGAAATTGGAGGTGCAAAAGGATTTTGGTGTCCTTGTGCAAGATTCCCTAGAAGTTAATTTGTAGCTTGAATCGGTGGTAAGGAAGGCCACCTTACCACCAATGGTAACTTGCATTTCAAGAGGACTGGAATATAAGTAGAATATAAAAGCAAGGATGTAATGCTGAGGCTTTATACGACATTTGTCAGATCGCATTTGGAACATTGTAAGCAGGTTTGAGCCTCTTATCTTAAAATGGATATGCTGACGTTGGAAAAGGTCAAGACTGTTCACGGGAATGATCCCAGGAATGAAAAGGTTAACTCATGAGAGGAGCCTTTGATGGCTCTGGGCGTGTACTCACTATTGAATATTGCAAGGCTTAGATAGTGTAGATGTGGAGAGGATGTTTCCCATAGTGGGGGAGTCTAGGACCAGAAGGCACAACCTCAGACTAGAAGAATGTCCATTTTGAACAAAGATAAGGAGGAATTTCTTTAGCCAAAAAGGTGGTGAATCTGTGGAGACCAATTCATGAAGTACATTTAAAGGGGAGGTTGATAGGTTCTTGATTAGTCAGGGTGTTAAAGGTTATGAGAAGAAGACAGGAGAGTGGGGTTGAGAGGGATAATAAATCAGTCATGATGGAACGAAGAGCAGACAATGGGCCAAATGGCTTAATTTGTTTCTATGTCTTATTAAAGTTTTATGGACAATAAAACTGCAGAGCAAAACATGGCCACTAGATGGGGAAAATGAGCTAACTTTGCACTTTCCTTTCCAGGACATCAGAGATGTCTCCCTTCAAAAAATGGGATTTTCCTTCCCTCGCTGTTGATGCTGCCCTCTCCTGCTCTCTATTTCCCGAACATCTTCGTTCACCCCATCTTTTCATTGCCTTAACAAGTTCCTCTTGTCCTCACCTACCACCCCATGAGCCTCTGCATCCAACACATCGTTCTCCAGAACTTTTTGTTACCTTCAACTGGAGCTTACTACCAAACACATCTTTACCTTCCTCCCACCCTCCACTTTCCGCTGATATCACTCCGTCCATGATTCTGTTGTCCATTTATCCCTCCCCACTACTCTCCCTCCTGGCACATATGCCTGCAAGCGACAGGAATGATACACCTGCCCAATGACCTCCACCATTGCCTCCATTCAGGGCCCCAAACAGTGCTTCCAGGTGAGCCAACATGTCACCTGCAAATCTATTGAGTTTGTCGATTGTATCTGGTGCTCCCAATAGAGTCTCTTCTATTTTGGTGAGACTCAATGTAAGTTGGTGGACCACTTTGTCAAGCACCTCCATTCCATTTGCCAAAAAATGGGATTTCCCAGTGTTCACTCATTTTATTTCCTTTCCCCATTTCTGCTCTGACATGTCGATCCTTGGCCTCCTGTTTTGCAACGATGAGGGTGGAGGAGCAAAACCTCATATTCTGTCTGAGTAGCCTCCAACCTGATGCCATGAACTGTTGGATTTGACTGTTTAATTGTTACTTTCTTTGCAGTTAAGCAATTAATTATCTGCTTGTATTTTATTTAATTACTTATATACAAGTACCTGCTTACTATGATTCCTAGTTGCAATAATATACTATAATATAGTTGCAATTACAATAATAGAGGTTTAATATGCCTCTAGTAGTTATACAAAGTATAATTCTGGGAGCTTCTTTGTTCTATATTAAGTGAATTATCAATGGTTAACTTTTACTGCAGTATTGAATAAGTATTGTCTAATTGATTTATTATTATCTATAGATTTGAATGGAATGTTTCTTATCACTTGGCATAAAATAGTTTTTTTTGGCTAGGCACCATATTCTTGAGTCTTAAGCTTTCTCTGTCCCTGTCTGTTCATTTTTTTTCCTGTTCTATCAACTCATAACAAAATGACGGTGAAGCAACAAGTTTTGTGCCTCTTTCCTGACTTCCAACAGAACCTTGGATTTAAGCACCAGAATCTATCAGAACATTGGTTTCTTCTTCTGGTAATTTTTTTCTTCCCCTCCCCTCTTTTTCTGTTCCCCACTCAGCCTCTTAACTTTTCTCCTCACCTGCTAATCACTTACCCCTGGGTCCCCTCCTCCTTCCCTTTCTCCTACAGTCCACTATTCTTTCCTATCAGATTCCTTCCTCTCCAGCCCTTGACTTTCCCCACCCACCTGGCTTCACCTATCACCTTCTAGCTTGTCCTCCTTCCCCTCTCCCCACCACCTTATTTTGGCATCTTTCCCCCTTCCTGATGAAGGGTCTTGCCTGAAATTTTGACTGTTTATTGCTCTCCACAGCTGCTGCCTAACCTGCTGATTTCCTCCTCTTTATATGTGTTGCTCTGGATTTCAGTATTAGCAGATCTCTTTGTGTTAATTTTGTCTGTAGTTCAGAGCCAAGATCAGAATCAGGTTTATTATATGTTCCGGACTGTGTTGTTTTATGGTAGCAGTAATGTGCCGTATCTAAAAAAAACGGCAGTAATAGAAATAAGCAGAGCAGAAGAGAAACAATGAGGTAGCATTCATGGACTATTCAGAAATGGGATGGCAGAGGGAAAGAAGCAGTTCCTAAAACATTGAGTGTCTGTATTCAACCTCTTCCCTGATGGTAGTAATGAGAAGGCATGTTCTAGGTGGTGGAGGTCCTTAGATATAGATACCACCTTCTAGAGGCATTGCTTCTCGAAAGTGCCCCTCAGTGGGGGTGGGGGGTGTGATGGAACTTGTGACCCTGTGCACTGGAGCCTCTCAGGTGGTAAAGATGCCCTCCATGGTACATTTGTAACTAGGCAGTCCAGGTACACTACATCCACTGGCTCTCCCTTGTCCATTCTCATAGTTACATCCTCAAAACTCCAGATTAGTCAAGCATGATTTTCCCTTCATAAATCCATGCTGACTCAGACTGATCTTTCTACTGCTATTCAATTGTCATAATTTCCTCTTATAATTGACTCCAGCATCTTTCCCACCACTGACATCAGGTTAACCAGTCTATAATTCCCTGTTTTCTCTCTCCCCCCCCCCCCTTTCTTGAAAAGTGGGACAACATTAGCCACCCTCCAATCAGCAGGAACTGTTCCTGAATCTATAGAACATTGGAAAATGATTACCAATATGTCCACGATTTCTAGAGCCACCTCTTTAAGTACCCTGGGATGCAGACCATCAGGTCCCGGGGACTTATCAGCCTTCAGACTCAGTCTATCCAACACCGTTTCTTGCCTAATATAAATTTCCTTCAGTTCATCCTTTACCCTAGTTCCTTTGGCCACTATCACATCTGGGAGATTGTGTCTTCCCTAGTGAAGACAGATCCAAAGTACCTGTTCAACTCATCTGCCATTTCCTTGTTCCCCATAATAAATTCACCCAATTCTGTCTTCAATGGCCCAATTTTGGTCTTAACTATTTTTTGCTATTCACATACCTAAAGCAGCTTTTACCATCCTCCTTTATATTCTTGGCTAGTATACCTTCATACCTCATTTTTTCTTGGTGTATTGCCTTGTTTGTCATCTTCTGTTGCTCTTTAAAAGCTTCCCAGTCCTCCGGTTTCCTGCTCATCTTTGCTATGTTATACTTCTTTTATTTTTATACTGCCCTTTACTTCCCTTGTCAGCCACGGCTGCCCCTTACTCCCCTTAGGATCTTTCTTCCTCTTTGGAATGAACTGATCCTGCACCTTCTGCATTATTCCCAGAAATACCTGCCATTGTTGTTCCACTGTCTTCCCTGCTAGGGTATTGTTCCATTGAACTTTGGCCAGCTCCTCCCTCATAGCTCCATAGTTCCCTTTGTTCAACTGTAATACTGACACATCGATTTTCCCTTCTCCTTCTCAAAACATATCATATTATGGTCACTACCTCCTAATGGTTCCTTTACCTCGAGGTCCGTGACCAAATCCGATTCATTGCACAACACTAAATCTAGAATTGCCTTCTCCCTGGTAGGCTCCAGTACAAGCTGTTCTAAGAATCCATCTCAGAGGCACTCCACAAACTCCCTTTCTTGGGGTCCAGTACCATTCTGATTCTCCCAGTCTACCTGCATGTTGAAATCCCCCATGACAACTGTATCATTACCTTTGTGACATGCCAATTTTAACTCTTCATTCAACTTACACCTGTTGTTTGGGGGCCTGTAGATAACTCCCATTAGAGAGTTTCTATCCTTAGAATTTCTCAGTTCTATCCATACTGACCCTACATCCCCTGTTTTTATGTCCCCGCTCGCAAGGGACTGAATGTCATTCCTCACCAACAGAGCCACCCCACCCCCTCTGCCAGTTAGTCTGTCCTTTCAATAAGATGTATATCCTTGAATATTCATTTCTCAGGCCCTGTCTGCTTGAAGCTATGTCTCTGTTATTCCCACAACATCATACTTGCCAATTTCCAATTGAGCCTCAAGCTCATCTACTTTATTCCTTATACTTCATGCATTCATATACAACACCTTTAATTCATTACTCCCCTCTCCATTCATATCAATTCCTATTTCACTTGACCATACTGTATGATTTCTTCTTGAGCTTTCTGCTCCATTGATTCTGTTGTCCTTTAACTTTTCTTATTTTCACTTTCCCTTTAACTCCATCCTTATATTTCCAGTTCATCCCCTCCCCCCCCACTACTTAGTTTAAACACATCCATGTTGCAGTGGCAAACCTGTCTGCCAGAATGCTGGTCCCCCGCCTATTAAGGTGCAACCCGTCCCTTTTGTACAATTCATCCCTACTCCAAAACAGATCCTAGTGGTCCAAGAATGTAAATCCTTGCTTCCTGCACCAGTTCCTCAGCCACACATACAGATCTATTATCTCCCTGTTCCTGCTCTTTCCAGCACAAGGAACTGGAAGGAAACCAGAGATAACCTGGAATTCCTGCTTTTCAGCCTTCTTCCAAGTTCTCTGGAGTCCCGCTGCAGAATGTCCTTCCTCTTCTTCCCAATGTCATTTGTGCCAACATGCACTACCACTTCCAGCTGTTCACCTTCACCCTTGAGGATTCCCTGCAATCGGTCCGTGATGTCCTGGATCCTAGCACCAGGGAGGCAACACACCATCCTTAAATCTCGCCTGTTGCCGCAGAAACCCCTTTCCATACCTCTTACTATGGAGTCCCCTACTACCACGGCTCTTTCTGACATCTGACTCCTCAGCTCTGCTTCTGCACCAATTTTTGGCTCACAGACTTGTCCACCTCTCAGACTGGCAGTATCTTCTGTCCTGACAGCTTCCAAGAGGGTGAACCTGTTTACAAGAGGTACATCCCCTGGGGTCTCCTGTACTTCAAGCATCCTTTCCTTCCTCATCGTCGCCCCCTTTCTCTCTTCCAGTATCCTCGGTGTAACAACCTCACTGTAGGTCCTGTCCAGAAAACTCTCATTTTCATAGATAAACCTGAGGTCATCCAGTTCTTTCTTCAGTGCTGCAACATGCTCCTTCAGAAGCTGAATCTGGACACACTTTCCACAGCTGTAGCAGCCAGGGGCACCATCAGTGTCCCTGACCTCCCACATCATGCACATAGCACACTGAATCAGCTTAGCAGTTATGCCTTCACCCTCTCCAGTTGTGCCTGGCATAGCCTCCTCATCAAATACTCTCAAGCCAAAGACTAACACTTTTCACACCAGCCACTTACCTCAACCAGTGCTAGAGCACTCCCTCTTTTTATTTGCTTGAGCTTTGCGTGCCGCAAGGTCACCTGACCTCGATTGCCCAATCAGCTGTTTTCTGCTGAATCTGAGCTATTCAAATCTTGATTGCCAATCAACTGCTAATCCATTCTTGATTGCACTATCCAACTGCCAGACTGGACTTCCAGAAAGCTTTTGATAAAGTCCCACATAGGAGATTAGTGGGCAAAATTAGGACACGTGGTATTGGGGGCAGAGTACTGACATGGATTGAAAATTGGCTGGCTGACAGGAAACAAAGAGTAGCGGTTAACGGGTCCCTTTCGGAATGGCAGGCTGTGACCAGTGGGGTACCGCAAGGTTCACTGCTGGGACCACAGCTGTTTACAATATACATTAATGATTTAGATGAAGGGATTAAAAGTAACATTAGCAAATTTGCTGATGACATAAAGCTGGGTGGCAGTGTGAAATGTCAGGAGGATGTTATGAGAATTTAGGGTGATTTGGACAGGTTGGGTGAGTGTGCAAATGTATGGCAGATGCAGTTTAATGTGGATAAATGTGAGGTTATCCACTTTGGTGGCAAGAACAGAAAGGCAGATTACTATCTAAATGGAGTCAAGTTAGGAAAAGGGGAAGTACAACGAGATCTAGGTGTTCTTGTACATCAGTCAATGAAAGCAAGCATGCAGGTACAGCAGACAGTGAAGAAAGCTAATGGCATGTTGGCCTTTATAACAAGAGGAATTGAGTATAGGAGTAAAGAGGTCCTTCTGCAGCTGTACAGGGCCCTGCTGAGACCCCACCTGGAGTATTGTGTGCAGTTTTGGTCTCCAAATTTGAGGAAGGAAATTTTTGCTATTGAGGGAGTGCAGGGTAGGTTCACAAGGTTAATTCCCGGAATGGTGGGACTGTCATATGTTGAAAGATTGGAGCAACTGGGCTCGTATACACTGGAATTTAGAAAGATGAGAGGGGATCTGATTGAGACATATAAGATTATTAAGGGATTGGACACACTGGAGGCAGGAAGCATGTTCCCGCTGATGGGTGAGTCCAGAACTAGAGGCCACAGTTTAAGAATAAGGGATAGGCCATTTAGAACAGAGATGCGGAAAAACTTTTTCACCCAGAGAGTGGTGGATATGTGGAATGCTCTGCCCCAGAAGGCAGTGGAGGCCAAGTCTCTGGATGCATTCAAGAGAGAGTTAGATAGAGCTCTTGTAGATAGCAGGGTCAAGGGATATGGGGAGAGGGCAGGAACGGGGTATTGATTGTGTATGATCAGCCATGATCACAGTGAATGGTGGTGCTGGCTAGAAGGGCCGAATGGCCTACTCCTGCACCTACTGTCTGTTGCACCAGGCTTATCAGACCCAGGCAAAGTGGTCACTTCTGCTGTGATTTATTTAATTATTTCACAGGTACAGCACTGAACAGGCCCTTCTGGCCCACTGAACGGCACTGTCAAGCAACCCAACTACTAAACACTAGTCTAATTACGGGACAATTTACAATGACCAATCAACTTACTAACCGGTCTGTCTGTGGACTGTGGGAGGAAACCAGAGCACCTGGAGGAAACCTAACGATGCATGGAGAGAACATACAAACTCCTTACAAACAGCATCAGAATTAGACTCTCAACTCCAGAACACTCTGAGCCGTAATAGTGTCATGCTGACCACTACACTAACATGGTGCCTTACTGCCCAGTTTGTCTTTACACCGGCTGTACGCAGCCCCAGCTCCACACCCTTCAGTCCCTCCTTCTCCACGTACACCACAGTCATTGTGTGAAAGGCACCCGAGGTGGGCAGGTCCAAAACGGGAGCCAGCCTCCATCAGCAAGGGTGCTGCACAAGGCTGTGTGCTTAGTCCCCTGCTCTATTTGCTGTACACTTATGACTGTGGCTAAGCACAACTCCAATACCATATTCAAGTTTGCTGACAATACCTCTGTCATAGACCAAATCAAAAGTGGTGACAGATCAGCATACAGGAGGGAGATTAAAAGTCTGGCTGAGTGGTGTCATAACAACAATCTCTTACTCAATGTCAGCAAGACCATGGAACTGATTATAGACTTAAAGAGAAGGAAACCAGAGGTCCATGAACCAGTCCTCATCAGGAGGATCAGTGGTGGAGAGAGTTAGCAATTTTAAATTCCTTGGTCTTATTATTTTGGAGGACCTGTCCTGGGCTTAGCACACAAGTGCAATTACAAAGAAAGCATAGGAGTGTCTCTACCTCCTTAGGAGCTTGTGGAATGAAAAATCCAACAAAATGTCATGGATATGGCCCAGTACATCACAGGTAAAACCCTCACCACCACTGAGCACATCTACATGAAATGCTGTTGCAGTAAAGCAGCATCCATCATCAGGGACCCCCACTACCCAGAACATGCTCTCTTCTCGCTGCTGCCAGCAGGCTGAAGGTAAAAGAGCCTCAGGACCCACACCACCAGGTACAGGAACGGTTATTACCCTTCAATCATCAGGCTCTTGAATCAAAAGGGACAAATTCACTCAACTTCACTTGCCCCATTATTGAACTGTTACCACAACCAATGGGCTTGCTTTCAAGGACTCTTCATCTCATGTTCTCAATATTTATTGCTTACTTATTATTATTATTATTATTCTGTCTTTTTGTATTTGCTCAGTTGGATGTCTTCTGCACTGTGGCTGAATGCCCTAATTGAGTAGTCTTTCATTGATTCAGTTATGGTTATTACTCTATAGATTTATTCAGTATGCCCACAAGAAAATTAATCTTGGGGTTCTGGATGGTGACATATATGTACTTTGATAATAAATTTACTTTGAACTTTGAATGTAATTCTTCATTTTCTGCCTCTGTCTTTGAGATGTTGATGAATGTACAGAAGGAACACCCTATAATTGCCTACCAGGAGCAACGTGTGTCAACACCCCCGGCTCATACAAGTGTCAGTGTGAGAATGGGTATGAGGGAGACGGCATATATTCCTGCATAGGTAAGGGTCCTCATGGTCCAAACGCAATGTTCACTTGATTAGTTGTGCTGTGGAGCTGAACTATTGACCAAGTGTCATGTCCAGGGACCCACCTTTTCACCCTACATCACAACCTGGTGATGAATGAGCTAAATCCCTTAACTCCACCTTGATGTATGGTGGGGTCACCCAGGGGTCCCGACTAGTGTTGGAACACAGACACTGAGTGTCACTGTAGCGTAGCGGTTAGCGAGACGCTATTACAGCTCAGAGTGTCAGAGTTCAAAGTTCAATCCCAGCCTCCTCAGTAAAGAGTCTGTACGTTCTTCCACTGACCATGTGGATTCCCCCCACATTCCAAAGATGTACTGGTTAATAGGTTAATTGATCATTGTAAATTGTCCCATGATTAAGCTAGGGTTAAGTTGGTGGCTTGCAGGGCAGTGTGGCTCAAAGGGCTTGTTCCATGATGTATCTCAATAAATAAAAAGTGATTCCCACCCTTGGTCACTTCTTGTCACAGTAATCGTGTATTCATCTGTGTGTACTGCCACTCCTAGACTCTGAAACCCTCTCTGAAATCTTCTCTGAACCCTGTCCAATGTCAGTATATCTTTTCTAAAGGATATCCTTCAGAAAGTATATCCTTTCATGTGGCACAGGCAGTAATCCTGAGATTACTACCTTTGAGGTCCTGTTTCTCAACTTCCTTCCGAACTCCCTGTAGTCTGTTTTCAGGACCTCCTCCCTTTTCCTACCCGTGTTGTTGGTACCAATATGTACTACAACCTCGGGCTGTTCACCTTCCCACTGCAGGATATCGTGGACATGATCAGAAACATCCCAGACCCTGGCATCTGGGAAGCAAACTACCATCCATGTTTCTTTCCTGCATCCACGGAATTGCCTGTCTGACCCCCTAACTATAGAGTCCCCTATCACTGCTGCCTTTATCTTCCTTTCCCTACCCTTCTGAGCCACAGGGCCGGACTCTGTGCCAGAGGCACGGCCAGGCCTGTCCTCCCCAACAGTACTCAAACAGGAATACTTATTGCTTGGGACCATTCATGGAAGAGTTAAGCTCTGAATTTGGTCACTGTGCAGAACAGTACAGCACAGGAGCAGGCCCTTCAGCCCACCATATCTATACTGAACATGATGCCCGTTAACCTAAATAACATGCTACCCTTGTACAAAAAGATGCACAATTGACCTAACGATCTACCTCGTTATGACCTTGCACCTTATTATTTGCCTGCACTGCACTCTCTCTGTTGCTGTTACACTTTACTCTGCGTTGTTAATGCTTTACCTTACCCTAGCTCAGGGGTTCCCAATGTTTTTTATGCCATGGACCCCTGCTAGCTCAGTACATTGTGTAATGGTCTGATCTGTATGAACAGTATGCAAGAGAAGCTTCTCACTGTGTCTCTGTGCATGTGACAATAATAAGCCAATTTATCTAGATTGCACCAGTCACTACCCCTCCTCACCCAGTTCTCCAACAGACCCTGAGGTCTCACATCTAATGGTCCAAACTCCGAGTGATTTCAGAATTCCTGGACCCATGACTGACAGACACTGTCTGGCCGAGTGTCACGCAATCATAGAATGCTCCAGCTCAGAAGCAGACCCTTTGTCCCACCCAGTCTGCGCCAAACTGTTTTTCTGTCCAGTCCCATCGGCCTGCACCTGGACCACAGCCCTTCACACTCCCTCCCATCCACGTAGCTATCCAAGTTTCACTTAAATGTTGCATTCGAGCCCACATCCCCCAGCAGCTCATTCCACACTCACTCCACTCTCTGAGTGAAGACATTGCCCCTCATGTTCCCTTTAGATATTGTACCTCTCACTCTGCTCTTTCCCTGCGCCATTCTCCAGGGATGTATCCTTAAGTGAAGATTAGTACCTGACCCAGCCAGTGGGGGGGTGAGTTCCTGCTCACCTTGTGCCCCAGATTTCTAGAGCAAGAGCACGGTAGTGTAATGGTTAGCACAACGCTTTACAGTACAGGAAACCTGGGTATATTTTCCACTGCTGTCTGCACAGTTTGTACATTCTCCCCGTGACCACATGGGTTTCCTCTGGGTGCTCCAGTTTCCTCCCACAGTCCAAAGACGTACCAGTTGGTGGGTTAATTAGCCATTGTAAATTGCCCCTCGATTAGGCTCGGGTTAAATCAGGGACTGCTGCGTGGCATGGTTTGGAGAGCTGGAAGGTCCTATTCTGCACAGAATCTCAATAAATTAAAAAACTCTGCAATTTTATGTCCTTCACTATGTCCCATTGAATGTATCCTTTCCACAGACATTGATGAGTGTCTCCTGCAACGCCATTCCTGCAGCCCCAGTGCCTTCTGTGTCAATACCCTGGGATCCTTCACATGTCTTTGCCAGGCCGGACATTTTGGTGACGGCATTCACTGCATTGGTAAGGAATGGTTTGCCAGTGAATGGTTCATTAACTAGTGCTCTGATCACTAATCGAGGGAATGATCTTCTGTTGAAGGGAGGAAGGGGTAGGTGAGGCACTGGTTCAGAATGTAGGTCCACTGTTTCTTTAAAATCTAGTTTTAGGTCCCACCCAGACTGATGGTTGAAGGTGACCACTGGATTGGAAAGACCTTCCAGTAATGAACTGCAAGATCACTGAGGCATTGGTCAGACCACACTAGGAGTACTGCGAGCAGTTTTAGGCCCCTTATCTAAGAAAGGATGTGCAGCTGTTGGAGAGAGCCCAGAGTAGGTTCACAAGAAGGATTCTGGGAATGAATGGGTTAACATATGAGGAGTGTTTGATGGCCTAGGCCTATAGACATTGGAGTTTAGAAGAAGTGGGGGGGGGGGGGGGCTCTCATTGTAACCTATCAAATATTGAAGGACCCAGATAGAATGGATGTGAAAAGGATATTTCCTATAGTGGGGGAGTTTAGGACCAGCTGGGTACAATTGTTCAACTGTCATTTTCTATGTAGTTAAACAATTAATTGTCTCCTTGTATTTTATATAATTACTTATATACAATATAGGGAGGATGTCAGAGATTTTTTCTCCACACAGAGTGGTGGGTGTGTGAAATTCACTGTTGGTGTGGTGGATATTCCACAAGCCCACCACTCTGTGTGCAGAAAAGCCTCCAACATCCTCCCTATATTGTTCTATGTATCTGCCTCTACCACCATCCCTGGCAGTGTGTTCCACCACTCTGTGTCAAAAACCTACCTCCGAAAACCCCCTATACTTTCCTCCAACCATCTTAAAATTATGCCCCCTCCCATTAGCCATTTCTGCCCTGAGCAAAAATCTCTGGCTGTCCACTCAATCTATGCTTCTTATCATCTTGTACACCACTATCAAGTCACCTCTCATCCTCCTCCTCTCCAAAGTTTGCTCAACCTTTCTTCATATATTTAATAAATTCTTAGATAGGCACATTGATAAAATAAAAATGGAGGCTGTGTGAGAAGGAAAGGTTAGATTGAGTTTAGCGTAGGTTAAAAGATCAGCACAACGTTGTGGGCCAAAGGGCCTGACTTGCGTTATGACGTTCTATGAATCTGCATTACAGAACTAGATTTAAATGAATGTTAACCTCAACTCTACAACTCATGTTCTCTGTAATACAATATTTATTTATTTGTTTGTTTGAACAATTTGTCTTTTGCTCATTGGTTTCTTGTCAGTCTCTGTGTGTAGTTTTTCATTGATTACATTTTATTTCTCTGTTCTATTGTGAATGCCTGAAAGGAAATTAATATCAGGGTAGTATATGGTGACATAGATGTACTGTAATAGTAAATTTACTTCGAACTTTGAACAGACAGACGCAAAGAGCCCAGAGAGAGATGAAGTCATCATCCATGGTGCGATGGGTGATGTTCAGGGGGCGGTCTTCTAAAGTGACCCCTTGCTAACAACACTGGGGGATAAAGTCAGAATTCTGCCCTGCTCATAGGACCTGGTTTCAACACCCAATCACTTGAGCGAGGTATTTGAAGGGTCACCTTTCCAAGAGCAATTGGCACAATTTCAACAGCAGTTCCACCTCTGCTATCTGTCTGTCTATGGCTTCAGTAACCCAGACAGTTCACAGTATATCATTGCAGTAAAAGGTATTTTTATTCAGTTGAGGGTGACTCAATTTGTCAGGACATGTAGAGGAGACTTAACCCAAATACAAATCAGTGGAGGTGACTCAGCAGTGAAAAATCATTTTAATAATAGACAGCAGAATAACAAGCCACATGGGGCCACAAAATGAGAGAACAGATAATTGACAGGACAAGATGACCAGGTAACTGAAGTCTAGGCTTGGAGCAGCTGGTTGAGGCCGACTGGTTCGATTGGAACACAGGACTGTGGATGAGAGCTGGGTTTAAATAGGCTGCAGGTGATGAGCCGGAAACCAGGGCAAGTGACTCCTGTTAGATGCATGGAAGCTAGGAGGTGCCAGCCTATGCAGGCCTAACAACCAATGGTGGTACCTATTGGAAGTTGCTCTCTGGGCTATTGTGTCCAGTGCTAAAGATACAAAGTTCCAAGTAAATTTATTATTAAAATACATATATGTCACTATATACTACCTTGAGATTTATTGTTTTGCAGGCATTCACAGTAAACAATAAAATAGAAAATGAAAAACCACACATAAACAGAGGGACAATCAATGTGCAGAAGGAGACAAACTGTGCAAATACAAAAATAATAAATAAATAAGATCAAAATGCCTAAAACCTGAAGGCATGCATTTAAGGTGAGAGGGGATAAGTTGAAAGGAGATGTTTATTACACAGAGAGTAGTGGTTGCCTGGAATGCAGTGTCTGGGGTGATGGTAGAGCCAGAAACATTGGGGACTTTTAAGAGATGTTTAGATAGGCACGCAAACGTGAAGTAAATGGAAGGATATGGACTTACTGTGGGCAGAAGAGATTCCAAGTGGCCATTTGATTGCAAATTTAATTGGTTTTGCACAAAGGGCCTGTTCCTGTGCTGTACTGGTCTATGTTCTATGTTTGAAACAAATGATACTGAGTTAATGAGTTGTAGAGTCCACAATTTATGCAATCAGTTCAGCATTAAGGCATGGAAGGGTAGACTAGGAGCTGGCCAATGGGATTGGCATGGATGGGAGATGGCAGGAGCCAGGTGGGCTAAGTGGCTTCTTTCTGTGCTCTGAGATCTTCCTGTCTTTGTGCCCAGCCTCCAGTACATGGACCCCCTGGTCACCATGGTCAACCTGCACTGCGACATGTGGGGTGCAGAACAAAATGCGTATCCGTGAATGCACGCACCCAGAGAGCGGAATGCGTTGTGAGGGACCGTCGGCCGAACTGATGGGTTGTGAAATGCTTAGACCTTGTCCAGGTAACTTCCTGCACAATATTGAAGGGACTCTATGACTCCATGAAGTTGTATAAGACATTAGTGAAGTCTAATTGGAGTTCTGGTCACCTATCTACAGGAAAGATATCAATAAGATTGAAAGGGTACAGAGAAAATTTACAAGGATGTTATCAGGATTTGAGGACCAAATTACAAGGAAAGGTTGAATAGGTTAGGACTTTATTCCCTGAAGTGTTGGAGAATGAGGGGAGATTTGATCGAGGTATACAAAATTATGAGGGGTATAGTTAGGGTGGCAAGCAGGCTTTTTCACTAGGTTGGGTGTGATGAATACTAGAGGTCATGGGTTAAGAGTGAAAGGTGAAATGTTTAAGGCAAACATGGGGAGAAACCTTTTCACTCAGAAGGTGGCAAGAGTGTGGAATAAGCTGCCAGCAGAAGTGTGGATGTGGGTTTAATTTCAACATTTAAGAGAAATTTGTATAAGTACATGGATAGGAAGGGTATTGAGGGCTACGATTCAGGAGCTGTTCGATAGGACTAGGCAGAATTACATTTTGGCATGGTCTAGATGGGCTGAAGGGACTGTTTTTGAGTTAAGTCCTTCCCAGGAGCATGATCAGCGTGCTGGGAAGGGAAAGAAGAGTGTGGAATCTTGGCGGCTTTGTGCACTAAGTAAAAGGTGGGAAAGGGAAAGGGCTGGGAGAGCAGGGATCTCCAGGATCTGAAGGCTTGGTAGGAGCACAAGAGCTAGGGAACTGCAGGATCAAGGAGGAGTAGATATGGCAGTTAGAATGTCAAATACTGGTGGCACAGTAGTGAGGCAGTTAGACTCATGCTATTGCAGAACCAGTGATCCAGGTTCAATTTCCACGGCTGTGTAAGCAGTTTGTATCTCCTCCCTGTGAGTGCATGGGGTTCCTCCAGGTGGTCTGGTTTCCTCTCACAGTCCAAAAACTTACTGGTTAGTAGGTTAGTTGGTCATTGTAAACTGTCCTGTGATTAGACTAGGGTTGAAATTGGAGGTTGACGGGCAATGTGGCTTGTTGGGCTAGAAGGGCTTGTTATATCTCTAAAAAAAATGCATAGAGTGTAACTCATTGCCAGGACAGGTGCTGGAAGCATGCACAATATCTAAGTTTAAGAGGCTGTTAGATAGGTACAGAATGAAGGATCATTTGCAGGAACATTGTGGTTGTCCATTGTGTCCAACGATGACATAAAACCTGTGGGGGTGATGCACCATCAATAACTCACTCTGAGACGTGAAGGCGAGATATCGGCTTTTATTGACTGGAAGAAAGAACCAGCAGTAGTTGACCACCATACTACATCCTGGAGAATGAGGGCCGGGCTCAGGCCTCAATCGCCTTTATACCAGGGTCAGTGGGAGGAGCCACAGGAGCAGTCAGCAGGGGGCGTGTCCAGACAGGTATATGTAGTTCACCACAGGGGGAGAGTTTTTAAAGTGGAAAATTCCGACCTCGGACGTCTGGGAACTGAGGTATAAGCAGTGTCATAATTGGGCTTCCTTGGTTGCAGAGGATGACCATGACTTCCTCCGTGCCTTGTCATGCCTTTCACTCTCCGCATAGTGTTACCTTCCTGGCCATCGGATCTCACCTGCCCGGTCTGCTGGAGCTGAGTTCTCATGCTGGGACACGGATGTTCCTAACCCTCTGGTTACCCTCACGTGGTTTAGTCTGCTTGTTGAAGTGCTGTACCAGCATGTGGCCGCTGTTACATGCAAACAGTGCAGGAAGATAGGACAGTTCTAATTTGGCATTCTGTTTAGCACAATGGGCTGAAGGAGCTATTCCTGTCCCATTTTATGTTCAGAACACTCTGTGTGCACATTCAATGACAGGTTTCTGTGTCCCACAGTGAATGGGCAGTGGTCTGAGTGGTCGCCATGGTCCCCATGCACTGCTTCCTGCGCTGGCATCAAGAAACGAGTTCGTATCTGTGACAATCCCTCTCTGGCCAGTGGGGCTGTCCCGTGCAGTGGTCCATCCGAACAGGTCATGCCGTGTGGAAACACCGACTGCCAAGGTGAGTGACCCCCACTGCACACTGGCCTAGACTTGCAGACATTGGGCCTCTGACCTCTGGACAAGCTGATCCAGGAGCTACGATCTCTGGACTCTCCACAGTCGCCCCAGTGGCTCTTCCCACTGGATGGGGAATGTTTCTGGGGAAGATCAGAATCAAGCTCATGTTTAATATCACTGGCATATGTCATGAAATTTGTTGTTTTGCAGCAGCAGTACATTATAATACATAATAATAAAAACTATAAAGTACAATAGAAATATATGTAAAAATAATAATAATTACTGCACAAAGAGCAAAAATGAGAAAAAATAGTGAGAAAGTGTCCCAGGGTTCAATGCTCAGAAAATAGATGGCGGAGGAAAAGAAGCTGTTCCTGAAACATTGAGTGTGTGTCTTCAGACTCCTGTAACTCCTCCTTAGAAACATAGAAAATAGGTGCAGGAGTAGGCCATTTGGCCCTTTGAGCCTGCACCGCCATTCAGAATGATCATGGCTGATCATCCAACTCAGAACCCTGTACCTGCTTTCTTTCCATACCCCCTGATCCCTTTAGCCACAAGAGCCATATCTAACATCCTCTTAAATATAGCAAATGAACCAGCCTCAATGGTTTCCTGTGGCAATTCCACAGATTCACCACTCTCCGTGTGAAGTAGTTTTCCCTCATCTCGGTCCTAAAAAGCTTCCCCTTTATCCTTAAACTGTGACCCCTCGTTCTGGACTTCCCCAACATTGGAAACAATCTTCCTGCAACTAGCCTGTCCAATCCCTTTAGAATTTTATACGTTTCAATAAGATCCCCCCTCAATCTTCTAAATTCCAGTGAGTATAAGCCTAGTCGATCCAGTCTTTCTTCATATGAAAGTCCTGCCATCCCAGGAATCAATCTGGTGAACCTTCTCTGTACTCCCTCTATGGCAAGAATGTCTTCCTTCAGATTAGGGGACCAAAACTGCACACACAATATTCTCAGTGCGGTCTCACCAAGGCCTTGTACAACTGCAGTAGAACCTCCCTGCTCCTGTACTCAAATCCTTTTGCTATGAATGCCAACATACCATTTGCCTTTTTCACCGCCTGCTGTACCTGCATGCCCACCTTCAATGACTGGTGTACAATGACACCCAGGTCTCGTTGCATCTCCCCTTTTCCTAATCGGCCACCGTTCAGATAATAATCTGTCTTCCTGTTCTTGCAACCAAAGTGGATAACCTCACATTTATCCGCATTAAATTGCATCTGCCATGAATTTGCCCACTCACCTAACCTATCCAAGTCACCCTGCATCCTCTTAGCATCCTCCTCACAGCTAACACCGCCGCCCAGTTTCATGTCATCCGCAAACTTGGAGATGCTGCATTTAATTCCCTTGTCTAAATCATTAATATATATTGTAAACAACTGGGGTCCCAACACTGAGCCTTGCGGTACCCCACTAGTCACCGCCTGCCATTCTGAAAAGGTCCCGTTTAATCCCACTCTTTGCTTCCTGTCTGCCAACCAATTCTCTAGCCACATCAATACCATACCCCCAAAATACTGTGTGCTTTAAGTTTGCACACTAATCTCCTGTGTGGAACCTTGTCAAAAGCCTTTTGAAAATCTAAATATACCACATCCACTGGCTCTCCCCTATCCACTCTACTAGTTATATCTTCAAAAAATTCTATAAGATTCGTCAGACATAATTTTCCCTTCACAAATCCATGCTGACTTTGTCTGATGATTTCACCTCTTTCCAAATGTGCTGTTATCACATCTTTGATAACCGACTCTAGCATTTTCCCCACCACCGATGTCAGACTAACCGGTCTATAATTCCCCGGTTTCTCTCTTCCCCACTTATTTAAAAAGTGGGGTTACATTAGCCACCCTCCAATCCTCAGGAACAAATCCAGAATCTAAGGAGTTTTGAAAAATTATCACTAATGCATCCACTATTTCTTGGGCTACTTCCTTAAGCACTCTGGGATGCAGACCATCTTGGCCCTGGGGATTTATCTGCCTTTAATCCCTTCAATTTACCTAACACCACTTCCCTACTAACATGTATTTCCCTCAGTTCCTCCATCTCACTAGACCCTCGGCCCCTTACTATTTCTGGAAGATTATTTATGTCCTCCTTAGTGAAGACAAAACCAAAGTAGTTATTCAATTGGTCTGCCATGTCTTTGTTCCCTATGATCAATTCACCTGTTTCTGACTGTAAAGGACCTACATTTATCTTGACCAATCTTTTTCTTTTCACGTATCTATCAGTTTTTGTGTTCCCTGCCAGCTTTTTCTCATAATCTTTTTTCCCTTTCCTAATTAAGCCCTTTGTCCTCCTCTGCTGGACTCTGAATTTCTCCCAGTCCTCAGGTGTGCCACTTCTTTTTGCTAATTTATATGTTTCTTCTTTGGACTTGATACTATCCCTAATTTCCCTTGTCAGCCACGGATGCACTACCTTCCCTGGTTTATTCTTTTGCCAAACTGGGATGAACAATTGTTGTAGTTCATCCATGCGATCTTTAAATGCTTGCCATTGCATATCCACCGTCAACCCTTTAAGTATCATTTGCCAGTCTATCTTAGATAATTCACGTCTCATACCTTCAAAGTTACCCTTCTTTAAGTTCAGAACCTTTGTTTCTGAATTAACTATGTCACTCTCCATCTTAATGAAGAATTCCACCATATTGTGGTCACTCTTACCCAAGGGGCCTCGCACGAAAAGATTGCTAACTAACCCTTCCTCATTGCTCAATACCCAATCTAGAATGGCTTGTTCTCTAGTTGGTTCCTCGACATGTTGGTTCAGAAAACCATCCCACATACTTTCCAAGAAATCCTCTTCCTCAGCACCCTTACCAATTTGGTTCACCCAATCTATATGTAGATTGAAGTCACCCATTATAACTACTGTTCCTTTATTGCACTCATTTCTAATTTCCTGTTTAATGCCATCTCCAACCTCACTACTGCTGTTAGGTGGCCTGTACACAACTCCCACCAGCGTTTTCTGCCCCTTAGTGTTATGCAGCTCTACCAATATCAATCCCACATCCTCCAGGCTAATGTCCTTCCTTTCTATTGCGTTAATCTCCTCTCTAACCAGCAATGCTACCCCACCTCCTTTTCTTTCCTGTCTATCCCTCCTGAATATTGAATATCCCTGGATGTTGAGCACCCATCCTTGGTCACCCTGGAGCCATGTCTCTGTGATCCCAACTATATCATATTCATTAATAACTATCTGCACATTCAATTCATCCACCTTGTTACGAATGCTCCTCGCATTGACACACAAAGCCTTCAGGCTTGTTTTTACAACACTCTTAGCCCTTATACAATTATGTTGAAAAGCGACTCTTTTTGCTTTTTGCCCTGGATTTGCCTGCCTGCCACTTTTACTTTTCACCTTCCTACTTTTTGCTTCTACCCTCATTTTACACCCCTCTGTCTCTCTGCACTCGTCCTCATCCCCGTGCCACATTAGTTTAAATCTTCCTGAACAGCAGTAGCAAACACTCCACCTAGGACATTGGTTCCAGTCCAGCCTAGGTGCAGACCGTCCTGTTTATACCTGTCCCACCTCCCCCAGAACTGGTTCCAATGCCCCAGAAATGTGAATCCCTCCCCCTTGCACCATTTTTCAAGCCACGTATTCATCTGAAATATTCTCCTATGGCACTGGTAGTAATCCAGAGATTATTACCTTTGTGGTCCTACTTTTTTAGTTTATCTCCTAGCTCCCTAAATTCACCTTGTAGGACCTCATCCCATTTTTTACATATATCGTTGGTACCTATGTGCACCACAACCACTGGCTGTTCACCCTCCCACTGCAGAATGTCCTGCAGCCGCTCAGAGACATCCTTAACCCTTGCACCAGGGAAGCAACATACCATCCTGGAGTCTCTCTTGCGGCCGCAGAAACGCCTGTCTATTCCCCTTACAATCGAATCCCCTATCACTATGACTCTCCCACTCCTTTTCTTTCCCTCCTGTGCCGCAGAGCCACCCATGGTGCCAGGAACTCGGCTGCTGCCTTCCCCTGATGTGGCATCTCCCCCAACAGTATCCAAAACAGTACATCTGTTTAGGAGGGAGATGACCTCAAGGAACTCCTGCACTACCGGCCTACTGCTATGCTGTCTAGTGGCCACCCCTTCCCTTTCTGCCTGTGTAGCCTTTACCTGCGGTGTAGCCAACTCACTGAACGTGCTACTCACGACTTTCTCAGCCAATCGCAGCTCCAGATGCTCAATACAGTCTGCCAGAAGCTGCAGCTGGACACACTTCCTGCACACATAGTCGTCAGGGACACTGGAAGTATCCCTCATTTCCCACATGCTGCAGGATGAACAAACCATGGGGCCGATCTCAGCTGCCATGACCTACCCAATACTTGCCTCAACTTTTGAAACTTTCTCCTTTGAAAGGAACATACCCGGCCTTACATCACGGAGTGAAGCTCGTCCTCCGCCTCTTCTTGTCGAAGCCTCTCGAGTCAAAGTCTCAAATCTCCACTCCTTCACTGGCCCACCCCCTCACTCACTGGCCACTTTCCACAGGCCGCTCCGCTTGAGGTAACCCTCTATTTATTTGTTTGAGCTTTTCAAACTGCTTGGTCACCTGACCTCGATTGCCCAATCAGCTGCTTTCTGCTGAGTCTGAGTTATTCAAATCTTGATTGACTTGATTGCACAGTCCAACTGCCAAAATCTCTCAAGTCAAAGCCTCAAATCTCCACTCCTCATCACTCCTTGATGGTATCAATGAGAAGTGAGCATGTCCTGGTGATGGGAGTCCTTAATGATGGATGCTGCCATTTTGAGGAGGTCCTCAATAATGGATATGACTGAGTTTACAACTTTCTTCAGCTTTTTTCTGATCGTGTGCAGTGTTCCCCCCACCACCATACCAGATAGTGATGCAACCAGTTAGAATGCTCTGGATGGTACTTCTGTTCAATGGAAGGAGATATTCTGGGGCAAACTTCACTAAAACTTCTCTTTACCATTCTCTGTGTGATCTTGTTGTGTGCAAATCTACTGTTCCCTTACTTGCATTCCCGCAGTGACCGCATCCAAAAAAAAATACCAGTGACTCTGATCTGCTCTTGAAAGGACTTCAAAAGATAGCAGAGATTCCATAAGCCCTTCGGTATTTTCGTGCTGCATTACTCTACAGATGCACAGTAGAGAGCATCCTAACAAGCTGTATCACTGCTCGGTATAGAAACTGGACTGTGGTGACAGGAAGGATCTACAACGGATAGTCAAAGCTGTCCAACATGTCATCAGCACCAGCCTACTTAACACAAAAAGCCACTGGAACAGGGCCAGTAAGATCATGAAAGTACCCACCCAATTTGCCAATTGACTGTTTGTCCCACTCATATCAGAGATGAAGCTACATAACATCCACGCCAGGACAACCAGACTCAAAAACAGTTACTTTCCCCAAGCAGTAAGGCTGATCAACACCTCCACCCACTAACCCACCCCTCCACACTCCCAACCACCACTATATCATTTCCTGTCAGTCACCTTATGTACAGACACTTCTGTGCCAAGTATCACAATAAGTGTTTAAAATTATTTTAATCTTTATCATATTGTGGTTTTTATATGTTGTGTCAAATCCAGAGTAACAATTATTTTGTTTTCTTTTACAGTTATGTACTGTAAATGATATTATACAATCTTAGAGTGAGTCCACTCTGCCATTCTATCGTGGCTGTTCTATTTTCCCTCTCAACCTCATTTTTCTGCCTGGTCCTACCTAGATGAAGTTGAATCCACATAACTCATTTTATCCCTCTGGTTCAGTCCATTCCCACCTACATCCGTGATACTTCACATGCTCTCCATCTCCTCAGCAACTTTCAATTGCCTGGCCCTCTCTGCCTCACTTTCACCATGGATGTCCAGTTCCTATACACTTCTATCCCTCATCAAGAAGACCGTGAAGCTCTCTGCTTCTTCCTCAACAAAAGACCCAACCATTTGCCTTCCACCACCACCGTCATCAGTCCGATAGAACTGGTCCTCCCCCTCAATAATTTCAACTTCAACTCCTTCCACTTTCTCCAGACTCAAGGGTTATCCACAAACACTATGCATGCCTCTTTGTTGGCTACGCAAAACAGTCCACACTCCAAGTCTTCCCTGCTCGTACTTCCCAACTTTTCCTGTGTTGCATTGATGACTGCATTGGTGCTGCTTCATGCAGCCATGCTGAGCTAGGCAATTTCATCAACTTTGTCTCCAGTTTCCACCCGGTCCTTAAATGCACTTGGTCTATTTCTGACAGCTCCATCCCCTTACTTGATCACTCTGTCTCCATCTCTGGAGATAAACTGTTTACCAACACCTTTTATAAATCTACTGATATCCAGAGTTATTTTGACTGTACATCTTCTCACCCTGCATCCTGTAAAAATGCCATTTTCTCAGTTCCTTCGTTTCTGCCGTATCTGTTCCCAGGACGTGGCTTTCCGTTCCAGGACATCAGAGATGTCCTCCTTCTTCCCACCCCACCTCCATTCAGGGCCCCAAATAGCCCTTTTGGGTGACCCAACACTTCATCTGTGATTCAGTTGGAGTGATCCACTACTCTCAATGTGGCTTCTTCTACACTTGTGAGACCGAACATAAGTTGGGGGCCACTTTGTTGAACACCTCTGTTCCATTTGCCTTAATTTCCCGGTGGCCAAACATTTAAATTCCAAACCCTGTTCCTACTCTGATATGTCAGTCCATGGCCTCCTCTTTTGCCATGATGAAGCCACTCTCAGGGTAGAGGAGCAACACCTTATATTCCACCTGGGTAGTCTTCAACAAGATGGAATGAACATTGATTTCTCCTTCCAGTAGTTTTTTCCCCTCCCCTTTCCTTCTTCTGTCCCACACTCAGGTCTCTAATCTCTTTTCCTCACCTGCCTATTACCTCCCCACTGGTGCCCCTCCTCCTTCCCTTTCTCCTATGGTCCACTCTCCCCTCCTATCAGTATCCTTCTCCAGCTCTTTACCTTTTCCACCCATCTGGCTTCACCTACCACCTTGTAGCTATCCGTCCCTCCTCTCCACTTTTCATTCTGGCATCTCCCCCCTTCCATACCAGTCCTGATAAAAGGTCTCAGCCTGAAACAGTGACTGTTTTTTAATCTTATAGATGATATCTGACCTGCTGAGTTCTTCCAGCATTTTGTGTGTGTTGCTTGGATTTCCAGCACCTGCAGATTTCCTCTTGTCTGTCAATATCCTGGTATGAGCTGAGTGATGACATCCTGGTGATGCCATTACATCCTCTGTATCTCCCCCACCCCACTAACCAACCCAGGTCTCCTGCAGCAATGAGAGGATGGATGGGTGGTGGGGTGGGGGGAGAGGAACAACGGTCAGCGTAATGCTTTACAACACGAGCAAACTGGGTTTAATTCCCACCAATTTTGTAAGGAATTTGCGTCTTTTCTCCGTGACTATGTGGGTTTCCTCCAAATGCTTCAATTTCCTGCAATATTCCAAAGATGTACGGGTTAGAAGGTTAATTGGTCCCATGGGTGTCATTGGGCAGGACAGGTTCATTGGGCTGGAGGGGTCTGATACTGTGCTGTATCTCTAAATAAATAAAATGAAAATAACAGTGGTGGAAGGGAATTATTACTGGTTGGATTGTTGCTGTTTTGTTTCAGTCACTGGGTCTTGGTCGACGTGGACAGCGTGGAGCCCTTGTCCGCTCAGCTGTGGAATGGCAATAATGAAACGTTCCCGTACCTGCAATGCTCCAGTCTCCAGGGAAAGTGCAACTTACTGCGCAGGGCATAGCCAGCAGGAAAGATCTTGTGGATTTCCGGTGAGGACCAAGTTTTAATGTTGCTTTACTCTGTCCCCAATACCAAAGCCTTCAACACAAACGAGGTGTGTACAGAAAGCAGTGAGAACCTGGACATCTCCAGGGTCCAGGAGCTGATGTTGAAGGAAGAGGTGTGGTACAGTGACTAAGATACTGGGCTAGTACTCTAGAAAATGGACTAACTATCCAGAGACTGGATAGCACCTGTGGAGTTGACAGCCTGTCAATAAGAGCCACTTAGTATAGAAACAGGCCATTTGGCCCAACTCATCCATACTGACCAAGGCGCACATTCAAGCTAGTCCCATTTGCCTGCGTTTAACAGTTTGTGTACTTGTGTAGTTTTTCATTCATCCTGTTGTATTTCATTGTTCTACTGTGAATGCCCACATGAAAATGAATTTCAAGGTAGTATATGGTGGCATAGATGATCTTTGATAATAAATTACTTTCAACTTTGATATTTTTCAAACCATTTCTATCCATATACCTAGTAATTTTGATTCTTTTTAATAGTCGTTCTTAACACGACTCACAAATCTCATGGATTGTTGTCATAAAACACTGATGCACTAACATGCTACAGGGAAGGAGATCTGACCTTACTTGGTCCTGGCCAAATGTGATTCAGACCACTTACATCATTGTGGGCCACTCTTAACCCTTTTGTCATGGACTGAACCCTCTGGGTCTCTGTGATCTCCCACATGCACTGAACTCTCTCTCTCTCTCTCTCTCCCTCTCTCTCCCTCTCTCTCCCTCTCCCTCCCTCTCCCTCTCTCTCTCCCCACCCCCCCCCCCCCGCAAAATGCTGCAGAATTTCTGTGCTCTTCCAATTCTGGCCTCATATGTCCCTAAGCCTGGTATTACCCCACCCCCCCATCATTTCCACCCCTTCACCTTTCTTACTTACAGACTTACTTCAGCCCTACTGGGTGCTGACAGCTGCTCACCAGAGTCCTCTGTTCTGTGCTAGTCCTTCAAGTTCTCCCCGGTGTAACCTACCCTCTCCTGTGAGGAGTTTGTACGTTCTCCACAGGTACTGTTTCCTCCCGGTGCTCCGGTTTCCTCCCACAGTCTAAAGACATACCAGTTGGTAGGTTAATTGGTCATTGCTAATTGTTCTGTTATTAGGCTGATGTTAAGTAGGTGGCTTGCTGAGTGGGTCGGAAGGGCCTGTTCACACTGTAACTCTAAACAAACAGATAAAAAATATTTTTTTCTAATAGGTTGATTACTGCAAGTATCTGTCTCAGTCATCAGACTCTGTCTTAACAGGAAAATGGACATAAGTGTTGACCCACGCTTCAGTATCACTGACTCTGCTGGTAGATCATTTCTGTCAGGGGCACAGTGCAGTGCCCCAGTTTGTATGTTTTATGAATGTACTGTTTATTTATTAAATATTCCACGTTTTGAAGCAGACTGACTTCTCACTGTTATGTATTTTGATGCAGATTATTAGCATGTGGAACTGAAACTTGTTTCTGTGTAGCTGCTCCCTTAAGGACAGTCAGGAATGTCTTAGAGGAAGATGGAACAACATCTCCCCCCCCCCCCACCACCATCAGATTGCTGAATGGACAATGAACTCATGTACACTAACCTCACTACTTTCCCTCTCTTTTTGCAGGACCTATTTAATTTATTTAATATATACTGCTTATTCTAATTTATCTATTTTATTATTATGTATTGAAATAACAGCATTCCCACAATGCTCAGCAGAACAACACAGGCAACCACAACAGCAAAACTCCTCCGAGCATCTCCACTCCATCCGCAGATTTCGCGGTGGCCAAGCATGCTAATTGCAGCCCCCTTTCCTGTTCTGACATCATTGGCTCACAGACTCCTCTTCTGCCATGGTGAGGCCGCTCTCAGGTCGGAGTGGCAACACGACATATTCTGCCCGGGTAGCCTCCAGTTTGATGGCATGCACAGCTTAAGGTAATTTCCCCCGCTCCCCTTCCCTCTTCAATTCTCCACTCTTTCCACCCTCTTACCAGCCTATCACCGTCCCAAGAAAATGAATCTCAGCATCGTATATGGTGACATATATGTATATTGATATTAAAATTTACTTTGAACTTTGAACCTCCCCCGGTTCCACTCCACCTTCCCTTTCTCCCATGATCCACTCTCCTCTCCTACCAGGTTCTTTCCACTCCAGCCCTTTACCTCCCCCACCTATCACCTCCCAGCTTCTTACTTCATCCCCCCCCCCCACTCTTCCCCACCTATCTGGCTTCATTTATCACCTTCTAGCTTGTCCTCCTTCACTTCCCCTCACATTCTTACGTGTTTTCCTCCTACCTCTCCAATACTGATGAAGGGTCTGGCCCGAAACTGCCACTGTTTATTCGTTTCCATAGATGCTGCCTGACCTGCTGACTTCCTCTGTCATTTTGTGTGTGCTTCTCTGGATTTCCAGCATCTGCAGAATCTCTTGAGTTTATGAACAGAAAAGCAAGCCTCTTTCCCGCTCTCCCATTCACCTGTACACTCACACACACAGATAGGCCTTCAATCACAGGACAGACTACCTCTGGGCCTACAGGATAACTTCCCTCATGGAAGATTCTAGAATTAAGGATGTAGTTTTGAATCCTTCCTCACAGTCTCATTACACATTGCATTGATTTGTACACCAAATGCCCCATCTTCAGACCTATCACTCTGGTTCCCACCCGTCTGCCAAATTAGATTAAACCCTTCCCAACAGCTCTAGCAAATCTGCCGACAAAGATATTGGTTCCCCTTTGGATTCATGTGCAGCCCATCTTTTTTGTACAGATCAAGACTTTCCTAGAAGAGATCCCTATGATCCACATTTTGAAATGCTGTCCCTGTACCAATTCCTCAGCCACACATTCATCTATCATATCATCCTATTCTTACCCCCACTGGCACATGGCACAGAAAACAATCCAGAGATTATTACCCTGGAGGTGCTCTTTTCAGCCTTCTACCATACTCTCAAATTCTCTCTTCAGGATCGCCTCCCTTTTCCTACCTAGACCACTGGTACCAATATGTACCACAATTTCCAGATGCTCACCCTCCCTCTTTAGAATGCCATGGACCCAATATGAGCTGGGAAGCAACATTCCATCCAGATGTCTTTCACGTCCACAGAATCTGTTTTTTGCTCTTCTAACTATGGAATCCCTTATCATTACTGCCCTCCCTTTCTCCCCCCTCCCTTCCCTTATGAGCAGCAGAACCAGACACAATGCCAGAGACCCAGTCACTGTGACTCCCCCAGTATGTCATTCCCCCACTTGCTCCCCCCCCAAAAAAGTATCCAATGTAGTGTACCTATTGTTGAGGGGAATAGCCAGAGGGGTACTATGCACTGTCTGCCTTTTTCTTTGCTCTGACAGTCAGCCAGCTACCTGCCCCCTGCAGCTCAGGGATGACTACCTCCCTGTAGCTCCTATCTGTCACCTTATCATTCTCTCATAGGCCATCCAGATCTCTTAAGGACTTGTAAGGAGCTGCAGCTGAGGGAGAATTTCAGCCTGAAATGTTGATTGTTTATTCTTTTCCATAGACTCCTAACTTGCTGAGTTCTTCCAGCACTTCGTGTGTGTTTGAGATTTCCAGCACCTGCTGAATCTCTGGTGTTTAAAATTCAAAGCAGATTTATTAACATTGACATATGATGTGAAATATGTTGTTTATCAGCAGCAGTACATTGCAGGGACAGAAAAACCCATAAATTATCAACATAACTGAAAAAAGGAGGAAAAAGATAGTGTTCATGGGTCGTTCAGAACTCTGATGACTGGGGAAGAATCTGTTCCTAAATTGTGAGTGTACATCTTCAGGTTGTTACAGACTGTAATAGGGAACTGCAGCTGGAGCTGGGTGATCTTCAGCTCGTACTAGAGAATGAAGAGATGATTGTATCTCCTTCACTATTAGTTCCAACATTGGTTCTTGATTGTGTTGATGCCACAGACTGATGTCAAAAGTGAGTGAGACCTATTATATCCAGCCCTTATCCAGCCCTCACAGTTGAAATCTTGGGTGATCGTGACATGGTGAATGAGGAAACGAGGCTTGCTCTTTTGTGGGAGAATCTAGCAAGATCGTGGGAGATTTCAGAACAGTCCTCTCTTCTCTCTCTGCGGTTGTCCACCGAAATTCGATGACAGTGTCCACTCCTTTAACGATGAGATCTTTGATGACTATACAGTCCTATTGTGGACCCACAAGCTCTATTGCAGGTGGGACATGTATATGTGATAGTGATGGCAACCATGGCTGCATTTCTCCTGGCTCTCTTCTGCTGTCTTCTGGTTGTTCTTTCCATCTCCAGAACACGAACCTCCATCCCTACACAGCTGTCACCAAGTGATACGGTCAGCAGCAACATCCTCCAGGTCCTCGGGTCTGATCTTGTACTTCCTTAAAGCATTACAGTCCACGCACCCATGAGCACTACATCATTATTCATTTTTTGTGCTATTTACTTATGTGTGAAATGTATAGTAATTTTATGTCTTTGCACATATGGTCTGCTGCTGCAAAACAGCAAATTTCTCATCATACAGTTCAGAACTGATAAACCTGATTCTGATCCAGGAATGGAAGTGGGGCTGGGGTACCTTGCTTCTTTTATTTGTAATTTATTTTTTTATTGAAGTTCATCATCAAACAAACATTTCCATAAGATGTGTTTCAGACATTGTACCTATACATATATATATCACAAATCTCCACAAAGTATTTATCTGAGGTACACGCTTATAGAAAAGAGTGGAGAGAAAAAACAAGCAAAAGGGAAGAACTATGTACAAGTAGGGAGTGATCTTTTGTTTTTACAACAGATTCATTGATTTGTGAGAATAAAATCAGGCCTATGAGGCATTATTTAGTTAAACCATTTTTCCCAGTATGAATCAAATTGTTCCAAATTGGATAAAATTCTCTTATGTTTGATTGGATTTAATAGCCCATTGAAATTAATTTTACCTTATCCTTAGCCATCTGTATTTATCTGTCAATGTACCATTGAAATTAGAATAAAACTTAATCGATCTACTCCCTGAACAAATACGAACCAAGAAATGCAGATAATAACAAAAATGGCCTGGGTAGGTTTTGGAACCAGCACGCGGTGCATCCTCTTGATTTCCAGCTCCATAGTTGAGGGAAGATCGGTATCTTGCTTCTTCAAAGGGCAGACGAAGGACATATTTGAATAGTTTCAGGGTTGAAGAGATTATTGATTGGCAAGAAGATGAAAGATTACATTGGAGACCAGAATGCATAGTTAAGGTTGCAATTAGATCAGTCATGAGTGTATTAAGCAGGTTTGAGAAACTGAGTGGCAACTTGTAATTCAAGTGGCTCATGTTAACTTCCAGTTAAGATTGTGCTACAGAACGCACACAACAGATCTCTGGTAGTTAAAAAAATAAGAAATCCATCTAAAAACATCACTAAAAAATATTTTATCAGAGGTAATTTGTGTTAAATTATTGCCACAAACAGTGAAGGGGCGAGGTGAGTTCGGGAGATGAGCCCAGATGTGTGTTACAGAATCGTTGTAGATGGCGTTCCAATGTCAGTATAACTGGCCCAGAAGTGAGGTTGGATCACTCTGGGCACCATAAGGAGAAGTCAGGGCCCGGCAGAGGAGATTCAATGCCCGTACGACTAGCCCGCGTGTGAAGCTGGATTGTTCTGAGCTGATTTGAAGAGCTTGGGAGCAGCTTTGGGCTGGGTGAATTCTGGGTGGTGTGGTCTAGGCCCAGAGCCTTTTGCTGCAGTGGTGCTTGGGTCCTAGTCAACGTTCACTCTACGATGCGTGTGCACACATCTTTTGCTACTAGTGCACAGAAGGTTGTCACCCTCTATCTCATTGGCACGTTAAGTATATTTCATGATCGTACACAATCATATTTCGATTTCTGGTTTCTGATGCGGACGGTGTTGACAACGTGAGTTCGTAATGATTTGTCTACAGATTTTAGAACTGGCTTATTTTTAATGAAGAAATTATTCAGTGCACACATGTTGTTTTCACTGGGCAAAAAATTGCACATCACAAGATTTTTGCATGTGCTGGTCATTACAAATTAGATGGAACATTGGTCCTATTGCGAGGTATGATTCACTGTTTAGACAATTTAAACACCACCCCAGATCAGAGGCGAGAACTGATTCACTTGCTCTCTGCTGCGATCTTTATTCTTCTCTCCAGGGAAGTGGAGCCTTTGCTATTCCATTGTTTTATCAGTTTAAACACCTGCCCAAATAGACTGAAAAAAAACAGGGTGTTGTGATCTGGAGCGACAGCCAATTTTGGTTGTTTTCCATGATGGCCACTCCTGTCTCCATGTTGCTGAGGCTATGAAGACTGCCCCGGCTGCTGTGCAGTCTGCCTGTTAATATGATGAACTGATAAGTGAGGCTTCGGGCCTACACCAGGCTGCTCCAGGGTTCAGATCTAAGGACTCAATTTTGGTTTGGAATGTTGTTGCTCGCCTCAATTGTTTGCATGATTTGTGGTTTTTTTCTTCCTCTTGCTCATCGAGTGTTGGTCTTTTATTTTTGTTTTTATTCTTTTTTTCTTTCTTTATTGGGTTCTTTCGGGTTTCTTGCTTTGTGGCTACCCGTTACAAGTAAATCTCAAGGTTGTATAATTTATACATTCTTTGATTAAAAAATGTACTTGACTCTTGAATCATGTTTGCCACTGTAAAGAACAGCTTCTCCTGTGTCCCAAACTCAAAGTAAGTGTCATCTGTGCAAGTACATGTATGCACAGGAGCATTAAAAAATGTACTTGCAGCAGCATTGCAGATGCATAGAACAGTCACAAGAAAAACATTAATTGGACATAAATTATCAAATCTTTTCAAGACTCAATAGAAGAATGTAAAGAAGTTAGAAAAATCACTTTAGACAGACAGACAGATAGACTTTATGGATCCCAAGAGAAATATTTCCAGGCAACACACAGAGAAAATGCTGGAGGAACTCGGCAGGCCAGGCAGGATCTATGGAAAAGCATCCTTTATTTCCAGTATATGAAACACACCAGAATTGATTGTATACATACTGTATATACATTATGATGTATCCATAATTGTACATACATTTTGCAAGAGAGAATCCAAATAATACAAAAACACTGAGGGCAAAACCATCAAAGTGATCATAGAGTTGCCAAGTCACAGATTAACATCGTAAACCAGCAAGTTGTTTGTTAAGTCTCTCCACTCACTGGGAAAATGGAGACACCTCCCTCCCCCTTTTTAGGGAGAGATAGAACCTGTGACATGTTGAATGCTGGTGTGACTTTGGGGTTCTCACGTTTGGCTGCTGTTCATTCTTTGGGGCACTTCTCTGTTTTCGTGGATGCTTGTGAAGAAAAAGCAATTCAGGATGTATATTGTATACATTTCTCTGACATTAAATTGGACCTTTGAACCTTTAATGATTTGCTGGTGTTTTGGATTTATGATTTCTTACATTATTTACTGTTTAAGATAAGATCACAATTAGAGTGTCCATATGTAGATAAGACACTAAACCAGCCTTCCTGTTCTCTCAAATGGACGCAGGTAATTGTATGGCATTATTCTGAGGAAGTGAAAAGGAATTCACTCCTGTGTCATGGCCAATACTTATCCTCAGTCACCACCAGGAGAACTGTTGACCTGCTTTCGATCCCAGTGCTCCTTCTGTAAACAAGCCAGCTGCTGTTTATTCCCACTACATTAATGGAAACACTTCAGGAAAGTACTTCATTAGATCTAATGAAATTTGGATGGAAAAGCACTTTATATATTTATGTATTTTTATTTTCTCCTATCCAGATTACTGTCATGTTTCTTTGGCCTTCTTCAAAACACTACACCGCACAGTTCAGTGAAACAGGTTAATCTTGACCTCAGGAAGTGTCAGTTTGGAATTTGTTTTAATTTACTTTTTTAGATTTATTTTCCTTCCTGCAGAGCCGAGCTTGTTTAGTCCATAGAGTAAGAGAGTAATAGAGCACAGATACAGGCCCATAGGCTCAATCAGCACACCTTGACAACGTTGACCGCCCACGGTAAAATAGGCCAAAGTCAGCATGGTTTCATCAAGGGGAAATCTTGCCAGAGAAATCTGTTGGAATTCTTCGAGGAAATAACAAACAGGATAGTCAAAGGAGAATCAATGGATGGTGTTTACTTGGGATTTCAGAAGGCCTTTGACAAGGTTCCACACATGAGGCTACTAAACAAGATAATTACAGAAAAGGCACTAGCGTGGATAGAAGATTGGCTGACTGGCAGGAGGCAAAGAGTGGGAATAAAAGGGCCTTTTCTGATTGGCTGCTGGTCACTAGTGATGATCTGCAGGAGTCAGTATTGGGACCGCTTCTTTTTAGATTATATGTCAATTATTTGAATGATGGAATTGATGGAATGACTTTGTGGCCAAGTTTGCAGTCAATACAAAGATAGGTGGAGGGGCAGGTAGCGTAGAGGACAAAGAGAACCTGCAAACAAATTAAGGGAATGGGCAAAGAAGAGGCAGATGGAATATGATGTCAGGAAGTGTATAGTCATGCACTTTGGCAAAGGAGTAAAGGTGTACACTATTTTCTAACAGGCCAAAACATCATCAGTTTATTCATCTCCTTAGATGCTATCCGACCTGCTGGATTCCTCCAGTCTTCTGTGTGTCCTTGTCAAATGAAAATGTTTGGTAAATAAACTCTTAGTTTATTTACCAAAGGAAATATTTTTTATATTTCAGTTATTTAAAGTCTGAAGGTTTATGGCTGTTGGAATAGTGAAGGCAGGTTCATATGTTCCATTGTCCGAGAGTGACAGCGTATCCTGGAATCCCCAGGAACGCAACACCGATGAAGGACACCCAATTTACAGGCAGTGCACTCGGAAGGGTCAAAGTTTACAAATGTTCACCGGGAGTTGTATGGCATTTGTAAGGAGGCTAGTGGGACAGTGGGAGTATTTGAAGCACAATCCCAGCTGTGGGACAGGTGTTAACAGCTGTGCTCACAAGGGGTCTCAAGTGTGAGAGTGTATTCAAGGAGCCAGTAGGAATTGGGGCAATGTTCACAGAAGGTTGTGTGGGGACTACAAGGACTGAAACAGTGTTCACATGAAGACCTTGCAAATGTCATTTTCATAATTCATATGTTTCTTTCAATATTCCTGAAAATAGGAAGAATAATTGAAAATATGCAATGTCTTAGCTATTTCCTTGTTTCCAAGCACCATTTTACCATTCCTGAGGTCACAGACCCAGGGTCACCATGGAAACCAGTTACTCCTTTCACTCTTATCACATCTTTGTAACCCAGCCAATGACCAAAGCTTTTACTAAAGATGGAGATGATGAGGTGTGACCACTCAGAGAGAGGTCAAATGCTGATATCACAAGACCATTGTGATACCAGTGGAACACATCACGATGAGATACAACGTCATTACAGTATTTAAACTCTGGTCACTTAGAGACCAGAGACAAGGCTTGTGGGATAATGGGGAGGCACCTTTACATAAAACTATTGGATTGATGGGTAAAGGGGGTAAAACACGAAGGGAAGGAATTACATTGACTCAACTTAGAGTTGGGCATACTATGCTTAATTATTCCATATGTCTTGTTGGAAAACATCGCTCTGTGGTGTGTAGGTTTTGTCATCATTATGAAACAGTTGAGCACATTATATTACAATGAAGGAGCAAGGTCTCTTGTCCAGGTCACCACTTCGCTTGTCCTTCCACCTTGGGTCTCCTTCAGGTCATGTGCTGCAACAGCAGAACCTTCAGGAGATCCCTCACTGGTACTCAAGGAGCAGGGACACAGCTCACTAGCAGCTTTGACTCCTATCCTTGATCCCTCCACCAGCCCCTCTGGGGCTGTGTCCGGACCTCAATGTCCTTTGTGCCACACTGGCTCATCATTCTGGATTAGGAATGAGGGAGCAGCTTCTGTAACTAGTCACCCCCAAGATCCTGCCCAAGCACTGATCTGCCCTGGTCACTCAGCACTGAGCAAGTGGAGTGGGCCACTACCCATGATCCCAAGTGGAAGCACCAGGAGTGTCTCAGTCCATTGCTTGGGCCCAAGAGAGCTGAGGTAGTGAGGATGCTTGTTTACACACTGACCCCCCCCCCCCCACCCAATGCTTCTCAGTGTGGGTTGGTTGGGCCAACTGATCTGCCACTTCTTTGCCCATTCTACTAACGTGTCTAAGTCCCTCTGCAACCTCCCTGCTTCCTCAACACCACCTGGCCCTCTACCTCTTTTTGTATCTTCTGCAAACTTCACTACAAAGCCATCAATTCCTTATTATTGGCCACACTGGTAACTGATAATTTGACCTGGTCATACAGAGTCATATTTCAGACAAGATGAAAACAGATCCTTTGGACCAACTGATGTGCACCAACCAAGATGCCATTTGCCAGCATGTGCCCATAAAAAATAAACTGTTCCAATCTATGTTTCAAAAGTTTTAAAAGGTACAATCGTTATTGTACCTGCCTCAACCATTTCTTTTGTAGCTCATTCCACATACCTCTCAAGTTCATATTTAATCATTCTCTCGCCTTACACCTTTCCTTTCTCATGTTTGGTTCCCCAACTCTACAAACAATACTCCGCACATTTACCCTATCAATGCCTCTCTATAAGATCACCTTTCAGTCTCCCTCATTCAAAGGAATAAAGTCCCAGCCTATCTAATCTCTTCCTATAACTGAGCCCCTCAAGTCCTGGCAACATCCTTATAAATCTTGTCTGCACTCTCTCCTATTTAATAGCAGCCTTCCTATACCAGGACAAATCAAAATTAACATGATACTCCATAGGTGGCCCCAGCAGTGCAACATCCCTCACTTCTCCGAATTAAATTCCAGTCGCTATTCCTTGACCCATCTACTCAATTGATCAAGAACCCCCAGTAATTTTGGTAACCTTTTTCACTGCCCACTATACCACCCATTTCAGTGTCATCTGCAAACTAACCTTGTACATCCTCATCTGAATCATTGATATAGATGACTAACAACAGTGCATTCTGCATCAGTCTCCATGGCACAGTGCTGGTTACGGGTCCCCAATCAGAGAAATAACTTCACACATTCACCATCTGCTTTCTACCATCCAGTCAATTGTGTAACAGGTTAGTCAGCTATTCCAGGATTCCTTGTAATCAATACTTCCAGAGCAGCCTACCATGCGTAAGCTTATGAAAGGCCGTACTGAAGTCCATGTAAACCACACCTACTGTCCTGACCTCACCGAACATCTTCAACGCTTCAATCAAGTTCATAAGACATGATTCCCCATGCTGACTACTGCTAATCAATCCCTGTCTTCTTGGAAGCTCATATAACTTTTAAGACTTTAAGACTTATGAGCAGAATTAGGCCATTTAGCTCATTGAATCTCCTCTGACATTCCATCATGGCCGCTTAATTTTCCCTTTCAAATTCATTTTCCTGCCTTCTCTCCATAACCTTTGATGCCCTGACTAAACAAGAACCTACCAGTCTCCGCTTTAAATATATCCAATGACTTGGCCTCCTCTGCTATATTTCTCTATTTCTGCTATATCTCCTTTTGCTATATTATATGTCCTTTCTTTCTGTCTAAGCTTGTGCCTTTACCTATGACCAGCCCATTTTCCTGTAGCCTTCTCTATTGATGTACCTGTCTATAATTCCTGTAGGCTTCCCTATCGATGTACCTGTCCATTTTCCTGTAGCCTTCCCCTTCGATGTACCTGTCCATATTCCCGTAGACTTCCCTATCGATGTACCTGTCCATTTTCCTGTAGACTTCCCTGTCGATGTACCTGTCCATATTCCTGTAGACTTCCCTATCGATGTACCTGTCCATTTTCCTGTAGACTTCCCTGTCAATGTACCTGTCCATTTTCCTGTAGGCTTCCCTATCAATGTACCTGTCCATTTTCCTGTAGACTTCCCTGTCGATGTACCTGTCCACATTCCTGTAGACTTCCCTATCGATGTACCTGTCCATATTCCCGTAGACTTCCCTGTCGATGTACCTGTCCATATTCCTGTAGACTTCCCTGTCGATGTACCTGTCCACATTCCTGTAGACTTCCCTATCGATGTACCTGTTTATATTCCCATAGACTCCCCTATCGATGTACCTGTCCATATTCCTGTAGACTTCCCTATCGATGTACCTGTCCATATTCCTGTAGACTTCCCTGTCGATGTACCTGTCCATTTTCCTGTAGACTTCCCTATCGATGTACTTGTCCATATTCCTGTAGACTTCCCTATCGATGTACCTGTCCATATTCCTGTAGACTTCCCTGTCGATGTACCTGTCCATTTTCCTGTAGACTCCCCTATCAATGTACTTGTCCATATTCCTGTAGACTTCCCTATCGATGTACCTGTCCATATTCCTGTAGACTTCCCTATTGATGTACCTGTCCACATTCCTGTAGACTTCCCTGTCGATGTACCTGTCCATTTTCCTGCAGACTTCCCTATTGATGTACCTGTCCACATTCCTGTAGACTTCCCTGTCAATGTACCTGTCCATTTTCCTGTAGACTTCCCTGTCGATGTACCTGTCCACATTCCTGTAGCCTTCCCTATCGATGTACCTGTCCATATTCCTGTAGACTTCCCTATTGATGTACCTGTCCATATTTCTGCAGACTTCCCTATCCAGGTACCTGTCCAAGTACCTTTTAAATATTGCCATTGTGTCTCCCTCAACCACTTTTTCTGGCAGCTCATTCCATATAAGGATCACACTCAAAGTGAAAAAGATGTCATTCGGGTTTCTATTAAATCTCTCCTCTCTCACCTTCAACCTGTGCCTTCTGGTTCTTGATTCTCCAACCCTCCTTTAGTTTCAGCTCATCCTTTCTAAGATAAGCGACCCAAACCTCCTCACTAGCTTTATAACATCTCAACATTACATCCTTGCTTTTATATTCTAGTCCTCTTGAAATGAATGCTAACATTGCATTTGCTTTCTTCACCACAGACTCAACCTGCAAATTAACCTTCAGGGAATCCTGCACAACGATTTCCAAATCCATCTGCACTTCATGTTTTTGTATTTTCTTTCCATTTAGCAAATAGTCAACACTTTCATTTCTACTATCAAAGTGCATGACCATACGCTTCCAGACACTGCTAAGAACCTTCTCCCTACTAATGGTAAGTTCACACTTCATGATCCCTGACACCTGGAGCTTCCACCAAACTGCTAGTGTCTTCCACAGTGAAAACTGGTGAAAAGTACTTATTCAGTTCATCTTCCATTTCCTTGTTCCCCATTACTACCTCTCTTGCATTATTTTCCAGCAGTCCGATATCCCCTCTTGCCTCTCTTTTACACATTATGGCTTGTTTACTTTCGTATTCCATCTTTATCTTCTTAATGACTTTTTAGTTGCCTTCTGTTGGTTTTTAATAGCTTCCCAGTCCTCTAACTTTCTCACTAATTTTTGCTCTATTATCTGCGTTCTCCTTGGCTTTTACATTGATTTTGACTTCTCTTGTTAGCCCTGGTTGTGTCACCTTTCCTTTGGAATACTTATTTCTCTTTGGGATGTATATATCCTTTGCCTTTCGAATTGCTTCTAGAAATTTCAGCCATTGCTGCTCTGCCGTCATCCCTGCCAGTGTTCTTTTCCAATCAGTTCTGGCCAACTCGCCTTTCAAGCCTCTGTAATTCCCTTTACTTAATGTCATACTGATATATCTGACTTTAGCTTCTCCTTCTCAAATTTCAGTGTGAATTTGATCATGCTATGATCATTTGTCTCTATGGGTGCTTTTACCTTAAGCTCTCTAATCAATTCTGGGTCATTGCACAACACCCAATCCAGAATAGCTGATCCCTTGTGGGCTCAACCATGAGTTGCTCTAAAAAGCCATCTCGTAGGCATTCTGAAAATACCCCCTCCTGAAATCCAGCACCAACCTGATTTTCCCAATTTACCTACATATTGAAATCCCCCATGACTATTATAATATTGCCCTTTTGGTGTGCTTTGTCTATCTCGCATTGTAATTTGTAGATCACATCCTTAGTGCTTGTATACAACTCCCATCAGGGTCTTCTTACCCTTGCAGATCCTTACCTCTACCCAATGATCCAACACCTTCTGACCCTATGACACCACTTTCTAATGATTTGATTTCATTTTTTACCAACAGAGCAACACCACCCCCTCTATCTTCCTGCCTATCCTTTCGATACAATCCTTGGACATAAAGCTCCCAGCTATAACCTCCTTTCAGTGATGTCTACAACATCATACCTGCCAGTCTGTAACTGTGCTACAAATTCATCTACCTTATTCCATATACAGTACTCCTTCAGTCCTGTTTTCACCCATTTGAATTTTGTCCACCTTTTACATTGCACCTCATCCTGTTGACTGCAATTTTGCCCTATCATCACCCTCTCCTTGCTTGGAGTCTCTCTCCACACTGCCTCTGTTCGTAAACCAACCACCTCAACACTGTCACTCCAGTTCCCATCCCTCTGCCAAATTAGTTTAAATCCACCCCAACAACTGTAGCCAACCCGCCCGTGAGGATATTGGGCCCCCTCAGGTTCAGGTGTGGCCCATCCTTTTTGTGCAGGTTGTACCTTGGCCTGAAGAGATTCCAGTGATTCATAAATCTGAACCCCTGCTCCCTGCACCAGTTCCTCAGCCATTCAGTCACCTGCCAAATCATCCTGTTCTTACCCTCACAGGCGCGTGGCACAGGAACCAACCCAGAGATTACTACCCTGGAAGTCCTGTTTCTCAGTGCTCTACCTAGCTTCCTAAAATCTCTCTTCAGGACCTCGTCACCTTGCCCACCTATGCCATTGGTGCTAATATCCACCGAGACTTTCGACTGCTCACCCTTGCCCTTCAGAATGCCATGGACCCAATCCCACACATACCCGATCCTGGTGCCAGGGAGGCAACATACCATCCTGGTGTCTCTATTGTATCCACAGGATGTCACCTCTATTCCTCCAACTAAGGACTCTCCTCTCAACACTGCAGTCCTCTTCGCCTCTCTGCTCTTCTGAACCACAGCACCAGACCTGGTCACTGTGGTTCCGCCCCAGTAGGTTATCCCACTCAAGATTATCTAAAATTGTATAATTATTTGTATGAGAGTGAGTTCGCCCTCATTACTGATCATCAACCACTAGTGTCCATTTCAACGCTCAGAAAGGTGTTCCACTAACAGCAGCATGGGCTCCGTTTCTTGAGGATACAATTATGAGATCAAATTCAAGAGAATGACTAGTCATGGAAATGCTGATGGGTTGTCCCGTTTGTACTTGGAAAAGGAAATACCTGAAAAATTTACAAAAGAGGACACTCCTCTTCACATATTCTCCCTGATGCATTATTGAATGACAATAAACTGAACTTGAACTTGATCCTTGTCTTTACATTCTGACTTTTTTGTGGATTGAGGTCCTGCAGCTCAACATGGAGTGTGTAGAGTCTGGACACCACAGAGCTACAGAGCACAAGAATCATGATTTCTGTGCCAGTCGCGATGCCAGGTTAAGTTAATCCCATTCTGCGTTTACATGAACAGATCCCTTCTATTTCCTGCTTGTTCAGGTACATGCACCTTAAATGTTTCTGTTGACTCAGAATCAGAATCAGGTTTCATATCACTGTCATCCGTCGTGAACTTCTTCTTGAGCAGCAGTACAGTCATCATCATCACTATGTGCCACATCATATGGTGTGGGAAGTCATGACCTATTGACCATGATTGTTCTCGGCAAGTTTTTCTTCAGAAGTGGTTTGCCATTGCCTTCTTCTTGGCAAGTACCTTTACAAATGGGTGACCCCAGCCATTATCAATACTCTTCGGAGATTGTCTGCCTGGTGTCAGTGGTCACATAACCAGGACTTGTGATACGCACCAACTCCTCATACGACTGTCCACCACCTGCTCTCGTGGCTTCACATGTTCTTGATCGGGAGGAGTGGGCTAAGCGGGTGCTACACCTTGTCCAAGGGTGACCCGCGGGCTAGCGGAGGGAAGGAGTGCCTTACACCTCCTTCGTAGAGATATATCTCCAGCTTGCCAACCTAGCAGTACAGAGCAATACATAAAAATAAAAAACTAATAGAACAATAAGAATATATATTTTTCTCACCCCTTATGAGGAGGGGAGAGAGAGGGGGAGAAAGTGTGTGGGGGGAGAGAGAGAGAGAGAGCAAGCTCAAGAGAAAAAACTAGTGAGGTAGTGTGCATGGGTTTATTATTCACTCAAAAAATTTAATGGTGGAGGGGAAGAAGCTATTCCTAAAATGTTGAGTGTGTCTTCAGGCTCCTGTACCTCCCCCTTGAGAGAGGGGGGTCCTTAATGATGGATGCTGCCTTCTTAAGGCATCGCCTTTTGAAGAAGTCCTCCACCATCACCTCAGCAGTACCCTCCAGGCAACTATCAGAATGTGTGTAAACAGAAAACTTGCTTTGTCAATCTGCATTAGACCTCCTACCTCTGGGCTGAAGGGCTGTTTCTATCTGTACTGTCCTATGTTCTATGTCAGGGAGACACCTTTGTCAGTACGTTAGGCTGAAGTGGCTGTTTCTGTCTGTACTGTCCTATGTTCTATGTCAGGGAGACACCTTTGTCAGTACGTTAGGCTGAAGTGGCTGTTCCAGGCTGACTGGTTCTATCCTCATGTAATACTAAGTTGTATCTTTTATTTTCATAGTCCTGATGGTCAAATATTTTCAAAACAGAGGAATTCCCAACATCACTGGTTTGACTCAATATAATCTGCTCTTGTAAACATGCCTTGCTCATGTGTTAGATTTATTTGTCTGTGCTGAAGTTATGTAACTTGTTTTGTGTTTGTATATTGAACGTGTGTGCCACAGGACTCTACCAGTGTGGTACAGCTCATCATCAACACACTGCAGTCACAGATGTGCTTTGTTTGTGTTTTCCTTTCCACAAGGCAAGTTATAATGCTTTATGGTCTCTGGCATACTTGTTTGTTCTAACATTTGAAGACTTACATATCCAAGCTGTTGGTCTCTTCTCCAGACCGAGGCTCAAGAGATGACAACCTTTATTTGAACAAATGGAAAATATACAGCAAAGCCCGTGCAAGCAAACAGTCTGAGCATCTTCGTGTTACTGTTTTGAAATATGCCGAAGATACATTTCTTATTGAGCAGCTTACAATGGGCTTATTGACTTGATGCAGTGATTTTACAAGAAATATCAATGATATCTTCCTTCCCATGGATGCGGCTTGGCCTGCTGAGATCCTGCAGCTGACTGTGAGATACAATTCAGACATACTGATCAATCATTGTTCTACCTACTCAGCCTGTTCTGTCGTTTCTGATTTGGAGGAAGAGGTGCCGTCAATTTGAATCATGTTTTATGCATTAGTACTTTAATTTCATGGACAGTAAGTCACAGGTGCCTGGACACTTGGCCACATATGGCTGCAAAAATTCTACAGAAAATTATGGATACGGGCCAGTCCACCCCAGGTAAAGCCGTCCCCACCACTGAGCACATCTACATGAGGCACTGTCATAGGAAAGAAGCATCCATGATCAAGCATCTCCACCACCCAGGCCACACTCTCTTCTATATCAGGGCTCACACCACCATGTTACCTCTCAACCATTAGGCTCTTGAACCAAAGGGGATAATTTCACTCAGCTCTTCTCACCACATCACTGAACTGTTCTCATTGAACTGGACTCACTTTCAAGGACTCTTCATCTCATGTTCTCGATATTTACTGCTTATTTATTTTTTATTACTGTTAGTTCTTTCTTTCTTTTTGTATTTGTTGTTTGCTCACCGGTTATTTGTCCTGTTAATGAGGTCTTTTATTGATTCTATTGGCTATCTTGGATCTACTATGATTGCCCACAAGAAAATGAATCTCAGAGTAGTATATAGTGACACACAGTATATGTTCTTTGATAATACATTTACTTGGAACTTTGAATTCCATTATCATTCTGTTACTTAGGTTGCTGATTTATTGAATTATTTTCTGGGAGTGAAATATGCTTTGAGTTGGATAGTGCCAGGAATCTACACAGAACAGTAGAGTACAGGAAGAGGCCTTTTGGCTCACAGTCTCAGTGCCAGCCACGATGCCACTGCAAGCCAATTATCTGCCTGTGCATGGTCCATATCCCTCTATTCCCTGCATGTTCATGTGTCTGTCTAAATGCCTCCTAAAGATTATTGTATCAGCTTCCACTACCTCCCCTGACACCCACCTTGTTGTCTGAAACAAAACTTGCTTTGCTCATCTCTTTTAAACTTCCCCCTCCCCCCCACCTCAAAGCTATCCCCCCTGGTATTTGACATTCCCAGCCCTGAAAAAAACAGATTCTATCAATTTAACTACCCCCTCACATTATAAAAGCTCCCATTCAGTCCTCCCCTCAATCTCCAACACCCAAGCAAAAATAATCCAATTAATCCTGCCTCTCCTTAGTGCTAATTCCAAGCACTTTACATCACAAAGCTTGCATGTGTCAGCCAATCATTTTATACATCAATTGAGAACTAAATTGTGAAATATCTTGCAGTGTTCACTTCGAAAAATATCAAGAGAAATTAGTACCTAATGAATCATAGGAATGATTATATAGCATGTAGTCAGTGTTTCATTGTGCAGCCTCAGTCAAGATTAGTATTGTGACTTGCTAAACTGTCCCCTCCTCTCCCTCACCCTCCTGCACATATGGAATTCAACTAAACCCTTCTCTAAGCTAATGAGCCTTTCACCTCAAACTACTTTCTGACTCCACTGATTTCCCAGTTCTCCCATGTTTGTTTTCCCCACTCATTAAATATCTGATCCAACGTGCATCCTCTGTCTGCCAAACCCAAATGGCAATTGCAACTTCCCACTCAAAAGGACCTTATGTTCGACCACTTCAGTAGCAACACTTGGGAATCAGCTGATACTGAACAGTATTCCAAGGAGCACAATCGTTCTTCACAGAGTGCAGAAGTGAATGTATCACTGTGTTGCCAGCACGGAGATATTTCATGGGAATTACATAATCCGGTTTAAGGTGGCACTGGTGAAGCCCAGTGACTACTTATCGGCAGCAAACAAAACAAAGAATCAACTAGATACTTTATTAAGAACACGTTTTCTGTTGGAGTTTCAGGTAATTGATCACCACAAACAATGGAGAGGGGAGTGAGGTGAGGCAGCGAGTCGAGGGTCAATGTGAACAGGCACGAGGTTTAGGCGGAGTGACTGAAATCAAGGCAGAGTTATGGCTCATCCACCACAACTGAAAGCGAGGAAAGACTCAAGACTGGGTCGATCTAAGTGACAGGCTGATTTGGAAAGGTTAGGTGCAGGCAGAGTATATTGGAGTGACAGAGCCCAGGTCCGAGAGTTTGGTTGATTTAAACTCCGGGCCAGATTGGAAAGGCCTGGCGTTGGGGCCAGAGACGAGGGCTGGGCTGGTTCTACTTGCTGCACCACTACGGTTACTCAGCTCTGCGCTGAACCGAGGCAGAGGCTGGGGGCTTCGCGTCTGTGGACTCACTTTCATTCTGAATGCTATCTCTTTACTTTTATTGTTCACACGATTTGTATTTTTCTCTGTGCACCTTGGGTGTTTGCTGGTCTTTTTTTAATGGGTTCTTTTGGATTTCTTTGCTTCGTGGCAGCCTATAAGGCTGTAGAATGTATAAGTACTTTAATCATAAATGTACTTTGAATTTTGAACTTAAGTCTGTGGTTCCTGAATTAAAGAATAAATGAGAATCTCCAGATTAAGAAATACTTAAAATTATTTTAACCAAACAGATGTCACAGAACAGGAGCAGAGCTTTTCCTCTTTGATCTGCTGTGCATTATGTTCAGTAGGGTTAAGGCAGATCACCTACCTCTGTCTATTTCTCTCTGCCCTCAGAGACTTTGACACACATTGCATTTTGAAATGTATCTAACTCTCTTAAATATAATTTGGTTTATTATTGTCACATTTACCAAGATACAGTGAAAAGCTTTCGTTTTGCAAACCATCCAGAACGATCATAATTACATCAGAGTATAAGAAGAAAAGGGATTGCAGGGCACGTTGCAGCTGTTCTGGGTAAAGTGCTGTGTCAGTAGCGTGGGCCACAGTGAGGTGTTGGACACCTGCCATCCTTCAGAGGGTTGGAGGATAGCAAATGCCATTCCTTTGGTCAAGAAGGTGGACGAATGGTTGTGGTCTATATTGATTTTAGTACAGCATTTGACAAGGTTCCCCATGGTAGATCCATTCAGAAAGTCAGGAGGCATGGGATCCATGGAACTTTGTGTGGATTTGGAGCTGGCTTGATCAGAGAAGGCAGAGAGTGTTAGATTGAGCGTACTCTGCCTGGATTAGTGGAGTTCTGGAGGGACCTTTGCTCTGTGATTTCTATAAATGACTGGTAAATGGAGGAGGAAGGATGGTTGGTAGCTTTCAGGTGATATTTAGATAGTATAGAAGGTTGTCATAGGTTACAACGGGACATGGATAGGTTACAGGGCTGAGCTGAGAAGTGGCAGATGGAGTTCAATCCAGATAAGTGTGAAGTGATTCACTTTGGAAGTTTGAACTTGAGGGCAGAGTTAATGACTGGATTCTGAGCAGTGTGGAGGAACAGAGGGATTTTGGGGTTCATGTCCATGGCTCTCTCAAAGTTGTCATGCAAGTTGATAGGGTGGTTAAGAAGGCGTGTGGTGTGTTGGTCTTCATTAGTCAGGGGATTGAGTTCAAAAGGTAACGTTACAGCTCAACAAAACTCTGGCAAGAGCAGACTTGGAGTATTGTGTTCCTTTTGGTCACATCATTACAGGAAGGATGTGGAAGCTTTAGAAAGAGTACGGAGGAGATTTACCAGGATGCTGTCTGGATTAGAGAGCATGTCTCATGAGGAAAGACTGAGAAAGCCTGGGTTTTCTCTTTTCAAAGATGAGTGAGAAGTGACCTGATAGAGTTGATCAAGATGAACAGAGACATACAGTAGGTACAGAGGACCGCCTGCACTTTTTTCCCAGGGCAGCAATGCTTAATATCAGAGGCCAAACTTTTAAACTGAGTGGAGGAAAGTATAGGGGAGAATGTCAGAGGTATTTTTTTGTACACAGAGAGTAGTAGGTGTGTGGAATGCTCTGCTGTGGGTGGTGGTAGAGGCTGATATACTACAGGCATTTAAGAGGCTCAGACTGACACATGGAGGAAGGAAGAGTGGATTGATCTTAGAGTAGGTTAAAAGATGGGCTGAAGGGCCTGTACTGTATGGTATTGTTCAATGTTCTATGTTCTAAAAGTTTTCTTCAGCATGTACTTGTATTCCGAGGTATCTCTTATTCTACAACACTCGCTAAGGCCTGCTGCAACTTCCCAAAGGTTATCTGGGATTGAGGAGCTTGCCCAGCTGGATTGGAGGAGGATGCTGACAGGGATGACGGCAAAGGAGAGATGGCTGAAGTTTCTGGGAATAATTCACGAGCTGCAGGAGAGTTGTGTCCCACAGGGGAAGGTGTTCTCAAATGGTGGGGCTAGGCAACTGTGGCTGACAAGGGAAGTTAAGGACTGCATAAAAACCAAGGAAAGGGCATGTAATGTAGCAAAAGTGAGTGGGAAGTTAGAGGATTGGGAAGCTTTTAAAATCCAACAAAAGGCAACTAAAAAAGCTATAAGAAGGGAAAAGATTAAATATGAGGGCAAACTAACAATAATATAAAGCAGGATACCAGAAGTTTTTTCAGTTACATAAAGAGTAAAAAGGAGGTGAGAGTTGATATTGGACTACTGGAAAATGATGCTGGTGAGGTAGTAATGGAAGACAAAGAAATGGCGGATGAACTTAACAGGTGCTTTGCAGCTGTCTTCACTGTAGCAGTGCACCAGGGGTCTGTGAGTGTTAGGGAGCAGGAGTGAGTGCCATTGCTATTACAAAGGAAAAAGGGCTAGGCAAATTCAAAGGTCTTAATGTGGAAAAGTCACCTGGACCAGATGGACTACATCCCAGAGTCCTGAGAGTGGTTGCTGAAGATATAATGGATGCATTGGTCGTGATCTTTAAAGAATCACTTGATTCTGGCATGGTGACGCGAGACTGGAAGATTGCAAATGTCACTCCACTCTTTAAGAAGGGAGGAAGGCAAAAGAAAGGAAATAATCAGCCAGTTAGCCTGACCTCAGTGGTGGGGAAATTAAGGATGAGGTTTCAGGGTACTTGGAGACTAATGATAAAATCAGTCAGAGCAGGCATTGTTTCTGTGAGGGGAAATCTTGCCTGACAAATCAGTTAGAGTTCTTCGAGGAAGTAACAAACAGGGTGGACAAAAGAGGGGCAGTGGATGTCATTTACTTGGATTTTCAGAAGGTATTTGATAAGGTGCCACACATGAGGCTGCTTAACAAGATAAAATCCTATGGCATTACAGTAAAGATACTGGCATTGATAGAAAAATAGCTGATAGCCAGGAGGCAGCGAGTGGGAATTTTAGTGATGTTCCTCAGGGGTCAGTATTGGGACTGCTACCTTCCATATTGTCAATGGTTTAGATAATGGTATTGGTGGCTTTGTAGCAAAGTTTGTGGATGATATGAAGATAGGTGGAGAGATAGGTAGTGCTGAGGAAGCAATGTGAATGCAGCAGGACTTAGACAAATTGGAAGAATGGACACAATAGTGGTAGATTGAATATAGTGTTGGGAAATGTATGACAATACATTTTGGTAAAAGGAACTATTATCAAAAGAAGTGCGGACTATTATCTAAATGGGGAGCAAGATCAAACATCAGAGGTACAGAGGGACTTAAGAGACCTTGTGCAAGACTCCAGAAGGTTAATTTACAGGTTGAGTCTGTGGTAAAGAAGGCAAATGCAATGCTAGCATTTATTTCAAGGGGAATAGAATATAAAAGCAAGGAGATGATGCTGAGGCTTTATAAGACACTAGTCAGGCTGCATGTGGAGTATTGTCAATAATTTTGGGCCTGATATCTCAGAAAGGATGTGTTGTTATTGGAGCAGGCTCGCAAAGATGATTCTGGGAATGAAAGGGTTAACATATGAGGAACATTTCACAGTTTTGGGCCTGTGCTCACTGGAATTTAGAAGAATGCGGGGGAGTGTTGAAAGGAACAGATAGGGTGGATGTGGAGAGGATGTTTCCTCTGGTGGGAATTTCCAGAACTAGAGGGCACAGCCTCAAAATTGAGGGGCGATCCTTTAGAACAGAGGTAAGTAGGAAATTTTTTAGTCTAAGAGTGGGGAGTCTGTGGAATGTTCTGCCACAGACTGCAGTGGAGGTCAAGTCCAAGGGTATATTTAAGCTGGAAGTTGATTGTTCCCTGATTGGTCAGGGCTTCAAAGGATATGGCAAGAAGACAGGTGTGTGTGGTTGAGTGGGATCTGGGATCAGCCATGATGGAATGGTGGAGCAGGCTCAATGGGCTGAATGGCCTAATTCTGTATATTTCAAGGTAATTAGGCAAAGGGATAAAGATAACCAGAAATTAAGAGTATGAGTTGAAGAAAATATCATTTCAATATCAAATGAGATTGAGGGAAGCTATTTGCAGGTGTTTCTGTAGGATGAAAAGACCAGTGAGTCAAAGAAGTTCTGAATGCCAAGGAAATCGAGGATTTCAAGTTCAAATTTCCAAGTAAATTTATTATCAAAGTACATATATGTCACCATTTACAATCCTGTGATTCATTTCCTTGTGGGTAATCACAGTAAATGTAAGAAGCACGATAGAATCAACAATAGACTGCACCCAGCAAACAACTAATGTGCAGAAGACAACCAACTGTGCAAATACAAAAAAATTTACAATAAATAAATAAACAAATAAATAAATAATAAATAAATATTGAGAACAAGATGAAGAATCCTTGAAAGTGAGTCCAAAGTTTTGCAACAGTTTAGTGTTTGACTGAAGTTGGGTGAAGTTATCCCTTCTAGTTCAAGACTGATGGTTGAGGGGTAATAACTGTTCCTGAACCTGGTGGTGTGGGTCCTGAGGCTCCTGTACGTTCTTCCAGATGGCAGCAGTGAGAAGTGAGTGTGGTGGGTGGTGGGGGTCCCTGATGATGGATGCTGCTGTGACAATGCTCCATGTAGATGTGCTCAATGGTGGTGGGGGGGGGGGGGGGAGCTTTTCCTGTGATGGACTGGGCATTATTCACTATTTTCTGTATGACTTTCTATCTAAGGGCATTAGTTTTTCCATACTAAACCATGATACAGCCAGTCAATATACTCTCCACCGCACATCTATAATCAAAGTTGTTGATGTCATACTGAATCTCCACAAACTTCTAAGAAAGTAAACACACTGCCACACTTTCTTTGTAATTGCACTTAAGTTTTGGGTCCAGGACAGATCCTCTGAAATGATAACACCAAGGAACTTAAAGTTGCAGACCCTCTCCACCTTTGATCCTCCGATGAAGACTGGATCATTGACCTCCAGTTTCCTTCTCCTGATGTCAGTAATGAGCTCCTTGGTTCTGCTGACGTAGAATGGGAGGTTGGCACCACTCAGCCAGATTTTCACTCTCCCTCCTGTACACTGATTCATCACCACCTTTGATTTGGCCAGCAACAGTGGTGTCATCAGCAAACTTAAATATGCCATTGGAGCTGTACTTAGCCTCACAGTCATATAAGTGTAAAGTGAGTAGAGCAGGGGACTAAGCACATAGCCTTGTGGTGCACCTGTGCTGTTGGAGACCATAGAGGAGTGTTGTTCCCAATCCGAACTGACTGGGATCTGCAGAGAGGGAGATGATGAAATTCGAGAGCATATAATTAAAAAAGAGAAGGTATTAGGTGTTTTAGTAAGCTTAAGTTGGATAAGTACTAAGGGCCTGATGGGATGCAGTGGTAAGACTGGCAAGACAATGGTAGATGGAACTTAATTTTGATAAGTGTTAAGTGAAAAGGAGCCCACAATTTAAATCTGAATTTCTTCTTGCAGAGGGTAGTGAATCTCTGGAATTCTCTGCCCTGGGAGGGAAGGTGGGTCATTAGAAGCATTTACAGTGGAGGCAGATATATTGTTAATAGACTGAGAAACAGGGAGGTATGGAGAAATGGCCAGAGTAGGTCTGCCATGATTATGATGGGGCCCATTTGAGGCATCTAATGGTCTACACCTGCTCTTATTCTCTTCTATTTTTGATTTTCATATGTTCTTTGATGCACCTTGAGGGGATTAATAAAGGTGGTATATTCACAGTAAGCCTAGAAGCCTTGAGGAACAGAGGGATCTTGGTGTACAAGGATCCCTAAAGATGGAGATGAAGTAGATCAGGTGGTGAAGGAAGCATCTGGATTACTTGTCATGACCTAGCATGACCAGAGATGCCACAGTGAAATGTTCTGAAACACTGCTGACATCACAGGTGGAGTACCATGTAGAACTTTGATTGTCACACTGGACAAAAATGTGATTGCATTGGAGAGGCTGCAGAGGAGAATCACCAGGATGTTGTCTGGAAAGGAAATTTTAAATTATGGGGAGAGACAGAGAGTTTGGATTTGCTTTAATTGTAGTGGAGGAGGCAGGGAGTGGGGGGAAGTGTTGCTAAATGAAGTGCTCAAAATTATAGGATTATAGGCATGGATAGGGAAATCAGGAAGACGTAATATTTAAGAAGGACCTAAATGAACCGAGGCAGAGAGTTGGAGGTAAATGGTATTAATCTGGATGCTCACTTCACATTTATACCTCGGGCCAGAGGGCCGGACTCGGTGCTTTATGATTCTCGGAAGTATTGGATGAAATCTGATGTCTTCCACGACCAAAGGTGGGTGGGGTTTGGAGACCCACTTACAAAAGATCCTGGATAAAATGCAGATTTTTGTTTTGGGTGGGAAAAGAACCTCTTGGGGAGGGAAGGGCAATTGTCAGTGTTAAAGCTGAGAAAGAACAAGAGACCTTTTACTGTGAGGCGCTCGATAGGATTGAGAGGAATTTGTGACATTGAGCCTACATTGTAAAACAGAATGTTCTCAAATTCATTATGAACAATGTGACAGAATATTCACTAATATACGTATATCATTTAAATTCAAAATTAAACATTGAAGTGGGAATTACTTTCAAAATATCCAACATATTTTCACCATACATTCAGAAAATCAGTTTATAAAGTGGAATAGCCCACAATCACAGCACATTTTCTTAAAGTGTTTCCATAATTTTTCTAATATGAAGGGAAGATATATCAGAAGAATTGTACCAGGCAACGATATCCACCAGAGCCCTCTTGCATAACTGAGGCTCAGATAACAGGCAATTAACATTTGGATGTTTGCTGAAAACTGCTCTTTGGTTCCTTTATTTCTTTCTTCCCACTTTTTGTTCAGTTCTTGCAAAAAAAAATTTTAACACACCATTGCTGGCTGATTTAAGAATCTTTTTAATGAAAGGTAATGTCTACTTTTTTTCTAAATCCTTAAAAGTCTAGTATAAAAGATTAAATTCTACTGTCGTTCAGATGAATGGAATACCTTTTGGGGTTGTGTGATAGTAAATTCATTTTTTGAAACTGAATCTTGAGAAGATGTTTGCAGGTTTGAAGGCACTATAATTAAAAGTTTTTAATACTTTTAGTATTGTTGGTGGAATAGCACCAGCTTTACAATCCAATCTGTGCCCCAGCTCACGACATATAACGGTTGTAAATTTACTTTAAAACCAAAATAAACATGATAAATGTTGTGTGGAAAACTACAATACGATGATTATATAAAAAGCTAAAGATTAAGAATGGAAAGTAAGTTCTTACAGATAATGTTGTTGAAAATTTAATTAAAACTGGATACTAGGTTATTCTGTACTATATTGGTTAATCAATAGAACTTCCTGACTGCATTTGGTGGTCAGGTATTTGGGTACTGTGAGATTGTATCAACATGCAAGTATACTGTACATTTATCTTTGGCCGCCTCTGATAATACTATCTGGCAATGAGAACTTTTACAGATAAGTTCCCCTAGGGCTCTGACAATAAATGCAGATTTCCAAATCACTCCAGTCAATTCCCTGCAGGCAATTTGTTAGCTACCACCAAGGGCAGCACTCATTCAGAACCACAATCAGGTTTAATATGTCGTGAAATTTGTGAACTTAGCAGCAGCAGTACAATGCAATACATGCTAATCTAGAGCAAAAAAAATTAAAAGTTAGAAATAAATAAGTAAATCAGTAAATCATTACAATAGGTATATATATGTGTATTAAATAGTTAAATTAAAAATAGGGAGAAAACAGAAATAATATAAAAAGTTTTAAAAAGTATGAGGTAGTGTTCATGAGTTCAATGTCCAGTTAGTCATTCCAGGAAACCAAAGATTCAAAGTAAACTTTTTATCAAAGTATGTATGCAGTATACAACACTGAGATTCCTCTTCATGCCAGGGTTTGTGGTCCTCAACTCTGCAAAGTACTGAATTTTGTTAGAAGCTGCAGCTTTCTGGATGACAAGTGAGCCAGAATCAGACCTGGAATGTCACACATTGCCAAAATCATCATGACTTTCAAAACTCAAGATTATTTAATGTCATGGATGGAGTGATATAGAATTCATACCTGTGCTGACCTGTCGGTATTCATTCCAACTTCCAGCACTTGGCCCAAGGCTTTCTATGCTTGGTCAGTTTCCGTGCTCTGCTACACACTCAAGTGTTGTCAGTGACACCGGTTCCACAGTCTGACTGTATTTCTTGTGAAAACTTCAACATGAACAAGTTTAGAGACTTTGTTCAACAATCTATGTTTATTTTGAAATCATAATGGCAGGAAAGTCACTCTCGGAATCTATTCAAAGGTCATTTAAACAGTACACATGGCTCCTGATCTTTACTTTCATTGTTACAGGAGTGAAGACTCTCCCCCTTGCAGTGAGAGAGGACCTGTCTGAAGGACTGTAGTGCTGGGTTATGGACCGGAGCTTCTGATAGACTCTAGATCAAGAGGTGCTTTAGCTATTGTTTGCATGGTGGCAAGGGGGTTCAGTGATCCTGCTGATGCTTGTACGTCGGAATGGGAGAGGGCTTTGGGGTTCTGGTGTTACTATCAATCATTCTTGTTTCATGGATGTCTGTGAAGAGTAAGAATTTCAAGTTGCATACTGTATATATTCACTGATATTAAATGGAACCATTTGAACTATTTGAAACATTATTGAAGATGCCCTTTAGTTGAGATTATGGAAGTAATCCTTAAACATCGATCTGTGTCTTTCAGTCATTCCCGACAGAAAATCTGAAGGGTGGAGTGAGGTGGGACTGGGAAAATCAGGATCCATGTGTTTGGTCTTTAAATGAATTATGAATAGTGGACAGTCTGAGAGTGACTCTTCTACCATTATGATTTAAAAGTAAACATATATTGCTGACAAAGCCTCTAAACTTGTTCATAACTATTTATATAATATTTACAGTAAATACCTACAATGATCGTTATGGACATAGTGAACTAATGGGTCGTCCTGGCTTGACTAAAAAACTCTGTATTTTAAATCAAATTGAGGCAGTTGATCTATGGCACCACCTGAGATAATATTCTGGTGATGGTGAGGGACGGAATTTACACATCAAAGTGTAGTTGTGGAGCTGACCATATTCCATAGCTTGTTCTATCCCTGCCAAATACAAATGTCAACTCTATTCCTCCTCAGACATGCTGCCTGACTTGCTGAGTTCCTCCAGCATTTTGTGTGTGTTACTCTGGATTTCCAGCATCTGCAGAACATCTTGTGATCATCAAGTTGGCAATGCAATTTGCTTCCTCCAAACCACAAGAATACAACAGACACTCTTCATCTCATATTCTCAATATTTATTTCTTATTTATTTATTAATATGATTTCTTTTTCACTCTCTTTTTGTACTTTCACAGTTGTTTTGTTTTATCTTTGCATATTATATGACATGTTGGGTGTAGTCTTGCATTGGTTCTATTGTGTTTCTTGGATTTACTGTGAATGCCCACAAGAAAATGAATCTCGAAGTTGTGTGTGGTGACACATAGGTACTTTGACAATAAAGTTATTTCGAAGAGGTGGCATATAAAATAAATAGAATTTGTAGAATTTCACAAAATGTGTAGAATGTTGAAAAATGTAATAAGACAATAGACCATAAGACGTAGGAGCAGATTTTGGCCATTTGGCCATAGAGACTGCCACGCCACTCCATCATAATTGATCCTTTCATTTCCCCCCTGAGCTCGACACTGTGTCCTTCTCCCTGTAACCTTTGATGCCATGGCCTTCAAGAACTTAACAATCTCTGCTTAAATATACCCAATGACCTGGCCTCCACAGCTGCCTGTGGTCACAAATTCACCACCCTCTGACTAAAGAAATTTCTCTGCATTTCTGTTTTAAATGGGAGCCCTCTATCCTGAGGCTGTGCCATCTTGTCCTGGACTCCACCATCAAGAGAAACATCCTTTTCACATCTACTCTGTCTAGGCCTTTCAACATTCAAAATGTTTCAATGAGATCTCCCTCATCCTTCTAAATTCCAGTGAGTACAGACCCAGAGCTATCAAACATTCCTCATATAATAACCCTTTCATTCCCAAAGTCATCGTTGTGAACCTCCTCTGAACCCTCTCCAATGCCAGCCCATCTTTTCTTAGATTTGGAGCCCAAAACTGTTCACAACACTCAAGGTGAGGCCTCACCAGTGCGTTATAAAGCCTCAGCATCACCTCCCAGCTCTTGTATTTTAGATCTCTTGAAATGAATGCTAACATTGCATTTGCCTTTCTCACCACTGATTTTACCTGCAAGTTAACCTTTAGGGTGTTCTGCACAAGGACTTTCAATTCCCCTTGCATCTCAGATTTTTGGATTTTCTCCCCATTTAGAAAATAGTCTGCACATTTATGTGTATGACCATGCATTTTCCAGCATTGTATTTCATTTGCCACTTTTCTTGCCCATTCTCCTAATCTGTCGAAATCCTTTTGCAGTCTTCCCATTTCCTCAATACTACCTGCTGCTCCACCAATCTTCATACCATCTGCAAACTTGGCAACAAAGCCATCTATTTCATCATCTAAATCATTGATATATAGCATAAAAAAGCAGTCTCAACTCCGACCCCTGTGGAACACCACTAGCCACAAGCAGCCAACCAGATAAAGATCCTCTAATTTCTACTTGCCGCCTCCTATTAATTGGCCAATGCTCTAAACATACTTGTAACTTTACATGAGCTCTTAATTTGGTAAGCAACCTCGTGTAGCACCTTGTCAGAGGCCTTTTGAAAATCCAGGTATACAACATCCACCAATTCACCTTTGTCTATTCTGCCTGTTATTCCTTCAAAGAATTATAACAGGTTCGTCAGGCAAGATTTTCCCTTAAGGAAACCATGCTGACTTTGTCCTGTGTCACCAAATATTCCATAACCTCATCCTAAACAATTGACTCCAACATCTTCTTAGCCACTGAGGTCAAGCTAACTAGTCTATAATTTCCTTTCTGCTGTCTCCTTGCAGTTTATCTGGTTCGAGTGACTTATGTACCCTTGGGTCTTTCAGCTTTTTGAGCACCTTCTCCCTTGTAATAATAACTGCACTCACTTCTCCTCCCTCACACCCTTCAACATCTGACACACTGCGAGTGTCTTCCACAGTGAAAACTGATGCAAAATACTCATTTAGTTCATCAGCCACCTCCTTGTCCCCGTTATTATTTCTCTGGCCTCTTTTTCTAGTGGTCCTATATTCACTTTCATCTTTCTTTTCTTTTTATATACTTGAAAAATCTTTTACTGTGCACTTTGATATTGTTTGTTACCTTGATTTCATATTTCATCTTTTCCCTCCTAATAATTCTTTTAGTTGCTTTCTGTAGGTTTTTATAAGCTTCCAAATCCTCTATTTTTCTGCTGATTTTTGCTTTGTTGCATGTCCTATCTTTTGCTTTTACAATAGCTTTGACTTCCCTTGTTAGCCACGGTTGTACTATTTTGCCATTTGAGTATTTCTTTGTTTTTGGAATACATCCATCATGCACATTCCTCATTTTTCCCAGAAGCTCACACCATTGATGCTCTGCTGTCATCCCTGCTATCATCTCCTTCCAATTTACTTTGGCCAAATCCTCTCTCATACCACTGCAATTTCCTTTACTCCACTGAAATACTGCTACATCAGACTTTACTTTCTCCCTATCAAATTTCAAGTTGAACTCAAATCATATTGTGATCACTGCTTCCTAAGGGTTCCTTTACCTTAAGTTCCCTAATCACCTCCAGTTCATTACATAACATCCAATCCAGAATACTTGATGCCCTGGTATTGTGAAAGACAAACTTTTTAAAAAAGATACCTCGTAAGCATTTGACAAACTCACTCTCTTGGGATCCATAACCAACCTGATTTTCCCAATCTATTTGCATGTTAAAATCTCCCATGTCTATCATAACACAGTCCTTTTGACACGCCTTTTATATTTCCTGTTGTAATCTGTAGTCTGCATCCCAGCTCCTGTTGGGAGGCCTGTATATAACTGCCATCAGGGTCCTTTTACCCTTGCAGTTTCTTAACACAACCCACAAGGATTCAACGTGTTCTGATCTTTCTAATGATTTGATACCATTCTTTACCAGTAGAGCCACACCACCCCCTCTGCCAACCTTCCTATTCCTCCGATATAACATGTAACCTTGGACATTCAGCTCCCAACCTTCCTTCAGCCACAATTCATTGATTGCTACAACATCGTACCCAACAATCTGTATAAGTGTAACAAGATCATCCACCTTATTTCTTATATTCCATGCATTGAGATATAACACTTTGAGTACTGTAATTGCTACCCTTTTTGATTCTGCATCCCTAATGCACTGATACTGACCCTGCTGGACTGCAAGTTTGTCTTAACATCTGCCCGCCTGCCCTCCCTGATAGTCTGACTGCCTATGATCTTTGTTTTTTTTACCATCTGTCCTGTTATGAGTCCCTTCACTCTGGTTCCCATCCCCCGGCCAAATTAGTTTAAACCCTCCCCAACAGCTCCAACAAACCAGTCTGTGAGAATATTGGTCCCCCTGGGTTCAGGTACTCGTTTCTTTTGTACTTGTCATACTTCCCCCGAAGAGATCCCAATGATCCAAGAACCTGAAGCCCGGCCCTTTGCACCAGCTTCTCAGCTATGCATTAATCTACCAAATCATCCTGTTTCTACCCTCACTGGTGCGTGGCACAGTAGCAATCCAGAAATTACCACCCTGGAGGTCCTGCTTCTCAGCTTTCTACCTAGCTCTCTAAGTTCTCTCTTGAGGACCTCATGCTTTTCCTTCCTTTGTCAATGGTATGAATATGCACCAAGACATCTGGCTTTTCTCCCTCCCTCTCCAAAATGCTGTGGATAGAATCTGATATGCCCCTGACCCTGGTACCAGGGAAGTAACATACCATCCAGGTGTCCCGTTCATGTCCACAGAAACTCCTGTCTGTTCCTTTGACTATTGAGTTCTCCCTCTTTCCCTTCTGCACCACAGATCCATTCTCAATGCCAGTAACCTGGTCTCCCCGGCATTCCCCTGGGAGATCATCCCCCACAGCAGTATACAAAATGGTATACTCATTATTGAGGGGAACAGCCACAGGGGCACTCTGCACTAACTGCCTATTCACCTTCCTATTCCTTCTCACCCAGGATATATCACTGAGGTCAAAGGTTGTTTGTAATATAATTCCACATGAATGTCAAAAATACCATAGTACAGGTGACCAGGGCTCAATTCCCGTAATCGCCTGTAAGGAGTTTGCATGTTCTCTCAGTGACCATGTGGGCTTTCTCTGGGTGCTCAAGTTTCCTCCCACAGTCCAAAGACAGACTGGTTGGTAGGGTAATTGGTCACTGTAAATCGTCCTGTGATCAGGCTTGGGTTAAATCGGTGGGTTGCTGGACAATGTGGAAGGGCCTGTTCTCTCTAAGTAAAAATTAAATATATTTCTGTTCCAAGGTCCAGTTGGGCAGAACATATACTGTTTGTTTCATGTAATTGTTCTGCACAACTCGTCAACTGTTTGACAACACTTCTTCTAAAAAAAATCTGCTTCCAAATATGAAACTGTAAACTTATGAAATTGTACAGGAAAGTCATGAGTTTTAAGCAGTGACACCTACTTTTCTGTATTTTGACGTGTCTGTGGTATCATTAGGCATAGCTCTGTCAGGAAGGAGGGTGTAAAGGATCATGTACATGTTAAGATGGGTACAATCCCTAGGTCTTTCCTGATAAACTATGTGAGGCAAAGGAGGAGATTGCAGGGGTTCTGATGAAGTATTGTATCTCCATTAACCAATCGGCAGGGTGCCACAGACTGGAGTATAGTCAATGTTGTTCCCTTCTTCAACAGGAAAAGTAGGAATAAGCCAGGAAACTACAGGCTGGTGAACCCTACATCTTTATCAGAGAAAGCTTTGGAAACAATTCTAAACAACAGGATTTTTGTTCACTTGGAACAATGGGGACTAATTGGATGGAATCTGCACAGTATTTTGTGCAGGGAAACCTTGTCTCACAAATTTGAGGAGTTAATTAATCAAGAAAATGGATGAAGGGAGTACAGAAGATGAAGTTTACCTCAACATAGATGGGCTTTTGACAAAGCACCTCATGTTAAGTTAGGCTCTAAGGTGTGTTGGCAAACGGAATTGAAAAATTAAAATAGGTACAGAGGAGATGTCAGGGGTAAGTTTTTTTACACAGAGAGCGGTGAGTGCGTGGAATGGGCTGCCGGTAGCGGTGGTGGAGGTGGAAACGATAGGGTCTTTTAAGAGATTCCTGGACAGATACATGTAGCTTAGAAAAATAGAGGGCTATGGATAAGCCTAGGTAGTTCTAAGGTAAGGACATATTCGGCACAGCTTTGTGGGCTGAAGGGCCTGTATTGTGCTGTAGGTTTTCTATGCTTCTGTGTTTCTAAAATTGACTAAGGGATCAGAGGTAGATGGTGGTAGTTAAGGAATGTTTTCTAACAGCAAGTCTGTAGTTAGAGGATTAGGAAGCATTTAAAAAACAACAGGAGGCAACTAAAAAAGGCATAAAGATGAAGAAGATGGAATACAAAGGCTAATAATATTAAAGCAAATTCCAGAGGCTTGTTCAGACATTTAAATAGAGTTGAGAGTAGATATTGGACTTCTGGAAACTGATACAGTTGTACAAAACTCTGGTGAGATTTGACTCAATGTATTGTACACGGTATTGGTTACCACAATACAGGAAAAATATTGCATCAGTAGAGATAATGCAGGAAATACTCTCCAGGATTTGGCCTGGAATGGAGGCCTGTGTTATTATGAGAGATATTAGCATGGACAGAAGATTGGCTAACTGGCAGGACACAAAGAGTGGGAATAAGTGGAGTCTATTTTGATTGATTGCCAGTAACTCATAATGTTCTACAGTGGTCTGCTGGTTTTATGTTATACATTAATGAACTGGATGATGGAATTGATGGCTTTGCAGCCAGTTTCATGGATGATACAAGGTAGGTGGAAACACAGGTTGTGTTGAGGAAGCAGGCTGTCTGCAGGAGAACTTAGACAAATTGGGAGAATGGGCAAAGAAGTGGCAGAAGGAACCTTGTGTAGGGAAGTGTGTAATTGGAGAGAGAATTCAGAAATCTGAGGTGCAAAGGGGCTTGGGTGTCCTCATGCAAGATTCCTTAAAGGTTAATTTGCAGGTTGAGTCAATGGTGAGGAAGGCAAATGCAATGTTTGCACTGATTTTAAAAGGACTAGAATATAAAAGCATGGATGCAATGCTGAGGCTTTATAAGGTACTGTGAGTAGTTTTGGGCCCCTTGTCAAAGAAAAGATGTGCTGACATTGGAGTTGGTTCAGAAGAGGTTCACAAGAATTATTCCAGGAATGAAAGTCTTATCATCTGAGGAGAGTTTGATGGCTCTAGCCCTGTACTCACTGGAATTCAGAAGAATAAGAGGGGATCTCTTTGAAAGTCTTGATAGAGTGGATATGGAGAGGGTATTTTCCTGTGTGGTGAGAGTCTAGAACCAGAGGGCACAGCCTCAGAATAGAGGGATGTCCATTTAGAACAGAGATGAGGAGGAATTCCTTTAGCTAGAAGGTGGTGAATCTGTGGAATTCATTGCAACTGGCAGCTGCAATTGGGCAAGTCCTTGGGCATACTTAAAGCAGAAGTTGATAGATTCTTGATTATTCAGTGCATAAAGGGTTAAGGGGAGAAGGCAGGAGATTGAGGCTGAGGGGGGAAATGGATCAGCCATGATGAAATGGTGGAGCAGACACGATGGGTCAAATGTTCTAATTCTGCTCCTGTATCTTATGGTCTTATTAGCTAAATGTTTTTGAAAATTTCCAGCACATCCTCTTTCTTAACGTTGGCACATTGTGGCCTATCAGTCTGTTTAACTGTCCTCAACAATGCAAAGGTCCCTCTCACTGGTGAATACTGAAACAAAGTATTCATTAAGGTCCTCCCCTGTCTCCTCCAAATCCAGGCACGAGATCATTCTTCTATCCCTCATTGGTGCCACCCTCATTCTCTAGTCATCCTGCTCCTCTTCACACCTTCACCAGGCAATGCCTCAAAAATACAGCATCTATCACCCAGGACATGCCCTCTTCTCATTGCTACCATCAGGGAGGAGATACAAAGGCCTAAAGACACACGCTCAGTGAGTCAGCAACAACTTCTTCCCCTCCGCCATCAGATTTCTGAATGGATAATGAACCCATGAACACTACCTCTCTTTCCCTCTCTTTTTACACTACTTATTTAATTTAATTTTCTTTTTTATATGTACTTATTGTAATTTATAGTTGTTGCAATGTACTGCAGACACAAAACATCAAATTTCATGACATATTCCTGTGATATTAAACCTGATTCTGAGTCTGACCTCAGTTCTGTATTCATTATTCCCACAATAACTCTCCACTCTTACTCTTAAAGAATCTCTCTCTCTGCCTGTTCACGTCTGCTTAATATAACTGGACAGATAACTGGGATCTTTTCTCTCATCTGGAAGACAGTTTAACATTTTTTCTGAAATACGTCCTCTCTTAGAATGCAGAACTTGGAGACCGCTGTCATGATGTGCCATTTTGGATTATGAAACTGGGTACAGAGAGCCCGCGTGCTGCCAGCTGAGTCTTTCTGTTGATTGATGTGTAGCTCTTGTGGGATTCTTTGATTCCCAGGGTGAAGGCAACAAAACATCAAACCCCAGAATAAACAACAGAGAAACTTTAATGGAGTAATCAAATTTAAACCAGCTGCTCAAGTCACTCACTCAGTGCTAAATGATTTTCTTTCATCTGACAAACATGTTTCTCTTCCAAGAAGGCCTTCAGCATTTACCCACGTTTTCTTTGCTACAAAGGCTACAAAATAAGAAAACTTACATTTCACTTTGTCTGTTCCTAGTACAAGTAATCCTTGTGCAACATCTTCAATGGGAGAATTCATGATATCACAGAATAAAGGCCACTTAATAATGCTGAGGCTTTATAAGCATTCATCAGACCACACTTAGAGTATATTGAGCAGTATTAGGCCTCTTACATAAGAAAGAAAGTGCTGGCGTTGGAATGTGTCCAGAATTTGTTCATGAGAATGATTTAAGGAATTAAAGGGTTAAGGTTTGAAGAGTGTTTGATGGCTCTGGGCCTGTATTCACTGGAGCTTAGAAAAATGAGAGGGGATCTTATTGAAACCTATTCAATATTGAAAAGTCTGGATAGAGTGGATGTACGGAGGATATTTCCTATGGTAAGGGAGTCTAGGACCAGAGGGACATCCATTTAGAACAGAGATGAGAAGGAATTCTTTTAGCCAGAGGTGGTAAATCTGTGGAATTCACCACGACAGGTGGCTGTGAAGGCCAAGTCATTGGGTATATTTAAAGCAGAGTTTGATAGTTTAATTAGTCAGGTTTCAAAGGTTACAGGGAGAAGCCAGGAAAATGGGTTTGAGAGGAATAATAAGTCAGTCCTGATGGAATGGTGGAGCAGACTTGATGGGGTCAATGGCCCAATTCTACTCTTATGCTTTCTGGTCTTATGGTCTAATTCTTTACCTTGATTGGTGGGAGAAGTTCATTTGCGTTCCAAACAGATTTTAAAGCAATCAAGAGATTCAGTTAGGTGCATGAGTTAGAAGATCAGTGGTGATTTTGTTGACTTGCAGAGTAGATTGGAGGATTAAATGCTCATTTCCTAGTTCAAAGTTCAAAGTAAATTTATTATATATGTTACTAAATACAACCCTGAGATTAACTTTATGGTGGGAAATCACAGTAAATTCAAGAAACACAATAGAATCGATGAAAGACTGCACCCAACAGGATTGGTGACAACCAATGTGCAAAAACAACAAACTGTGCAAATACAAGTGAAAGAGAGAAATAATAATAAATAAATAAATAAACAATAAATATTGAAAATATAAAATAAATCCTGATTTGAAGACATCCCAGAGTCTACATAGTAGTGTGTATGTTCATATTATGTATGTTTCCTTCCTGAAGAATATTTTGATAATCTGTTTGTTTAATCTTTACAATTACTGACCCGAGCCTTTCATTTTTTATTTATTTACTTGAATTTAAATTTCTCAGCTGCCTTTGCATGATTTGAATTGATGTTTCTATATCAATAGCGCAGTTACCAGCATCGTGGCCGAGTAGTAGTGTGCCAGAGATTGTTTCTGATGTTGTACTCTATCACAAGATGTGTGATATCTTCTCAGATCTTGGTAGCACTTGTTTCTTTGAATATTATATGATGTGAAATTTCCATTTTAACAACACTCTGAGAAAGTATGAGGGTAGATCGACATAAATTCCGCACCCGTATAGGTTTTACACATCTCAGCGTTATGGGAACAGCAGAACTTGTTTGCTAAACACATCATTGCAGGAAGCAATGACTTCATTTTTATATTTATTTTTGTAAGCTTTTGTATGTTAATAGGGGAGGTTTCAATATACTGTTTAAAAAGCATCTGTTCGTCTCTGCAATAAAAGTTTACAGATTTGCAGACTAATGACAATTCAATGACCTTTGTTTGATATTTAATCTATTGTTGGATTTCCTTCAGACTTCTAGGGTAACCCTGCATTGTTATTTTTATCTAAAACATGTCAAAAAAATCTCTGCAGTAGAATGAGCAATCTGTGCCTGAACATTAGAGTTTCATGGCCATACTGATGTTCCAATATAATCAATCTATGTCAATAAAATAGAGAACTCCTCATAATTGATCAGGTAATCCTACATTATTGTTTTATCTAACACATGTTAAAACCTCTCTGTAGTAGAGTCGGCAGTCTGAATCTGAACATTCGAGTTTCATGGCCACCCTCACGCTCCAATATAATGCAGAGGGAATCGATCCATGTCAATAAAATGTGGTTATTATCATGTTACATTTCATGAGTTCACACTCAGTACTTAATACCTCTCACGCTTCCTACATTGCGAGAGTGACAATACCTCCAAAGTGCTTGCATCAGGACCGCTGCAGGGTCTTGGCCTGAAACATCGACTGTACTCCTTTCCATAGCCACTGCCTGGCCTGCTGAGCTCCTCCAGTGTTTTGTGTGTGTTGCTTGGGATTTCCAGTATCTGCAGATTTTCTCTTGTTTGTCTCTAAAGTGCTTAATCAGTTATAAATCACATTCAAATGCTTGATGATGTCGGAATGCCAGTCATTTTGCACTGGTTTGATTATTGCTATTTATTAGTAAGTGTCGCAGCTTCAAATAAAAGGAACGAGAGATCCATTTAGAGGGGAGGATGGACATGAAAGGGTTTTGAACAAGAATTCCAAGGTATGGACTCTGTCACCTTTTGGAAAATAAATTAAGAAGGGTTGAATAAGAGGCAAAAATCAGAGGAGCTTAAATTTAATAATGGTTTTTCTGGTGCACTACAAAGGCTTCTTTTTACAATGTAGAACCAAAGCCACGATTTCCCTATTGCCATGGGCTGAATATGTTCAGAGAAAATCTACAAGGATTTTGCTGGGACTGGAGGACCTGAGTTATAAGGAAAGATTGAGGAGATGTGATAGAGGTATACGAAATGATGAGGAGTATTGATAAGGTAAATGTAAGCAGACTTTTTCCACTGTGATTGGATGGGACGACAACTCGAGGTCATGGGTTAAGGGTGAAAGGTGAAAAATTTAAGGGGAACATGTGGGAAAACTTCTTCACTCAGAAGGTGGTGAGAGTGTGGAACGAGCTGCCAGTCCAAGTGGTCCATGCAAGCTCAATTTCAAAGTTTAAGTACATGGATAGTAGAGATATGAAGGACTATGGTCCAGGTGCTGGTTGATGGGAGTAGGCAGTTTAATGGCTCAGCATGGACTAGATGGGCCAAATGGCCTGTTTCTGCTGCTGTGCTTTTCTATGGCTATACTTCCTTTACAGGGAATGCAGCTAAATTTAAGGCTGCAGGGTTCCGCACCTGAGAACTCAAGCAGTTCATCAGCAGGAAGTGGTAGCTGCATTATATTTTAATAGAAACCTGGGTCAAGCAAGGTTAATGTGCGGTTAAGCTAGGACGAATAATTCAACAATTCGGATATTGAATCAAAACCAGTTCCCACATAGCAGAAGGTGTCTGTTGTCCTCCGCAGGTGGAAAATCCATACCCCTGTTTCCCAAATGCTCGTTTGTATGTAGGGGATGTCCACAAGCTGGGCAGCCATTACCAGAAAATGATCTGTAGTTACCAGAAGTGCCATAATGACCGTCACCCATAATAATTCAGCTTTCTTCCCATCTTCAACAATTTTCTTAAGACAATTGGATACCTTGAATTATCCTAATCTAGGTGGTGGTGCAAGATCTTCTTCTTCTCAAGCCCATCATAAGATGACAACAGCAGCTCACCACAGTCCTCTGTCCAGGGCCAGTCTTTCAGTCTCACAAGGTGTAGCCCATCAAAGATCCTTCTTCTCCGAGGGATGAAGTCTTTGGAGCTTCTATTTGTGTTTCTGTAGTTCTGGGTTTTAATGGGATGGGATTGCTAGCCCCATGCCCAACCCTTTTCCTTTCACAGTTAGGCTTGGGACTATCCAATGCAGAGTTGGTGGAAGTTCAGATGGAAATTATTGGACAAGTTTGAGAGAGAGGCTTCCTGGAGATAAGTAAGAAATTGGAATGATCTGAGAGCTATTTAAAGATGCAGTGAGCTGGGTGGCCTCATTGTAAGACAACAGAACCATATCATAAACCACATCTATAGTATCCTTGACCAGGAAAGCTGTACAGAATTTCCAGCATCTGCAGACTTTCTCATGTTTGTATTTCTCATTAAACAGCTAAGAGGTGACTGAAGTGCATGTTGAAAGGCAAAGGCTGAGCAGGGATACTGAGCATGGCTTTGTGCTGTGGAATTTTTGCCTCACCAATTTGATGAGATTATTTTGAAGGAGTAACTGAGAAGAGTAACGAAGGAGATAACTTTAAGGTGCATCATTACTTCTCACTTTGCTAGTTACCGCCACATTGGTGTATTTAATAGACGAATCCAGAATTGAAAGAGCTAACTATTACTAACTATTGTTATATAGCTATGGGTTAAATGGGTTCTCAGACTGTGGAGTTTGAACCTGGTCATTGTTGAGATTTAGAGCAGAGCCTCAACACCGTGCAGTGCTGTCTCTGTGGTTTACCTCAATATTTTTTCCATCTATAACAATCACCTCCTTTTGAGTGTAGCTGCTCCATTTCCTGCAAATATAAAATATGAACTGTGATTTGCAGAATAAATCTGAAACTGAAATCGAATTAAATTAATTTTTAACGTTTTTTCATGAACAGCAGGGCCATGTAAAGTATTTTATGTAATTGTGTCAGCTGGTACTTTACACGATTTGTACAGTTCTCAGTAAATGCGGCCCCAGGGTGCATTATGGCAGTTGGATTATCTGTCTCCTGGTTCTGTAAACATATTTGCAAATCTAATGTATCCCAAACAATCCTGAACTCATCTCCCACTCCACAAGACTAAATTCACTTATGAAACTCTTTGATGTGCGAGTGCAGGGTTTGTCCCAGGTGCTTTACCGCCTGACTGCAGTGAGTTCTGTTCAGTTATGTTCCTGAGACATGAACGATCTGTAGCAGCCATTTCTGCAGAGATACCTCTAACTCTGTTTCCACTAAATCTTCCCAATCCACTTGTAGAATAAATTAGCCAACATTATTATTCTCTCCCAAACTAGTTCCAAGCTCTGAGGCCCTCTTTACCCCTAATCTGTTCTGAAGAGCATTCTACATTATTTGCCTGTCCACGCCAGAGTCCCAAAACAGACATGGATGTCTGCAAACCCTCTCATTACCCGGGCATGGTCTGTACTTTCCATAGATTTTCATATTGTTCTGGGCATCTGTAAACTGTATGAATTGGCAGCAAAGTCTTGATGACACCGTATAAGTTTACCATGGTGGGTAACAATATCTCTCAGCAGCGTCCCAAGTTGAGGTTTCCCTCTGGATTTCACGTCTGTGTAGGTTTGACACATCTTGAGTTATGGGGACAGCAGGAACTGTTGGCTAAACACCACACTGAGTAAACAGTGCTCTTGTTTCTGCATTTTTTATAAAGTACAGTGCACATGTGAATAAAAAGGGTTCTATGCATCTGTCACAACTGTACAAAAGGTACAGAAGTAACATATTTATTTATGCATCTTACCAAATACGTAAAGTTTAAATCATTAATTTAAATCAGGGGTTCCCATCCATTTTTATGCCATGAACTCCTACCACTAACTGAGCCCAGGTTGAGAACCCCTGATTTAAATGCATCTTTACTGGAACTGAACTTATTCATTTGCTTTAGAGTAATTGATGAGTTGAAAATAAAAAGTTTTTAATATTCTTGAAATATATTATGAAAGCTTTCATTGGTGTTATGAATTGAAAATGTAATTTAAATTATTAAAATTGCATGTAAATCATTTTGCAACAAAAGTTGATTGAAAACTGAGTGCATCACATGAGTGTGTCACATAGACTGCTAAGATGCAACATCCATGATCGACCCCAACCAACAGAGAGAGGGTCTCTCAAGCAACATGAGTTGGGAGTTCTCTGGAATTTCCAATGTCCACTTCAGGCTTAGATCCATTAATTTAATTAATCCAAGTTAAATATTCAGATCATCACATCTACAAACTAGAAAAAATGCTTGTATTCTGTTTTGAAACTTGCATTCTTAAGTGACCGAAGAACTAAGAGGAGAAAAGAATATAATTGGAGTCTTGCTTCTTTGAACAAGCTAATTTTTACATGCTCCTGCTAATCTACAATTTTCTGTCATTGACACTAATTTATCTCAATTAAACTTCAAATTACATATAGATTTTGAAGGCACACACCAATTTAAGGGGAGGTTGATAGAGGTATACAAAATTATGAGGGATATAGGTGGGGTAAATGCAAGCAGGCATTTTCCACTGAGGTTGAGTGGGACCACGACTAGAGACAGACATACTTTATTGATCCCGAGGGAAATTGGGTTTCATTAGTCGCACCAACCAAGAAAGGTGTAGAAATATAGCAATATAAAACCATAAATAATTAAATAATAATAAGTAAATTATGCCAAGTGGAAATAAGTCCAGGACCAGCCTATTGGCTCAGAGTGTCTGACACTCCGAGGGAGGAGGGTCAGGAGGTCACGGGTTAAAGGTGAAAGCTGAAAAGTTTAAGGGGAATATGAAGGGAAACTTCTTCACTCAGAGGGTCATGAGAGTGTGGTACTTGTGAGCTTGATAAGAGAAGTTTGGATAGGTACATGGACAGGAGGAGTATGGAGGGCAATGGTCCTGGGGGTATGCATCTGACATAGACTAGATGGACCAAAGACCCTGTTTCTGTGCTGTACTTGACTCTATGACTCCATTGTTGCAGAAACCTAAGTAATTAAACTAGAAATTGTTGGGATTATTCCAGAGGAACTGTGGAGAATATGCTTATTTAATACAATAATTTGAAATCATATAACATTGTGTTATTCCTTTTCTTGTGTATTTAATATTTCAGTGATATTTGAGTAATCTTGTAAATATATTGCTTTATTAAGGATTCCTGTTCATTTAAATAATCACACGTTAAATGTAAAAATACATGAATTGCGTATGTCATCACAGTACCATGTGATATGTGGGCACTTCAGTTCAAGTAAACACGAAGTTAGACCTGCATTTTGGATCCCCGTGTCTTCCTTCATATTACAAAGCATGACATCTCTGCTTTCATGTTGTCCGGGAAGTTGTTGAAAAACAAGGAATTGATTAGCTGCCAGTCTTTAATATATGCATTAGCCATTTGTGATAGATGTTTTCCACATGTCAATCTTCATGTAAAAAATTCAATCTGAATAGAAAACTACTTTCTAAGAAAATTCTGAGTGGCTCTAAGCTGCTTTATAGCTCACTGGACAAGACGGGTGGAATTCAAATCACAACACATTGGTTTTGGATTTTTAAAATTTTCTGATTGGCTTTTTATTTAATTTCAAACTGTAATTTTCAGTTTTATACAGTTACCGGGTCTCTGATATTACACACATATTTTCAAAATTGAACATAACTCTTGTACATAAAATCACAAGAAAACAGAAAGCAGGACAAAACCCTCATCCAAGCCTGCCCTTCTATTCAATATGAATGAAGAGCCTCAGGCAGCAGTTTTCCAGAGATGCTGCCTGAGCTGCTGATTTTCTCTGGCATTTTGTATGTATTGCTTTGGATTTCCAGCATCTGCAGAGTTTTCATGTTTGTGATATTTTCATTCAATATGATCAAAGTTGATCTACTCTGCCCTCAACTTCTCATCCAAATTTATCCCCCATAGTCCTCAATTACACAACCTTTCAAATATTTGTATCCCTCCACTTTAAATACTTAATGATCCAGCTTCCACAACTCTCTGGGGTAGAGAACTCCAGAGATTCACCAGACTTTGAAAGAAAAAAAATCTATACACCTTGACTTTTTGCCTTGGACTTGAACTGTTCCTCATTCCCTAACCCTAACCCACCAGTGAAAATGTCCCTGTATCTAACCTGTCATTCCTGCTTGGGATCTAACTTGTTAAACTCCAGAGAAGATAGAGCAAGTTGGGTAAACAAGGAATACATTCCAAGTGCTTTTGAGTAGATAGTTCCAGGGTTGATATTAAGTGAAGGAGCAGCAGTTTATTTCCGGGTCATCGTGATGTGTGATTTGGAGGATACCCTGCAGGTGGTGCAGTTACCATGTGAAGCTGCCCTTGAACTCATTCATGGCAGAGATCAAGGATTACCAGCACATTTTGTGCTGCTCAGTGGTCATCCTTTCTGACATAAAATTAGTTGGTGCTCAAAGACACGATCCTCCAGTCTACGGTGGATACCACCAATGCAGAAGAAGTCACATCAAGAACGCTGGATACAGTAGCTGACCCCGGCAGACCCACAAGTGAAGATTTTCCTAATCTGGAAGGACTGTTTGGGGCCATGAAAAGTGTTGAGGTAGGGGGAGGTGGGGCATTTTTAATGTTTGCAGGGATAAGTATCAAGAGGAAAGTAAGTGGGGAGGGACAAGCAGGTAAGAGAGTCGTGTACAGAGCCATCTTTGCAGAAAGTGGAGAATGTGGAGAAGAGAAAGATACGCTTAATGGTAGGATCCCATTTGTTCCTTAATGTTGTCATTGCTGAGTGAGGTACTGGGGATAAGTTCTCACTACCTATCAAAGTGATCCCAATGGTGTGCATCTCAAATAGCCTCTGACAACCAAGACCAGCTCCAGGCCCTCACATGTGGCTTAGTTACTAAACTCAGTGGAATCATTTCTACTGTCAGGAAAAGGGGCAAAAGCTGGCTATTAGCTCCTTAATATTGATTGTTCTGGGCAGATGGGGCTCATCAGCTGTTGTTGATAGGTCATCTAGGAGAAGGAAAACTCTGATCTCAAACCTCTGCTGCCTTACAACTATACCCACTCATGGAGAAGGCTTCAGGGGTAAATCCCGAGGAAAATTCCAGAACTGGGGTTTCTAAGGCAGTCCTACATTGAGTTCAGTGCAGGCTGGCAACTCCTGTGACACCGCTGGTGCCAAACTGTATCGGTCTCTGCAGTTCCTTTGGATTCATCAACTGTGTGGAGAGAGGAGCCTGACACATGGGCAACAGCTTGCTTTCAATGTCGTACTGCCCAGACTTGCACACTGAGGTTATTGCAGACTGATAAATGTCTGGAATTCTTTACACTAGAATAGGGTTTCTCAACCAGGGGTCCGTGGACCCCTTGCTTCATGGTATTGGTCCACGGCATAAGAAAGGTCGAGAACCCCTGATCTAGAAGGTTGTGAATGCTAGATCGTTGAGAATATTTAAGGAAGATAGATTTTCGAAAGTTTAGGGAAATGAGGGTGACGAGGAACTGGCACACAAGAACGCAGGAGAAGGACATTGACTCTGAGAGAAGAGAAATGGATAAACTCGATTTTTATGGACTAATTCCGCTCTATGTCCTATGGAGACCTTACAGTGTGTATATAGAATTATGAGGGGTTTAAGTAGGGTGAATGATTTCCCCTCAAGTTGAGTGAGAATAGAACAAGAACTTGTGGATTTAGCGTGGAAATATTTAAGGGGAAGCTTTTCACTCACCAGGTTGTGTGGGTGTGGGAAAAGCTGCCTACAGAGTGAGTTTAATTTACTTATACAGCACAGAATAGGCTCTTCCAGCCTTTTGAGCTGCACTATCCAACAAAGCCTGACAACCCTAACTTAACCCTAAACGATTCATGGGGCAATTTATAATGACCAATTAACCAAGCTGGTACATCTTTGGACTGTGGGAAGAAACCAGGGGACCCAGGAGAAACACCCACATTCCACTGGGAGAACGTAGAGAGGCTCCTTACGAAGGATGTCGGGATTGAATTCTGAATTCCAACTGTAACAGCATCGTGCAAAGTTTGGATAGGAACATGGAAGAGAGAGCTATGGAGGGCTATGGCCCAGATGTGGGTAGATGGGTCTAGGCTGGCACAGACTGGTTTGACCAGAGGACCTGGCTCTGTAGTGTACTGCTCTGTGTCATGATGACTCTCAGAGGAGATGAAGCATCGGCAGTTCTGCAATCACCATGTTGAATGGAGGGGTGGGTTAGAGGAACACAGGGATCGTTGGGTGCAAGTCCATTGATCTTCCAAAGTTGCCAACAGTGATTAAGAAGACATAGGGAGTGTCAGCCTTCATTAGTTGGGGAGGGGGGTGGGACTGAGTTTAAGAGTAAAGAGGTAATGCTGAAGCTCTATAATACTCTAACTGGACCATGTTTGAAGTATTGTGTTTAGTTCTGGTCATCCCACTATAGAAAGGATGTGGAAGCTTTGGAGAAGGTGTAGAGAAGATTTACCAGGATGCTGCCTGGATTAGAGAGCATGTTTTATAAGGTTGATTGTGGTATGGAGTGAAGGAGGATGAAAGGTGATTTGATAGAGGTGTATACAATGATAAGAGGCACAGCCAGTGCCTTTTCCCCAGGACAGCAATAGATGATACCAGAGGATAACCTTTTAAGATAATCGGAGGAAAGTTCAAGAGAGATATCAGTGATAGTTGTTTTTTCACACTGAGAGTGGTGGGTGCCTGAAACACACTGCTGGAGGGGTTGGTAGAGGCAGATACATTCAGGGCATTTAAGGGAATTTTAGATAGGCAGATGGAAGAAAGACAAGAGGGTTATGGAGTATTCAGGAGGAAACGGTTAGATTGACCATCGAGTGGATAAAAGGAAGGCGCAGCACAAGGGGTCGTATTGTGCTGAACTATTCTATGTTCTGTATTCTAGGTGGTCTATCACTGCTCTAATTTTCTCATGCACTTCTGTCGTAGCTATAACTGTGCTGGAATAATGCAATAGGAGTTGGAAAATACACCTGGATTGAGACAACACTGTTCTGAAAACAAATAATTACCATTGCTTCATACTTTGTTGAGTCAATATGACGGATTTGATTGAAAGTTTACTTTGAGGTTGTAAATTGCCATTGTTGTAATTAAATGCACAATGGAAAAGTTGCTATTTCTGTTAGATCATAACAGCTGGAAGCATCAGGCAGCTCTGAGACATTTCTGAGAGACCAATTATTAAAGGTGACATCACACTGAGCATCATGTGTGTTGTTGCTAAGAGTGGGAATTGGCATATGGAGCCTGAACTCTGAGAGTGAGGCCTTCTCCGGAAGCTCATGTAAGCCACGAAACGTTGTCAAAGGAAAATTAACACTTCCAATGATGGCATAAAAATATTTCATTGTAGTGAATTATTTTAATTATGTTGGGGTATTCCCAAGAAACTATTTAATGCATTGTCCAAAAATGACAGACAAAAATAAAATTTTATGTCTTGTTTCTATATAGCCCCTCTGCACCACTTGTAATGTGCAACAGTTTTTTAATCAATGCCCTTTCAGTTCCCTGGCTCTGATTACTGTACTTTCACAAAAGACACCCAGTCCCCATACACTTCCATCCGTCATAAGCAAAGCCTTAAAACTCTCTGGTTCTTCCTGGGTAACAGATTTAACCAGCTCCCCTCCACCATCTCCCAGCTCCATTCTACCTCTATCTTCTACCCACCCATCAATTTAACTTGGTCCATCTCCAACACATCCCTTCCTCTTCTTCATTAGTCTTGCTTCATCTACAGGGACGGATCATAAACTGACACCTCTTATAAACTCACTTCTCCAACAGTTACCTGAACTACATCTCTTCCAGTCAGTCACTTGCGAGGATGCCATTCCCTTCTCTCAGTTCCACTGTCTCTGCTGCATCTGTTCCCATGATGAAGCTTTCTATTCCAGGATTGCTAAGATGTCCTCTTTATTCAGAAAAAAGTGCTTAGCCTACATTGATATCATTGCAACCCTCAACCACATCTCCTCCATTTCCCTCATCGACTCCTCCTGCCATTATAATAGGGATAGGGTTATGTTCTCCTTACCAACCACCCTATGACCGTCCATTCCAACACATCATTCTCTCTAACTTCAGCCATCTCTAATATGACCCTCCCACTAAGCTCAGCCTCTCTTCCCCCACCCACCACATGGCTTTCTGTAGGATCGTTCTCTATGTGACTCCCTTGTCCGCTCACCTTTCCCCATTGATCTCCTTCATAGAGTCATAGAACACTACAGTGTAGAAGCAGGTCCTTCGGCCCATCTAGTCCATGCCAAACCATTAATCTGCTTCGTCTCATCGACCAGCACCTGCACCATTGCCCTCCATACTGCTCCCACCCATGTACCTATCCAATTTTCTTTAGAATGTTGAAATCAAATCTGCATCTACCACTTCTGCTGGCAGCTCATCCCACACTCTCATGACCCTCTGAATGAAGGAGATCCCTTAAACATTTCACCTTTCACCTTTAAACTCATGACCTCTAGTTCAAGTCTCACCCGATCCTCAGTGGAAAAAGCCTGCTTTCATTTATCTTATCTATACTCCCTCATTATTTTGTATACCTCTATCAAATCTCCCCTCATTCTCCTGAACTTGAGGGAATAACCTCCTAAGGTTTTCAACCTTTCCCTATAACTCAGGTTCTCATCTTGCAAAATCCTTGTAAATTTTCTCTGCACTCTTTCAATCTTATTTACATCTTTCTTGTAGGTAGGTGACCAGAACTGCCCACAATACTCCAAATTATACCTCACCCATGTCTTATTCAATTTCATCATAACCTCCCAACTCCTGTACTCAGTACTTTGATTAATGAAGGCCAATGTGCCAAAAGCTTTCTTTATGGCCCTACCTACCAGTGACATACTTTCAAGGAATTATGGATTTGTATTCCAAGATCCCTCTGTTCCACCACTCAGTGACTGATCCTACCGAAGTGCCTCACACTTGTCTGCATTAAATTCCATCTGTCATTTTTCGGCCCATTTTTCCAGCTGGTTTAGATCCTGCTGCAAGCTTTGATAGACTTCATCACTGTCCACTGCACCCCCAATCTATGTGTCCTCTACAAATTTGCTGATCCAATTAACCACATCGTCATCCAGATCATTGATACAGATGACAAACAACAAAGGACCTAGCACCAATCCCTGTGGCACACGACTTGTCACAGGCCTCTGGTCAGAGAGGCAACCATTCACTGCTCCTCTGTGTCTTCTCCCACAAAGCCTCAGCTTGAATGCCAAACATTGGAGCTTGTCAAAGACCTTGTAGACAACATCCACTGTCCTCCTTTCGTGAATTTTCTTGGTAACTGCCTCGAAAAACTCTAAGTTTGGTTAGACATGACTTAGCACGCATAAAACCATGTTGACTATTCCTATCCAAATACATATATATATCCAGTCCCTTAGAATACTTTCTAATAACTTTCCACTACTGATGTCAGGCTTACAGGCCTATAATTTCCAAGCTTATTCTTCGACCCTTTCTTAAACAATGGAACAACATTAGCGATCCTCAAATTTTGCGGCACCTCACCCATGGCTAAGTTTGTTTTAAATATCTCTGCTAGAGCCCCTGCAATTTCTGCATTAGCCTCCCACAGGATCCAAGGGGACACATTGTCCCCCTCCCCCCCGGGGATTTATCCACACTAATTTGCCTCAAGACATGTACAGGGTCCATGGACTCGATGCTCTTTGTCTCACTTTTACAGACACTGTGTCCAAATCCTGAGTAAATACAGAGGCAAAGTATCCATTTCAGATCTCCCCCATCTCTTTAGGGTCCTTGCTAGGATTATTACTCTGATCTTCCAGAGGACCAATCTTGTCCTTTGTTATCCATTTGTTCTTAATATATCTGTAGAATACTCTTAGGATTCTCCTTCCCTTCACCTTGTTTGCTAGAAAAACTTCATGCCTTCTTTTAGATCTCCTGATTTCTTTCTTAAGTGTTCTCTTGCATTTCTTGTACTCAAGTACCTCATTTGTTTCTGCTTGCCTATATCTCTCAAAGACCAAATTTCATTAAACTGTTATCCTTGCCTTTTATTTTGACAGGAACATATAAACTTTGTACTCTCAAAATTTCACTTTTGAAGGACTCCCATTTACCAAGCACGTCTTTGCCAGAATACAACCTGTCCCAATCCACACTAGCCAGATCCTTTCTGCTATTGTCAAAATTTGCCTTTCTCCAATTTAGAATCTCAACCCAAGGACCAGACCTATCTTTTTCCATAATTACCTTGAAACTAATGCCATTATAGTCACTAGATGTAATGTGTTCCCCTACACAAACTTCTGTCACCTGCCCTGTCTCATTCCCTAACAGCAGTTCTAGTATCACTCTCTCTCTAGTTGAGACTTTTATGTACTGATTAAGGAAACTTTCCTGAACACACTTGACAAGTTCTTCCCCATCCAACCCTTTTACAGTATGGGAATCCCAGTCAATATGTGGAATGTTTAAATCACCTAATATCACAAATTTATGTTTCTTGCAGCAGTCTTTGATCTCTCTTCAAATTTGCTCCTCTAAATCCCATGGACTATTGGATGATCTATAATATAATCCTATTATATATTTGACTCTGTCACGCTATAATAAGCAAAATTAATGGGACATATTGAGGATTTAACAATAGTAAAAGTCACAGAATGATATAGCCTCTAATAATTTAAGGTACGTCAAGCTCACTTAATAGGACAGAACAAGATTTTAAGGTGAATGAAAAAAATTAAAGGGGTGTGTGTCAGAAGTAGGTTTTATGTAGAAAAACGTTAATTGGATGCATTAGTAGTAATCTTTCAAGGATCACTAGATTCTAGAATAGTTCGGGGGAATGAATATTTGCAAGTGTCACTCCATTCTTTAAAAAGGGAAGGAGGCAGAAGAAAGGAAACTATAGTCCAGGTAGTCTGACTTCATTGGTTGGGAAGATGTTGGAGTCCATCATTAAGGATGAGGTCTCAGGGTACTTGGAGGCTCGTGATAAATTAGGCCAAAATCAGCATGGTTTCCTCAAGAGAAAATCTTCCCTGACAAAGTTGTTGGAATACTTTGAAGAAATAACAAGTAAGATAGACAAAAGAGATAGGAGCATAGAAAACCTACAGCACAATACAGGCCTTTCGGCCCTCAAAGTTGTGCCGAACATGTCCCTACCTTAGAAATTACTAGGGTTACCCATAGCCCACCATTTTTCTAAGCTCCATGTACCTATCCAAAAGTCTCTTAAAAGACCCTATCGTATCTGCCTCCACCACCTTTGCTGGCAGCCCATTCCACACACTCACCACTCTCTGCATAAAAAACTTACCCCTGACATCTCCTCTGTATCTATTCCCCAGCATCTTAAACCTGTGTCCTCTTGTGGCGACCATTTCAGCCCTGGGATAAAACCTCTGACTATCCACATGATCAATGCCTTCACACGAGCATCTTATACACCTCTATCAGGTCACCGTTCATCCTCCGTTGCTCCAAGGAGAAAAAGCCGAGTTTATTCAACCTGTTTTCATAAGGCATGCTCCCCAATCCAGGCAACATGCTTGTAAATCTCCTCTGCACCCTTTCTATGGTTTCCACATCCTTCCTGTAGTGAGGCAACCAGAACTGAGCACAGATTTGGTGGATGTTGTGTACTTGTATTTTCAGAAGACTTTTGACAAGGTACCACACATGAGGCTGCTTAACAAGCTACGAACCCATGGAATTACAGGAAAGATACTATGAACAAGGATAGAAGACTGAATGATTGGTAGGAAGCAAAGAGTGGGAATAAAGGAGGCGTTTTCTGGTTGGCTGCCAGTGACTAGTGGCATTCCACAGGAGTCGGTGTTGTGGCTGCTTCTTTTCACAGTATATGTGAATGATTTGGGTGATGGAATTGATGGATTAGTGGCCACGTTTGTGCACTATGCAAAGATAGGTGGAGGAAGCAAGGAGTCTACAGAAGAACTTAGATAGATTAGGAGTTAGGTAAAGAAGTGGAAGATGGAATATAGTGTAGGGAAATGCATGGTCATACACTTTGATAGAAGGAATAATGGCATAGACTATTTTCTAAACAGAGAGAAAATTCAAAAATCAGAAATGCAAGGGAATCCTTGAGCAGGACTCTCTAAAGGTTAATTTGCAGATTAAGTTGGTGATTTGGAAAGCAAATGCGATGTTAGCATTCATTTCAAGAGGACTAGAATATAAAAGCAAGAATGAAATGATGAGGCTTTGTAAGGCACTGGTCAGACCACACTTGGAGTATTGTGAGCATTTTAAGAAAAGATGTGCTGCCATTGGAGAGGGTCCAGAGGAAGTTCATGAGAATGATCTTGAGAATGAAAAGGTTAACATATGAGGAGAGTTTGATGTCTCACGGCCTGTATTTGCCGGAGTTTAGAAGAACAAGGGGGGATCACATTGAAACTTTTGGAATATTCAAGGGCCTTGATAGAGTGGCTATGGAGAGGACATTTCCTATGGTGGGGGAGTCTAGGACCAAAGGACACAGTCTCAGAATAGAAGCATTCCCTTTAGAACAGAGACGAAGAGGAATTTCTTTAGCCAGAGGGTGTTGAATCTGTGGAATTCTTTGTCACAGGCAGCTATTAGGCCAAGTCATTGGGTATATTTAAAGCAGAACTGGATAGTTTCTTCAGTAGTCAGGGCATCATGGGTTACAGAGAGAAGGCAGGGGAATGGGGTAGAGGGGGATAATAAATCAGCCATTATGGAATGGCAGATTCCAATGGGCCAAATTACCTAATTTTGCTCCTGTGTCTTCTGATCTTTTGGTCTTCTCACTGTATGACTGGTTACAAAAACTGTGGCATTCAGCCAGAGACCCATTTGCTTGACTAAAATGGGATGCCATCTAAGTAGCTGTGTTTAGAGATCATTTACTTCTTTTTCTCAAAAACTCAATTCAGAGGAAAATGATGATTACTTTCAGAATATCAATATTGCATTTTAATGGACAAGCCATGTACCCTGAAGCAGCAATTGATGACACACTCACTGAAAGTACAGGTGGAAACACTAAGGCCCTCAGCCACGTCTGCCACCAACATGTTTCACATCCTTTCAAGATCCAATGGTGTCAAGCTGCCACTGGTACTCTCCTGTTTCAGAACAGCCAAAGGTCTGTCCGAGACCGGCTTGGATCAGCACGTGCAATTATGATGTTGTAGCCATTTGTGAGACTTGGTAGCATGAGGGGCAGGACTGGCAGTTCAATGTGCAGGGTTCTATTGTATTTAACATGATAGTGTGGAAGCAATTAAAGAAGGAGGGGTGGCATTACTAGTGGGGAAAGACTATAAGACATGGGAGCAGAATTAGGCCATCTGGCCCATCGAGTCTGCTCCATCATTCAATCATAGATGATCCTTTTTTTCTCCTCCTCAACCCCAGTTCTTGACCTTATCCCTGTAACCTTTGATTCCATGTCCAATCAAGAACCTATCAATCTCTGCCTTAAATGCAGCCAACAACCCGGCCTCCACAGCTGCACGTGGCAACAAATTCCACAAATTCTCCTCCCCCTGCTAAAGAAATTCCTCCGCATCTCTGTTTTGAATGGACACCCCTCTGTCCTGAGGCTGTGTCCTCTTGTCCTAGACTCTCCCACCATTGGAAACATCCTTTCCACATCTACAGTGTCTAGGCCTTTCAACATTTGAAAGATTTCAATGAGCTCACTCCTTCATTACAAAAATGCATGGTCATGAACCTTGGTAGTAGAAATAAATGTGCAAACTATTTTTTAGATGGGGAGAAAATCCAAAAATCTGAGGTGCAAAGTGACTTGCGAATCCAGCCTAAAGGTTAATTTGCAGGTTGAGTCAGTGGTGAAGAAAGCAAATGCAATGTTAGCATTCATTTCATGATGCCTAGAATATAAGAGCAGGGATGTTATGCTGAGGCTTTGTAAAGCACTGGTGAGGCCTCACCATATAACCATATAATAACCATATAACAATCACAGCACGGAAACAGGCCATCTCGGCCCTCCTAGTCCGTGCCGAACTCTTAATCTCACCTAGTCCCACCTACCCGCACTCAGCCCATAACCCTCCACTCCTTTCCTGTCCATATACCTATCCAATTTTACCTTAAATGACACAACTGAACTGGCCTCTACTACTTCTACAGGAAGCTCATTCCACACAGCTATCACTCTCTGAGTAAAGAAATACCCCCTCGTGTTTCCCTTAAACTTCTGCCCCCTAACTCTCAAATCATGTCCTCTCATTTGAATGTTGTGAACAGTTTTGGGCTCCTTATCTAGGAAAAGATGTGCTAGCATTGGAGAAGGTCTAGAGGAGTTTCACAAGGACAATTCTGGAATTGAAAGGGTTAGCATATGAGAAATACTTGATGGCTCTGGGACTGTACTTGCTGGAATTTAGAAGGATGGGGGGATCTCATTGAAACCTTTCAAATGTTGAAAGGCCTAGACAAAGTAGATGTGGAAAGGATGTTTCCCATGATGGGAGAGTCTAGGTCAAGAGGACACAGCCTCAGGATAAAGGGGCGTTCATTTAATACAGAGATACAGAGAAATTTCTTTAGTCAGAGGGTGATGAATTTGTGGAATTTGTTACCAGTGCGGAGGCAGGTCTTTGGATCTATTTAAGGTGGAGAATGATAGATTCTTGACTGGCCACACCATCAAAGGTTACGGGGAGTAGTCTGCAGAGTGGGGCTGAGGATGGAAAAAAAAAGATCAGCCATGATTAAATGGTGGAGAAGACTCGATGGGCCAAATGGTCTAATTAAGCAGTTGGATGCAACACTGGTGACACTACACTTGGAGTACTGTTCAATCTTGGTTGTCTTGCTATAGCAAAGATGGAAATAATTCAGAAAAATCAGCAGCACACTGATGATGTCTCTTTGTATGGCGATAAAACGTTTGCAAGTAAATTGCCAAGATTGGAGAATAACTCAATTAGACCATAGCAATGACGTTATTAAACTAGAAAAATGTAGAAAAGATTAACAAAGGTGCAGCCAGGACCTGAGGAACTCAATTATAGAGAGAGGTTGGATAGGCTAGGACTTCACTTTATTACTTAGAGCGCAGGCGAGATTCAGAGTTGATCCAACGGATGAGCATAAAATCATGAGGAGCATAGAGAAGGTTAATGAACTCAGTCTTGTTCCCAGAATTGGAGATCAAAAACAAGAAAGTTCAGCTATAAGTTGATAGGGAAAAGATTTAAGAGGAACTTGAGAGACAACATTTTTTACACAAAAGTTGGTATCCATGTGAAATGACCAGCCAGAGTACGTGGTTGAGGCAGGTGCAATAATGATGTTTAGGAACCAGTTGGGCAGGTACATGGATTGGAAAGGTTTAGAAGATTATGGGCCAAACACGAGTTAATGGGACTGGTTTGGATGGGGCATCTTGATTGGTGTGGACCAGATGAACCAAAGGGCCTGTTTGTGTATCTCTGTGAGACCAGAACTAGTTGTGTCAATGAGAAGACTTGGCCATTGGCCAAGTCCTCTGCCACTCCTTCTCATCTGCCAATAACTGAATGCTTCCTGATATCCCCGGTGCTTAGAAACATACAAAAATGATCTGAAGCTGATTTTTAAATTTTAATTGTTAAAATTTTAATTCATAAGATAGTAAACCACTTTAAAACAAGTTCAGTTAATGAAACCAAATGTAATTTCTGCTTTTTCACACCTTGCCCATTCAAATGAGTGGCTTTGAAGTGTTCAACCCGGATATAACCTGTGCATGTTCAGGGAGCAGATTGCTTAGGAATCACTTCTCTGCCTCATTATTGGAGCACAGCCGGAATTTTGTCATGGAGCCACACCCAGAAGGTTGTTTCTTGTAGAAATCTTGAACTTTCTGATATGTGATATAAATCGGATAGTTTGAGGCAGGCCTCCCAGCAGATTCCGGTCAAGTTAGTTTAAGGAACGTAAACTTCTGGCACAACTAACTGCTCCCCAGCCTTCACCTTTGAGACTCCTGTTAATTGCAGAACCACAGCTTGAGAAGCAGTCAAGGTAACCACTGAGAGAATCCCAAATGACATCATGGACCAGAGGGTCTCTTTCTGCGCTCTGTTATTCTAATATTTTAAAATTAATCAGCCTATTGCAGAAACTTGGATCACATACTGTATATTGCTGTTGACTGTTTGAAACATTTTATCTTCTATTTTCACAGACCGTTTTGCTGGCACCTTAGCTTAAACATTGTGTGGATTTTATGTTGATACTGAAGTCCTATTCCAATGATGTTCTTCCTTGTCAAACGAGTTACGCCAGGACTTTACTGTATTTGCATTGTATTTTTTCATGACCTAAGACTGACAGTGGGTACAGCTTATCTCAAGCTGAGAATCATATTACAAACACACCTATTTCACATTTTTTCTGTTAACGTATTTGTGAATGTCAGCAGCACTTGCGTTTCTGAGCTCCACATCATATAATTAGAAAACTGCCCAAGGGGACTGACTCCAGACTCTGGAATGACAGATGTTGAAATCTGCCCTACTCTGAAGAAGAGTTGAATGTTACATACATGGGTGTGACACATTTAAAATCAGTTAATGGGTGTGTTGCTTTGTTCTTAACAATTCAGATTTTTTTTAGAAGCCTCTGTTGATTTTCTAAACTTGGATCGCCTACTGTGCAGTTTCAATAATATAGGCATTGAAATGTGAAGATTGCTTTCTTACCAATTTTTACAGTTCTTACATTAAAAAAAGATTCTTTAAAAATTATTTAAATCATCCCTGACTGCTCTGAAATATCTGTTTTAATTTAAAAAAAATTGAGATTCTGAGGATGGGAGGTGGTGCAAGTTTGAGGGTTTTTGGCCTTTAGTGAGTGGATTCCTAGGATAAGTAGGGAGGAGGTTACTTGGAAACTCTATCCAGGTTGGAATTTTGGTAGGAAAAGTAACTGTACTGAGTTCCAGACAGGTGGACTATACTGAGAACAGTTGGACCATACAGACAGACTGAGCCATCCTGAGATCCAGACTGGTGGAGCTGGAACAACGGACCCATCAGCCCACCACATCTATTCCACGTGATGTCAACTTAAACTATTCCTATCTGCCTGCCCTGTGCCTTGCCCTTTGTGCATCTATCATAAATGCCACTCTCATATCGGTTTCTACCACCGCTCCTGGCAACATGTTCTAGGTACTTCCTACTCTCTGTGTATAAAGCTTGAAAATTTCCTTTAAACATCCCCACTCTCACTTTAAACCTATGTTCTGTCGTACTTCTATCCAGGGAAAAAAATCTGACTATCTTCCCGCTCTATGTCTTTCATAATCTTGCTTACTTTTAATAGGATGTACAAAAAGTAGCAAATTTGCAGATGACACCAAGATTAGGTGAGTAGTGGACAGTGAAGATGATTAGCAAAGCTTGCCGTAGTATCTGAACCTGCTGGGAAAATGGGCTGAAAAATGGAATTTAATGCAGTCAAGTGTGAGATGTTGCATTTTCAGAGGACAAACTAGGGCAGAATTTACACAATGAAGTGGCAGGGCACTGATGAGCGTGGTAGAACAAAGGAAATACAGGTCTATAATTCATTGAAAGTGGTGACACAGATAGATAGGGTCATAACAAGAGCTTTTGACACATTGGTTTTCATAAATCAGATTATTAAGTGCAGGAGTTGGATGTTACGTTGAAGTTGTATATGATGTTGGTGACATCTAGCTTCAAGTATTGTGTCCAGCTCTGGTCACCTACCTACTGGAAAGATTAAAGGAATACTGAGAAGATTTACAGTGGTGTTGCTGTGACTTGAGGGCCTGAGTTAGAGAGAAGGTTAAGACTTCACTCCCTGGAGCATAGGAGAACGAATGGAGATTTGATAGCGATATATACAATTATGAGGGGTATAGTTAGGGTAAATGCAAGCAGGCATTTCTCACTGAGGTTGGGTCACACTAGAACTAGAGGTTATGGGTAAAGTGTGAAAGATGAAATGTTTAAGGGGAACATGCAAGGGAATTTCTGCACTAAGAGTGTGGAATGAGCTGCCAGTGAAAGTGGTGGATGCAGGTTCAATTTATAGAATTAAGTGAAATGTGGATAGGTACGTGGATGAGATGGGTATGGAGGGCTATGGATGATAGGACTAAGCAGCTAAGTAATTCAACACAGACTAGATGGGCTGAAGAACCTGTCTCTGTGCTGTAGTGTTCCATGACTATGACTCTATGACTCTGAAGAGATAAATTTAATTAGGGAGCTTAAGGTAACAGATCCCTTTGGAGGCACCCTACAGTTTGAGAGGGAGAAGTTGAAGTCAGATGTATCAGTATTACAGCGGAGTAAAGAGAATTACAGAGGCATAAGAGAGGAGCTGGCCAAAGTTGATTGGAAGGGGACACTAGCAGGGATGATGGCAGAACAGTAATGGCTGGAGTTTTTGGGAGCAATTCAGAAGGTGCAGGATTGAAACATCCCAAAGATGAAGAAGTATTCTAAAAGTAGGATGAAACAACTGAGGCGGACAAGGGAAGTCAGAGTCAGCATAAAAGCAAAAAGAGGACATATAATAGAAAAAACAACCTAGTGGAAAGTTACAGGATTGGGAAGCTTTTAAGAAAACAATAGAAGGCAACTAAAAAAGCCATAAAGAGAGAAAGGATGAACTATGAAGGTAAGCTACCCAATAATACAAAAGTGGATGCAGAAAGTTTTTTAAGATATATAAGGAGTAAAGGAGAGGCGAGGGTGGATATTGGACCACTGGAAAGTGATGCTGGAGGGGTAGTAATGGGGGAACAAGGAAATGGCAGATGAACTTAGTAAGTATTTTGCGTCAGTCTTCACTGTGGAAGGTACTGGCAGTATGCCAGAAATTTGAGAGTGTAAGGGGCCACAAGTGAGTTTAGTTGCTGTTACTAAGGAGTAGGTGCTTGGGAAGCTGAAAAGTCTGAAGGTAGATAAGTCATCTAGGCCAGATGGACTACACCCCAGGATTTTGAAAGAGATAGCAGAAGAAATTGTGTAGAGGCATTAGTAATGTTATTTCAAGAATCACTAGATTCTGGAGTGATTTGTGGGGAGTGGAAAATTTCAAATGTCACTCCACTCTTTAAAAAGGGAGGGAGGCAGAAGAAAGGAAATTATAGACCAGTTAGCCTGACTACTGGCTGGGAAGACGTCGGAGTCCATTATTCAGCATGAGATTTCAGAGTACTTAGAGGTGCATTATAAAATATGCCAAATCAGCATGGTTTCCTTAAGGGGAAATCTTGCCTGACCAATCTGTTGGAATTCTTTGAGGAAATAACAAGCAGGATAGACAAAGGAAAATTGATGGATGTTGCTTACTTGGATTTTCAGAAGGCCTTTGACAAGTTGCCTCACATGAGGGTACTTAACAAGATAAGAGCCCATGGTAAGATGCTAGCATGGTATAAAGGGAGCCTTTTCTGGCTAGTTGCCAGTGACTAGTGGTGTTCTGGAGGAATCAGTGTTAGAACCATTTCTTTTCTCATTAAATATGAATGATTTGAAGGATAGAATTGATGACTTTATGGCCAAGTTTGTGGATGATACAAAGATAGGTGGAGGGGCAGGTAGTGTTGAGGAATCAGGAGATCTGAAGAAAGATGGAGAGATTAGGAGAATGGACAAAGAAGTGATAGATGGAATGTAGTGTAGGGAACTTTTTGGACATGCACTTCGCTGGAAAGTAGGAGAATGGGGATAAGAGGATAGTAAATCAGCCATGATGGAATGGCAGAACAGACTCAATGGGCTGAATGGCCTAATTCTGCTCCTGTGTCAGAGGTCCATCAACCTCTGGTTGGAACACAACGTTTGGTCTTCCTCATAGCCAAAGCTCTCTAATCCAGACAGCATCAGTCTGAACCTGTTCTGTACCCTTTCCAAAGCCTCCACATCCTTCGGACCAGAAATACACACAATATTCCAAATGTGCCTAAGAGTTGGGAAGTTATGTTGCAGCTTTATAAAACTCTAGTTAGGGCACATCTGGTGTATTGCACACAGTTCTGCTCACCCCATTATAGGAAGGATATTGAAGCCTTGGAGAGGGAGCAGAAGAAATTTACCAGAATGCTGCCTGGACTACAGGGAATATGCTATAAGCAGAGGCTGGAAAACTTTGGGTTGTTTTTTATGGAGTTGTAGTAGCTGACCGGAGATCTGATAGAGGTTTATAAGGTTATGAGAGCTGAGTAGACAGTCTATATCTTTGACATGGGGTTGAACTGACTATTTCAGGGGACATGCATTTGAAGTGAGAGGAGATGTGCCGGACAAGTGTTTTACGAAGTTGTGGGTGCCTGAAATGCATTGCTGGGTTGGTGATGGAGTCAAATATGATCAGGGGCATTCCAGAGGCAAACTGTCGTGTTGGACACTGTGTAGGCAGAAGAGATTAGTTTAGTTGGACATTTGATTACTAATTGAGTTTGCCAGAGTATTGTGGGTCAAATGCCCAATTCCTGTGTGGTGCTGGTCCATATTCTATAGACTTCCAATGGATCCTCTTGCACTGAGTCCACTTTCCTGAAAACCTAGCCTGCAATCCATTGGGTGCTGGTGACCTGCCCCACCACCACTGAGATTCTCCAATAGTTCATCCTTGTAATTGTAAATCCCACCAGGCTAGCTTGTCTAACACCATAAGGATGTCACACCTTCCAAAATAAAATCAACGTTTCTGGCACTTCTCTGTCTCATGTCTTTAAAACACCATAACTGGGAAACTCCACATTTATTTAGTTGCCCACTTCCTATTGAAATGTCCACAGAAGCTGTTACAGATTGTTTTTTTTATACATATCATCTACACGTTTTCTCTCAAATTTTCCCTTACAAGCTTTTTACTCATTTGTTGCTGGATTGTAAGAACTTCCAGGTCCTCTGGTCTACCACCAACATTTGCTACTTTATGTATATCTTTGTTAATCACAGTTTGTGCCTCATTGAATCCCCCTTTTTGAATGGGGTATTCATTGTTTAGCATTACAGACTGTCCATTTGAATATCTGCTGCCGTGGATCTGCTGACCTGTCTCTTAGCTTGTCTATCCAGTCTACCTATACTTCATCTTCCTTCCTCGTACCATTATAACTCCCATACCCCATCCCACAGGCGAGGCAGCATCTATAGGAAGAAGTACAATCTCCCCCTCCCCCTCCCACTTTCAAATCTCTTACTATCTCTTCTTTCAGTTAGTCCTGATGAAGGGTCTCGGCCCAAAACATCAACTGTACTTCTTCCTATAGATGCTGCCTGGCCTGCTGCGTTCCACCAGCATTTTGAGTGTGTTGCTTGAATTTCCAGCATCTGCAGATTTCCTCTTGTTTGCATTTTTAAATCCACAATCTGTAGACTCACTTTCAAAGATAATTCATCTTATGCTCTCGATATTTATTGCTTAAAGAAGATGGGTCCTGAAGAAGGGTCTTGACTTGTAACATTGACTGTTTACTCTTTTCCATAGATGCTGCCTGACCTGCTGAATTCCTCCAGCACTTTGTGTGTGTTGTTATTGCTTACTTACTTCTGTCCATTGCCTTTTCTCTTTCATTGTTTGTTTTTTTTCCATATTAGTTATTCTACATGTGTACACTGGCTGAGTGGTCTTTCACTGATTCTATTGTTTTTCTTGTATTTACTGTGATTGCTCACAAGAAAATGAATCTTGGGATTGTATATGGTGACTTTGATAATGAGTTTATTTTGCACTTTGAATTTCTCTTATTTAAATAAGGCATGAGCAGTGGACCTCTGGGGTTCATTCTCAAACTGCAGTTGGCATCCTGTCCTATTGTGCTCACTATCTCCTTGGGGATCTTTAACCTCAAGATCCCTTAATAATCCTTCCTCATTACGTAAGAAAAAAATTAAAATTGACTCTTATAACTTGCTAATGTACTGTTATAAAATAGTCTCATTATATCCCAGAAGCTCTTAAAATAGTGAGAGGACATGTCTGTCTAAGCACAATATTTCATGTAAGTACGAGATTAGCTGGGTTGAATATCAAGGAAATAAGTGCTTGAACTGACTTCTCTACAGAAATTTATTGAAGTTAGATATACCTATGGAACTACAATAATCTTGCAACTACTGAAATGTGATTGATTGCTCATAACATGATTGATCGAGGTCAACCGTGGATGATGCATTGTAGCTGTCTATGTGAAACGCAGGCCTGGGCTATACAACATGGAGAGCAAGCTGTTGTCCATACAGTAGGCTCTCCGTCTCCGCACAGCTCATGAATCAATGAAATAGCAAAGACCAATACATTTTGTCCCCAGCAGCATTGCAGGAGTTGCCAGTCAGCATTGAACTTAATGTAGCACAGCTTTAGGGACTCCAGATTTTCCCTTAGGGTTTAATCCTGAAACCTTCCCCATGAACGGATATAGGCACAAGCCACCAGAGGTTTGAATTCAGAGTTTTCCTTTTTCTAGAAGAGTGGTCAACCATGGCAGCTGGTTTTAAGGCACCAGTCACCTGTCTTTTCCCCTTCTCCTGTCAGTAGAAATGGTTCTGCTGGGCATAGAAGCTAGGCCACACCTGAAGGCCAGAAGCTGGATTGGGTCATCACAGGCTATTTGAAACACACACCATTGGAAGCATTTAATAGGTTGTGGGAGTTTATCACTGTTATCACAACACCCCCCCCCCCCCATATAACAACCTTAAAGAACGTCTCTCAACATATATTGTAGCAAACAGCTGATTCAAGTTCAAAACAGGAAAAGGATGGACGAGACCAGACAAACAATTTATGAGATCTATGATGAATAATGTTCGCGGATTTTAACTTTTCAGCCCCAAACATGACATAACTTGTCACTGGAAGTCATGGTGCCGGGCAGTCATAGCACAGTGGACAGTGGCAAAAGTTGTTTAACATTATTTTGATTGATCAGGGCATGAAAGGATGTGGAGGGAAGGCAGGAGATTGGGGCTCAGAGGAAAATGGATCAGCCATGTTGAAATGGCAGAGCAGACTCGATGGGCCAAAGGGCCTTGTTGTTCTCTATCTTATTGTTTATAGTTACAACAGGATATGCTTTGACAGGACAGAATTTGTTAGGTGCTTCAGAGGGTTTCTTGACATAATACGTACAAAGTTCAACCAAGGAGGGCCCTTAACCTTCACGCTCTTGAACCAGAGGAGATAGCTTCACTCAACCATCACTGAACTGTTCCCCCAACAATGGACTCGCTTTCAAGAACTCCTCATTTCATGATTCAATGTTTATTGCTGTTTATTTATTATTATTATTATTATTATTTCTTGTATTTTATTTTGCATTTGCACAGTTTGCCTGTTGGGTGCAGTCTTTCATTGATTCTATTATGTTTCTTGGTTTTACTGAGTACACTCACAAGAAAATGAATCTTAGGGTTGCATGTATGTACTTTTTAAGTATACTTGAACTTTGAACCTTCTCAAGCTTGTATTGGGAAATGAGAATGGCCACATCATCAGTGGAAGAGTGCTTTGGGAACAGTGATCAAAAACTTAGTAAGTTTTCAGATAGTTATGGATAAAAATATGATTTAATCTTGGCAAAAAGTGCTCAGTTGGGAAAATTTCAGCAGTATCAGGGAAGAGCTAGAGAGAACAGATTAAGAGTGGCTGCTAGTGATTAGAGAAGATACCTAGGCATAGGATCTGTTCATATCTAGACAGCATTGAGTTTTATGGACAGTCAACATGACTTTGTGCATCATATATGATTGAGTTCTTGAGGAAATGATGTAGATAATTGATGAGTGTACAACAGTGGATGTTGTCTACATTGATGTTAGTAAAATGAATGACAACATTCCTCGTGGTAGGCTGATTCAGAAGATAAGGGCAGATGGAATACACAGATTGCTGGATTGGAATCAATAATGGTTTGGATGCAGAAGAAAAATAGTAAAGTGTAGGGTGGTATTCTTGCTGCAGATATGTGACCAGTGGTGCCATGCAAGGGTCAGTACTGGGACCTTTCTTGTTTGAGAAATTTATCAACAATTTGGAAGAAAATGTAGGTGGGCTGATTAGTAAGTTAGCAAATGACACAAAAATCAGAGTTGTGGATACAGAGGAAGGTTGTCAAAGTATACAATGTGATATAGATCAAAGTTCAAAGTCAATTTATTTTCTAAGTATGTAGTCTATACACAACCTTGAGATTCATCAGTTGCAGACATGGGCAGAAACATGGCAGATGGAGTTTAATCCAAATGAGTTTGAGGAGTTGCACTTTGGGAGGTCAAATGAAGGAAGAATATAAATACAGAAAATGGCAAGATTCTTAGAAGCAATAATGTAGAGTATAGAGAGAACTTGAGGAATAAGTGGCAATAGGATGGTAAAGGGGGTGGGGAGCATACAGTTCTCGTTCAAACAAGAGAAAGCCTGCAGATGCTGGAAATCCAACCAACACACACAAAATCTGGAGGAACTCAACAGATCATGCAGGATCTATGGAAAAGTGTAAACCTCGACTATACTCTTTTCCATAGCTGGCCTGCTGAGTTCCTCTGGCATTTTGTGTGTATTGGTTAGAGTTCTGGTTGTTGCATTACAGGAATGATATGTTCACGAGGATCAACCATCATTCTGCTGGAGGAACTAAACAGAACAAGTGTGAGGAAAATTTATTTTGTTCAAGTGGTTCTTTCCTCCAACAGATGCAGTTCAACTCCCTGAGTTCCTCCAGCATATTGTTAGCTGTTCCAATTCCAACGTTTGCAATCTCCTCTATCTCCAGTTTCACCACCACATTGTTTCAGTTAGAGAGCTGTAGCTATAAAGAGACTTTAGACAACTGTGGATTGATTTTTTTTTTCCTCTGGAGCTTCATTGGCCAAAGAATGACATGATAGAAGAAAAATTCTGAGAGGCATAGATAAGGTGCATTGAACCTCCATGAGTTATACTGACAGACTGGATAGGCTGGGGCTTTCTTCCCTGGGGTAAGGGAGACTGAAGTGTGGCCTCATGGAGATATATACTCAGGGCTCACTTTATTAGTTACCCCCTTATGTTTGTAGTTTTCTGCTGCTCTAGCCCATCACTTCGACATGTTCTGGGCTCAGAGATGCTCTTCTGCACACCACTGTTGTAACGTGCGGTTATTTGAGTTACTGTCACCTTCCTGTCAGCTTGAACCAGTCTGGCCATTCTCCTCTGACCTCTCTCAATGCCAAGGCATTTTCACCCACAGAACTGCTGCTCAGTGGGTGTTTTGTTTTTGTTTTTCACACCATTCTTTTAAACTCTAGAGACTGTTGTACGTGAAAATCCCAGGAGATGAATGGTTTCAATCGTCTCGATTTCTGGCTGCAACCTAACAACAACGCTGCTTTACTCAGAGAGAGTGAAGTACCGCCAGATTAACTCAACTCCTCCACCTGCATGTTCCATCCCCACAATGCCCATCTCAGCTGTGATAAACTTAAGGGACCCTAACTTATTTATGCCTCTCATTATTTTGTAAGTTTCTGTCAGGTCTCCTCACTGCACTGACCCAGCCTCTGAATCTATGGAGAAATCAATACCAGTTAGTCCAACTTCTGTTTATAGCTCCTAGTCTCAAATGAATACAGGGTGTTAGGGTGGAGATATGTCTCTATCAAAGGAGACATAAGGGGCTTCTCCCCTCCACTAGCCTGCAGGTCACCCTTGGGCTGCTTAGCCCGCCAATCAGGGTCATGTGAAACCATGGGAGCAGCTGGTGCATATCACAAGTCCTGATGCCAGGTAGACAGTGGTCCTATGCGACCACTGATGCCAGGTAGACAGTCTTTGAGGAATATTGTTAAAGGCTGGGTTCACCTGTCTTGTAAAGACACTGCCCAGAAGAAGGCAATGGTAAACCTCTTCTGCAGTAAAATTTGCCAAGAACAATCATGGTCATGGATAGAGAACAGAATAATAACTACAGTGTCTTCCCCACTGTAGGGGTTTTCCTCACAGGCAACCATCAGGTTAAAGACAGATGGAAGTCCATGATCTCTCTCACGTCTTACAACATGAGACATGGTGATGATGATACTAGTAAATTTCTTCTGTACCCTGTCCAAAGCCTCCATGTACTTCCTGTGCTGAGGTGACACACAATATCCAAATATAGCCTAACTAAAGTTTTATCTATCTCCAGCACGAGTCGCTGACTGTGGTATTCAATACTCTGGTGTGTGAAGGTCAGCTTTATTTGCCACCCAATCAACTCGTGTTGCTACTTCCAGGGATCCCAAGCTATGAAGCTGCGATAAGGAAGATGAAATTTAGCTTCAACCCCTGATTGCAATTATTCCCTCTTCTTGATGTGTCTTTATATGGATGCTGGGTAATAGCAAAATCAGTTTGACTGTGGTGCCCATCCCCTGAGTATCACCTTCTTGAAGATATAAAGCTCACACATGTACAACGGCCATTTGTTATGACACACAAATTGGAATAACATGTTCAAAAGACGGGAGAAAAACTAGCAACTTCCATTTAATTTTGTTTTCCCTTTGCTTTTGTACCACACACAGAAATAGATCGTAAACAAAACTGGCGAGGCACCTGCTCTCCACCGTGGAAAATATGTTTGCATCATTGGATTGTTGCAAGAAAATATACTATTCATTGAATTTTGCTACTGTATAAAAATGACCAAATCTATGAGGAAAGATTATGTATACTAATTACCATAATCTCTATTTATGAAATTGTTTGTGAAACTATTCATAACTTGTAGCACTTCATCTCTGGTGCTGTCCAGATACATGATTTTAAAATAAAACAAATCCATGTTCATTATAATGAAATGGGTGAAAAGGAGAACTAGCTCTGGTGTGTCAAATATTGAATTTTCTTCGCTCTTGTGTGCTCAGCCTCCCAGCTCCTTTTGTATTCAGCTGACTGACCCCTTTACTGTTGCGATAAGAGCTAGTTTATTTTAAGGGACACACCTTTGTTTTACCAGTATGCTAATTAATGTAGCTGAAGTTTCATTATAATGTACTGTCTTTCATCTGAAACTTCATCATGGTTTCTGCAGCAACAAAGCATCGTTAGTTTGCAATAAACTTTGTTAGTGCCAGGAAAATTACAAACAGATTAATGTCTGGATGTACACAGACAGCCATTTTATTCCAGGAAGCAGTTCGGGAACTGCAAACAAACAGAGTTGTTTCAAACATTGCATTTATGGTGTAAAATGCTAGTTAAATCTCTGAGATTAAAGATCACAGTTCCTGTTTTAGTGACCTGTCTGAACTTGTCATCATGGAAGGTTATTGAAAGCACGAAATAATAGTGTTCTTATGCATATACTAATGGTAATTTTTTAACTTGGATATCAAGTTTTATAGAAAAAGTAAAACAAGGGAAAGGTAAACTGACCCTGCAAAATATAGAATCCAAGTCAAGAGAATTAAATTAATAAATTTTTGACTGACTGGCAAGCATCTTCAATTATACAGTTTCATACCTCATTTATAAACTTAATAGACTACATTTGTACTCCTTGACTCAGATCTTCAAATACTTATTGCATATTCTGCCTCATTCTAGAAGCAATTATTCTTAAAGTACCTTTGTACAAACTAAAGGTTCGAGAACTGTGTTTAAAAATGTCTTTTTGTTTTACCTATTTAGAAATATTTCAGGTACTATTAGTATTCAACGAAGAAGTATCTCTGCACTTTTAACAAAAGTTACATCAAATGTTGTACAGAATGCTCTGAAAATATCCCTTTCTAGTTTCCATGCTTTTCTGTAAGTCAGTAAAGAGTCTGGAATTTCTACACTTGAGACTCATTCTCACGATATCCGTGCAAGCATCACGCAAATGAGATTTGTTTTTAACCTATCATGGAGCCGAAAGGCACACCTGTCAACGGCCAAAGGCAAAGCAGATTGGTCTGAAGTAAAGAAAGCACCTGCGCAGGGGAGGGGTGGGAGCTGCATGTAAGTAGAAACTCCTTCGACGCTCTCTGTCTCTTTGCTTCTTCACCTCACCGCAGTCCAGTCACTTTGACAGACTCCGAGTTTCTGTATGTTAAAGAGTCAATGGTAGCCTTTATTATGTTTATTTTTAAACAGCTTTAAATGAAGAGAAATCTTACTTTCTTATTGCTAGCTTGTTGCATTTGATAGAATTCATCGGAGTAGACCTTCCTGGTCATCAAGAGGAGACATCAGACTACAAAGAAAACCATCTGTACTACTTCGTGAAGCCATGGCTTGTGAAAGTTTCAGTATTTGAAGCAATTGTGGAGTGAAAGTTTAAAATGTTTGCAGGCACAGAATTAATCCGTACTGTTTCACCATCTTGCTGACCTTGAGGAACAGGTATATTGGTTAAAAAAGGAAGGTGGTTGGGAAACAGAATTAAGAGTACGTAGCTTTGTATTAGCTCAGTTGTATTAAGTGCTATTTGGTAACTGGAAAGACATAATATAGATGGTGTCAGTTTCTGTTAGTTTGGAAGGGCCAGCACATGAATTGAAATGTGCCACTTTCAACCAGTTTAACCAGTTGGGGCAGGTCAAGACAGCACAGAGAAAACCGAGGATGGGGAACTGAAAGCCTTTGAAGTCGACAGTTTGAAGAACGGCCTTCTTTATAAAGTTGCATTGTTTAAAGTCATCTCAAAATGAGGTTTGGATTATTGTTTTAACAGCTTCTTTTAAAAAACACAGAACAGAATATAGTTAAAGGAAAGTTAACATGCTGAAAATGTAGATTAGATTGTACAATGATTATTAAATTAGAACTTTTGGTTAATTTTGAAATATAAATCTAGAGCACTGTAAGTATTTTTGAGAAGTGGCATGTAATATTGGCTAATTTGTTAATAAGATGTAAGTACATATTTAAGTCTAGTGTGTTTTTGGATTTTAAAGTGTGCATTCAAGGCCCTAGAAAAACTCTGTACGTTTGTAGTTTCACAAGTATCGGGTATGGTTCTAAAGATGGCAAAAAACTGCCACCTTTTTGCTTAGCCATGGAATGCTGCATGATAGTTACGATTAGAAATGATACCCAGCACAGAGATACAATTCCTTCATTTAGCTTCATGACTGGGGAACAACGTTTCATTTACTCGATACAAACAGTTTAGCTTCTTGCTACCTCACTGCGTTGAAGTGCTGAACTAAGATAATGAACAGAGTAATGCGTTCTGCAAACTTTGGCCATTTTGCAATAGCTCCGGTTCTGTGAGTTTTTTTAAACAATATCTGAATCCTTTAATTTATTAATTGGACAAATTTTCATTTTAGCTCAATGAAAATCTTGATAATAATCCAGGTAGATTGAGGTGTTTATGTATTTTAACTTTTGACAATAATCATCTTAAAATTTTAGAGAATAACTTGCTACCTCACAACTAAGTGTCACGAAGTTAGAAATCTGAGTGATTGGTTCAGCCATGTGCTGTAATTTTTAAATTTAAGATAACTTATTAATTAAAATTAATTTATTGTTTGTAATCTATTATGTTCCATTTGGTTTGGCATCTCTATTGTCGAACAAAGTTGCATTTTTAATTTAAGCTAATTATAATTTCTTCCATTTTCTTATCAGTTGTGTAAAATGTTCTATGACTGAAAATTTGAAGTTTTGTAAATACTAAAAAATATTAACCATTTAGTTGAATTTAACAACTTAAATACTGACAAAGTACAAATTTGACTCTGAAAACTGAATTATCAGCTTGTTAGAAATCATTCACTTAATTCACAGAGGAAAGTCCTTCAACCTTTCAATAGTCGTCTAAAATTCCAGGCAGCTACAATTAAGCTGTAAAAAGAAGATTTGTTCAGGAACTTTTTTTTTAAAAAGAAGTTCCATCAGTATTAGATACTTAACTGTGCTGTATAACTGCTCATGTTATTGACTAATCAGTAAAATAACAGTGTTCTGGAAAGTGGATCCTTTGTTCCAAAGCTGGATGAATCAGTGTAGATCTAGTCCGATGTTACGCTTGCTACACACGAAACTCAGAACCAGTATTTGGAACAGACCTGTCTTTATTTAGGAAGTTATAATTTGGTTACAATTTCCTTCTCGAAGATTAACGAGTAGTTTCTACCTGCAGCTGCTGAGGGTAGAACTGATATATTAACTTTTTTTTAATTGTAGAAAGAAATCTAAAGTGTAGAAAGCTGATGAATTAAGTCGGTCAGACTGAGAGCAGCATTTTGTGAATGTGGTTTTGCTTACAATGTTTTAATGCATATGTGAAAAAAAATAGAATTTGTTAACAAATTCTCAATCAGTGAAACCCAACTTCTAACTTAGAGTATTAGTGTAACATAGTGTTTGTAAAAAAAAATGCTATTAATTAAACAGAGTTCTTTAAGGATGTAGAAAATCGGAGCATGCGAAGGCCACTTGGACTGTTTTGCCAGATCTGACATTCAATGTGATCATGAGGAACCTTTTATTTCAGTGTATTTTCCTCCACTAATTCCTTGATTTATTTGATAGATGGAAATCTTTTGACCTTTTTTGTTAGATTGTATCACCCTCAGGCTCCAGCACTGTGAACTTTAATAATGAGATTAAATTGCACTGGAGTTAAATTTCAGTAGAAGAATTTAAATGTGTTTGTTAGGAAAACTTTGATTAGTGATACCATTGTTTAATTAAAAATCACCCACTTGGGCAAATAGACTGCTCAACTGTAGATTTTATATTCCACAAAAATATTTTCTCTAATTTAATTTCAACATCTTGGATTTCAGTAATGAAGTTTATATAACTTTGTTATTGCATGAAGTAATTTGAATGGCTTTTGTAACATCAACATTAGACATTCGTAAATATGTAAATCTTTCTTCTGTAAAACCTTTGTTCTTTCATTGATAAAGTGTGAAGAGTGTAAGTTCCTTTCTACCTTCATTCCCAAAATAGCACCTCAACTGGGGGAAATATAATCTTTTATGTCCCCCTGGACCCCAGGTAACCTTCTGGAGATCTGGCATTAGATAAGGTATAGTGTTTCATCTGACTTGTCCATTACACAATTGCTAACTATTGATTAAGATTCAGCAACAGTTAACTAACAAGTCAGTCTTCACATCAAAATTACATTCCACAGTGAAGCTGGAGACCTTTACACACAGTGGTAGGATTGCTTAAGATCCAGATTTAGAACGACCTAGACATTCTTGAATTCATCTGAACCTTGTCCAGGCGTTGGCTGAAAGGGGTGGGCACAGACAAAGGTAACACCGGTGGCTAATTGCTGGTATTACACAGGCCGGGAGTTGGTGTGTGCTTCGTTCTCTACATGTCTTATTCATAGTTTCCTTTCTTCCCAAGGCCTGCACATTGGTAATAATGCTGATGATTAACTAAATGAAGCCTGTAGCCAGGCAACCATTAGATGGGTTTTATATTTCAAGGGTTCAAAATGACCAGAGAAGCCACATTATTCACGAGTCGGGTAAACTGAGGGTTTCTCTTTGTGTTGCCTATACTGACGGTAAGATTACAGGTGTTACTTATTCCCATTCAAACTTTCTCCTTTTGCCTTCCTTGTACCCTCCCTAATTCTACTTTCCCATTCTAAAGAATCTTGTTTGGTATCTGCACACTAAACTATGCTTCTTTTATGTCAACTATTTGCATATGATAAACATTCAAAACAGCTTTTTGTACATTCAAATCATTTACTTTGTTGAGAAAGTATTTTGGAGCACTGAGTCACGTTCAGGAATAAATTCCCTTTGGGATGTTTTATTAACCAAGTTGGACGTCTTTAATCTCTAGTTATTTTGAATAATAAGTAAGAGAATAGTATCAGGGCACAGATTCAACTAACAAACTTTTCTCGTGCTTCTCCCCGTAATCCATATTTCTGTGCTATTGCTGGTAAAGCTGGGGATGTTGGTTACTAGACGGTAGAATGTTGCTAACATTTTTACACCATTTAGACATTAATCAGAGCTTGAGAACTTGCGTGCTGCTAACATAGTCGCTTTTGTTCTTTAATCATTTTTAAAAATGTATTTGAGTTCAAGAATATTCTTCCTAATTTGACGAATCTTGTGTAGTTCAAGGGTTAATACAGATGGGAGGTACTCTTTACCCTTTTATAGAACTAGGATTACAATGAAAAGCCAAGTACAGAAAGTTCCGGAATGAATTATTGCCCTTCACAGTTCATCAAACTGAACATGGCTTCCAAAACCAAAACTTTATGTGGCCTTTGTTTGAAACCTAGACAAATTCTGTTTAGTGCTGTTTGAAAAGGAAACCTATTTCCTTTTGATTTATAATTTTATTTTCTGCTAAAGCATTATGCAGAGTAGGGAAAATGCTATTATTGGGATATTCTGCAATAGAGTATATTCCCTCCAGTTCTTCTATTCCAGAAACCCTGATTATCGTTTGTTTAAAATAGACATTAAGTATCCTGAAAACAATCCATATTGTAGAAATTACATCTGAAATGACAGAAAAAATAGGCACATTCAGTTACAGTTAGTAGTTACACAGTAACAGAGATGACATTGATCAACCTTCCTAAAGTGGACAGTACAAAGCAAGGCAACATCAGATTAATTTCTTTATAGAAAGAAAAATTGTGAGAAAAATATTTTTCTTTAGGGGGTGTTGCCAGTTGGGTGGACAACTTCCTTTCTTTATTTTACTTTAGTTTTCCAATAGTAACTGAACATTCGTGCATTTGGAGCCATTGGGTTCCAATTTGTTGCTTTCATTTTCACTGAAGCAGTCAGTTTGCAGTTTTTATAAAAACTGCTCATCTGTTTCGTATCCTGGCTTTCAGAATTATAGACAAAATATCTTTGTTCATATCTGGATCTTTGAAATAACCATTAGTGTAAATTTCTCCTTATTTGTTGAAGCCTGAATGAATTGTTACTGTTCCAAAGTTAATTAGTTTTCTTTGTGCAAAGATGCAAAGAAAATAAATGCAGAAATTGTGAAGAGAATGGATTAACTAGATTACTCAGGAATAGCTTTTTTGATGAGTCTGGATTACAGTCGCATTTGATTACATTTAATTTGTTCTGGGTAATACATTGATTTTAACTGAAAGTCGCTGTGATCACAAATGTTAGATCAATTGATGTGAATGTACAAATGCAGGATCAGGAAATGTAAGCCTAATCTAGTTTATTTGTTCTGAGCTCCTTAGCAGAGTTTAACAAGTAACTGTCATGTGTAGTTTTGTTATATCTGATATTAGTGACAGAGTTTTGTTTTGGTCAGTTGTGTCAGGAATTAGGACATCTTATTAAACTTTACTCCATTGTAATTATGGAAATTATTTCTTACAGAAAAAAAATAATGCAATCTCTTTTCGCAGCTCAACAAAATTGTATAACTTTAAATCATTATTCTTCCAGTAAAATATACTTGCAGGGGATGTGTTATAAACAGTTGAGGGAAGTTTTTAGTTTTTAAAGAAGACAATCAAATGAATTCAGTTCCAAATTCATTTTCATGTTGCTTGCTCTACTTTTGTCAGTTATGATATTTGAAGATGATGTATCTGTGTTGCTGTGTCTAAGGTTAGCGAAATGATGATATCTTCAAGTTTATTTTCATTACATCCACTGAGCTGTTTTTAGGACATTCGAGGTAGTCCACAAGCATATATTTTATTAATATAAACATTGCTTACCTGAGTATCTAGCTTATTTTTTTAGATAAATCTTCAGGTCTATAACAAGCATTTTAATGATGTAAAAGTCTGCAGTTGCAGATTAGCCAGAATTTTATGTTGAAGAACAGTTCTCACTCAGTTGACCACTTTGTAATAAATTTTTTAAAGCTATTTGGATCTTTCTAAAGATGATTTTTAAATTAGTGGAAGTACTTCTTTGTGTCAAAAACTGGTTGTTAGACTGAATATTTTGAATGTCTTTTAAGAAATAAGTACTAGTTTGTAATATCCGTAGAGAGTATTTTATTGATTTGTATATGAAGAAGGCTTGAAACAAGTAAAAGTGGCTCTTTTGACAACCAGAAAGCTAGCCTTTCTCAAAGAATCAAACACATTTTATTGGCTATTTCTGATTAGATGCTCTGTTCATCTGAATGTGACCCATAAATCAATAAAGGTTGAAAATGCTATAGACACACAGCAGGTCTTTCAGGGCTAGTGAGTAGATCAGACTTTCACCAGGGCTAAAAAAGGACAATAACTAACAGCTTGGAACTGAGTGTGATTGCGTCCTTGTTTGCATTTTAGCCTCCCTGAAAATGTTCAACTTTTCTTTCTGAGCAATGTCTTTCAGTAATGCATCTGACAAGTTAGAACCAGTAATGCTGTGGGTTGTTTTGGTCTGATAATAGAGTTGCAGATTGAAAAGCCTTCATTAATTTGTGGTGTTCAGGGATACTGGAAGCCATTTTGCTGCTCCTTCCACAGCTGTCGTACAAAATGGTGGGATTAGCTCATGACCCAGGAACCACAGGCAGCAGATGAAGTTTTTTTTTGTTATTTTGCCTTTTTGCTTTAATTTTTAAAAGAGATTGTATGAGAATGACTCTGCAAATTCTCTGTCGGTGGAAGCCTTTAGCATAGTATTTCATTGTAGGTTTTATGTTCACCTTTTCTGAGTGCTTTCATTTTCAACAGAAAACTGGTGATATCACCTCCTGAGACATCAAATCTCTGCCTATCTGGATCATGTGCAGTTACACAGCAAGTCAAAGCTTGAGTTTTAAATTCAGGCAGACTTTTCACAATGCAGCTACAAGTTTGTAAGCCTTCATAGCAGAAATTCTTGGTTTACTGGAAAAGCAGCTTCATAAATAGAGGTGCCATTTTTTTTTCCTTATTAGAATAGGAAGGGGCTGTAGTAATCTGTAGGGCACATTGACTAACAGAATTTAAAATGTTTTAGAACAGCTTTTAAAAACTTATTGGCATATTAATAGTATACATTGGTAAGGACTCCTCACCTTATGTTCTCAATATTTATTGCTTATTTATTATTTAGTTTTCTCTTTTTGCACTTGCACGGTTTGCCCATTGGTGGCTGGTCTGTCCTGTTGGATGTGATCTTTCATTGACTCTATTGTGATTCTTTATTTACTGTGAATTCCTGCAAAAAAAATGACTCTCAGGGTGGTGTATGTTGACATGTATGTTCTTTGATAATAAATTTACTTTGAACTTTCATAGTGGGTCAATAATGAAATTCAGAATAATACCACTTTTATATATGTTCAACCTGAAAGAATTATGTTTAAGTATTTGTGATATATCTGTATAGTATTGATAATTTTTCCTTTTATAAGTGTGTTTGGATGTGTAAAACTTTACCGTGAAAGCGCACTGATACTATAATTTATATTGAACCTTTTAATATCAGGATGGTTTATAAGAGAAATTGAACTTTTCACTTGTAGTGGGTGATGTCTGGTGGTAGAATTGTGCCTATCTGATGGTGAAGGTGCTCAGTTGGTACTGTATCTGTACGATGGTGAAGATGTTCCTTCACATTAATTTAGAAACGCCCATATCACGGGTTCCTAAACTTTTTATGTCACTGATCCATACCATTAACCGAGGGGTCTGTTGCCCCCTGCTCTATAAGGTCACCCGTAAACCTCCTATGCCGCAGGGATAAAAGTCCTACACTGTCCAACCTCTTCACGTAACCCAAGCTCTCCAGTCCTGGTGATGTTCTCATAAATCATTTTTACATCCTCTCCAGCTTAATGCCATTCTTCCTGTATCAGGGCAGCTAGGACTACATGCAGTTCCCTAAATGTGACCTTAACAATATCTTGCAAAGGTGTAATGTAATGTCCCAACTCCTGAACTCAGTATTCTGAATCATCGCCCCATCTACCTGTTTTGCCTCTTTCAGGAAATGGTGTACCTGTACCACCGGGTCTCCCTGTCCTACAGCATTCCCCAGGGCCCTGTCATGAGCCCTGCCTTATCTTATCAAATGCAACACCTTGCATTTATCTGAATTAAACTAATTTGTTAACTTAATTTCACTGGGGACAGAGGATAAAGAGAGCTGAGTTTGTTTGAGGAACAGGGATGATAAATTTGGCATTCCAATAATGGACTGTCAACAGAAGCTTTTTAGTCAAAATGTAAAATTTTATGAAACAGTGGTTGCAAGCAAAATATGAATCCATGTCCAATAAACATAAGAAAAATGTATACAATATCTAGTAAACATAGTGAAAATTTAAACAAGAAACATAAAATTCACTTGAATAAGTTATTTTGAACAAAAACTTGATTTAAATGATAAGAAAGTCAATGTACTTAATAAGAAACACAACAGTGTAACAGAAAGAAGAAAACTGCATATTTAGCGACAAAACAGAAATGTATAAGAAAAGGACTTTGTTAGAAGTGAGAACAGCGATTAGAACACACTTTTATACTCTTGTTACCAGCAATTACTCTGAGAATGGTTGCTGGCAAAATGAGATTGAAAGAGTGCTGGGAAGTTATTGCCATCTTACTGGGCAGCATTGGATGTAACATGTATTCTAATACTGCCTGGTAATGATGACGATGGCTTTCTGATTTCATCGGAGAAGATTTCAGTACAAGCAGAAGAATAAAAGTTTCTGGCTTACAGACTCAGAGGGACCAGGTAAAACTCAGCAGTTGGTTTGAAAGTTGAAAGAATTTACCATTTATTATTTCATTCTTATGATAGATTTTCCTTTGCATGATCTCTGTAATAATGCATTGATTTTCAGAGTACTGTCTCGGTAGTCCTTCAGCTGAGTGGCACTGTAACACCGCTTCCTTTGACAGCAAACTCTCCCCAGCCAATAGGAAGTGAAAATGACTTGCATTCGTAAGGTAGGGCATATTTTAGCAAGTTTTGTAGACTATTACAAGGCTAGCTTTCTGTGCTAAAACAAACTTATTAGTAAAATAACAGAACATGTTTTCATTTTGTCACCTTACAGCTGAAAGGAGAAATTGCTCAGATTTTTTCACTGGGATGATCTTTCATTCAGACTATCCAATGATCTTTGTTTCAATTCAGAATCAGAATCAGATTTATTATCACCAGCAAGCTTTTATTTTGGATTTATATAACAAAAAAAATAAAGTTGAAAGGTTAGGATTACTCAGGAAGTGCAATTAATAAGATGCATTTGAACATAATCTAATTTATGGAGAAGAATAGCTAGTTTTTATCCCTAAAAGCAGGGCACAGGGCCAAATTACCCAGGCAGAAAGAAGGTGATAATGAGAAAGTAATGAGCAGCTGATACTGAGGATGTTTTTTTTCAAGTCAAGACTTTGGAAAATTAATGAATGCAATTGTGAATTCCAGGAATGATGTTCTCTATTGTGGCTCTACAAATTGCAATTTCAACCAAATCGTTGCAATCACTATATTCTGGAGGCAGCAGCATAGGGCAGAGATAATATCCCATACAAAATGATGTTGCTGACTGCTTCCTTGCCCTTCAGCCCACAATATGATTTCTGTTCTCAGTCTATGTCACTCACTCTTGTGTCCTTGACTGCACAGTTCAGGTTCTCTCCCAAATAATATCAGAGGAAGAATAGGAGATCTATTATTTGAAATCATTGTAATTATGGACAGGTTGTAAAGAAGAACTTGCATTTTCCTAATGCACTTTTCATTTCCTGGTCATAGCATTTTAAGCAGTGAGGGGCCTTTTGGGTATGTGTTGGGACATTGGTGATGATACAGCCAACTTGGAGATAGTAATCAGCATCAAGCTGACGCTGCCTCAACCAGTGAGCTTTGTTTCTTGCTGGAGATTATATTTAGTTATTTGTTTATTGAGATACCGAGCAGAATAGGCCCTTTGAGCCATGTCGCCCAGCAATACCCTGATTTACATTAGCCGAATCACTGGACAATTTACAATGACCAATTAACCTACTAACTGGTACATGCTTGGAACTGAAGCACCAAGAGGAAACCCACACAATCACAGGGAGAACATTCAAACTCCTTACAGGCAGCAGCAGGAAACAAACCCGGGTTGCTGGTACTGTAAAGCGTTGTGCTAACCACGACGCTACTGTGCCACCCCCAGCAGTATGATATGAACGGCAATAGCAAGATGAATATTTTAGAGACTTGTGTTGGGAGGTGACCATTGTTGAGATTCCAGGAATAACTCCTCAACATAGTGGCAAAAGTTCATCTGTTCCACCTAACTGAGCAGGCAGTATCTTCATCAGATGTGTCACCTGACACACAACAATCCCTCGGCTGTTCTGGTATGTCAATGAGCTGGAGTGGAACTAGAATTAACAACCTTTTCACAATAAATTAGAGCAGAAAGGGGCAGCCAACCCATCATTCAGCATGATTATGGTGAATCTGCACTAGGCCTCAACTCCTGTCCTGTGCTTGTTCGCCTTAGTCTTCAGCTCCCTGATCTTTCAAAACTTTATCTACCTCCTTTAAATACCCACTGTGATCTACCCTAGGATAGAAAATTCCAGAATTTCTCTGACTTCTGCAAAAAGATATTTCTATTCAGCTCTGTTTTAAATCCCATCCCTTACCTTGTAACTATATCCTCTCATTCAAATCTCTCACGCGACTGGCCAGCATGTCCTTTTTTATGTAAGGGGACCAAAATGTAGAACGTTTTCCATCAACACTTGTACAATACTTCTCTGTTTGTGGATTCCAACTGCTTTGTAATAATAGCTAGTTAGTACACCTGCCTGCTAATGTTTAGTGAACCATCCACAAGAATATATATATCTCTCAGTATTCATGGAGACAAATCTAACTTTTCTAATTAATAAATTCTTCATGTGTCTTCATTGGATTTGAGTATTGATGTTTAATTGTTATCAGAACAGGAAATATAAAAATTAAAATAGGCTATTGAATTGTACCCTAAGTAAGACTATGACAGATCTTTGACCCACTTCCCTGCATTAACACCATGCCCCTTGATACCCTGAAATCCAAATATTCATTGATCTCTGCCTCGATGACTGTGACATCAGAGTATTCTCAGATTCTGCATGGAGAAATTTCTTCTCTTTTATGTCCTGAAAGGCCCACCCTTATTCCAGATACCTTAGGGCAAGTTACAATCAATTTTGCATCACCCCTCAATACAACTTTGTACATTTCAGTGAAATCATTCTTCCAAATTTAAGGATTGTTTAAGCTTTCTTCATATGACAAACTTGCTATCCCAGCAATCAAACCAGTGAAGGTTTGCTGCATGTTCTTTATTACATCAGCAAGAAATAGGAGTGAGATTAAGCAAGCTACCCATGGGGTCTCCATGAGTCAATGATGACTCGATGGTGCTCAACAACAGCTGCTGAGTGTGCCTTCCATTTTCAGTCATCTATAAATGTTCTCACTGCTCAGACCATCAAGACTACCCTTTGGTAAACTGACCAGACTTTCACACAATATTCCAGGTGGTAGAAACTTTAAAGAGTCCAATCGACTTCAAGATCGAACAACACCTGAAACTAAATTTAGCTGTTCTAGCTGCTGTAGGCATTTTCATTAAGTTAAACTTCTGTCACGGTTGGCACAACACTTTACAGTACAGGAGACCGGGGTTCAAATCCTGCTGCTGTCTGTAAGGAGTTTGTATGTTCTCCCTGTGACCATGTGGGTTTCCTCCAGGTGCTCCAGTTTCCACCCACAGTCCAAAGACGTAGCAGTTGAAAGGTTAATTAGTCATTGTAAATTGTTCCGTGATTAGGCTAGTATTAAATCGGGGGATTGCTGCGCGTCACAGCTTGAAGGGCAGAACTGTCTGTTCCATGCTGTATCCCAATCAATCAATAAAAATATGTACTGCAGTTGAATTAAGCTATATTTTAATTCAATCTAAAATAGTGTGTGAATGCTAACTTCTTGTTTTAAAGACAACATATTCCATAATCTGAGTTCTACATATAACAGGTATTCCCAGATTATTTAATAAACCACCATCAACAAAATAGTTAAATTAATCAAATATTGCAAAGACATTTTCCTGTTCCCATTTTGTTTTCCAACTGTTAAGCAGGATAGATTTGCACTATTTCTCCTGCTCCCATCTTTCCCCATATTTTAACAATCTTTGCTAATGTGTCTATAAAGACAGACGAGGTGCTTGACTATGCATTGTGGAATTCTTCTTTGAATTGGTGAATGATTAGAGGAAAGATGAGGGGGAATTATTTCCTCCAGAGAGCTATAGAGATCTGGAATTTACCATCTTCAAGGGAATATTTTAAAACGCTTCAATGTATATTTGAAAAGGCATGATTTATAGATAAAGTGCTGGAAGAGGGGATTTGGGTGGTAACTCTTTCCCGCTGACACAGCTACAATGGACATGTTGAATTTTCTTTAATTAAATAGTTTTGCGAGTTCAAAACCATAACTTTTTTGTTCTCCATTATGTGGAAGATTGAGGTCAGTAGCTACACCAATACATTGGTGAAGATCAAGCAGTGTAAAACAACACAAAGCAAAAATATCCAGCTAATTTTTCTTTTTAAATTACAGTCAGTTACAGCACATTGGAAAGCATAATTTTATCAGAGGAGTTATACGTATACAAATTGTGAGACATGTTGTTTTAAGACTTTGAAATTACATATTTTGCTCCATTACATTAGAACAGGGATTCCCAACCTGGGACCCATGGACCCCTCAGTTGATGGTATTGGTTCATGGCATAAAAATGGTTGGGGAGCCCTGCTTTAGAATGAACGATAGTTGTACAATTTAGTAAAGTAATTCCTAAAAAAGATAATTATGATGCTAATGAAATACAATGAAGATATTGCCTCTCACGGTCCCAATCTTTACCTTCCCGTATTTTGAGTTTGCGTTTTACAGTTAACCTCTGCAATTATCACTAAATTGAGAAGTGCAGTATTACAAATGGTAATAGTTAGCATGTTACTGTTACAGCTTGGGGTGTGGGAGTTCCAAGTTCAATTCTGGCATCCTCTGTAAGGAGTTTGTACGTTCTCCCCCGTGATCATGTGGGTTTCCTCCCACAGTCCAAAGGTCAGTAGGCTAACTGGTCATTGTAAAATTGTCCAGTGATTAGAGCAGGGTTGAATCGGTGAGCTGCTTCGGTGAGGCTCAAAGGGCAGGAAGGGCCTGTTCCGCGGTGTATCTAAAACTGCAATTACAGAGATGAAAGGCTTTCCTCTGGTTCTGGCCAAATGCTGGTCCTCTGTGGGCATCTTACTAGGCAGTGCTGGATTGCATTGCTAGGTTCTAACACTGTCTGGTAACGATGTTTAAAGAGAGTGCCACAGTCAACAGCCAATGAATATAAATTACACATTGATAGTAGCAAAATCTTTGAATGCTGGGATCAATTTCTAGACCTGCTGAAATACTCAAGGTATTCGTACTGAAGTCACACTATCTGCTGTAATCTGTGGGGTGAGACAAAGCTGCTCAGGAACACATCAGAATTTTAAAAAATAACTAATGCAAGATCTGCTGTTCTCAGTTCTGCAAATATAACTTTCTATAGTATTTTCTGCACTTGCATTTCAATATACTGGAGTCTGTTAAAGCATGTTTGAATACAGCAGTGTTAATGATTTTCTAGCACTTTCTGACAACCTTAATTTGTGGAAATGAATGTTCCCTTTAGCCGGCAGTCTTCTGGTAGTCTTATTTGAGTTTCTCGTTATAGGACATCAGAATGGTGTTCCTATCATTGAGGACTCTCAGTCCCTCAGTATGTGAGTTTTTTGTTATAGGACATTGGGAGGGTGTTCCTATCATTGAGGACTCTCAGTCCCTCAGTATGTGAGTTTTTTGTTATAGGACATTGGGAGGGTGTTCCTATCAGGTTTCCCCTCGGGCCACTTTTAAGACTTTCCCCTTTCAACGTAAACTAATACCCTTTAGAATTAGACTCCCCTACCTTGTGAAAAAGACTGATTATTAATCTCTATAAGGTCACTGCTCAGCCATTTTCATTCAAGAGAATCCAGCCCTAACCTGTCTTGCTGCTTCTCATAACTCCAGACCTCCATCCTGGCAATATCCCTGTTATTGAAATACTGTACAGGCTGGACCAGTTATTTGATTTGCTGTAGGAAGATAAGGGTTTGTCAGGAAATAGAAAAGTATTTCAGGGGTTTTCCATGTGGAACATTATTTACATTTCCCCCCTGAAAGACTCACCGATCTTTTCATCATCTGAAATAATATTGAATCTTCCAGACCAGAAGGACCACTATTCCCTTCATCATAGACGTTTCACAAACATTGCTTCATAATAATTTTATAAGAGTTGTAGAGAAATAATACTGGCTAATACTTAAACCATCTCCCCTCTTTTATCCATGCACCAACTCATCCAAGAACCTGCCTTATAGGAATCGAGAGGCTGTGTGAGTACGATTTAAACTCCATGCATCTGATGCTGTTTGGGTGCCACATGAAAATCCTTCTTTTTGTTGATCAAAAATTTGTGAGCCAATAATAAAATACTGTTTACAGTTTGACCAACTGTAAAATATTATATTTTGTTTGTAAGATGAACAAATTAGTAAATGCTGGTTCAATTCCTTGTCATAGAATGCTTAAAGAAAGACAGGATACTTCCCTTGAAGCCCACTGCACCCCAGTGTCCAACAATAAAAGGTGAATTACAGCTGGCTATTTCTTTTCTAGTCTAAACCCTGCAAATCTGGACCAGAAAGAACAAGTAGAGAAGTATGTCTTGGGAAATACATGTTTCTCCATATAAATGGTGCTTTAAATTAAGATATTTGGAATTAATGGTTATTAATGGCTAAAGTTATTTAGTTATGATGTGAAATTATTAACGGTTATTCATGGCACTAAAATATTTTGATTTGTTTGAAAGGTAATGAGGGATGAAAAGTAATTTTTTAGTAAAACACTTGAATTCTTTAGCACTAATTTCTGGAATGAATAGAAAAGAAATGTGTAATATCAGGAAATGATATTGAAAGTGTTGTACACTGAGTTTATTCTCTTATCCAGATTATAATTGCTATTTGACGTAGCCAATGGCTGGTTAATTCTTACCTGAAGCATTTCAAAGGGATTGTTGTCTCAAGGTGAACACAGGAGACATTAAACAGGTGAAGGTGACTAATACATAGAAAAATTACCAATAAATTGAAGTTTATTATCAGATAATAGGAAATTTAATACTATTACTTTTTATTCTACAATAAATCTGCCACGGTAAGATTGGAGAAGCAATTCATCACTGGAATATTGAAATTTCACCCCACCAGTGAATTTGTATGGGATAAGAAGTGCAACTGACTTTCTAAGGCAAAGAAGTGATTTTCCAAAGCTCTACATTGCAGGATCAGTCAGTGTAACATGCCCAAATTTGTCCTCACATTTTAATTGAAAAGAACAATGTTCTTTCCACAGGAGACTCCACCTGTTGTTAAATTGTGTGAAATTAATAATCTGCTTGAAGGTAAAAGACTAACTTGTCTACTACATTATTTGTTAAGAGCATAAGATATAGGAGCAGAATTAGGCCATTTGGCCTGACTCTGTTCTGCCATTTCATCATGGCTGATCGATTTCCTTCTCAACCCCAGTCTCCTGCCTTTTCCCCATATCCCTTCATCCCCTGACTAATCAATAATCTTTTAACCTCACCTTAAATATACCCAATGACTTGGCCTGCACAGCCACCCGTGACAACAAACTCCACAGTTTCACCACCTTCTAGTTAAAGAAATTCTTCCTCACCTCTGTTCTAAATGGACATCCTTCTATTCTGAGTCTGTGCCCTCTGATCCTCACTGTAGGAAATATCCTCTTCACATCCACTCTATCTAGGGCTTTTCAACATTCGATAGTTTCACTGAGTTTCCTCTCCCCATTCTTCTACTCATACAAGCCAATGTCTTGCAGTAAGGAGAGGGACTGATGTTGAACAGCAGGTGTAAAAATCCATGGGGAGGAAGGGGCCATTAAAAAGCTGTTAGAGTGAGCTTGGATGGAAGCAGAAAAGCAAAGGAGATGTGGCAGAGAATTCAAAAGTGCAAAGTTAAAGTGAGCAGATTTCTGATCAGTGAACAGTGAAGTGGAGATAAGCACGTTTACAATTGTTTTCCCTTATTAACTAAACAGGGGTGATCTCCAGCACTGACAATCAGCAACAATAAGCCCTTAATCTGATTTTAAACTCCAAGTAAAAATTTACTCCCATTCTGTAATGGTGAATTCTTGAAGGGGGTCCAATTGCAAGGCGATAAGGAGCAGGGAGTGGGGCTGATTAGACAGAATGTTCAAAGGGGCCTGCACAGGCACAAAACAATAAGAGGTCATAGAATCCTTTCCTGGAACAGAGGAGCAGAGAAAAGAGCCCTTTCAATTACCTCAGCCCCCAAATGCCTTTAAAATGGTGTCATTGTATTTGTCTCTACCCCCTCCCCAGCAGTTTATCACAGTCCTCCATGTTGAAAAGCTTACCCCTCTGATCTCCTTCAAGTTTCTCCATTCTCACTTTAAACGTGTGACAGCTAGTTTTATATGCCATTGGGCTTGGAAAATGATTCTTAACTATCTCTCCTATCCATACCCACATAATTTTATAAACCTCTATCAGATCTTCCCTCTCCCTCATCTATCACAGTGAGAGAAAGCTCAGTCTATGCAATGGTCCCTTACACTGACAGCCCTCCATCCCAGTGTTTGCTACCACATCTTCCCCTAAAGTGGTACCTGAACTGTAAACCATAATCTGCTACTCACGAGAATAGAATTAAATCATTCTGCACTGCGATTCCACCATGGCTGATTTATTATCTCTCTCAACCCCATTCTCCTGCCTTCTTCCCATAACCTTTGACACCCTGACTAATCAAGAACCTATCTACCGCCGCTTTAAATATACTCAATGACTTGGCCTCCAAAGCCACCTGTGCAATGAATTCCACAAATTTACCACCCCCCAGGTAAAGAAATTCATCCTCATCTCCATTCTTAATGGATGTCCCTCTATTCTGAGGCTACTCTGTGTTGTCTAACAAACGTTTGGACATTTACGACATGGTGTCCTAAATCATGTGTGTTATTGTTTTATAAATTCAAATATTGTAGTTTCTATTTACATTTTATACAGAATCTCAGTACAGAAGAAATATTAAATAATTTAAGTGACCTCAATCAATTAATTTTGATTAACTGTATATATACTAATTTAGGCATTTAAATTCCCCGCCTTTTCATTTTGAAATTCTGTGTTGTTTGTGTAAGACCAGTTGCTCTCACACTGACCAGATTGATGGTACCTCCAACTTCGAATTCTAGTTCCCATTCTGACCAGAGTGATGGTACCTCCAACCATCAGTTCTAGTTCCCTTTCAAAAGTGCATCAGCTACAGAGCATCTCAAATGGAATAGTTTCTTAGACTATTGTAATGATCACCATTATAAAACGGGAGGGTTTTTAAAAATTTGTAGTTTAAAATTTTTAAAAATGAGATAATTAAAGGTCTAATGTTGCTACAATTCACTTCAGGAACTGAAGGAAGGTATATGAACATAATTCCATTGGAGAGGTGTATTTATCAATGGTGTGGAAAAAACCGAGCAGTGAAATGTGTTCATTGTAAATTGCAAAGTTTTTTTGTTGTAGGCTTCTTTTATATTTCAAATGTCACAGTTTCTTTTGTTTGAGCAAAATTGAAACAAATTTCATGTGAATTAGTTAGAAAAAACAATTGTTCCCTTACATTCATATAGTTTTAGACTAACAGCATGGGATTTTATTAAGTGATTTATTGAAATGCATTCGAATTACATTTGCTTGAACCTACAGGACTAATTTGCATTGTGTTAATACATTAGTGAGCAAGATGCCTCCCGACATTCATAGTGAAAATGAAATGATTATTATCCCTATTAGGACCATCCCGTTTCAGCACGAGGCTGAGGTCACTAAACACCCTGTGGTTAGATGGATGCTCGGGGTAAAAGGAAAAATAGCAAGGGAAATGTTCGAAAAGTTAAAGCACATTGTTGGAAAAGAGAAATTCCATTTGCACACGTAATGTCAGAAAGGAGAACAGTGCTTTGTGGCACTGGGATTCAGGCAAAGGTGACTGTGTTCAAGCTAATGGGTTAACTTGTTAGCTTTACTAAGATGAGACTTTACCCCACCCTCAATCAATGTTGATAAAGAGTCCTGAGTAAACTGACTACAAAAGGCCTGGCTGATTCATGAAGTAAATGTGATCACCATTTGTGGCGGTAATGTAAAGCTGAATATTACCCCTGTATTGTCCAGTTATGCCCTTTCAGTTATTTATTTCAGGTGGGATTTATTGTGGTTAACGTCACAATGGGAGCCAATATTAACCAAGACGATATCAAATGTCGCAGGCTGCACTGCCTCGCTTTTCCCAGAATGCCTGTGCTTATCTGTGCTTGGTTACTGGGTGTACCTATTGCGTGAGAAGTGCCTAATCCTTTGTTTAATATTAACTGAACGTGCAAACAAAGCCCGCAGTCCATGCTGAATGCAAGTACTGGTCTGGCATGGAGTGAAATGCTGATACCTAACTCAGAATGAAATAAGTAAAAACTGGCCTTAGTTTCTTAACCTCAGTTTATCAGTAAAATGAGCTGTTAAATTGCCTTGGAATTTTACCTTGGCAGGGAGAAGTAACCCTTGGAATATGGGATCCTCTTGTGGAATTCTTTCTATAATGCAGATACAGTTTCTTACAGATGAACACAAGTAGACAACTTTAATTTTTTTTGATAACCTATTTCATTAAAAAAATCCAGATATTATATTTAAGCCAGAAGACAGTAGTTTCCTGATAAGAATTGTGATTTTTTTTTTAGTAGAGATTATTATCAACTGTAGGAAGAACAGCCTTTCAACAACTAAAGTAATAATTGCTTCAACATATTTTGAGATACTACTGTCAACAACTATTTTGCTAAAAGAAGTATGCAAACCAAGTTATTACATGATTATCTTTATCAATGTGAAGGAAGGCTAAAACTTAGAAGGAAATTTCACATACCAGAAGAGTTTGGAGAAGAGAAGGTGAAAGATTCTGCATTATAAAACTGATCACATTTATAAAAGGTCCTTAATATATTTATTATAAATGTAAGTCCTTTCTTCCCAGATGTTTAAAGAGTCTAAGGATTTTAAAGTGACTTGGAAGGAACTAGTTTAATAAGATTCTGAATTCTGAATAATATTATTCACGAGTAAAATGGATTTTGGATTAAAATGACCACCTTATTTTGCCGATTTGTAACATCTGACCACGCAGTCAGTGTGTCTGCTACAGTACAAGGTATCAGAACATGGAGATCATTCATTGAGAAGGCAACTGCATATTAGTTTGAATGGAGTTCGCAATGGGTTTTTTGCCTTGTTCGGTTATAATATTTACTCACAGTGAAGTGACAGTGAGCTTCTGAATTATTGTACATGGTAGGATTACTGCATGCGGTAAAATTATTGCAATTTTCTCCAAATTTTTTCCAAATAGAAGATATTGTGGAAAAAATAATTTGCCTTCTTGGTTTTGACATTTTTGGCCTTAGTTTCTGAAGAACAGACTCTTGGAAAATAAGCCTTACTCTGCTGGTTACATTTTCAGTATAAATCGGGGGTTAATGATTGCGTGTTGATTGACGTCTTACCAGGCAAGGTTAGATATAGCTACTTCAGTCTAATACTGTCTGGTAATGCCGTTGATCTCATGTCACACGTTCTTCATGCTGTGGGAGGAATTCCAGCAGACCTAGCTATCAATTCTGTTTTTGTAGATGAGGCCAGTGCAGGGGTTAAGCTATGGGCTGTGCACTGCTGTTTGGGCGTGTCTCTGAAGTCCATTCAAGTGTAGCAGTTCAAAGTGCAACTTTAATACGTCTGGCCTGTTAATATCTAACAGCTTTATTCTGCAAAAAAAGAGACCCATGCTACCACTTCTCAGAATTTATGCCCAATTATCTTGTAATGAAACCAAGGCTACTGATTAACATCTGCTCATCTGTACCACACAAAGATACTCAGAGCCATAGACACTCGTCCAGTATTGGAATTCTATTCTGCAATTTTAGGTGATGCAACACTTATATCCTATATACTGACCAAAGTTTAATCTGATGGATTACTAAAATTCATCCATATCTCTTTTGTTTATTTTTTATCCAAGCATATTTTTATTTTACAACACAGGTTTGAAAAAGGACCAATGTATATTTAAACAAGAGAGAGTTTGACAAGCTTATGCAAGCTTAAAAAACTATTTTCTGTCATTAAGTTTAACAAGAATTGTAACAATTTCTTGATTCCTTTGTAAATCTCAAGCTGGCATGCAGTTTATGGTTCGTTAACACCTTCTCAATGTCATATTGATGAAATATATGTTTATTGCTGTCAGAATGGAATTAAAAGTGAATGTTATTACATCACTCAAAGGTGTTCCTTTACCCTATGATTTTGTTATTTAGATTTAGAAATGGACTATTGAACTGTAGATGTTCTTTTGGTTGACATAATGCATTTTATTTTAATAAAGTTTTATAAAATTTCAATTGTTGCACTTTAAGATACTAAAACAATTTTGTCAAATTCCTAATCTTTTATATTTCAAAATACCAGATATATAGAACTGCTGGTGCAATATTGAGACAAGGTTTTGCACAGCCAGATCTCTATAGGAGTGAGGAGGAGAGACCGGAGATAAGATCGTAAGACATCGGAGCAGAACTGAGACATCTGTTCCATCGAGTCTGCTCTGCCATTTCATCATGGCTGATCCATTTTTCCTCTCAGCCCCAATCTCCTCCCCATATCCCTTCATGCCCTGACCAATCAAGAATCTATTAACCTCTTCCCTTAACAAATATAAAGCCGTGGCCTCCACAGCTGCATGAGGCAAAGAATTCCACAGATTCACCATTCTCTGAATAAAGAAACTCCTCCTCATCTCAGTTTTAAAGGGACACCCCTCTATTTTGAGGCTGTGTCCTCTGGTCTTAAGCTCTCCAAACATAGGAAACATTCTCTCCACGTCCACTCTATCAAGGCCTTTCACCATTTGATAGATTTCAATGAGGTCACCCTTCATTCTTCTGAATTCTCGTGAATACAGGGTCAGAGCCATCAAACACTCTTCATGTATCAAGCCATTCAGTCATTTTTGTGAACCTCCTTTGAGCCCTCTCCAGTTTCAGCACATCCTTTCTAAGATAACGAGCCCAAAACTGCTCACAATACTCCAAGTGAGGCCTCACCAGTGCTTTATAAAGTCTCAACATTACCTCCTTGCTTTTATTTTCTAGTCGTCTGGAAATGAAAGCTAACATTGCATTTGCCTTCCTCATGTTTTCTTCAAGAAAACATGATCCCATCACTGTTCTGTACCTGTTCTCTTTGTTCTACCAACTCTTAATAAAATGATAACGAAGCAACAAGTTTTATATCTCGTTCCTGACTTCTAAAAGAACCTCTGTTTAAACACCAGAATCAAATATTGTTTTCATAGTCTGAATGTTAGATTCTTGCATTTTCCCTGCTGTTGCCTGTAAACTAGCTGGCCTGTGATTCTCTATTGGCAGTGTTCCAATGACCCTTAATCTGTCGACACTGTCTTCTCCTAGAAGATAAAACCAAAGACTGAAGTACCTAGTATAGTGGACAGCGAGGAAGATTACAGGAGGGTCTTGATCAGCAGAATAAATGGGCCAAGGAATGGCAAATCGAGCTTAGTTCTGATAAATATAGGATGTTGAAAGTTAAATCACGGTTGGATTTTCACTATCGGATCTTGGTGAATGTAATGGAACAGAGGGATCTTTGAGTTCAAGTACACGATTCCCTAAAAGTGGAGTGACAGTGATGAGAAAAGGTCTTTGTGTACTGGTCTTCATCAGTCAGGGCACTGAGTACAGAAGCTGAAAGACCCTGTTGCAGTTGTACAGGACGCTGCTGAGGCTATACTTGGAAGATTGTGTTCAGTTTTGGTGGGCCTGCTGTTGGAAAGATGGTAGTAAGCTGGCAAGAATGCAGAAAATATTTGCAAGAATATTGCTAGAGCTTGAGCAGTTTAGTTAGGGGAGAAGTTGGACTTGCTAAGACTTCATTTGGAATGTCAGATACTGAGGTATATAAAATCAGGAGGGGCATAGAAAGGGAGAATGTACTCAATTTTATCCCCAGGGTTTGAGAATCAAGAATGAGAGGGCATAAGTTTAATTCGAGATGGAAACAATTTAATAGGAACCTGAGGACAAACACTTTTTACTCAGAGTGTGGTATGTATGTGGAATAAGCTGCCAGAGGAAACGCTAAGGCGGGTAAAATAAAAACGCTTAAAAGACAGTTGGATAGGCACAAGGATTAGAATAGTTTCAAAAGTGATGGCCAGATTCCATTTTGAACGAATCTGTACCTCTGTACTCAGAGATCCCTTCATACCTGTACTACTTTTAGAATGGTATCCTTCACTAATATATACCCTCTCCTCATTCAGCCTCTCAAAATGCACCTCTCACTTCATATTACCTTTTATCTGCCAGGCCTTCCAGTATCCCATTTAAATTCTACTACCATTCATTTCTAGCTCCTTCACAGTTCACAACACCAACACATTTTGTGTCAGCAGTTAGAAAATGCAGCTTTCACTTACAAACTTGAATGAAAAAAAGCAAAAGCCCTGGCGCTGCCCCACAGAAACACTGGTGTTCACCTTTCTCCCGTCCACTCAGCACAAACCTCTGCTGTCTGTTACATGGCCAACTTGGTGTCTTGCTACTGATAGCAGTTTCTGCCATGTGTTTCAACTTTGATGATAAGCCTGTTAGGAGACACGTAATCAAAGGTCCTCTGGAACCCCTGTGTACACCACAGTGACAGTTACCCTCATCAACTCTACATATTAAATAATCACAAATATTATATCAAATTGTTTCAACATAAGACCACAGGGCCACAAGATGTAGGAGCAGAATTAGGCCATTTGGCCCATTGTGTCTGCTCTGCCATTGCTGATCCAATTTTCCTCTCGGCCCCAGTTTCCTGCCTTCTCCCTGTATCCCTTCATGCCTGACTACTCAAGAATCTATCAACCTCTGCCTTAAATATACATAAAGATTTGGCCTCCATAGCTGACTGTGGTAAAGAATTCCACAGATTCACCACCCTCTGGCTAAAGAAACATCATTTGGCCTTAGCAGATCTATTCTGTCCAGCCTTAGTTCATCCACTTCCTTCATGTATTTTGCTAAAGCAGAAGAACAAGAGGCTCAATCAAAGCTATGCAGTTCCTAGTGCACAACCAACATTCTCCCTGTAACCCATCCTTTGCACACATCTACAAATTCCCATTCAAATGCTGGGGGAGCTCAGGTCAAGCAACATCTATGGAAATTAACGAACAGTTGACGCTTCGGGCCAAGATCCTTCATCAGATCTCAGCCAAAAACGTGGATTGTTTATTCATTTCCATAGATACTGCCCAACTAGCTGAGTTCCTCCAGAATTTTATATGTGTTACTGGGGATTTCCAGCATCTGCGGAATTTCTCACATTTACTAATTCCCATTGCTTCTCTTGGACTCACCCATTCTAGGGGCAATCAAGCACCAGCTCACTTATTTATTTATTTAAAGATACAGTGCAGAATACACCCTTCCAGTCACCCCATCCCAACATCCCACCAATTTAACCCTAAGCTAATAACAGGACAATTTACAAAGCCAATTAACCTATTAACCTGCAAGTCTTTGGGAGGAAACCGGAGCACCTGGAGAAAACACACATTCCGCAGGGAGGATGTGCAGACTCCTCACGGCTGACGCCTGAACTGAACCCCGAATTCCAACACCCCGAGCTGTAATAGTGTTGCACTAACCTGTAGTGCCCGTCACTGGGAAGAAACTACAGACACCAAAGGTAACTATTACACTCATGAAGGAAAATGTGAAAACTCAATACAGACACGACCCCACCCAAGGCCAGGACTGAACCTGAGTTATAGGAGTAGTGAGACAGGACCATGTCCACCGTGCTACATTTCACTGAACCAAGACTCTTTGGGTTGATGTGAAATAATCTAACACTATTTTGAAAATCAGGAGATTCTTCCTTTTGCTCATTGACCTAGCTAATATTTATCCGTCTCCAAAATCTGAAACAGTACAGCACATGAAGAGCTCCTTTGGCCAACAATGTCATAGACAGGAGAATCTGTGGATGCTGTAGAGGAATGGATTCTGTATGCTTATCATTACTTAGCACATTTTCTATGGGACCTGATGCAGAATTGCAACTAGAAGCATTGACCATCCCTCTATCTCCACAGATGCTGACAGATCAGCTGAGAACCTCCTGCCCTTTGTTTGTTCAAATAGATGGTTCAGTTTGACTAACCCTTACTTTTCAATATTAAAATCTTAATGAAAATCTTGGTTTTGAAGCAAAATGTTTGTACTGATCACTAATTACTGTTGAGAATGGGCATTTGAACTTGATCATTTTAAAAAAAAGTTTAGTCCAAGTTTTATAGCTTTTCATGGGACGGAAAAGCAATAAAAAGCTATAGTATGGTCGAGAATAATACATGTACAGGTATGTTCCATTGTGACTCAGTGTTTCCACAATTCTCCACAGGTTTCAGGCATGTTGTCCAAGGTTAGCTTTGAACGCTTGTCTGATTACTTTAGCAAACTGTATGATAGATGCAGCAGGAGAGACTGGAGATGATGCCAATGATACCAAACTGAAGACTAAATCTGGTTGTCTCAAAACAGTCATTTAATTATTTAAGTTATTTCAAAAAGATAGATTGTGTCTATTTGAAATCAATTTCTGCTGACAGTGAAGAAGATTTATAACATACTTGAAATAAGAAAAAGAAATCTCATTCTTACATAGAATTGTTGACTAATGTTTTGGTCATAGATTGTGTCAAAGGGTCTGGGTCAACATTATGTATGTTTTAATATATTTTCTATCATTGTATGTTTTTCTATGTCTTGGTAACAGTTCAACTACAGAGCAATGTATGTAAGATCTATGTAAATTTAATCAACCTAACATTCACAATTAAAAAATAAACGATTAAATTGTATTCTGCCGTTTCCTTTCTGGATGTTGTGTCGGTGTATTCTCCCATTTCCTTTCCAGATGTTGTGTCTGTGTACTCTGCCGTTTCCTTTCCAGATATTGTGACTGTGTATTCTCCCATTTCCTTTCCAGATGTTGTGTCCGTGTACTCTGCCGTTTCCTTTCCAGATGTTGTGACTGTGTATTCTCCCATTTCCTTTCCAGATGTTGTGTCCGTGTACTCTGCCGTTTCCTTTCCAGATGTTGTGTCTGTGTACTCTGCCGTTTCCTTTCCAGATGTTGTGTCCGTGTACTCTGCCATTTCTTTCCAGATGTTGTGTCGGTGTACTCTGCCATTTCTTTCCAGATGTTGTGTCGGTGTACTCTGCCATTTCCTTTCCAGATGTTGTGTCCGTGTACTCTGCCGTTTCCTTTCCAGATGTTGTGACTGTGTATTCTCCCATTTCCTTTCCAGATGTTGTGACTGTGTATTCTCCCATTTCCTTTCCAGATGTTGTGTCCGTGTACTCTGCCATTTCCTTTCCAGATGTTGTGTCTGTGTACTCTGCCGTTTCCTTTCCAGATGTTGTGTCCGTGTACTCTGCCATTCCTTTCCAGATGTTGTGTCGGTGTGCTTTGCCGTTTCTTTTCTGGATGCTGTATCCTTGAACATGTTTTGCTGGATGGATGAATTTCAAATTCAGATATGTCAGTCAGAATTTTGAAACCTACAACATGTGAAATCCACTTTATTACACAACTGACACGGCCCAACTCTAAATAGTTCAGTTTAAATGTGACAATATTAATGTTAAAATTATTTAGACAGGTTACATTTAGCAAAGGAGAAAGTACGCATGGGCTGAGGGGACAGACAGTGGAAACATGACGGGGGAGACGGTGGGGTGTATGGTGGGGAGAGTGTTGAAATGATAAATATTGAAATATCCAAATTTACTCACAATATTTGCAACCTGTAATTGGGTTTGAGATTCTCCCAACTGATTGAAGTATAGCGGCGTTTAGAATTATTTTAACTGTTTCCATGCCGACAGCTGTTAAAGTCAGATGATCTGTGCAGAACTGATCATCTCCATTTAGCGTTTTAACATCTAATAATATGAAGGTATCCAGTGAGGATGGGATCATTCTTCCACTTTGATGCCCACATGATCTATAGAGAATTTATTTGATTTATTTGAGCCCTGTCCATCATGGGTAAAGCCCTCCCCACCACTGAGTACATTTACATGGAGTGCTGTTGTGGGAAAGCAGCAACTGTCATCAGGACCTGCTCTCTTCTCACTATTATCCTCAGGCCAGAGTCAGGCTCCACACCAGCACATACAGGAACAATACAACCAACGTGGATAACTTCACTCCCGCAAATTGCCAATACGGGGTACATTCATAAGTGGGCTGAGCTCTGGGTTAGTTACCTTTGTTTTGACAGATTTCAGCTGATTTTGTTTTTTTTTCTCCCAATTATGCACTGCTATATCACACTTGAGCTATCAGGTACAGTTTTGGACACCTTGTTATAGAAAGGTGTTATTAAACTTGAAAGAGTGCAGAAAAAAGCAATTACTAGGATGTTGCCTGGACTTGGGGCGTGAGTTACAGGAGAGATTGCATAGACTCTGACTTTATTTCCCGGAACATAGGCGATTGAAGGGAGACCTGATGGTGGTATTCGGACGGGCATAGCCAGAGTGAACTCACATTACCTTTTTCCTAGTGAAGGAGTATTCTGAACAAAAGGTTATAGGCCTAACATGAGAGGTGAGAGATTGCAAAGGGACATCGGGGCGGTTTCTTCACACAAAGCAAGGTATGTATTTGGAATGAGCTGCCAGAACTACTAGTTGTGACGGGCAGATTTGCAACATTTCAAAAACAAGGAATGATAAGTTCACAGATAAGAGAGGTTTAGATGTGGATAGGGAAGGGTTGGGTACTTGGACAGGGACGTGGATAGGGAAGGGTCGGATACTTGGACAGCTATGCGGATAGGGAAGGTTTAGATACTTGGACAGGAACGTGGATAGGGAAGTGTTGGGTACTTGGACAGGGACGTGGATAGGGAAGGGTTGGTTACTTGGACAGGGATGTGGATAGGGAAAGGTTGGATACTTGGACAAGGATGTGGATAGGGAAGGTTAAGGTTCTTGGAAAGGAACATGGATAGGGAAGGGTTGGATACTTGGACAGGAACGTGGATAGCGAAGGTTTAGATACTTGGAGAGGGATGTGGATAGGGAAGGGTTGGTTACTTGGACATGAACGTGGATAGGGAAGTGTTGGATACTTAGACATGAACGTGGATAGGGAAGGGTTGGATGCTTGGACAGGGATGTGCATACGGAAGGTTTAGACACTTGGACAGGGACGTGGATAGGGAAGCTTTAGACACGGACAAGAATGTGGATACGAAAGGGTTGGCTACTTGGACAGGGATGTGGATAGGGAATGTTTAGATATTTGGACAGGAACGTGGTTAGGGAAGGGTTAGATCGATGGACTGGGATGTGGACAGGGAAGGGTTGGATACCTAGACAAGGATGTGGATAGGGAAGGTTTAGATTCTTGGAAAGGAACGTGGATAGGGAAGGGTTGTATACTTGGACATGGATGTGGATAGGGAAGGGTTGGATACCTAGACAAGGATGTGGATAGGGAAGGTTTAGATTCTTGGAAAGGAACGTGGATAGGGAAGGGTTGTATACTTGGACAGGGATGTGGATAGGGAAGGGTTGGATACTTGGACATGGAACGTGGATAGGGATGGTTTAGATACTTGGAGAGGGATGTGGATAGGGAAGGGATGGATTTTTGAACATTGATGTGGATAGGAAAGTGTTGGATACTTGGACAGGGAGGTGGATAGGGAAGTTTTAGACACTTGGACAGGGATGTGGATAGGGAAGGGTTGGCTACATGGACAGGGATGTGGATAGGGAAGGGTTGGATACTTGAACAGGGATGTGGATAGGGAAGGGTTGGATACTTGGACAGGGATGTGGATAGGGAAGGGTTGGCTACTTGGACAGGGATGTGGATAGGGAAGGGTTGGATACTTGAACAGGGATGTGGATAGGGAAGGGTTGGCTACTTGGACAGGGATGTGGATAGGGAAGGGTTGGATACTTGAACAGGGATGTGGATAGGGAAGGGTTGGCTACTTGGACAGGGATGTGGATAGGGAAGGGTTGGATACTTGAACAGGGATGTGGATAGGGAAGGGTTGGCTACTTGGACAGGGATGTGGATAGGGAAGGGTTGGCTACTTGGACAGGGATGTGGATAGGGAAGGGTTGGATACTTGAACAGGGATGTGGATAGGGAAGTGTTGGATACCTGGACAGGGATGTGGATTGGGAAGTGTTGGATACTTAGTCAGGGATGTGGATAGGGAAGGGTTGGCTACATGGACAGGGATGTGGATAGGGAAGGGTTGGATACTTGAACAGGGATGTGGATAGGGAAGGGTTGGATACTTGGACAGGGATGTGGATAGGGAAGGGTTGGCTACTTGGACAGGGATGTGGATAGGGAAGGGTTGGATACTTGAACAGGGATGTGGATAGGGAAGGGTTGGCTACTTGGACAGGGATGTGGATAGGGAAGGGTTGGATACTTGAACAGGGATGTGGATAGGGAAGGGTTGGCTACTTGGACAGGGATGTGGATAGGGAAGGGTTGGATACTTGAACAGGGATGTGGATAGGGAAGGGTTGGCTACTTGGACAGGGATGTGGATAGGGAAGGGTTGGCTACTTGGACAGGGATGTGGATAGGGAAGGGTTGGATACTTGAACAGGGATGTGGATAGGGAAGTGTTGGATACCTGGACAGGGATGTGGATTGGGAAGTGTTGGATACTTAGTCAGGGATGTGGATAGGGAAGGGTTGGATACTTGAATAGGGATGTGGATTGTGATGGGTTGGATACTTGGGCAGGGATGTGGATAGGGAAGGGTTGTTCACTTGGACTGGGATGTGAATAGGGAAGGTTTAGACTCTTGGACAGTGATGTGGATTGGGAAGGGTTGGATACTTGGACAGGGATGTGGATAGGGAAGGTTTAGACTCTTGGACAGGGATGTGGATAGGGAAGTGTTGGATACCTGGACAGGGATGTGGGTAGAGAAGAGTTGGATACTTGGACAGGGATGTGGATAGGGAAGGTTTAGACTCTTGGACAGGGATGTGGATAGGGAAGTGTTGGATACCTGGACAGGGATGTGGATAGGGAAAGGTTGGATACTTGGACAGGGATGTGGATAGGGAAGTGTTGGATACTTGGACAGGGATGTGGATAGGGAAGTGTTGGATACTTGGACAGGGATGTGGATAGGGAAGGGTTGGATACTTGGACAGGGATGTGGATAGGGAAGGGTTGGATACTTGGACAGGGATGTGGATAGGGAAGGGTTGGCTACTTGGACAGGGATGTGGATAGGGAAGGGTTGGATACTTGAACAGGGATGTGGATAGGGAAGGGTTGGCTACTTGGACAGGGATGTGGATAGGGAAGGGTTGGATACTTGAACAGGGATGTGGATAGGGAAGGGTTGGCTACTTGGACAGGGATGTGGATAGGGAAGGGTTGGATACTTGAACAGGGATGTGGATAGGGAAGGGTTGGCTACTTGGACAGGGATGTGGATAGGGAAGGGTTGGCTACTTGGACAGGGATGTGGATAGGGAAGGGTTGGATACTTGAACAGGGATGTGGATAGGGAAGTGTTGGATACCTGGACAGGGATGTGGATTGGGAAGTGTTGGATACTTAGTCAGGGATGTGGATAGGGAAGGGTTGGATACTTGAATAGGGATGTGGATTGTGATGGGTTGGATACTTGGGCAGGGATGTGGATAGGGAAGGGTTGTTCACTTGGACTGGGATGTGAATAGGGAAGGTTTAGACTCTTGGACAGTGATGTGGATTGGGAAGGGTTGGATACTTGGACAGGGATGTGGATAGGGAAGGTTTAGACTCTTGGACAGGGATGTGGATAGGGAAGTGTTGGATACCTGGACAGGGATGTGGGTAGAGAAGAGTTGGATACTTGGACAGGGATGTGGATAGGGAAGGTTTAGACTCTTGGACAGGGATGTGGATAGGGAAGTGTTGGATACCTGGACAGGGATGTGGATAGGGAAAGGTTGGATACTTGGACAGGGATGTGGATAGGGAAGTGTTGGATACTTGGACAGGGATGTGGATAGGGAAGTGTTGGATACTTGGACAGGGATGTGGATAGGGAAGGGTTGGATACTTGGACAGGGATGTGGATAGGGAAGGTTTAGACTCTTGGACAGGGATGTGGATAGGGAAGTGTTGGATACCTGGACAGGGATGTGGATAGGGAAAGGTTGGATACTTGGACAGGGATGTGGATAGGGAAGGGTTGGCTACTTGGACAGGGATGTGGATAGGGAAGGGTTGGATACTTGAACAGGGATGTGGATAGGGAAGGGTTGGCTACTTGGACAGGGATGTGGATAGGGAAGGGTTGGATACTTGGACAGGGATGTGGATAGGTAAGGGTTGGATACTTGGACAGGGATGTGAATAGGGAAGGTTTAGACTCTTGGACACGGATGTGGATAGGGAAGGGTTGGATACTTGGCCAGGGATGTGAATAGGGAAGGTTTAGACTCTTGGACAGGGATGTGGATAGGGAAAGGTTGGATACTTGGACAGGCATGTGGATAGGGAAGTGTTGGATACTTGGACAGGGATGTGGATAGGGAAGGGTTGGATACTTGGACAGGGATGTGAATAGGGAAGGTTTAGACTCTTGGACACGGATGTGGATAGGGAAGGGTTGGATACTTGGACAGGGATGTGGATAGGGAAAGGTTGGATACTTGGACAGGGATGTGGATAGGGAAGGGTTGGATACTTGGACAGGGATGTGAATAGGGAAGGGTTGGATACTTGGACAGGGATGTGGATAGGGAAAGGTTGGATACTTGGACAGGGATGTGAATAGGGAAGGTTTAGACTCTTGGACACAGATGTGGATAGGGAAGGGTTGGATACTTGGACAGGGATGTGGATAGGGAAGGGTTGGATACTTGGACATGGAACGTGGATAGGGATGGTTTAGATACTTGGAGAGGGATGTGGATAGGGAAGGGATGGATTTTTGGACATTGATGTGGATAGGAAAGTGTTGGATACTTGGACAGGGAGGTGGATAGGGAAGTTTTAGACACTTGGACAGGGATGTGGATAGGGAAGGGTTGGCTACTTGGACAGGGATGTGGATAGGGAAGGGTTGGATACTTGAACAGGGATGTGGATAGGGAAGGGTTGGATACTTGGACAGGGATGTGGATAGGGAAGGGTTGGATACTTGAACAGGGATGTGGATAGGGAAGGGTTGGCTACTTGGACAGGGATGTGGATAGGGAAGGGTTGGCTACTTGGACAGGGATGTGGATAGGGAAGGGTTGGATACTTGAACAGGGATGTGGATAGGGAAGGGTTGGATACCTGGACAGGGATGTGGATAGGGAAGGGTTGGATACTTGAATAGGGATGTGGATTGTGATGGGTTGGATACTTGGGCAGGGATGTGGATAGGGAAGTGTTGGATACTTGGGCAGGGATGTGGATAGGGAAGGGTTGTTCACTTGGACTGGGATGTGAATAGGGAAGGTTTAGACTCTTGGACAGTGATGTGGATTGGGAAGGGTTGGATACTTGGACAGGGATGTGGATAGGGAAGGTTTAGACTCTTGGACAGGGATGTGGATAGGGAAGTGTTGGATACCTGGACAGGGATGTGGATAGGGAAGGGTTGTTCACTTGGACTGGGATGTGAATAGGGAAGGTTTAGACTCTTGGACAGGGATGTGGATAGGGAAGTGTTGGATACCTGGACAGGGATGTGGATAGAGAAGAGTTGGATACTTGGACAGGGATGTGGATAGGGAAGTGTTGGATACTTGGACAGGGATGTGGATAGGGAAGTGTTGGATACTTGGACAGGGATGTGGATAGGGAAGGGTTGGATACTTGGACAGGGATGTGGATAGGGAAGTGTTGGATACTTGGACAGGGATGTGGATAGGGAAGGGTTGGATACTTGGACAGGGATGTGAATAGGGAAGGTTTAGACTCTTGGACAGGGATGTGGATAGGGAAAGGTTGGATACTTGGACAGGGATGTGGATAGGGAAGTGTTGGATACTTGGACAGGGATGTGGATAGGGAAGGGTTGGATACTTGGACAGGGATGTGGATAGGGAAGTGTTGGATACTTGGACAGGGATGTGGATAGGGAAGTGTTGGATACTTGGACAGGGATGTGGATAGGGAAGGGTTGGATACTTGGACAGGGATGTGGATAGGGAAGTGTTGGATACTTGGACAGGGATGTGGATAGGGAAGGGTTGGATACTTGGACAGGGATGTGAATAGGGAAGGTTTAGACTCTTGGACAGGGATGTGGATAGGGAAAGGTTGGATACTTGGACAGGGATGTGGATAGGGAAGTGTTGGATACTTGGACAGGGATGTGGATAGGGAAGGGTTGGATACTTGGACAGGGATGTGAATAGGGAAGGTTTAGACTCTTGGACACGGATGTGGATAGGGAAGGGTTGGATACTTGGACAGGGATGTGGATAGGGAAAGGTTGGATACTTGGACAGGAATGTGGATAGGGAAGGGTTGGATACTTGGACAGGGATGTGAATAGGGAAGGTTTAGACTCTTGGACAGGGATGTGGATAGGGAAGGGTTGGCTACTTGTACAGGGATGTGGATAGGAAAGGGTTGGCTACTTGTACAGGGATGTGGATAGGGAAGGGTTGGCTACTTGTACAGGGATGTGGATAGGAAAGGGTTAGCTACTTGTACAGGGATGTGGATAGGGAAGGGTTGGCTACTTGTACAGGGATGTGGATAGGGAAGGGTTGGCTACTTGTACAGGGATGTGGATAGGGAAGGGTTGGATACTTGGACAGGGATGTGGATAGGGAAGGGTTGGCTACTTGGTCAGGGATGAGGATAAGGAAGGTTTAGATACTTGGACATGGACGGATAGGGAGGCTTTAGATTCTTGGAAAGGAATGTTTATAGGGAAGTGTAGGATACTTGGACAGGGATGTGGATAGGGAAGGGTTGGATACTTGGACAGGGATGTGGATAGGGAAGGGTTGGATACTTGGACAGGGATGTGGATAGGGAAGGGTTGGATACTTGGACAGGGAGGTGGATAGGGAAGGGTTGGATACTTGGACACGGATGTGGACAGGGAAGGGTTGGATACGTACAGGAACGTGGATAGGGAAGTGTTGGATACTTGGACATGGAACGTGGATAGGGATGGTTTAGATACTTGGAGAGGGATGTGGATAGGGAAGGGATGGATTTTTGGACATTGATGTGGATAGGAAAGTGTTGGATACTTGGACAGGGAGGTGGATAGGGAAGGGTTGGCTACTTGGACAGGGATGTGGATAGGGAAGGGTTGGATACTTGAACAGGGATGTGGATAGGGAAGGGTTGGATACCTGGACAGGGATGTGGATTGGGAAGTGTTGGATACTTAGTCAGGGATGTGGATAGGGAAGGGTTGGATACTTGAATAGGGATGTGGATTGTGATGGGTTGGATACTTGGGCAGGGATGTGGATAGGGAAGGGTTGTTCACTTGGACTGGGATGTGAATAGGGAAGGTTTAGACTCTTGGACAGTGATGTGGATAGGGAAGTGTTGGATACCTGGACAGGGATGTGGATAGAGAAGAGTTGGATACTTGGACAGGGATGTGAATAGGGAAGGTTTAGACTCTTGGACAGTGATGTGGATTGGGAAGGGTTGGATACCTGGACAGTGATGTGGATAGAGAAGGGTTGGATACTTGGACAGGGATGTGGATAGTGAAGGTTTAGACTCTTGGACAGGGATGTGGATAGGGAAGTGTTGGATACCTGGACAGGGATGTTGATAGGGAAAGGTTGGATACTTGGACAGGGATGTGGATAGGGAAGTGTTGGATACTTGGACAGGGATGTGGATAGGGAAGTGTTGGATACTTGGACAGGGATGTGGATAGGGAAGGGTTGGATACTTGGACAGGGATGTGAATAGGGAAGGTTTAGACTCTTGGACAGGGATGTGGATAGGGAAGGGTTGGATACTTGGACAGGGATGTGGTTAGGGAAGGTTTAGACTCTTGGACAGGGATGTGGATAGGGAAGTGTTGGATACCTGGACAGGGATGTGGATTGTGACGAGTTGGATACTTGGCCAGGGATGTGGATAGGGAAGGTTTAGACATAGATAGAAAGGATTTAGAAGAAAATTGTCCAAATGAGGGCATATAGAACTGTTTTATTTGGAAATCACATTTGAATGACCGGTTTGGCCAAAATGCCCATGGCCATGCCCTTGACTGCTGTTTCCCTTGTCATCTACTCTGGGAAAAAGTCTGTGACCACCCATTTTATCAGACTGTTCTGATTTTAGATTCCTTTGTGTGTTCACTCCTCAGCCTGATACACTGCAGTTTATCCTGTCTGTCCTCAGTACTCAAGCTCTCCAACCCTGGCAACTCATCCTCCTCTGGTTGGTTGCATCCGACTCCTACACTCAAATAATTGTCTTTCTGTTGAAGATACTCCCAATAGTACAGTTTGGAAAGTTAACACCAGAATTTGGAACAAGAGGAGAATAATCTTCAATTCTTAGCTACGGTTGAAGTGGGGATGAGCTCCCATTATCTATTAATTGCTCCCAGTGGTGTGTCTCAAATAGCCTCTGACAAGCAAGTCCAGCTCCTGGCTGTCACATGTTTCTTTGCTACTAAGCCTGGCTGAACCATTTCTAATGACAGGAGAAGGGGCAAAGATGGGTTGCTGGTGCCTTAAAACCAGTCACTTTGAGCAGATGGGGCTCATTAGCTGTGGTTGGCAGCTCATCTAGGAGAAGGAAAACTCTGATCTGAAACCTCCACTGCTAGTGTCTACACCCACTCATGGAGAAGGTTGAGGGAATAAACCCCAAGGTAAAATCTAGAGCTGAAGTCCGTAAGGCAGTTCAACGCCGAATGGCAACTCTGGATACACCACCAGTGCCAAACTGTATTGGTCTCAGCCATTCATCAGCTGTGTGGCAAGAGGGAACCTGCTGTATGGACAACAGCTTGTTCTCCATATCGTACCAATCCAGCTTGCAAATCACACAGTCAGCAACACCCATGGTCAACCCCAACCAACAGAGGGCCTCAGTATGGTCTGTAACTTGTGGGCAATGATTTCCCCATGTCCTGACAGAGGTCACAGTTTGAAAGGTTCTGTCAAAGAACCCAAGGCAACTAACCACAGTGCATTTTGCAAATGTTGAACCTACATTGGAGTACAATGCACAAGTGTTGGATAAAGTGAATGATTGGGATTGTGGCCGGATTATCAAATGGGAATGGGTAGAGTTTTCTCTCAGATAGTTGTGAGCTTCTTGGGTGTTGATGGGACTGCACTCAAACAAGAGCAGGGTCATCCCATCACACTCCAACGATGTAAAAGATGAAGTCTTTGTGAACTACCTGCTGAAGAACTCTCAGTTACTCCTGACAGCTCCTGTTGTACTTTCGGTCAAAGGAGACCCTCAGGAAATTGATGGGTGGGGACTCTATGAGACGTTTGTACCCGTCTGGCCTAACATCAAGATATCAGAAGAGGCATCAACTCGGCTCTTCAGAAATAGAAGTTTTCAATTTAATTGATAGATGTTTGCCACAAATTAAAATAATTCATTTTTAATTTTGATTTCAAGTTTATATGAAAATCAATTTTATATTTTCAGAGTGGAAAATTTATAATCACCTTTTGTCCTTCATCAGCTGACAACAACATTACGAAGGGAAACCAACATAAAGCCAAATAAATTATTCAGAGGCTCAGTGCAGACAGTGTATAAACTGTGCGATGAACGAGTCTCCACATGTGCTTCGAAATAAAGTATTTTTCTTTCTGAAAGAAAATGCCTGCAGTTGTTATATTTGGCACAAAACTTCTTGCTGCTCATTTTGTTATTTGTTCATTTTTGTTGTGACTCGCAAACTAACATGGTTTTTAGCTGTAGTTTCCTGGGTGCAAGATGCTCATAGTTGTCAAATTGATCTTTGAATTTGGAAATCTGCATTCTTCTTGAGTGGAGGTCATTTGATGTGTAAGGATAAATTAAGTGACATTAATTTGAATATTCATAATTTGAAAACTACTATGTGTCCATCGAACATGGTACAGAGCAGGAACAGGCCATTCACCTTGTGATGTTTGTACCAACCATAATGCCTGATTAAACTACATCTATCTGCCTGCATGAGATCCGTATCCCCACCACCTCACCAAATTCTGTTTGTGTTTGATGTGTTTAGTCAATAAAACTACACCATACAGAGAAAAGGGATTAAAATGGAGAACCCAGGGTTGTTCTTGGTCTAAAGAAGGATGAGAGGGGATTTAACAAGAGTATACATGATCATGAAATATTCAAACTGGGTAGCTCGAAGGAATCTGTGTCCATTGGTAGATGGTTCAAGGACAGGAAAACAAATCAAACTGAAGGGAAAAGGTGCAGGAAGTGTGAGTAACATCATTGTCCTGTGCAATAATAGAAACAGGGTTGATCAGGGACTTCGAAAGACATGTTTGGCACAGCTTCAGGGGCTGAAGGGCCTGTATTATGCTGCAGGTTTTCTATGTTTCTAAGTGGGCAGGCAATTGAAAGCAAGTGACTTGTAGGGACTATAAGAAAAGAGGAGCAGAGATAAGCCTCTGGGTCCCACAAACTGTCTCGTCTCCTCTTCATGGAACCCTAGAATCACAAAGCACGAAACCAGTCTTTCAGACCACCTTATCAATGCTCATTGTGAATCTGATCTACTCTAATTGTATTTATCTGCATTAGGTTCATAATCCCTCTATTAGTACCTGTCCATGTGCTTTTTAAATGTATTTGGATCAGTTTCCACCACCTCTCTAACACCCACTTCCAGATAATCATCATTCTATTTGTGACTATTTGCCCCTCAAATCTCCTTTAGGCTTCTCTCCTCTTAGACTGAAACTAGGCCTTGGGATGCCTTGGTCTGGATAAGAGTTCCAACTATCTATCCTATCTGAGCACCTCAGTTTTTTAAACCGGACTTTCTTATATTCCAGTGGGGGAAAAGACTATCCTATTCAATCTCTACATATAACTACAGAACATAGGAGTAGAATTAGACCATTCAGCCCATCGAGTCTGCTCTGCCATTCTATCATGACTGATTTATTTTCCCTTTCAACCCCATTCTCCTGCCTTCTCCCCATAACCTTTGACACCCTGACTAATCAAGAACCTATCAATCTCTATTTTAAATGTACCCAATGACTTGGCCTCCACAGCCGTCTGGCAATGAATTCCACAGATCCACCATCCTCTGACTAAAGAAATTCCTCCTCATCTCCTTCCTTCTGTTGGTATGCAAGAAATAATGGAATCTCTCCACATCCACTCGATCTTGACCTTTCAAATGCTCCTTGTTTGTTAAGCCTTTCATTCCTGGGGTCATTCTCGTAAACCTTGTCTGGACCCTCCAATGACAGCACATCTCTTCTTAGATCCATGGCCCTGAAATGCTCACAATACTCCAAATACAGTCTGACCAATGACTTAAAGACTAAGCATTACATTCTTACTGTTATATTCTAGTCCTCTCAAGATGAATACTAACAGTTGCCTTCCTTACTAACGGCTCAACCTGCAAATAAACCTTTAGGGAATCCTGCACAAGGACTCCAAAATCCACTTGTACCACTGTTTCTTGAATTTGCTCCCCATTTAGAAAATAGTTTACTCCTTTATTCCTTTTACCAAAGTGCATAACCATACACTTCCCAACACCATATTCCATCTTCCATTTCTTTGCCCATTCTCCAAATCTGTCTAAGTCCTTCTGTAACCTGTCTGCTTCCTCAACACTACCTGCCCCTCCACCTCTCTTGTATCATTTGTGAACTTGGCCATAAAGCCATCAATTCAATCATCCATGAAAATAGCAGACACAACACTACGAGTCACTGGCAGCCTGCAGAAAAGGCCCCCTTTCTGCCCCTCTTTAGGTCCTGCCAGTTAGCCAATCTTCTGTCCATGCTAGTACCTCTCATAATTCCATTCTAGGCAAAATCTTGGAGATTATTTCCTGCACTTACTGCTGCTACAACATTTTCCCTGTATTGTGGCACATTATATTAAGCCCAATCTCATCAGAGTTTTGTACTCTTGTAACTTGATTCTGATACTCAGTCTGACCCTGATGATGGGTCTTGGCCTGAAATGTCAAATGTTTATTCATTTTTATAGATGCTGCCATACCTGCCGAGTTCCTCCAGCATTTTGAGTGTTGCTCTAGATTTCCAGCCTCTGCAGAACCTCTTGTGTTTCTGATACTTAGTGCATCAGTTCCTGAAGGCAGGCATGTCAGAAGCCTCCTCACTACCCTATCTACCTCAGTTGCCTCTTTGAGCAAGCTATGGACTTTCAATCCAAGGTTCCATGTACATCAAAGCTCTCAAGGTCCTGCTATTTTTCTATTTTCCCTCCCAAATTCCAGTAATCACACTAGGAAAGAACAGTACAACATTGATCAATCGCTTCAGCCCATGTCAATCCAGACTAATCCCAGATACCTGTGCGTGGTCCATATCCCACAATTCTCTGCTTGTTCATGTATCTGTCTAAATGTCCCTTAAGTAGAATCATAGAAACATAGAAAACCTACAGTACAATACAAGCCCTTTGGCCCACAAAGCTGTGCTGAACATTTCCCTACCTTAGAACTACCTAGGGTTACCCATAGCCCTCTATTTGTCTAAGCTCCATGTACCTGTCCAGGAGTCTCTTAAAAGACCCTATCGTATCTGCCTCCACCACTGTTGCTGGCAGCCCATTCCACGTACTCACCACTCTCTGTGTAAAATACTTACCCCTGACATCTCCTCTGTACCTATTTCCAAGCACCTTAAAACTGTGCCTTCTTGTGCTAACCATTTCAGCCCTGGGAAAAAGCCTCTGACTATCCACACGATCAATGCCTCTAATTATCTTGTACACTTCTGTCAGGTCACCTCTCATCCTCTGTCGCTCCAAGGAGAAAAGGCCGAGTTCACTCAACCTATTCTCATAAGGCATGCTCCCCAATCCAGGCAACATGCTTGTAAATCTCCTCTGCACCCTTTCTATGGCTTCCACATCCTTCCTGTAGTGAGGTGACCAGAAATGAGCACAGTACTCCAAGTGGGGTCTGACCAGGGTCCCATATAGCTGTAACATTACCTCTTGGCTCTTAAGCTGGATCTCACGGTTGATGAAGGCCAATGCACCGTATGCCTTCTTAACCACAGAGTCAACCTGCGTACCCCAAGATCCCTCTGATCCTCCACACTGCCAAGAGTCTTACCATTAATGCTATATTCTGCCATCATATTTGACCTACCAAAATAAATCACCTCACACTTATCTGGGTTGAACTCCATCTGCCATTCCTCAGCCCAGTTTTGCTTCCTATCAATGTCCCGTTGTAACCTCTGACAGCTCTCTACACTATCCACATCACCCCCAACCTTTGTGTCATCAGCAAATCTACTAATTAGGTATAACTAATATTGTTGGGATACATCATGAAATTTGTTGTTTTATAGCAGCAGTACATTGCAATACATAATAAAAAACTACAAATTACAATAAGATATATATAATTAAATAAATAAGTAAAAGAGTGAGAAAAGAAAATTAGCGAGATAGTGTTCATGGGTTCATTGTCCATTGTGAAATCAGATGGCGGAGGGGAAGAAGCTGTTCCTGAAACTTTGAGTGCTTCTGTACCACCTCCTTGATGGTAGCAATGAGAAGAAGACATGTCCTGGGTGGTGGGGGTCCTTAATGACAGATTACTCTCATACCTGCTTGCACCACACGCCCTGGCGCATACCACCATCTTGCCTCATAAATCTCCACTAAACATTCCCCCACTGTGTACCCTCTCAGTAGGTAAAATATGGGGAAAAAAGACTGTGTCTCTCCTTGCGAATGACACCAAGACTGGAGGTGTAGTGGACAGTGAGGAAGACTCTTGGAGACTGCAGTGGGATCTGAACCAGCTGAAAAATGGCAGATGGAATATAATGCAGGCAAGCGTGAGGTGCTACACTTCCATGGGACCAACCAGGGTAGGACTTATGCTGTGAGCAGTAGGACAGTGAGAAATGTGGTAGAACAGAGTGATATGGAAATTCCTTGAAAGTGGCATCACAGGTAGACGGGGTTGTAAAGAGAGCTTATGGCACTCTGGCCTTTTCTAAACCAAAGTATTGAGCACATGAGACAGATGTTATGTTGAAGTTTCGTAAGACGTTGGTGATGCCTAATTTGGAGTTCTGGTCACCTACTTCCAGGAAAGATATCAATAAGATTGAAAGATTGCAGTGAAAATTTACAAGGATGCTTCCAGGACTTGAAGACCCAAGTTACTGTATAGGGGAAGATTGAATAGGTTAGGATTTTATTCCCTAGAATGTAGAATATTGAGGGAAGATTTGATAGAGGCATACAAAATTAGGAGGCATATAGATAGGGTAAATGCAAACAGGCTTTGTCCACTGAGGTTTAGTGACATGAGGTCATGGGTTAGGGGTAGAGGGTGAAATGTTTAAGGCAGGGGTTCCCGACCATATTTTTGATCCATGGACCAATATCAATAGCCAAGGGTGGGAATCCCTGATTTAAGGGGAACCTGAGGGGAAATGTCTTCACTCAGAGGTGAGAGTGTGGAGTGAGCTGCCAGAGCAAGTGATAGATGAGGGTTCAATGAAATTGTTTAAGAGTAATTTGGATAGGTACGTGAATGGGAGGCTATGGAGGGATATGGGCCAAATGTAGATTGATGGAATTAGTCAGATTAATAGGTCACACAGTCTAGATGGGCCGAACAGCCTTTTTCTTTGCTGTAATTTCTGACACTCCAACTATGCCTCAGTTCAAGAATCCCCTCAGCCTCAGACACTCCAGAGATAACTTCACTCAACTTCACTTGCCCCATCATTGAATGGTCCCACAACCTATGGACGCACTTTCAAGATTCATCTCATGCACCTGATACTTATTGCTTTTCCTCTCTTTCTTTTTGTATTTGCACAGTTTGTTGCTGGTTGTCTGCCCTGTTGTGTGCGGTCTTTCATTGGTTCTATTATGACTAATGAATTTATTTATTGAGTATGCCCACAAGAAAATGTCTTAGGTTTGTATATGGTGACATATATGTACTTTGATAATAAATTTACTTTGAACTTTGACCCTTTACCTCTTCCACCTATCATCTCACAGCTTCTCATATCATTCCCTTCATTCTCCTGCCCCTCTCACCTGTACTCACATATTTCCAGCCAGCTTGTGCTCCTCCCCACCTCCCCCTGCTTTTTATTCCAGCCCTGCCTCCTTCCTTTGCAGTTCTGATGAAGGGTCTTAACCCAAAGTATCAACTGTTACCTCTACTCCTCAATCCAAATACACGGCTGTGCAGCTGGCTGTTGGAATTCAGATAGTCAGCATGCACAGTCTCTCCTCCCTCCACGTCATCCTCAACGCAGGTGCCCTCCAGGGCTGTGTGCTGAGCCCATTGCCGTACACTACTCACACACAACTGCACAGCCGAACACCCCAGTAATCACATTGTCAAGTTCACCAATGACACGACAGCAGTGGTGCTCATCACCAATAGTGGTGAAATGACCTACCGAGTGGAAGTGGAAGAGCTCAAGGTTTGTGCCGGGCAAACACTTCTTCCTCAATGAAGCAAGACAAAAAAGGTAGTTATCAAATTCAGGAGAACTCACAGCAGTCTTACCTCCCTTTAAATTCCAGAAAGCTCAGAAGTGCTGAAGAGAGCTGGACTATGCACATCAGGTCTCACAGCTTTCCACCGGTGCACAGTTGAGAGCGTCCTGACAAGCTGCATCAGTGCATGGTACAGAAACTGGCCAAGGCATTACTATAGATATCAAAGACATACAGAAAGCTGCTGAAAAATGGTCAGTAACATCATAAACGATCCTACCCACCCAGCTCACAGACTGTTTGTCCCACTCCCATCAGGGAGGAGGCTACGTAACATCCACACCAGGATCACCAGACTCAAAAACAGTTACTTTCCCCAAGCCGTAAATCTGATTAGGACTTCACATGTGGCTTAGCTACTAAGCCCAGTGGAACCAATTCTACTGACAGGAGAACGGGCAAAGGTAGGGTACTGGGTTACAGTCACTTTGGGCAGTTGGGATTTGTCAGTCGTGGTTGGCAGCTCAGCAAAAGAAGGAAAATTCTGATCTCAAACCTCCTCTGCCTTGTGGCTATACCCACTCATGGGGAAGGCTTCAGGAGTAAGCCCTGAGGGAAAATCCAGAGCTGGAGTCCCCAGGGCATTGAGTTCAATGCTGACTGTCACTCCTGCACCGCTGGCGCCAAACTGTTTCGGTCTCTGCCGTTCCTTTAGATTCATCAGCAGGGTGGAGAGCAGGAGCTTGTAGCGTGGGCAGCAGCTAGCTCTGCATATTGTACTGCGCTGATTCGTACATCATGAAGAAACCAGGGACAAAATATCCATGAACAATGGAGGGCCTCAAGGCTGAACAAAACCTCCACCCATAAACACACCCCTCCACACCCCCCACCACCACTACTTTATCATTTCCTGTCAATCTCCTTATATACAGACATTCCTGGGCCTAGAGTCATTTTATGGACATACGATCAATATATATATTAGCCATCTAGTGTGTTTATATTTGTTTTTTGTTATTATATTCATGCTATTAGTATGTGTTACTCATGCTGTTTTATATGCTGCAGCCAATCTGGAATAACAATGTTCTCATTCCCTTTCACACTTGTGTACTGGAAATGACATTAAACAATCTTGAAACTTGTTTATTCCCCTCCATAGATGTTGAATTCCTCCAGCATTTTCTGTGTGTTGTTCACTTTCAAGATGCTTCTGTGGGATTTAACTCCTTACCTTACAGAAAGTACCCCAAAAAGAAACATTCCAGCTAACAAATTAGTTTTCATTTTTACTTAATTTATTTCTCCCCTTCTTACACAGGTTTACCTAGTTTGAGAAAGGTTGCTGTTTTCTGAAACCCCCTCAACTTATGAATTAATTTAGGTGGTGGGATGAACTTTTGAGCAGTTTGGAATCCTTGCCTGTGGTTATTAACTCGTGAAGCAGGTCTTGGCTTATGTCAATGCTTTGTTTTGGTATTTCCATAGCATTTTTATAATTAGTATCTGATAACTGCATATTTACATACTCCCTTTCAAACTACTTTTCAAAGAATGTGTCTCGGCCCAAAATGTCAACTGTTTAATCATTTTCATAGACCTGCTGCATTTTGTGGGTAATACTTTTAAATGCTTTGGTTTTGTGAAAATGTACTGTAAAACCGGTTTGTACTCTTTGGGCTGCTGCATATGTAATCCTAGCATTTCAGAGTCTTCAATCATCCCTGTCCCTGCATTGTCAATTACACAACTGATGCCGTGTTGTTCAGGAACTAGTTCCGCCTGCCTGTTTAAAAATGAGCCGTGACTTGGACTCAGAACATTCAACCTCAGACCACAATAAGCTGGAAAAAAATGAGTTGAACGATTTTGGAATAATGTGTTAATTTTTTTGTCTAACTTTTCACATAAAGTATATAGGTGCTAATTGTGTAACATTGAAAAATCTGTACTCTTAGGGTCTAGAACCTCCAATGACCAATCAAAACTTTTCATTTTCCAAGGCCCTGGTTGTGGGAAAGTCAGTGAGCTATTACATACACTGGGGGAAAGCATGGCTGAAAGCTGGGCGCTGATGTCAGTCATATCATGAGCATGAAATTAAATTTGCCGACGACACTACACTGATCAGCCTAACTTCACACAATAACAAAGTGGCCTACAGGGAAGAAGTCATCTCTCTAACACAGTGGTGTCAAGAAAACAACCTCTCCTTCAATGTTGCAAAAACAAAGGAGCTGGTTGTGGATTACAGTAGGAATGGAGATGGGCTAACCCCTATTGACATCAATGGATCTGGGGTTGAGAGGGTAAACAGTTTTAAATTAGTAATCTCGAGATTAATGCCTGTTCCACACGACAGTGAGTTTCGGAACAGAGTGAGGTGGAGGACAAATGTGTGGCTGAGAGAATGGAGCAGGGGGCAGGGATTCAGATTTCTGGATCATTGGGACCTCTTTTGGGACAGGTGTCACCTGTACAAAAAGGACTGGTTGCACTTGAATCCAAGGGGGACCAATATCTTGGCAGGGATATTTGCTAAGGCTATTGGGGAGAGTTTAAACCAGAATTGCTGGGGGGTGGGAACCAAACTGAAGAGACAGAGGAAGGGGTGGTTCTCACAAATATAGAAAGCTTGGAGACAGTGCAAGAGGGAAGACAGGCAGGCGACAGAGAAGGGATATGTTCAGACCGGTGGTTTGAGATGTGTCTATTTTAATGCAAGAGCATTATGAACAAAGTGGATAAGCTTAGAGTGTGGATCAGTACTTGGAGCCATTACTGAGACTTGGATGACTCAGGGGCAGGAATGGTTACTTACAGAGTGCCAGGATTTAGATGTTTCAGAAAGGACAGGGAGGGAGGCAAAAGAGGTGGGGTGTGGCACTGTTATCAGAGATAGTGTCGTGGCTGCAGAAAAGGAGGAAGTCATGGAGGGATTGTGTACAGAGTCTCTGTGGGTGGAAGCTAGAAATAGGAAGGGGTAAATAACTCTACTGGGTGTTTTTTATAGACCACCCAATAGTAACAGGGACATTGAGAAGCAGACAGGGAGACAAATTCTGGAAAGGTGTAATAATAACAGGATTGAGTTGGTGGGAGATTTTAAATTCCCAAATATTGATTGGCATCTCCATAGAGCAAGGGGTTTAGATGGGGTGGAGTTTGTTAGGTGTGTTCAGGAAGGTTTCCTGACACAATATGTAGGTAAGCTGACAAGAGGAGAGGCTGTAAATGATCTGGTATTGGGAAATTAATCTTTTCAGGTGTCAGGTCTCTCAGTGGGAGAGCATTTTGGAGATAGTGATCACAATTCTATCTCACCATAATATTGTAGAGGGGTAGGAACAGACAAGTTAGGAAAGCATTTAATTGGAGTAAGGGGAAATATGAAGCTATCAGGCAGGAATTTGGAATCATAAATTGAGAACAGATTTTCTCAGGGAAATGTACGGCAGAAATGTGGCAGATGTTCAGGGAATATTTGCATGGTGTTCTGCATAGGTACATTCCAATGAGACAGGAAGGACGGTAGGGTACAGGAACCATGGTGTACAAAGGCTGTTGAAAATCTGGTCCAGAGGAAATGAAAAGCTTACGAAAGGTTCAAAAAACTAGGTAATGATGGAGATATAGAAGATTATAAGGCTGGCAGGAAGGAGCTTAAGAATGAAATTAGGAGAGCCAGAAGGGGCCATGAGAAGGCCTTGGCGAGCAGGGTTAAAGAAAACCTCAAGGCACTCTACAAGTACGTGAAAAGCAAGAGGATAAGACGTGAGAAAAAAGGACCAATCAAGTGAGACAGTGGAAAAGTGTATACAGAACTGGAGGAGATACCAGAAATACTTAATGAATATTTTGCTTCAGTATTCACTACAGAAAAGGATCTTGGTGATTGCTGGGATGATTTACAGTGGATTGAAAAGCTTGAGCATATTTACATTAAGAAAGAGGATGTGCTGGAGCTTCTGGAAAGCATCAAATTGGATAAGTCTCTGGGACCGGACAAGATGTGCCCCAGGCTACTGTGGGAGGTGAGGGAGGAGATTTCTGAGCCTCTGGCAATGATCTTTGTATCATCAACAGGGATGGGAGAGGTTACGGAGGATTGGAAGGTTGCAGATGTTATTCCCTTATTCAAGGAAGGGAGTAGAGATAGCCCAGGAAATTATAGACTGGTGAGTCTTACTTCAGCGGCTGGTAAGTTGATTGAGAAGATCCTGAGAGGCAGGATTTATGAACATTTGGGGAGGCATAATATGATTAGGAATAGTCAGCATGGTTTTGTCGTGCCTTATGAGCCTGGTTGAACTTTTTGAGGATGTGACTAGACAATGTTGATGAAGGTAGAGCAATAGAAATAGTGTATATGGATTTCAGCAAGGGATTTGACAAGGTACCCCATGCAAGGCTTATTAAGATAGTAAGGAGGCACGGGATCCAAGAGGACCTTGCTTTGTGGATCCAGAATAGGCTTGCCCACAGAAGTCAAAGAGTGGTTGTAGACGGGTCATATTCTGCATGGAGATCGGTGACCAGTGGTGTGCCTCAGGGATCTGTTCTGGGACCCTTACACTTTGTGATTTTTATAAATGACCTGGATGAGGAAGTGGAGGGATGGGTTAGTAAATTTGCTGATGACACAAAGGTTGGGGGTGTTGTGGATAGTGTGGAGGACTGTCAGAGGTTACAGCGCGACATTGAAAGGATGCAAAACTGGGCTGAGCAAGTGGCAGATGGATTTCAACCCAAATAAGTGTGAGGTGATTCATTTTGGTAGGTCAAATATGATGGAAGAATATAGTGTTAATGGTAAGAGTCAGTGTCCATAGGACGCTCAAAGCAGCTGCGCAGGTTGACTCAAGAAGGCATATGGTGCATTGTCCTTCATCAATCATGGGATTGAGCTTAAGAGCCAAGAGGTAATGTTGCAGCTGTATAGGACCCTGGTCAGACCCCATTTGGAGAACTGTGCTCAGTTCTGATCACCTCACTACAGGAAGGATGTGGAAACTATAGAAAGGAGATTTACAAGCATGTTGTTTGGATTGGGGAGCATGCCTTATGAGAATAGGTTGAGTGAATTCGGCCTTTACTCCTTGGAGGGGTGGAGGATAAGAGGTGACCTGATAGAGGTGTATAAGATGATGAGAGGCATTGATCGTGTGGATAGTCAGAGGCCTTTTCCAAGGGCTGAAACAGCTAACACGAGAGCGCACAGTTTTAAGGTGCTTGGAAGGAGGAACAGGGGAGATGACAGGGGTAAGTTTTTTACACAGAGAGTGGTGAGTGCGTGTAATGGGCTGCTGGCGACGGTAGTGGAAGTGGATACGATAGGGTCTTTTAAGAGACTCCCAGATAGGTACATGGAGCTTAGAAAAATAGAGGGCTATGGGTAACCATAGGTAATTTCTAAAGTAAGTATATGTTCGGCACAGCATTGTGGGCTGAAGGGCCTGTATTGTGCTGTAGGTTTTCTATGTTTCTATGTACCCAGGTGTATATCAAGGCCCTAGGGCCCCACACTTGTTCATGTGCCCAAGGGTATATCAAGCTAATCTCATTTCTCAGCACTTGGCCCAATATCTCTCTAAGCTTGTCATCTATGTGCCTTTTCTAGAAAAACTTATCTAATGTACTAGCCTCATGCTCGCTGCTGGCAACTACCTCCCTCCATCTGCTCCCTGCTGAAAATATAGGCACCTCTTAGATTATTATTACATCTTTCACCTTTAACCTTAGAGTGAAGTCATCTACTGCGTGGTGGAGTGGGTTTACGTCTCTACCAAAGGAGATCCTTCCTTCTGCTAGCCTGCAGGTCACCTTGGAAAAGGTGTAGCACCTGCTTAGCCCCCACCCCCACCCTTGATCAGGGTCACATGAAGCTACGGAAGCAGATGCTGGATGGTTGTATGAGCAACTGGTGCACATCACAAGTCCTGGTTATGCAACCACTGATGCCAGGCAGACAATCTTTGAAGACTATTGATAATGGCTGGTTTGACCCAATTTATAGAGAAACTGCCTAGAAGGCAATAGCAAACCACTTCTGTGGAAAAATTTGCCAAGAACAATCATGGGCATGAGACCATAATCACCCATGTCATACGACACGGCACATAATGATGATGATGAGAACACACCTCAGTCCCTTATACTCCAAAGAATAAAGGTCCAGCCTATCCAACCTCTCCCTATAACTCATTCCCTCGAATCCTGGCAACATTGTTGTCGATCTTTTTGGCACTCTCCAGTTTAATCACAGCTTCCATATAACAGCATATCAAAACTGAACACGATACTCTGTCTGATCTCACCAATGTCTTGTATAATGGAAACATAACCTCCAAACTTTTACACTACGTGCCCTGACTGACAAAGATCAGTATGCCAAGAACTCTCTTCACTGCTCTGTATGCACCTGTACCCCAAGGTCCCTGTCCTGTATCAGGGCCCTTCTGTTCAATGTAAAATTTCTATCTTAAGTTGGCCATTTACTTATCTACTCAGGCAATCAAGATCCCACTGCAATTCTTTATATTTGCCTTCACACAAACCATTTTGGTACCATCTGTAAACTTACTAATGATTCCTTCGGACTCCAGAATGAAATATCAACTCAGTTTCTCTCATCGTTGCCGCCAGAACCGATGAGTGCAAAAGGCAGGCTTCAACTTGGAATCTTGGCTGCATGATCACTGGTCACTGCCTTCCAGGCAGAATATACTTTATCTACTGATATGAGGGTAAAAATCTTTTTTAAAATTTTTCATGCCATATGGGGGTGGGGGAGTTACATAGAAAAAACATAGAAACATAGAAAACCTACAGCAAAATACAGGCCCTTTGGCCCACAAAGTTGTGCTGAACATGTCCCTACCTTGGAAATTACTAGGCTTACTGTGGTGAACTACATATTCCTGTCTGGACATGCACCCCCCCACCCCCCCGCTGACTGCTCCTGTGGCTCCTCCCACAGACCCCAGTATAAAGGCAATTGGGGCCTGAGCCCTGCCTCTCAGTCTCCAGGATGTAGCATGGTGGTCAATTTCTGCTTGTTCTTTCTTCCAGTCAATAAAAGCCTATATCTCGCCTCACATCTCAGAGAGTTATTGATGGTGCATCACTCACCCATACCCGAATCTAGGCTTACCTGTACTAAAATCCATGTGCACCACATCCATTGCTCTACCTTCACCCATTTGTTTCATCACATCCTCAAAGAATTCAATCAGGCTCAAGAGGCACGACCTACACCACATGAAGCCACGTTGACCATTCCTACTCAGACTATGCTCTCCAAGTGCTCATAAATCCTATCTCTAAGAATCCTCTCTAATAGTTAGCATGGCACCAATTTCTTGTCTATAATTCACAGGATTATCCTAATTATCTTTCTTGAACAAAGGAATATCGTTTACAATAACATATCACAGTACTGACATGCTTCTTGGGTCTTTGCTGATGCTGGAACAGAGAGAGCTTGGGATAGAGATGGCCTGACATGGCACGTACTCTCATTGGGAGGTGGTTGCAACGTCAAATTAGCTGGATGTGACTTTGGCATCTTTACTTTGGTGCCTGGGTGGATTCAGTCTTTCTAGCTTTACTATTTGGTTTTGTGGTACTGTCTTTGATGCATTGGTAACCATAACACCATAAGATCTTTACAAAGAGCAGGTAAGAGCCCACCATGATGTTGTGATCAGAAGTCATAGATCAGTAAGACAGAGACAAGTGGCAGATTTTCTTCTGTTAATGATATTGTTGAATCAGCTTAATGGCATTTGAATGACGAGGATTTCTTCAGTTTGTAATGTCAACGTATCTATTATTCTAATGGTGTAATGAATTCTTAGCTACACCACACCCAGAAAATGCTTCTGCTTTAATACTTTTCGACTAAACTGGTTGAACCAGCATTGACATTTTGTTTACTATTGCTGCAGTGTACACTTTCCTTTGAGCATCACGTTTGAACCCACCCCTTTGGTAGTAACTACGTTAAACTTGGTACAGAGTTCTGTAAATTCAGAAACTCAATGTCTGGATTTTCAGTTAGTGGAATCATTTTGTTCTCTACCAGCATCGTGACAATTGAAGGTATGAATGGCTTGTCTTTAATCCAAGGGTCTACGCTCCTGCCTTGTCCAGGGAGGTACCAAACCTCATTTTAAGCATCAAGAAGCAAATCCTAAACTACAGAGTAACACACACAAAATGCTGGAGGAACTCAGCACCTGTGGAAATGAACAATCTGCCGGCCTTTTGAGCAGAGACCCTTCATCAGGACTGGAAAGGAAGTGGGAAAGATGCCAGAATGAAAAGGTGGCGGGGAGGATAGAAGGAGGAAGGCTGGAAGGTGATAGATGAAGCCAGGTGGGTGGGAAAGGCAAAGGGCTGGAGGAGAAGGAATCTGATAGGAGAGGAGAGTAAGCTACAGATCTTCTCTACATCTTCACCCTCTGCCTGCCTGTTGGTGAACAAGGGTCATGGTGCCTGATTTCTGGACATGTGCCACCAAGTGTAAGAGGTTTGTACATTCTCCCTATGACCATATGCGTTTTGTAAGACCATAAGATATAGGAGCAGAATTAGGCCATTTGGCCTATCGAGTCTGCTCTGCCATTTTATCATGGCTGATCCATTTTTCCTCTTAGCCTCAATCTCTTGCCTTCTTCCCATATCACTCCATGCCCTAACCAATCAAGAATATATCCGCCTCTACTTTACATATACATAAAGGTTTGGCCTCCACAGCTGCCTGTGGAAACAAACTCCACAAATTCACCACTCTCTGGCTAAAGAAATTCCTCTTCATCTCTGTTCTAAAAGGACACTCTTCTATTCTGAGGCTGTGTCCTCTGAGCTTAGGCTCTCCAGCCATAGGAAACACCTATATCCACTCTTTTGAGGCCTTTCACCATTTGATAGGTTTCAATGAGGTCACCCCTCATTCTTTTGAATTTCAGTGAATAAAGACCCAAAGCCAACAAACATTCTTCGTATGACAAGCCATTCCATCCTGGAATCACTTTCATGAACTTCCTTTGAGCCCTCTCCAGTTTCAGCACATCCTTTCTAAAATAAGAGGCCCAAACCTGCTCACAATATTCCAAGTGAGGCCTCACCAGTGCTTTATAAAGTTTCAACATTACATCCTTGCTTTTATTTTCTGGTCCTTTTGAAATGAATGCTAACATTACATTTGCCTTCTTCACCTCAGACTCAACCTGCACAAGGACTCCCAACTCCTTTGTGCCTTAGGTTTTCTTTTTGTATTTTTTCTCCATTTAGAAAATAGCCCTTTTATTTCATCTACCAAAGTGCAAGACCATACATTTCCCAACATTGTGTTCTATCTGTCACTTATTTCCCTTTCTCCTAGTCTAAATCCTTCTGTAGCCTCTCTACTTCCTCAAAACTACCTGTCCCTCCACCTAGCTTTGTATCATCCTCAAACTTTGCAACAAAGCCATCAATTCTGTCATCCAAGTCATTGACATATAACATAAAAAGCAATCCCAACACAGATCCCTGTGGACCACTAGTCACCAGGAGCCAACCAGAAAAGGCTCCCTTTATTCCCACTCTCTGTCTCCTGCCAATCAGCTAAAGCCCTACCATTCTAATATCTTTCCTGTAATGACCATAAGACCATAAGATATAGGAGCAGAAGTAGGCCATTCGGCCCATCAAGTCTGCTCCTCCATTAAATCGTGGGCTGATCCAATTCTTCCAGTCATCCCCACTCCCCTACCTTCTCCCCATACCCTTTGATGCCTGGCTAATCCTATCCATCTCTGCCTTAAATACACCCAATGACTTGGCCTCCACAGCCACTCGTGGCAACAAATTTCATAGATTTACCACCCTCTAACTAAAGTGAATTCTCCGTATCTATGTTCTAAATTGACATTCTTCAATGTTGAAGTCATGCCCTCTTGTCCTAGACTCTCCTACCATGAGAAATAACTTTGCCATATCTAATCTGATCAGGCCTTTTAACATTTGGAATATTTCTATGAGATCCCCTGAACTCCAGGGAATACAGCCCAAAAGCTGCCAGATGTTCTTCATACCGTAACCCCTTCTTTCCTGGAATCATTCTCATGAATCTTCTCTGAACCCTCTTCAATGTCTGTATATCCTTTCTAAAATAAGAAGCCCAAAACTGCACACAATACTCCAAGTGTGGTCTCATGGGTGCCTTATAGAACCTCAACATCACATCCCTGCTCTTATATTCTATACTTCTAGAAATGAATGCCAAAATTTCATTTGCCTTCTTCACCACCAACTCAACCTGGAGTTTAACCTTTAGGGTATCCTGCACAAGGACTCCCAAGACCCTTTGCATTTCTGTATTTTGAATTCTCTCCCCATCTAAATAATAGTCAGCCCATTTATTTCTTCTACCAAAGTGCATGACCCTACACTTTCCAACAATGTAGGTCATTTGCCACTTCTTTGCCCATTCCCCTAAACTATCTAAATCTCTCTGCAGGCTCTCTATTTCCTCAACACTACCCACTCCTCCAGCTATCTTTGTATCATCAGTAATGGGTTCTTAATTTGTTATGCAGCCTTTTTTGGGGCACCTTGTCAAAGGATTTCTGAAAATCCAAATACACAACATCTCCTTTGCCTATCCTTCATGCTATTTCTTCAAATAATTCCAACTGGCTGGTTTCCTCTGGCTATTCCAGCTCCCCCCCCCCCCACCCCACATGCTGAAGATGTCTGGTTTAGGGTTAGTGATCTGTGGGCGTGTTTTGTTGGGGCCAGAAGCATGGTGACTCTCGTGTTCTGTTCGGCACCAACCTCGCTGATTTGATTCAAAGGAAGCATTCCAGTGTACGTTTGAACATTCATGTGACAAGTAATGCAAATCTTTATCTTTAGCATTTATTTATCTTGTATGAATGAAGGATTTTAATCATGTGATAAAAATGAGTATCTGCACGTTAATAATGAAAACAAAAGTTAAATACTGCAGGTGCTGGAAACCCAAAATTTATTTGGTCATTAAGAGGTTAATGATTGCAAGGTTGCTGTTTTTGTGTTGGTGTTAGTCACCTGCTCCACCTGGTTCCCAGTTGGCAGGTCATGTGCCGAGTGTGGATCCTTCTGCGGTAAATCTTCATAGCAACCAGCTCACGTCACGCAGGTTGTCTCACAAAGGAGTGGAACTGCAAAAACAGGAAGCCCCATATGCAAACCTCACCTTATCCACACTTCGCAAATTATCACTGTGCAATTTAAAAATAACATCACCAGAGTGAATTTCACACTGAAATGGAATGACTGCTCAGTTTTGAAATCATGTAAAATTATTTTTCTTTACAAATGTTATAAAGCCACACCCTTGTTGCAATAAAGTTTTTGAATTGGAACTTTCAACTGAACATCTCTGTTGATAACATGCACTACGGGCAAGAAAAAAATTACTGAAATATTTTACTGTAAACACAAATTTATTTTTGGCAGTTATTAAGCCGTTGATCTTCAAATGGAGCACTTTATTAACACATTATCTGCTCCAAAGATGCTGCCTGACCTGCTGAGTTCCTCAAGCATTTTGTGTGTGTGGTGCTCTGGATTTCCAGCATCTTCCTCTCCTTCCAATACAATGTGTAACCTTGGACATTCAGTTCCCAACTAAAACTGTCCTTCAGCCACAATTCAATGACTGCCACAACATCATATCCGATAATCTGTAGAAAGTGCAACAAGATTATCCACCTCATTTCTTATACTCTGTGCATTGAGATAAAACACTTTGAGTACTGTAATTGCTATCCTTTTTGATTCTGCATCCCAAATACGCTGATACCCTGCTGGCTGCAATTTTGTCCTATCAGCTGCCTAACCTTCCTGACAGTCTGACTGCACACTATCTTTGCCTTTTAAACATCTATACTATCCTGAGTCCCTTCATTCCGGTTCCCATCCCCCTGTCAAATTAGCTTAAACCCTCCTCAACAGCTCTAACAAACCTGCCCTCAAGAATATTGTTCCCCCTCAGGTTCAGATGCAACCATCATTTTTGAACAGGTCATACCTCTCCGAGTAGGGATCCTAGTGATCTGAGAACCTGAAGCCCTGTCCCTTCCACCAGCTCCTCAGCCACACAATCTGCCAGATCATCTTGTTTCTGCCCCCACTGGCACATGGCAGCAGGAAACAACCCAACAATTATGACCCTGGAGGTCCTGCTTCTCGGCTTTCCGCCTTGCTCTCTAAATTCTTTCTTCAGAACCTCTATGCTTTTCCTTCCCATGTCATTGGTGCCAATATGTGCCAAGACATCCGGCTGCTCTCCCTCCCAGTCCAAAGTGTTGTGGACACGATCCGAGATGTCCTTGACCCTGGCACCTGAGAGGCAACGTACCATTCGGTCGTTCCGTTCACATCCACAGAACCTCCTGTCTGCTCCCCTGACTATCGAGTCCCTATCACTACCACTCCCCTCTTCTCCCTCTTTCCCTTCTGCACCTTGGACCTATGCCCAGTGCCAGTAGCCCTGTCTCAGTGCATCCCCCTGGAAGGTCATCCTCAAAGCAGTATCCAACACTGTATACTTACTGAGGGGGATGGACATAGGGTGCTCTGGGTTTACTGCCTAATCCTGAATCTTATGCAAGTAGTCTGTTAACCACCTCCATATTTCTGTTGGGAACATCTATTCCCAATTTATGCCTCCAACTTCCGGCCTAATAACATCATAATTAATTTTTCCCCAATTAAATACTTCCCAACCTATCTGTTCCTGGCCTTGTCCATGACTATTGGACAAAGTCAGTGAGTTGTATGCATATCTCAGAAATGTTTGCCCACCGAGAGATCTGACCCCTGACCAGGTTTAGTGCCTTATACTAGATCCATTAGGGCCTCTCCACCAGTCAACCCGTCTACATACTCTGTCAGGAATCCTTTCTGAATACACCTAACCAATTATGCCTCATAATACTTGTGTATTAAGGAGGTAGCAGTTAATATTAGGGAAATTGAAGTCACCCATGCAACAGCCCTACATTGTTAGCATCTTTCCAATATCTGCCTCCCTATCAGTTCCTCAGTGTCTCTGCTACCGAGCATCAAAGGTTATGAGGAGAAGACAGGAGAGTGGGGTTGAGAGGGAAAATAAATCAGCCATGATGGAATGGTAGAGCAGACCCCATGTGCCCAATGGCCTAATTCTGCTCTCATGTCTTGTAGTCTAACATCAAGTAGCCAATCCTGCCCTTGCAACAGCCAATTCTTCATAATTGCCACAATATCATAATTCCATGTCCAAGTACAACTCCCTAAAACTTAATACGTTCCTTAAACACATCTTAATCCAGCCAGCTGACTGCATTTATGCCCTGATCACTCTTCATCCTTCTTCACATTCCCTCTATACATTTACACCAATGGCTCCATCTTCTGATCCCCACCCCCCTGACAAACTAGTTTATACCCTCACTAATAGTTCTAGCAAACCTGCCCACAAGGACATTGAGATGTAACTCATCACTTTTATACAGGTCATCCTTCCCCACAAGAGACCCCAATGGTTCACAAATCTGCAACTCTGCCCCCGTGCATCAGCTCTTCAGCCGCATGCTCCTCTACTGCATCTTCCTTTTCACAGAGGTTACTACCCTTGAGGTCTTGCTTCTTAAACTTCCTCCCATCTCCCTATATTCACGCATCAGGACCACACTTCTTTTTCTATCTATGTCACTCATTACTAGTGTGAATCATGATTTCTGGCTGCTCACCCTCTCAATAGTTCTATGGACTCTATCCAAGATATTACTGACCCTGGCACCTGGCAGGCCACACACTCATTCTCATCCACAGAATTCCCTGTCTGATGAATCCTTTATCAGCACCAGTCTCCTCTTCCCTCAGCTTCCCCTCTGAGCCACAGTGCCAGAGACTTGCACGCTGCAGGCTTCTCCTGGTTGGTCCTCCCAGTATCCAAAGCAGTGTACTTGTTATTGAGGGTAACAGCCACTGGGGTTCTCATGTACTGTTCCCCTCACCTGACAGTCACCTAGCTACCTGCCTCCTGCAACTTGGGCTTGACTACCTCCCTGTAACTCTTGTCAATCAGCTCATCAGACTGATCTGAAGCTCATCCAGTTGCAGCTGCAATTCCCCAACATAATCTGCAAGAGTCCGTAGCCAGAAACACTTCTCACCAGCACAGTCATGAGGGGCACTGAAGGTCTCCCTGACTTCTCACATCATGTAAGATGAGTGCATGATTGTTCTGGCTGCCATTCCCATGATTCCACCTGTGCAATAAGGAAAAGACCTCACTTAAACATTATCTCTGCGCACCAGAGACTCTATTCTAACATTGACACACTCCAAACAGGCTGCAGTTCCTGACCCTAACTTCCTTATATATTTTTCCTTTTCACAGTTTGTGCCATTTCCTTAGCACTTGTCTGTTTTTTATGAGGCCAAGTTGTTAGCTCAACACTGAACCCAGCATCAATGGAAAGCATGTAAGGAGTCAGCTAGATTCAAACCTAGAACCATTTGCCTCAAAGTCTAGTGCTGATGCAACTACATCACCAGCTGGCTTTCCTCATGTTGGCTGTTGCAAATTAGTTAATTAGCCTATCAATTATTAACATAAATCCCGCATGTGCCTCTTTTAGGATCCTGTTCAGTGAAAATTACCAGCAGTACATACCTTGTTTAAACACTCCAGGTCCCATATCCTGGTAAGTGAGAATATTGTAGAACAGAGGATCTAGGAGTGCAAGTACATGATTTCCTGAACAATCACAGATAGATGGGATGGTGAAGAAGGCTATTGGCACACTGGACTTTGTGAGTCAGGGTAATGAACATAAAAACTGGGATGTAAAAGAGGTTGGTGAGGCCGCATTTGGAATAAAGTGTTCAGTTTTGGTCACCCTACTGTGGAAAAAATGCCAAAAAGCTGGAAGAGGTACAGAGGAGATTTATAGGGATATTGCTGGGATTTGAGGGGACTGAATTATAGAAAGAAATTGAGGCTTTACTCACTGGAACATAGGAGAACAAGGGATGATCATAGAAAGGCATAGACTGGGTCAATGTGCACAGTCTTTTCCCAGGGTTGGGCAATCAAGAACAAGAGGACAAGGTTTAAAGTGAGAGAGGAGAGATTTAATAGTAGTCTGATGGGCAATCTTTGAGGCTGAGGGATGTTTAACAACCTTTAAAAGGCACATACCTAGGAAAGATTTAGAGATACATGGGTCACATAGTCTAGTTTAGTTGGTAATCCGGGTTCGTATGGTCCTCAACAGGCCAGGCAGCATCTATAGAAAAGAGTACAGTGGATGTTTGGGGCTGAAAACCTTCATCAGGACAATAGAAAACAGAGGAGTCAGAATAAGAAGGTGGGAAGAGGGGAGGAAGAAACACAAGGTGCTGGATGAAACCAAGAGGAGAGGACAAGTGAAGTAAAGAGCTGGGAAGTTGACTGGTGAAAGAGATAAAGAGATACAGGGCTGGAGAAGGAATCTGATAGGAGAGGACAGAAGGCCATGGAAGAAAGCAAAGGGGGAGGAGCAGCAGAGAAGGGTGATGGACAGGTTAGGAGATAAGGTGAGAGAGAAAAATGGGAATGGTGAAGGGCGGGGGGTATTACCAGATGTTCATGAAATCGATGTTCATGCCATCAGGTTGGAGGCTACCCAGACAGAATATAAAGTGTTGCTCCTCCAGTCTGAGTGTGGTCTCATTGCAACAGTAAAGGAGGTCATGGACTGGCATATAGGAATGGGAATGGGAAGTGGAATTAAAATGGCTGGCCACTGGGAGATCTTGCTTTTTCTGGCAGACAGAGCATAGGTGCTCAGCAAGGTGGTCTCCCCAATCTACATAGGGTCGCACTGATATACAGGAGACCACACCAGGGCACTGGATGCAATGGATGATCCCAACAGACTCACAGGTGAAGTGTCATCTCACCTGGTAGGACTACTTGGGGCCCTGGTTGGTAGTGGGGTAGGAAGGGAAGGGACTGGTGTAGCACCTGTTCCACTTGCAAGGATAAGTGCCAAGAGGGAGATCAGTGGAGAGGGGCGAATGGACAAGGAAGTTGCTTAGGGAGCGATCCCTGCAGAAAGTGAGGGGGAGGGAAAAATATATTTGGTGGTGGGATCCCATTAGAGATGTTGGAAGTTATGTATAAGTTTGTGATGGACGCAGTGGTTGGTGGAGTGGTAGGTGAGGACAAGTGAAACCCTGTCCCTGGGGGGGTGGGGGGTGGCAGGACGATGGGGTAAGAGCAGACGTGCATGAAATGGAAGAGATGTGGTTGAGGGCAGAGTTGATGGTGGAGGAAGGGAAGCTCCTTTCTTTGAAGAAGGAGGACATCTCCTTCGTTCTGGAATGAAAAGCTTCTTCCTGAGAGCAGGTGTGGTGGAGTCGGAGGAATTGAGAGAGGGGTGGCATTTTTACAAGTAACGTGATGGAAAGAGGAACAGGCTGAGAGAGTCCATAGGTGTAAAATAAACATCAATAGGTAAGCTGCCTCCAGAGATGGAGACAGAGAGACTAAGAAAGGGGAGGGAGGTGTCAGACATGGACCAGGTAAATTTGAGGGCAGGGTGGAAATTGGAGGCAAAGTTGATGAAGTTGACAAGCACCTTCTTACTTTGACTCCTCATCTTTTTTTCTCCAGTCCTGATGAAGGGTCTTGGCCTGAAACATTAACTGTACTCTTTTCCATAGACACTGCCTGGCCTGCTGAGTTCCTCCAGCCTTTTGTGTGAGTTGCTTGGGCTTCCAGCATTGGCAGATTTTTTCTTGTTTAGTATGGACCCGTTAGGCTGACGGAGCCGCTTTCATGCTCTATGACTGGATGATTAATTACAAGGGAATAGCAGAAGAAATTTAGCTCAGATGAGTGTGAGGTGATGCATTTTGGAAATTGCAGGCAGGGGAGGACAGTCACAATATCAGGGCTGAGGGCACTGTGGTTAAAAACAAGTACATGGTACGTACTGCAGATCCCTGAAACAAGTGCACAAAGATAAAGAGAATAGTGAGGAGAGCAGATGACAGACTTGCCTTTATTGGTCAAGGCATTATCTTTAAAGGTTGGGATATCATTTCAGAGTTGTACAAAGTATTGGTTAGGTTGCAGTTGGAATATTGAATGTAGATCTGCTCACCACATTGTAAGCAGGATGTGGGTAATCTAGAGAGAGTTCAGCCTAGACTGGAGGGTTATAGTTACTTATATATTTATTTATATTATTTAGTGATACAGAGAGGAATAGGCCCTTCCAGCTCTTTGACCAATACCACCCGAACAACCCCGGACAAACCCGATTAACCCTAACCTAAACACAGCACAATTTGCAATGACCAATTAATCTACGAATCGGTACGTCTTTGGACCGTGGGAGGAAACTGAAGCACCCGGAGAAAGCCCATGCATTCCACAGAGTGGCTATATAAACACCTTACAAATGGCGCTGGAATTGAACTCTGAACTCCAGAATGACCCGAGCTGCAATAATACCGTGCTAACTGCTACGCTACTGTGGTGCCTAAAAGCTATAAGGAGAGATTGCATCAGCTTTACATTGAGCTGAGGCTGAGTGGTGACGTGATGGAAGAATATAAAATTATGCGAGGTATAGAGAGGGTGAATAGCTAGAGGTCATTGGCTTAAGGTGAGAGGGAAGAGATTTAAAGGAAGGCTGAGGGGTACACATTTGACTGAAACAGCAATTGACACTAGGAGGCAATGAAGACAGGAACAGAAACAACATTTAAGAGACATATTGACAGAACATGAAAGGATGTGGAATTATTATGGACAAGTAAATTTGGTACGATTTGGTGTGATGGTTGGTATAGAGGTATGGGTCTATGACAGTGACATAAGTGGCATCACCACCACTGAATCCCCTACTATCAACATCCTTAGGATTACCATTGACAGGAAACTGAACTGGTCTAGCCATATAAACACCATGGTTACCAGAGCAGCTCAAAAGCTAGGAATCGTGTGGCGTGTAACTCACCTCCTGACTCCCCAAAGCCAGTCCACCATCTACAAGGCCTAGGTCAGGAGTGTAACGGAATACTCCCCACTCGCCTGGATGAGTGCAACTCCATCAACACTCAAAAAGCTTGACACCATCCAGTACAAGGCAGCCCACTTGATTGGTACCCCTTCCACAAGCATCCAGTCCCTCCACCATTGATGAACAGTTGCTGCAGTGGGTACTATCTACAAGTTGGACTGCAACAACACACCAACGCTCCTAAGGCAGCACCTTCCAGACCCACATCCACCACCATCCAGGACGAGAACAGCAGATACCTGGGAACACCACCACTTGGAAATCCCCCTTCAGGTCACTCACCATCCTGACTTGGAAACATATCACCATTCCTTCATTGTCGTTGGGAATTTCCTCCTTAGGGTGGACCTACACCTCAGGGACTGCAGCAGTTAAAGAAGGCAGCTCAACAAAACCTTCTCAAGGGCAACTAGGAATGGGCAATAAATACTGGCTTAGCTGGCGATGCCCACATTCCATAAATGAACACATTTTTAAAAAGTGCTGGATATAGTTATCATCACCATTATGTGCCGTGTCATATGACGTAGTCAGTCACAGTCTTTCACCATGACTGCTCTTGGCAAATTTTTCCACAGAAGTGGTTTGCCGTTGCCAGTGTCTTTACAAGACGGGTGACCCCAGCCATTAGCAATACTCTTCAGAGATTGTCTGCTTGGTGTCAGTGGTCACATAACCAGGACTTGTGATCTGCACTAGTTGCTCATACAACCTGCTCCCATGACTTCAAGTGACCCCGATCGGAAGGGTGGGGAGAGGTTCTCCACCCAATGTACTTAGCAAGTCAGACAAAAACCAGGTAAAGTGAGAAAGAGCTATCAATAAAAGGTCAAAGACAGGCAACAGGAATCTCAGGGTTACTGATACACACCAAACCCAGGTGCTCTGCCAAACAGACACCCAATCAATACTTGCTTTCTCCATTGTAGAGGAGGGTGTATTTTGGAAACCAAATCCAGGACACTAGATTGGAAGAATTGCACCTGGAGAGACTCCACTCGGGACTACTTTAGTCTATAAAGCTATAAGACACGGGGGCAGAATTAGTCGAGTGTGCTCCGTCTGCCATTTCATCGAGGCTGAACCATGTCCCTGTTAACCCTAGTCTCCTGCCTTCTCCCCCTAACCTTTCATGCTCTGACTAGTCAACAAGCTACCAACCTCTGGATTAAATGCACCCAGTGACCTGGCCTCCACAGCTGTCTATGGCAACAAATTCCATAGATTTACCACCCTCTGGCTAAAGATATTTCTCCTCATCTCTGTCCTAAATAGATGTCCCTCCATTCTGAGGCAATGCCCTCTGGTCCTAGACTCCCCCACTATAGGAAACATCCACTCTACCTAGTACAATCAATATGTTTCAAAGAGGTCCCCCTCATTCTTTTAAATTTCAGCAAGTACAGGTGCAGAACTTTCAATTGCTGCTCATATGATAAGCCTTTCATTCCCAAAATCATTCATGTGAACCTTCTCTGAACTCAATCCAATGTCAGCATATTCTTTCTTAAATAAGGGGCCAATTTAGCTACTAGAACTTCATCAAAATCTTCACTACACAGTCTAGTGGTTCAAGAAGAAAGGTGGTTAGGAATGGACCAGTAAGCAACCTTTGATTTTAAATCTCTTGCTTTGAACTGTGTTTTACTTTCTTTTTGGTTTTTTCACTTCTCAAACTGAAACCATTGGCAGTTGCCTTCCGGAGGTGGGAACTGGTATTTTACTGTTCTGTGGGATGATTCTATTGTTCAGCGTCAAACTATTGCCAAAAATTGTCTTGCTCTGTGCTGCTTCAGTGAGTTTGCTTGAAAACAACCTATTTGTGAATGATTTGTTAAAAATGTCTCCGTGTTATTTTTGTTTGTGTTGCAAACCTGCCAGATGCTGAGAAGCTGTTAGGGTGTACCTGAGCCAAAATTGCTTGGCCAAATATCACAGCTGGCTTGGTCTACTCTGGAGTGAATTGCATTTGCAACTGTTTCCAGGGTAAATCAAACAAATTGTTCAATTTGACCAGGCTAGTAACATTGTTCTCCAATCTTAACAAATTATATTTGGACGTAAATTCCTAGTGGGATCATAAAGGAATATAACGAAATGGGATCGTATGAGGATATATCATAGTGAGGTCATATGGGAATATACTGTAGTGGGGTCATATAGTAATATACTGTAGTAGGGTTGTATATCACTATACAACCCCGCTACAGTATATCCCTGTATGACCCCACTACAGTATATTGAGGCCACGATCACCCAGCGTCAGTTGCAGTGGCTGGGGCACGTGATGAGGATGCCCCCATGTCGGCTACCCCGCAGAGTGTTATACGGCCAGCTACATCATGGTCGACACTCAGCTGGAGGGCTGAAGAAGCGCTATAAGGATCGGATGAAGAATGCTTTAAGGAAGTGCAAGATCAGACCCGAGGACCTGGAGGATGTTGCTGCTGACCATAACACTTGGCGACAGCTGTGTAGGGACGGAGGTTCGTGTTTTGGAGATGGAAAGAACAACCAGAAGGCAGCAGAAGAGAGCCAGGAGAAATGCAGCCATGGTTGCCATCACTACCACCACAACCACATATACATGTCCCACCTGCAATAGAGCTTGTGGGTCCAGGATAGGACTGTATAGTCATCAAAAATCTCACCGTTAAAGGAGTGGACATTGTCATCGAATTCCGATGGACAACCAAAGAAGGTTATCCTCATATGACCCCACTACAGTATTTCACTGTATGACCCCACTACAGTATATCCCTGTACAACCCCACTGCAGTATATACCTGTACGACCCCACTACAGTATTTCACTGTATGACCCCACTACAGTATATCCCTGTACAACCCCACTGCAGTATATACCTGTATGACCCCACTACAGTATATCACTGTATGACCCCACTACAGTATATACCTGTACAACCCCACTACAGTATATCCCTGTATGACCCCACTACAGTATATCCCCGTACGACCCCACTGCAGTATATCCTTATATGACCCTTGTGGAGATATATCATAGTGAGGTCATACGGGGATATACCTTAGTGGGGTCGTACAGGGATATATCCTAGTGGGGTTGTATATGGATATACAGTGGTGGGGCCATAAAGGGATATACCCTAGTGGGGTTGTACCGGGATATACCGTAGTGGGGTCATACAGGGATATATCCTAGTGGGGTTGTATATGGCTATACAGTGGTGGGGCCATAAAGGGATACACCCTAGTGGGGTTGTACGAGGATATACCGTAGTGGGGTCATACAGGGATATATCCAAGTGGAGTTGTATATGGATATACAGTGGTGGGGCCATAAAGGGATATACCCTAGTGGGGTTGTACGGGGATATACCATAGTGGGGTCGTACAGGGATATACCCTAGTGGAGTTGTACGGGGATATACTGTAGTGGGGCCATAAAGGGATATACCCTAGTGGGGTTGAATGGGGATATATCATAGTGGGGTCATACAGTGATGTGGCTTTCCTACAGGCTTGACTGTGGGTGTTGTCAGATATCTGACAAATGAACCATTCCCATTACCTGAACTACAAACACAATGACACTCAGAAAGAACAGTTCAGCAAATGCAAATACCCAGCCACAACAAAGTTCTCCCCCTCCATAAGACATAGGGTCCGGATTAGGCCATTTGGCCCACTGTGTCTGTTCCACCATTCCACCATGGTTGATTTATTCTTCCTCTCAAGCCTATTCTCCTGCTTTCTCCCCATAACCTTTGCTGCACTGACTAATAAAGAACCTTTCAACCTCTGGTTTATCTATACGCAATGTCCTGAACGATACAACCATCCATGGCAATAAAATCCACAGTTTCCCCATCCTCTGGCTTAAATCTCTGTTCTAGATGGACATCTCTCTATCCTGAGGCTGTGTCCCCTGGTCCTACACTCCGCAGTTATAGGAAACATCCTCTCAATATCCACTCTGTCCAGGTCTTTCAATATTCAGTGGGGTTCAACAAGATCTCCCCCTCCTCATTCTTCTTAACACCAGAGTACAATCCTAGAGCCATCATATGCTCCTCATACGTTAACCCTTTCATTGCCAGAATCATTCTTGTGCCTTCCCCCTCACTCTGAATATATGTAAAGTACATCTGCTACCTAAGCAAAGCAGTGATCACAATCATTCGAAATAGAGAGGTAGAAAGGATTTAACAAGTTCATACCTCACTCATCCCATAACCTGCAAACATATAATGATGCAAAGAATAGATTAATTGATATAACTATTTCTTCATTGTCACTGCACAAGTAGTTCTGAATTAGAGAAGGGTGTGTTCAGTACTGCCCACACAGGCAGGCTCCCCGAGCAGATGTGATGGGCATGGCTGAAGTTCTTGGGGAAAGTGACATGTGAAACTGGAAATCCCTATGCAAAGGAGTATACGGAGGCAGGAATTGTGTGGAGGTTTTGGAATCACTATGAATCTATGTTTGGGACAGAAGTTTTTCCTATATATATGGTACCTAAATAAAATGCCCCTTAGGAAATTTACTTTGTAAAATATGACTTACAAATTAAATTACAGAATATAGAAAACTACAGTTTTAATGTTTAATAAGTCATGCAGCATAAGGATAGGAACAGTATTAGGCCATTTGGCCCATCAAGTCTGCTCTGCCATTACATCATAGCAATCCATTTTCCTCTCAGCCCCAATCTCCTGCCTTCTCTTCATATCCATTCATCCCCTGACTAATCAATTCTATCAAACTCTGCCTTAAAAATACCCAATGACTTATCCCCCACAGACATCCGTGGCAATGAATGCCACAGATTTACCACCCTCTGGCTAAAGAAATTCCTCCTCATCTCTGTTCTAAATGGATGTCCCTCTATTCTGAGTCTGTGCCCTCTGGTCCTAGACTTCCCCACTATAGGAAACATCCTCTCCACATCCACTCTATCTGTGCCCTCTGGTCCTAGACTCCCCCACCATAGGAAACATCCTCTCCACATCCACTCTATCTGTGCCTTCTGGTTCTAGACTCCCCCACTATAGGAAACATCCTCTCCACATCCACTCTGTCTGTGTCCTCTGGTCCTAGACTCTCCCACTATAGGAAACATCCTCTCCACATCCACTCTATCTGTGCCTTCTGGTTCTAGACTCCCCCACTATAGGAAACATCCTCTCCACATCCTCTCTATCTGTGTCCCCTGGTCCTAGACTCCCCCACTATAGGAAACATCCTCTCCACATCCACTCTATCTGTGTCCTCTGGTCCTAGACTCCCCCACTATAGGAAACATCCTCTCCACATCCACTCTATCTGTGTCCTCTGGTCCTAGACTCCCCCACTATAGGAAACATTCTCTCCACATCCACTCTATCTGTGTCCTCTGGTCCTAGACTCCCCCACTATAGGAAATATCCTCTCCACATCCACTCTATCTGTGTCCTCTGGTCCTACACTCCCCCACTACAGGAAACATCCTCTCCACATCCACTCTGTCTGTGTCCTCTGGTCCTAGACTCCCCCACTACAGGAAACATCCTCTCCACATCCACTCTATCTGTGTCCTCTGGTCCTAGACTCCCCCACTATAGGAAACATCCTCTCCACATCCACTCTATCTGTGCCCTCTGGTCCTAGACTCCCCCACTACAGGAAACATCCTCTCCACATCCACTTTATCTGTGTCCTCTGGTCCTAGACTCCCCCACTACAGGAAACATCCTCTCCACATCCACTTTATCTGTGTCCTCTGGTCCTAGACTCCCCCACTATAGGAAACATCCTCTCCACATCCACTCTATCTGTGCCCTCTGGTCCTAGACTCCCCCACTATAGGAAACATCCTCTCCACATCCACTCTGTCTGTGTCCTCTGGTCCTAGACTCCCCCACTATAGGAAACATCCTCTTCACACTTTTAGTGACAAACTAAGACAGCTGTGCTGCTCCCAGGAGAACAATGAGGTCATTGTTACCCTCAGCCATTAGGCTCTATAACGAGTCAACCTGGGAAGTGATGACCCTCTCCTGTTAGACTGTTTGAGGTAACTTGTTTTTTTTTAAATTCTTTTTTACTTTTCTTCTAATATTTGTCTATATGTATATCTGTGCGCTTGTAATGCTACTGTGACACTGTAGCTTCCTATCTGAGAGGGGTATTTTATAGATAGATTGATATAAGTATCTATCTACCTGTCACTGGGTGGCTTAATGATCAAAAACCTGTGACCATTTGAATTGGCTGGGTGTCAGTGCTGAGGTCTGAGGCTGGGAAGGGATGTTGGGTGATTGGAAGCCAAGAGCAGGGATTCCAAAGGAACGCATGAGCTGTGTCTTGAGTTGAATATGCCGGGAATGGGGGGGGGGATGAGGTGCAGGCAGAAGGGCAGTTTTCCACTGTGTTCAGCACAGACATTGTGTGCTTATAAGGAATTCGCAAAGGTAGGCAGAGTGAAGCCATGGGAAGTTTTAAAGGAGTAATAATAAAATCAAGCATTGAATCAATTTAAAACTCAGTCACTATAAATAAATAGGCACACTCCATCAGCACATTTACTTCTGCAGAAATTTTCCCACAAGAAAGCAGTGTCCACCATCAAGGATTGCCACCACCCAGGCCGTGGTCACCTCTCGCCACTGCCATCAGGAAGATGATGCAGGGGCTTCAGGTTCCACACCACCAGGGTGAGGAACAGTTTTTACCCCTCAACCATCAGGCTCTTGAAGCAGAGGAGATGACTTCACTGAAGTATTCCTACAACCTATGTATACACTTTCAAGGATTCTTCATCTCATGTTTTTGATATTCATTGCTTATTTAATTATTTTTAAAATTATTTGTCATCAGCTCAAGCTGGTTAAACCAAGGTACGGGCATAGCCAAGCACACTCATTTTTCAATTGCTAAGAACTTTTGGACTATTCTATTGGTGTTTAATATTGTAGCTTTCTGGAGATCTACATAAATATTGCTGTATAGCCCTAATTGTTTAACACGATTGTGTAGTGCCTTTGGGATGATACTGGTTGTAGATATTACTTTTGGGACAATATTTACCCTGTTCATATTCCATAGTCTTTCAATATTGCCTTTTAATTCAGCATCTTTCTGGTGTTTTTCACTTACTGATTTCTGTGAGTTATGTGTGTTTGGAATGACTATATCTATTAAGTAATTTGTCCTTGCTTGTTTATCCTGTAATATTAGACCCGGATGGTTATTATGGATTGTCCTATTTGTAATAATAAATCAGTCCTAATATAATTTCTGGAACTCTGACTCTAAAACGAGATCAGGCTTGTATTTATAGTAAGGTACAGTGTCCTTTACGAGTTTGTATTTTAAAGCAAGATTTTAGTGAATGATATTTGCCATTTGATTGTGCCTGTGTAAGAAATCAGATTGTGTTAAAGCGCTGCAGGATCCTGGTATGTGCTGGATTGTTTCTGGTTTCTCTTAACATTTTCTGTATTTATCATCTTGAATTCCTTAGTGTTTTATTATGCATTTTTGATCATTTTTTGTGTTAACCACCAGGTCCTGTATTGCCACAAGGAACCCCTTTGTTGGGAAGAGTTCGTCATCTCTGAGCCAGGCATCTGACATTTCCTTGGTGACATCGAGTCTGCTCAGATCATGAGGGTGTCCTCCATGGAGAACCTTGCTCTTCCATTGGTTAACTTTTTCTTCTATAGTGATAACTTATTCATTTTCTGGGTTATGATATTAATTATTATATTATTATTTCTTTCATTTTCCTTTTGTACTTGCACTTTGTTTTTTTTTTGCACCTTGGTTGTTTGTCCATCACGTTGGGTGTGCTCTTTCACTGATTCTGTTGTCGTTCTTGGATTTTTTTGTTGATTGCCCACTAGAAAAGAATCTCAGGGTTGTATGAGGTGATACACAGTACTTTGATAACAAATTTACTTTGAACATTATTTACTTCACTCTCATCTTATTGACATGGAAATAACCTCACTGTCATCCTCACAGTGTACAGAGTTTGGGTGCTGATAGATGCACATTTGCTGTAGACAAATTTGCATGGACAATTTTAAACATACATTAATAATGCCATCTTTAATTGTATTACTTAAAACTTTCAGATGTGACCTTTATTTCTAATGCTGGTGGAATACTATAAATGAAGCGATGAATGCAAATAAAAAGGGAAATGATGAGGAAGTTGCAGGCCTGTTTGCTTTGTGTAGCCACCTGTTTTGTATTGATTTTAATCCTGATGAATTAGTTCAATCAACTGTCAGTGGGAGAAGGGTTGGGGAACTAAATCACCTGGTAAAGTTAAGATTAATAAATGAGAGAGCGAGGAATTAGGCAAAATCAAGGCAGAATTTTTAAATTGGAGGAGGCGAATCTTCAAGGCAATGAGAAAGGACTTTACCAGGATAGAGTGGGTCCAAATATTAGCAGGCGTGACAGTCAGTGATTGTTAAAGATCAGAAATCTGAGGTGGAGGCAGGGAACACTTCAGTAAGGTGGAACGCTAAGGAAACAGCGGACTTCCTGAAAAAAATGACAATTTAATAAAGATTTGTGATGCTCTACAGTTAACAACAGTGTGGCTCTAGTGCCATCTATAAATTTGCCACTGACGTCAGTGTAGTTGGTAGAGTCTCAGATGGTGACAAGGAGACTTACAGAATTGGGATAGAATGGTTAGTTGAGTGGTGTCACAACAACCAGGCACTCAACGTCAGCAAGACCAAGAAACTGACTGAAACTTGAGGAAGGGGAAGTTGAGAGAGCACACACTTATGTGGATTTAATATTTCAATAATATCTGAGTAATCTTGTATATATAGTTTGATTAAGCTTTCTGGTTCATTTAAATAGTTCATTACAGGTTTTATGTAAACATATGCATGCGTCATCATGCAAACACATGATACTTGGTGCCTCGCTGAAAGTAAAAACAAGGTACACCTGCATTTTGGAATGGATGCCCATCTATTCCCTTGAATTAGTTTAATATTTTGAAGTTACAAAACATAACACACACCAGTCCTCATAAGCTGTGGAAAGGGTGAGCAGCTTCAAATTCCCGGCCGTCAACAACTCAGAGGATCTATCCTGGGCCCAACATAGTCATGAAGAAGGCAAGCCAGTGGCTCTACTTCATTAGGAGTTTGAGGAGATGTGATATGTGACCATACACTCTTAAGAATGTCTACAGGCATATGGAAAAGAGCATCACCAGCTGATATAGAGACTCTGATATACAGGATTGGAGTTGGCACAAGATTGTGGGCTGAATGGCCAATAGTGTGCTGTAATGTTCTATGTTCTACATTCTAGGTTGATAACTCAGTCAGCTCTATCAACAGCAAAGCCCTCCCCACCATCGTCAAGAGACAGTACGTCAAGAAGGCAGCATCTATCATGAAGGACCCTCACCATCTGGGACATCCCCTCGGCAGGGATGAGGTAAGGGAGCCTGTAGGCCCACTGTCAATGTTCTAGGAACAGCTCCTTCCCCTCCACACTGCCTCATTATTCCCTTTTTGCAATTTTTTTGCAACGGATAGTAAATACAATTTGCAGCAAAACAATTATGCCAGTGAAAATAAACCTGATTCTGATTCGGCACCTTAAATAACTAAAGGGAACCAGGTTACTTATAGCTAGCAGAGAGAGCCGGTGTAGTGGTTAGTACTACACTATTACAGCTCAGGGTGTCCGAATCTGTCAATCCTGGCATCCTCTGTAATGAGAACCAGGCGGAATATAGCGAGCTGAGAGAGCTGGTGTGGTGGGTAGTGCCATGTTATTACAGCTTGGGGCATTGGGGTTCAGAGTTCAAACCTGGCATCCTCTGTAACGAGAACCAGGCTGAATATAGCCAGCTGAAAGAGGAAGTAAAATAGAAAGTAAGGCAAACAACAGTTGGGACCAATTTGGGATAAAGAAGCTGTAAGGAGGCAAATGGCATGGATAGGATATTAAAACCTACATGTTGGCCCTGCTTTCCACACGTACCCTACAGGAGCAAATGTTTCCTGGTCACTTTGTACCCATAGTGAGATCAGCTTAGGCACTACTACATGAAAAGCCCTAAAAGTTTGTGGGATGTCTGTCACCCTGTCTTCATTACAATGGTGGCTATTATGTAATTACCAAACTCAACTGAAGTGTGAAGATGCAACTTGTGACCTTTCTTCATCAGACACACAAAAAGCAATGTTGTCAATACAAGGGCATGTGTTGAAGGGCATGGCCTAAATCTGCTCCCATGTATGTGCCTATGACTTTTCCACAGTACTGTAGATGTAATTATGCACAGAATGATCAGTCTGAAAGCGTGCAAAGTGAAAACTTTTATTTATGCATTTAACTGCAATAAATCAATCCAATCTGTGTGTACAGTATCTCGTTTATTGTCACCTATACACTTTCTGTATTTTCATTGCTGGCCACCTGCACTCTCTCTCTCTCCTTCTCTTTCCTCTCTGGCCATTTCTTACCCCTAAACACCTTGTCAGCCAGGAGAAGTAGATATTCAATACAAGAGATTTTGTAGGTGCTGGAAATCCAGAGAAACACACACAAAATGCTGGAGGAACTCAGCAAGTCAGGCAGCATCTATGGAGAGGAAAAGAGTCGATACTTTGGGCTGAGACCCTTCATCAGTTCTCCCCTTTCTTCTTCATGAAAACTCAATTACCTTAAATCCCTTAAATATCCTTTTCAATCCCTGCATTGCTCTGAAAATAATTTATTGTCAAATAAGCATTATGAGTTAATTTTTGCTAAATAATTTCACATACTCCTAAATTTGCTCTTCTTACAGATTACGATTATACTGAGGTCCTCTGTTGCCTGTGGATGTTGTATCCCACCTGTCTGTGTGATGCGCGAGCCAATACACAAGTCAGGGCAGTACAATATGGTGCTCAGCAGCCGTCTCCCCCTCTCCACGCAGCTGAAAAAATCCAAAGGAACAGCAGAGACTGATACAGTTTGGCATCAGTGGCATCGCAGGAGTTGCCAGTCAGCGTTGCACTCAATGTAGGGCTGCCTTAGGAACTCCAGCTCTGGATTTTCCCTCAGGTTTTACTCCTGAAGCTCCCCATGGCTGGGTACAGCTGTAAGACAGTGGAGCTTTGAGATGCTGGTTCTCATCAGCAAGAACGACGAGTCAGCTTACAGAGAGGAGGTGCAGCGGCTAACGGACTGGTGCAGAGCCAACAATCTGTCTCTGAACGTGAACAAAACAAAAGAGATGGTTGTTGACTTCAGGAGGGCACAGAGCGACCACTCCCCACTGAACATCAACGGCTCCTTGGTAGAAATCATTAAGAGCACCAAATTTCTTGGTGTTCACCTGACAGAGGATCTCACCTGGTCCCTCAACACCAGCTCCATAGCAAAGAAAGCCCAGCAGCGTCTCTACTTTGTGCGAAGGCTGAGGGAAGTCGATCTCCCACTCCCCATCCTCTTCACAATCTACAGGGGTTGTATTGAGAGCATCCTGAGCAGCTGCATCACTGCCTGGTTCGGAAATTGCATCATCTCGGATCGCAAGACCCTGTAGTGGATAGTGAGGTCAGCTGAGAAGATCATCGGGGTCTCTCTATCCGCCATTACAGACATTTACACTACACGCTGCAACCGCAAAGGAAACAGCATTATGAAGGACCCCATGCACCCCTCATACAATCTCTTCTCTCTCCTGCCGTCTGGAAAAAGACACCAAAGCATTTGGGCTCTCATGACCAGACTATGTAACAGTTTCGTACCCCCAAGCTATCAGACTCCTCAATACCCAGATACTGGACTGACACCAACTTACTGCCCTCTACCGTGCCTATTGTCTTGTTTATTATTTATTGTAATGCCTGCACTGTTTTGTGCACTTTCTGCAGTCCTGGGTAGGTCTGTAGTCTAGTGTAGTTTTTTTTCTGTGTTGTTTTTATGTAGTTCAGTGTAGCTTTTTGTACTGTTTCATATAGCACCATGGTTGTCTTGTTTTTACTGTGTACTGTACCAGCAGTTATGGTTGAAATGACAATAAAAAGTGACTTGAGATCAGAGTTTTCCTTCTTCTAGATGAACTGCCAACCACGCCTGACGAGCCCCGTCTGTCTGACTGACCCACTTTTGCTCCTTCTCCTGTCAGTAGAAACCGTTCTGCCAGGCTTAGTAGTTAAGCCACACGTGAAGGCCAGGAAGTGGATTTTGACATCAGAGACTATTTGGGATGCACACCATTTGAAACATTTAATAGGTAGTGGGTGCTTATCCCCACTACTCCTCCGACTATAACAACCTTAAGGAACCAACTGTTATATAAACAAAGAGAAAACACTGGAGGTCATGTTGGATTCTCCAGCCTCTCCACCTGCCCCTTACATCAGCTGCTCACCCCAACTTCCTCCTCCACTCCGCGCTCTCCGGGTTCTCAACCCCAAAGCAGCGTGTGCCCCTCTGCCTCTATGGGCACCGCTTGAGCTGCCATATCCCTCCAGTGGAGAGCCGAGGGGATTGCGTAGGGGCTGGAGGAGGCTATAGAGACAGGAAGGATTGTAGAGACAGGGAGTGTGTAGGGGCTGGAGGAGGCTATAGAGACAGGGAGGATTGTAGAGACAGGGAGTGTGTAGGGGCTGGAGGAGGCTATAGAGACAGGGAGGATTGTAGAGACAGGGAGTGTATAGGGGCTGGAGGAGGTTATAGAGACAGGGAGGATTGTAGAGACAGGGAGTGTATAGGGGCTGGAGGGGTTATAGAGACAGGGAGGATTGTAGAGACAGGGAGTGTATAGGGGCTGGAGGAGGCTATAGAGACCGGGAGGATTGTAGAGACAGTGAGTGTATAGGGGCTGGAGGGGTTATAGAGACCGGGAGGATTGTAGAGACAGGGAGTGTATAGGGGCTGGAGGGGTTATAGAGACCGGGAGGATTGTAGAGACAGGGAGTGTATAGGGGCTGGAGGAGGCTATAGAGACAGGAAGGATTGTAGAGACAGGGAGTGTATAGTGGCTGGAGGGGTTATAGAGACCGGGAGGATTGTAGCAGCTGGAGGGGGGTTATAGAGATGGGGAGTGTATAGGGGCTGGAGGGGGTTTCAACCTTTGCATCCACCTTGACAGAAAGAGTAGACATCATCGTAAGTTGGTATTCAGTATAAGTGAAAGTTAAAATGCAAGTGCAGCAATCAATTTGGAAGCAAATTGTAGACAAGAGAAACTGCAGATACTGGAATCTGGAGCTAATTTCAATGCACTGCCGGAAGAGCTCAAACTGAATGTTTGTTTTCGTTGTAAAGTGCTTTGAGCAGAGTGGAGATCCCTTGCTCTGATACACTGTGATACTAGAAGTGACATACTATGAGCTGATATGGTTTCTTCAGCCGTGCAAGGAGGAAGTCCGACAAAGACTCATGAGATTGATTTCTGAGACTTGTCATGCAATAAGAGATTAAGCAAAGCAGTTTATATTCTCTTGAGTTTATACAAATGAAAGGTGATCTCATTGAAATTTACAAAATTCCTGTGGGGTTTACATGACAGATTTGCTGCCTGGCTTGTCCAGAAGGAGGGATCACAGTTTCAAAAGAAAGGGTCAAAATAGGGAAAAAGGAGAGAGAGAGAGATTAGTTAGAGTGAGAGGGGGCTGAGAATCATAAAATCATCGTAGAATTATTCAGCATGGAAATAGGCCATTTGGCCTAAATCATCCATAATGTCTATCCATCTGCCCTAAATCTGCTTGCCTTCTGCAGCCCTGTATCCCTCCACTGTGGTGATATCACGTGTCACGTGTAAGAAAGTGATTGGACATGGTTCAGAGCATGTGCAGAAATGACAGAATGATCTAGAAGCGTGGCAGTGTTAAACATGATTGCTGTTTGCTGTTAAATAAAAGTTCTATAACTAGAACATAACTGTTCTTCCAGAATATGTTTCTTTATGAGTAACCCACAGTATGTATAAAGATCACAATTTCCACTACATTCCTATCCGAACACCTTTTAAATGTTGTAATTTTATCTGCCTTTATCATCTCTTCTGGCATCTTGTTCCAGATATTTACTACTCTCTGTGTGAAATGCTTATCCTTCAGATCCTTCAATATTTTCCTCCTCCACTTAGCTTGTCCCCACTCATTTTAGACTCCCTCACCCTTGGGAAATGACTCTAACTGTATTCTTTCTCTGGCCCCCATCATGAAACTCTCATAATAATAACATGCTGGTGAATCTCTGTGTGTGGCGAGGCACAGCTCAAACACGATCTATAAACTTGATGATGGCACAAATACTGTTGGCAGAATTTCAGATGGTGACGAGGTGTACAGAAGCAAGATAGATCAGCTGGTTGAGTGGTGTTGCAGCAACAACCTTACAGTTGATGTCAGTAAGACTAAAGAATTGATTGTGGTCTTCAGGAAGGGGAAGAGAAGGAGACACGTAGCCGTCCTCATAGAGGGATCAGCAGTGGAAATGGTGAGCAGTTTCAAGTTCTGGATGTCAACATTTCTGAAGATCTATCCTGGGTCCAACACATTGAGGCAATTACAAAGAAGGAATGACAGCGACTACATTTCATTAGGATTTTGAGGAGAATTGGTATGTCACCAAAGACTCTCGCATATTTCTACAGATGTACTGTGGAGAGCATTCTAACTGGTTACATCACCGTCTGACATAGAGGGGCCAAGCACAAACTGCAGAAAGTTGTATACCCAGTCATGGGCTCCTCAACATCAAGGATATCTCCAAAAGTGATGCCTCAAAAGGTGGCATCGATCAATTAATTCCCCAATCACCCAAGAGTTGCCCTTTTCTCATTGGTATCATCAGACTGGTACCTGAAGACCCAGACTCAATGATTCAGGAATAGCTTCTTCCCCTCCACCATCAGATTTCTGAATGAACAATGAACCCATGTAAGCTATCTCACTAATTTTCCCCTACATTTTTGCACTACATAATTAATTTAATTTACTTTTTCTATGTACACTTCCTATTGTTATTTATACTTTTTATTATTATGTATTGCATTGTACTGCTGCTGCAAAAAACAAATTTCACAACATATTCTAGTGATAATAAACCATATCCTCATCCTAATCTTGATTCAGCTTCTAGTTCTGATTTTGATCCTGATCTACACTCCCTAAAGCAACCACATCCTCCCCGTGGTGTGGTGACTAAAACTGTAACAGTACTCCATGTACATTCTGACTGATGTTTTGTACAGCTGAAACATGACATCCAGTTCTATACTCAATGCAATTGCCTGTGAAGGCAGGCACACCAAATTCCTTCTTCACAACTCTATTGACCTGCGTCAGCATCCTATCTGACTGGGTCAGGATTCTACCCACCTGGATCACCACCCTATCCATCTGCAATAGCACACTATCCACCCTATCCACCTGGGTCATCACCCAATCCACCTGGGTCATCACCCTATCCACTTGGGTCAGCACCCTATCCACCTGGGTCAGCACCCTATCCACCTGGATCATCACCCTATCCCCCTGGATCACCACCCTATCCACCTGGGTCAGCACCCTATCCACCTGGATCATCACCCTATCCATCTGGAACATCACCCTATCCACCTGGGTCATCACCCTATCCACCTGGGTCAGCACCCTATCCACCTGGATCATCACCCTATCCATCTGGATCATCACCCTATCCACCTGGGTCATCACCCTATCCACCTGGGTCACCACCCTATCCACCTGGATCATCACCCTATCCTCCTGGATCACCACCCTATCCACCTGGGTCACCACCCTATCCACCAGGATCATCACCCTATCCACCTGGGTCATCACCTTATCCACCTGGGTCAGCACCCTATCCACCTGGATCACCACCCTATCCACCTGGGTCATCACCCTATCCACCTGGGTCAGCACCCTATCTATCTGGATCACCACCCTATCCACCTGGATCACCACCCTGTCCACCTGGGTCATCACCCTATCCACCTGGGTCATCACCCTATCCACCTGGATCACCACCCTATCCACCTGGGTCATCACCCTATCCACCTGGGTCAGCTCCCTATCCACCTGGGTCATCACCCTATCCAGCTTGGTCATCACCCTATCCACCTGGATCACCACCCAATCCACCTGGGTCAGCACCCTATCTCCCTGGATCACCACCCTATCCACCAGGGTCATCACCCTATCCACCTGGATCAGCACCCTATCCACCAGGGTCATCACCCTATCCACCTGGGTCAGCACCCTATCCACCTGGATCATCACCTTATCCACCTGGGTCAGCACCCTATCCACCTGGGTCATCACCCTATCCAACTGGATCACCACCCTATCCACCTGGATCATCACCCTATCCATCTGGATCATCACCCTAGCCACCTGGGTCACCACCCTATCCATCTGGATCATCACCCTATCCGCCAGGGTCATCACCCTATCCACCTGGATCACCACCCTATCCACCTGGGTCACCACCCTATCCACCTGGATCATCACCCTATCCACCTGGGTCACCACCCTATCCACCTGGGTCATCACCCTATCCACCTGGATCACCACCCTATCCACCTGGATCATCACCCTATCCATCTGGATCATCACCCTAGCCACCTGGGTCACCACCCTATCCATCTGGATCATCACCCTATCCGCCTGGGTCATCACCCTATCCATCTGGATCATCACCCTATCCGCCTGGGTCATCACCCTATCCACCTGGATCACCACCCTATCCACCTGGGTCACCACCCTATCCACCTGGATCATCACCCTATCCACCTGGGTCACCACCCTATCCACCTGGGTCATCACCCTATCCACCTGGGTCACCACCCTATCCACCTGGATCATCACCCTATCCACCTGGATCACCACCCTATCCACCTGGATCATCACCCTATCCACCTGGGTCATCACCCTATCCACCTGGGTCAGCACCCTATCCACCTGGGTCATCACCCTATCCACCTGGATCACCACCCTATCCATCTGTATCAACACCCTATCCACCTGTGTCAGCACCGTATCCAGCTGGGTCATCACCCTATCCACCTGGGTCATCACCCTATCCACCTGGGTCAGCACCCTATCCACCTGGGTCATCACCCTATCCACCTGGATCACCACCCTATCCACCTGGGTCACCACCCTATCCATCTGTATCAACACCCTATCCACCTGTGTCAGCACCGTATCCAGCTGGGTCATCACCCTATCCACCTGGATCATCACCCTGTCCACCTGGGTCAGCACCCTATCCAGCTGGGTCAGCACCCGATCCACCTGGATCATCACACTATCCACCTGGGTCATCACCCTGTCCATCTGGATCATCACCCTATCCACCTGGATCATCACCCTATCCACCTGGGTCATCACCCTATCCACCTGGATCATCACCCTATCCACCTGGATCACCACCCTATCCAGCTGGGTCATCACCCTATCCAGCTGGGTCATCACCCTATCCACCTGGGTCATCACCCTATCAATCTGGATCACCACCCTATCCACCTGGGTCATCACCCTATCCACCTGGGTCACCACCCTATCTACCTGGATCATCACCTTATCCACCTGGGTCACCACCCTATCCATCTGGATCAGCACCCTATCCACCTGGGTCAGCACCCTATCCACCTGGATCATCACCCTATCCACCTGGGTCAGCACCCTATCCACCTGGATCATCACCCTATCCACCTGGGTCAGCACCCTATCCACCTGGGTCAGCACCCTATCCACCTGGATCATCACCCTATCCACCTGGGTCAGCACCCTATCCACCTGGATCATCACCCTATCTACCTGGGTCAGCACCCTATCCATCTGGATCATCACCCTATCCACCTGGATCACCACCCTATCCACCTGGGTCACCACACTATCCACCTGGATCATCACCCTATCCACCTGGATCATCACCCTATCCACCTGGGTCATCACCCTATCCAACTGGATCACCACCCTATCCACCTGGGTCATCACCCTATCCACCTGGGTCACCACCCTATCCATCTGGATCATCACCCTATCCACCTGGGTCACCACCCTATCCACCTGGGTCACCACCCTATCCAGCTGGGTCAGCACCCGATCCACCTGGATCATCACCCTATCCACCTGGGTCACCACCCTATCCAGCTGGATCATCGCCCGATCCACCTGGATCATCACCCTATCCACCTGGGCTCACCACCCTATCCAGCTGGGTCATCACCCTATCCACCTGGATCATCACCCTATCCACCTGGGTCAGCACCCTATCCAGCTGGGTCATCACCCTATCCACCTGGGTCAGCACCCTATCCACCTGGATCACCACCCTAACCACCTGGGTCAGCACCCTATCCACCTGGATCACCACCCTATCCACCTGGGTCAGCACCCTATCTCCCTGGATCATCACCCTATCCACCAGGGTCATCACCCTACCCACGTGGGTCAGCACCCTATCCACCTGGATCATCACCTTATCCACCTGGATCACCACCCTATCCACCTGGGTCACCACCCTATCCACCTGGGTCAGCACCCTATCCACCTGGATCACCACCCTATCCACCTGGATCACCACCCTATCTATCTGGATCACCACCCTATCCAGCTGGGTCATCACCCTATCCACCTGGGTCACCACCCTATCCACCTGGGTCATCACCCTATCCATCTGGATCACCACCCTATCCACCTGGGTCATTACCCTATCCGCCTGGGTCACCACCCTATCCATCTGGATCATCACCCTATCCACCTGGGTCATCACCCTATCCACCTGGGTCACCACCCTATCCACCTGGGTCAGCACCCTATCCACCTGGATCATCACCCTATCCACCTGGGTCAGCACCCTATCCACCTGGATCATCACACTATCCACCTGGGTCATCACTCTATCCACCCGGATCATCCACCTATCCACCTGGGTCAGCACTCTATCCACCTGGATCATCACCCTATCCAGCTTGGTCATCACCATATCCACCTGGGTCACCACCCTATCCACCTGGGTCATCACCCTATCCACCTGGGTCAGCACCCTATCCAGCTGGGTCATCACCCTATCCACCTGGATCATCACTCTATCCACCTGGGTCAGCACCCTATCCAGCTGGGTCATCACCCTATCCGCCGGGGTCATTACCTTATCCACCTGGAATAGTACACTATCCACCCTATCCAGCTGGGTCACCACCCTATCAACCTGGGTCATCACCCTATCCAGCTGTGTCATCACCCTATCCACCTGGATCACCACCCTATCCACCTGGATCACCACCCTATCTATCTGGATCACCACCCTATCCACCTGGATTACCACCCTATCCACCTGGATTACCACCCTATCCAGCTTGGTCATCACCCTATCTGCCTGGGTCAGCACCCGATCCACCTGGATCACCACCTTATCCACCTGGTATAGCACACTATCCACCGTATCCACTTGGGTCATCACCCTATCCGCCTGGGTCAGCACCTTATCCACCCACGTATCCACCATTATGGATTTACACTCCAAGGGTTCTTTACACTTCAACACTGCTGCATTTTCTGCCATTTACACTGCATATCCCATCAGAATTTGAATTCTCAAAGTGCATTACCTCACAGATGTCCATATTAAATCCAATCTGCCACTGCTCCATCTAACCTTCCAGGTGGCCCGTGTCCTGCTGTATTCTTAGATGATCTTTTTCGCTCACAAATTCTTGAGTTGCCTGCACACTTACTCATCAGAGCACTTTCATTCTCACCCAGGTTATAATCATTGCAAACGTCACACACCTACCCAGCTCTGGCCCTGCAACTTATCACCAGACAATTTGAGATCCCGTTGGCAAATACTTCTTTCATGGGAAACAAAATTTATTTATCTAAAAAGTGGTGATTCAACCTGAGTTGTTTATGAGACTTGGTATGTTTAAAACACTATACTTAGATACTATGAGCATTAAGTGATATTGGATAAGTGTGTGAAAGTGATGCGGAGGTAAAAGAGGAAGCCTGGATTTATTGAACGGTATGAGGGGCTATGGCCATCTCCTTCTTACATAATCAATAGCTGTACAGCTCATCACTTAAATCTGAGGCTCTAGTCTTTTTTTTCAAGTCAAGTCACTTCTTTTGTCATTTCGACCATAACTGCTGGTACAGTACATAGTATAAATGAGATAACGTTTTTTCAGGACCATAGTGTTACATGACGCAGTACAAAAACTAGACCGAATTACTTTAAAAAAGCAACAACACAGAAAAAAATAACAACAATAACAACAGTTTCTCTCTGTCTATTCTCTATTGTAGCTGTTTAATATGAATTTTATAGCCACATCCTCGTTCCCAACCTTCGCTACTGTTGGGAGACCAATCTTGACAAGTGAATCCTTTTAGCCCGGGTCTTCAGTTCCTTACAAATGAGGGGTGTACAGATCTGTCTCCATACTAGAGCTGTGGTCTGTAATAATCCAGGGTTGTGAGGTCATTTCAAGAATGTTGTGATTCTATTGTTGTCAGGACCCCCTAGGGTAGAGTATATGGCAACGTTATGTGGCTCCGAAGTAACTAACTCTACGTAGTTCAGCTGATGAACTGTGAAACTTGGTGTCACTAAATGCTCGAATACACCATAAGGAGACATGGTGAAAATGATGAATGAAGACCAGCTGACCTCAGGAGTAAGTGTTGTTTGTCCTTTCAGAGAATCTGTGATAAGTTTCTTTGCAACCAGGAGCTACACAGTTTATAGACCCAGAATTTAATTTAAATAAACTAGATTATTGGCAGGGTGAAGATGTCTCTACCAAAGGAGGTGTAAGGCGTTCCTTTCCTCCATCTGATTACCCCCCGATCAGGGTCATGTGAAGCCATGGGAGCGGGGGCGGGGTGGTGTGGATAGTTGTATGAGCAGATGGTGCATGCCACAAATCTTGGTTATGTGACCACTGACTCCGGCAGACAATCTCTAAGGATTATTGGTAATGGCTAGGTCTCCTGTCTTCTAAAGACACTGCCCAGAAGTCAATGGCAAACTAGTTGTGTAAAAAAAATTGCCAAGAACAATCATCGTCATAAGACCATGATCACCCACGTCATATAGCACAATGGCACATAATGATGATGAATCTTCAGTGCTTGTGGTGAAGCTGGCTAGTTTAGACAATCACAACTGGTAGTTTGGATTCTTTCTTTTAATCATCAAACAGAACAGGTGGAACAACTCCTAAAGAATCAGGAGTCAAGATTCAAAGGAGAGGCACAAGGTTAAGCAGACACCAGTATCTGCAGCACAAAAGAAAGGTGCAGGAAGAACTCAGCAAATTGAGTAATATCTGTGGAAGGAACAGGAACAGAATTGTTGACGTTTCAATCCTTCCAATAGGATTGAGAGGGGTGTGAGAAGATTATTCATTCCTTATGTGCCGTGTTGTTTGACGTGATCTTTCTAACCTGCAGCAGTAGAGATATATCTCCGCCCAGCCACATTGGAGGCAGTAGATAGCCAATATAAAAAGAGGGGAAGCGCTGAGACAGGATGCAGTAGGTAATTGAGGGACTGCGGAATGGTGGAGGGTAACAGGCAGCAGGTATTTGGGAGTTGTGGGGTAGGGAGACAAGTGGATCAGGTGGGGGTGGAGAGACAGGTGGATCAGGTGGAGGGATGTGGGTTGGGGAGACAAGAGAATCAAGTGGGGGTGTGAGCTGGTGAGACAAGTGGATCAGGTGGGTGAGATGAGGAGAGGTGGAACAGGTGTGGGGTGGAAAGACAGATAGATCAGGTGGGGATGTGGGGATGGGAAAAAATTGAAACAGGTGTGGCGTGGTGAAATGATGATCAGGTGGGGGATGTGGTGTGGGGCCAGGTGGATCAGTTGGGGTGGGGGAAGGTGGATCAGATGGGCAGTGGAGGGGCAACTTGATCAGGTGGGCGGAGTTGGGAGACAGGTGAATCAGGTGGGGGTGGAGAGACAAAAGGATCAGGTGGGGGAATGTAAGGTGTTGGAGGGTCAGGTGGGGATAGTTTGACGAGACAGGTGGTTGGGTGAGGGTAGGTTGGCGAGACAGCTGGATCAGGTGGGGATGTAGATCAGTGTGGGGGTGGAAGACAGGTGGGGTGTTGGAGAGACAAGTGGGTCAGGTGGGGAGTAGGTTGGTGGGTCAGGTGGGGGATTGGAGAGACAGGAGATCAGGTGGGGTGTTGGAGAGGCAGGTGGATCAGGTGTGGGATCGGTTGAGGACAAGTGGATCAGTTATGGGGTGAGAGTGTGGGGAAACAGGTGGATCAGGTGAGTGTGGGGTGGGAAGACAGGTGAGTTATAGATGCTATCAGGCAATGAGACAAAGATATATGGAGAAGGGGGGAGTGAAGGTTGTGAAGCTGCTTGTGACATAAATTTCCCAGTGTTGGAACCCAATAAATATGGACAGTGAAAGTGGAACAAAAAGTGGGAGAGATGAAGGGCACGGGGACCAGAGGGAAGGGTACTTACTGCATGCAGTTAAAGACATCGTCACTTTATCAATAGTATGGCTTGTTCAGGTATGTTCTACCTCTGGGTTAACCCTTTACTCTCAAACACAATTTTGCACATGTTCCTCAGATTGTCTTTGCATATTTAACAGGGAAATTTTGTAAAACCCTCAGGAATTTTGCTCAGCATTGCTTTGTTTAACACTTTGGTTAAAACAAGAGAGGTTATTCACTTAAACAATCATCAAACGAAGGCCAATCACCATTCACACATCAAACGAAGGCCAATCATTATTCACACGTCAAACAAAGACCAATCACCATTCACATGTCAAACAAAGGCCAATCACCATTCACACGTCAAAGGAAGGCCAGTCACCATTCACACGTCAAAGGAAGGCCAGTCACTATTTACACATCAAATGTTAGATATTCAGCAATCTGTCATTACCTGGTGTTGGGTATTGAGCCTGGCCAGGTGACTGACCTTTCAGTGGGTGAATGGTTAGGGAACAGTGACCAGAACTCCTTAACTTTCAGGATATCTTTGAAAAAGGTCCTTGTGGGAGAGTTTTAAATTAGAGTAGGGCAAATTATATGGGCATTAGACAAGGACTAAGAAGCGTTAATTGGGGACGCCCTTTCACTGGCAAGTCCACATCAGGCATGTTGGGGTGTTTCAAGATCAATTGCACAAAGAACAGGAAAGGATAGAGGGAAGGAAGGGAATCGAGAGAACCTTGGATGTCCAGAGAGATGATGAATTTAGTCAAGAAGGAAAGGAAAAGTACGTAAAGCTTTGGAAGTTGGGAACAAACGAAGCAGGTGAGGATTATAAAGAAGCCAGAAAAGAGCTAAAGGGGGGATTAGAAAAACAGGGATGGGCCATGAAAAGTCCTCAGCAATTAGCATTAAGGTGAATCCCAGGGTATTCTATACTTACATCAAGAGAGTAAGAGGATAAGAGAGCGAGAGGATGGGACCATACAATATATTACAGGTCCCTTAGCCCATAGTGTTGTGTCCACCATGTAATCTATTCTATCCTAGAATTTCCCTAGCACATAGCTCTCTATTTTTCTAAGCTCCATGTACCTGTCTAAGAGGCTCTTAAAAGACCCTATTGTATCCACTTCCACCACCGCCACTGGTAGTGCATTCCACGCACACCACTCTGTGTGAAAAACTTACCCCTGACATCCCCTCTGTACCTATTTCCAAGCACCTCAAAACTATGCCCTTCCTGTTAGCCATTTCAGCCCCTCATCATCTTATACACCTCTATCAGGTCATCTCTCATCTTCCGTCACTCCAAGGAGAAAAGGCCAAGTTCACTCAACCTGTTCTCATAAGGTACGCCCTCCAATCCAGGCAACATCCTTGTAAATCTCGTCTGTACTCTCTCTATAGTATCCACATCCTTCCTGGATGACCAGAACTGAACGCGGTACTCCAAGTGGGGTCTGACCAAGGCCTTATATAGCTGTAACATTACTTCATGGCTCTTGAACTTAGTCCCATGGTTGATGAAGTCCAACACACCTCACGCCTTCTTAACAACACTGTCAACCTGAGCAGCAGCTTTGAGTGTCATATCAACACAGACCCCAAGATCTCTCAGATCCTGGTGCCAGGGTCTGGGACATCTCAGATCGGGTGCAGGCTATTCTTGAGAATGAGGGTATGAACCCAGATGTAGTGGTCCATGTAGGGACCAATGATGTAGGTAAGGTGAGTGAGGGGGTCCTGCTTAGAGAGTTCAGGGAGTTAGGAGTGAAGCTGAAAGGCAGGACCTCCAGGGTGACAATCTCGGGATTGCTACCTGTGCCACGTGTGAGTGAGGCAAAGAATAGAATGATTATGCACATTAATACGAGGCTGAGAGCATGGTGCAGGAAGGAAGGGTTCAGGTTTTTGGATAATTGGTCTTTGTTCCAGGGACATTGGGATCTGTTTCGAAGGGACGGTCTACATCTGAACTGGAGGGGTACTAACATTCTTGCAGGAATGTTTGTCAGTGCTGCTCGGGGGGGTTTAAACTAGATGTGCAGGGTGCAGGGATCCAGATTACGAGAGAAGATGATGTGATGAAGGATAAGGGACAGGTGGGGAATACACGTTTCCTAAATATTAATTGTGTAAAGGAGAAAGGTGAGACAGCACATGTGTTGGAAAAGTTACATGTACAGAGGGTTGGTCAGAAGGAGCATGGGGTTAAATGTGTAGAAGGTTTGGGTGATCTTGAGAAGGTCATCAAAATTCAAGGTGCAATTAGCCCGATGGAAGTTCAAGGAGCTGGGTTAGGTACAATAGACAGTGTTTTAAGCAAAGAGAGGAGGAATGGGCTAAGAATTCTATACTTGAATGCGCGTAGTGTCAGAAATAAGACAGATGAGCTTGAAGCTCAGATGAAAATTGGGAACTACGATATTGTTGGGATAACGGAGACATGGCTGCAAGGGGATCAGGCCTGGGAATTGAGTGTACCAGGGTATACATGCTATCGTAGAGACAGAAATATGGGAAGAGGGGGTGGGGTGGCCCTGTTAGTGAGGAATGAGATTCAGTCCTTAGCAAGAGGTGACTTGGGAACAGGGGAAGTAGAGTCTGTGTGGATTGAGCTGAGGAACAGTAAGGGTAAAAAGACCCTAATGGGTGTTGTGTACAGGCCCCCAAACAGTAGCGTGGATATTGGGTACAAGTTGATTAGGGAGTTAACATTGGCATGTGCTAAAGGTAATGCAGTCGTTATGGGAGATTTCAACATGCAGGTGAACTGGGAGAATCAGGTGGGTGCTGGACCCCAGGATAGGGAGTTTGTGGAGTGTCTAAGGGATGTATTTTTGGAACAGCTTGTGCTTGAGCCAACCAGGAACGAGGCTATTTTGGACTTGGTGATGTGTAATGAACAGGAATTGATAAGTGATCTTGAAGTAAAGGAGCCATTAGGAAGTAGTGATCATAACATGATAAGTTTTTATCTACAATTTGAGAGGGATAAGGGCAGATCAGAGGTGTCAGTGTTGCAATTAAATAAAGGAGACTACGGAGCCATGAGGGAAGAGCTGGCCAAAGTTAAGTGGGCAGATGCCCTGGCAGGAAAGACAGTGGATCAGCAGTGGCAGATATTCTTGGGGATAATACAAAAGATGCAAAAGCAGTTCATTCCAATGAGAAGGAAGGATTCAAAGAGGGGGAAGGGGCCACAGTGGTTGACAAAGGAAGTCAGAGATTGTATAGCATTAAAGAAAAAGAAGTATGACAGGGCTAAGATGAGTGGGAATACAGATGATTGGGAAAGTTTTAAGGAACAGCAGATCTTAACTAAAAAAGCAATACGGAGAGAAAAAATCAGGTATGAGCTCAGTCTAGCCAGGAATATAAAAGGGGATAGCAAAAGCTTTTTTAGCTATGTGAAGAGAAAGAAGATAGTTAAGAACAATGTTGGCCCCTTGAAGAATGAATTGGGAGAAATTGTTATGGGAAACAGGGAAATGGCAACAGAATTTAATGCGTACTTTAGATCTGCCTTCACCAGGGAGGACACAAGCAATCTCCCAGATGTATGGATGGGCCAGGGTCATAAGATATCAGAGGAATTGAGACAGATTGACATTAGGAAAGAAACTGTGATGAGTAGACTGGTAGGACTGAAGGCTAATAAATCCCCGGGTCCAGATGGTCTGCATCCGAGGGTTCTAAAAGAGGTGGCTCAGGAAATTGCGGATGCATTGGTAATCATTTTCCAATGTTCCTTAGATTCAGGATCAGTTCCTGAAGATTGGAGAGTGGCTAATGTTATCCGACTTTTCAAGAAGGGAGGGAAGGAGAAAACAGAGAACTATCGCCCTGTTAGCCTAACGTCAGTTGTGGGGAAGATGCTTGAGTCCATTATTAAGGACGAAATAGTGGCATATCTTGATGGCAGTAATAGGATTAGGCCGAGCCAGCATGGATTTACCAAGGGCAAATCATGCTTGACTAATCTGTTGGGGTTTTTTGAGGGTGTAACAAGGATGTTAGACGAGGGTAAGCCAGTGGATGTTGTATACCTAGATTTTCAGAAGGCATTCGATAAGGTGCCACACAGGAGATTGGTGAGTAAAATCAGAGCTCATGGCATTGGGGGCAGGGTTTCAACATGGATAGAAAATTGGTTGGCAGATAGAAAGCAAAGGGTAGCAGTGAATGGGTGTTTCTCGGACTGGCTGGAGGTGACTAGTGGGGTACCACAGGGCTCTGTATTGGGACCACAGCTCTTTACAATTTATGTCAACAATTTAGATGAGGGCATTGAAAACTATATCAGCAAGTTTGCTGACGATACTAAACTGGGTGGCAGTGTGACATGCGAAGAGGACGTTAGGAGAATACAGGGAGACTTGGATAGGCTGGGTGAGTGGGCAGATACTTGGCAGATGTCATTCAATGTGAATAAATGTGAAGTTATCCACTTTGGAAGCAGGAACAAGAGTGCAGAGTATTGTCTGAACGGTGTAGAGTTAGGTAAGGGAGAAATGCAAAGAGACCTAGGAGTCCTAGTTCATCAGTCAATGAAGGTGAATGAGCAAGTGCAACAGTCAGTGAAGAGTGCAAATGGAATGTTGGCCTTTATTACAAGGGGAATTGAGTACAAGAGCAAGGATGTCCTTTTGCATTTGTACAGGGCCCTGATGAGACCACACCTGGAATATTGTGTACAGTTTTGGTCTCCAGGTTTAAGGAAGGACATTCTGGCAATTGAGGAAGTGCAGCGTAGATTCACTAGGTTGATTCCTGGGATGGCAGGGCTGTCTTACGCAGAGAGATTGGAGAGATTGGGCTTGTACGCACTGGAATTGAGGAGATTGAGAGGGGATCTGATTGAAACGTTTAAGATAATTAAAGGATTTGATAGGATTGAGGCAGGAAATATGTTCCAGATGTTGGGAGAGTCCAGTACTGAGGGCATGGAATGAGAATAAGAGGTCAGTTATTTAAAACAGAGTTGAGGAAGAACTTCTTCTCCCAGAGAGTTGTGGAGGTGTGGAATGCACTGCCTCGGAAGACGGTGGAGGCCAATTCTCTGGATGCTTTCAAGAAGGAGCTAGATAGATATCTGATGGATAGGGGAATCAAGGGATATGAGGACAAGGCAGGGACTGGGTATTGATAGTGAATGATCAGCCATGATCTCAGAATGGCGGTGCAGACTCGAGGGGCCGAATGGTCTACTTCTGCACCTATTGTCTATTGTCTATTATCCTCCACACTGCCAAGAGTCGTACCAATCATTTTATATTCTGTCTTGAAACTGGACCTACCAAAATGAACCACTTCACACTTAACTGGGTTGAAGTACATCTGCCACTTCACAGCCCAGTTCTGCATCCTATTGATAGCTCTGACAGCCCTCCACACTATCCACAACACCCCCAAGTTTGCTTTGTGTCATTAGCAAACTTACTAACCCACCCTTCTACTTCTCAAGGTCAGACCACTCAAGGATAAAGGGGCAACATTTGGGTTGGATACAGAGAATGTGAGTGAGATACTGAATGAGTACTTTGCTTCAGTATTTACCAAGGAAAAAGGGATAGAGGACCAGGGAGATCAGTGCTGAGAGTATAAATACATTAGGACATTTAAAGGTCAATTGTTGAGCCTCTTATTGAGTATTAAAATGGTTAAGTCTGCAGGGCCTGATGGGGTTTAGCCCAGGTTATTGAAGGAGGCAAGAGAAGAGATTGCTGGGCCCTTAAATGGTACTTTTGTGTCCTTGTTAGCCACAGGCAATGTCCCAGAGGACTGTCAAGGGCCTAATGTTGTACCTCCGTTTATGATAGGAGGAAGGGAAAATCCTGGAAACTAGGGACTGGTGAGTCTCATGTCAGTTGTAGGGAAAATGCTGGAGAAAATTCTTAGGGATAGGATATATGAGCATTTGGAAACCCATGACCTAATTAAGGAGAGACAGCACACACAAGGAAATCTGCAGATGCTGGAAATTCAAACAACACACACAAAATGCTGGTGGAACACAGCAGGCCAGGCTGCATCTATAAGGAGAAGCGCTGTCGACGTTTTGGGCTGAGACCCTTTGTCAGGACTCATGGCTTTGTGCTGGGCAGTTTGTGCCTTACCAACTTGATTTGGTTTTTTTTGATAAGGTGATGAGAGAGATTGAAAAGGTAGGGCAGTGAATGTTATCTCCATGGATTTTAGTAATGAGTTGGACAAATTGCCTTATAGAGGCTAATCCAACATATTAAGATGCATGGGGTTGTGGCAAATTGGCTGTTTGGATTCAGAACTGGCTTGTGCAGAGAAACCAGAGGATAGTGGTTGAAGGGACTTATTCAAGCTGGAGGTCTGTAATTAGTGGAGTTCCGCAGGGATCGGTGCTGGGATCTCTGCTGTTTGTGATGTATATACATGACCTGGATAAAAACATAGAATGGTGGGTTAGTAAATTTGTGGATGATACCAAGATTGGCAGAGTTATGGATAGACTGGTACAACACAATACAGATGTGGGCTGAGAAATGACAGATGGAGTTTAACCCAGATAAATGGGAGGCTGTGCCTCAATAGGGCAATTGCAAGGAGACAGTGCACTGTTAGGGGCAAGTCCTTAACAATTTTGATTAGCAGAGAGATCTTGGGATCCAAGTTCATAGGTCCTTGAAAGTGACTACGCAGGTCAATAGGGCAGTTAAGAAGGCTTATGGAATGCTTGCTTTTATTACTCAAGGCATTGAGTCCAAAAGTCAGGAGGTTATGTTGCAACTTTATAAACCTCTGGTTAGGCCACATCTGGGGTATTGTGTACAGTTCTGGTCACCCCACTATAGGAAAGATGTTGAGGCTTTGGAAAGGTTGCTGAAGATGTTTACCAGGATGCTGCCTGGTTGAGAAATCATGTGCCATCAGAAGAAGCTGGATAAGCTTGGGTTGTTTTCTCTGGAGAGGCTGTAGAGATCTTTTAGAGGTTTACAAGATTATGAGAGGCACAGATAGAGTGGATAGAGAGTATCTGTTTCCCAGTGTTGACAAAGTCTGATACCAGGGGCATGCATTGAAGATGAGAGAGGATAGTTTCAAGGGGAATGTGAGGGATAAGTTTTTTTTATCAGAGAGTGGTGGATGCCTGGAATGCACTGCCTGGTGTGGTGGTAGAAGCAGATGCATTCGAGGCTTTTAAGAGACATTTGGATATGCACATGGATATCAGGACGATTGAGGAATATGGACATGGAGTAGGTAGGAGGGATTAGTGTTTAGATGTTTTTGATTTGCTTTTTAGCTGTTTCGCCACAACATTGTGGGCTGAAGGGCCTGTTCCTGTGCTGTGTTCTATGAAATGGACAATGGTGCGGGGACACCTATTCACTAACTGGCGCTGGAATTTATAATGTTTTCCCTACCCAGTAGCTGTTGCCTCGTAACATGTTGTTTACAGTTCATTTGGGGTTTGGGAGTTTATACACAGAATGTTGGTCTGCTTTCTGAAACATTCACCTAACTTTAGCTGCTATAAGTAACCTTCAGTTCTTTGTGGACTGGGTGTGTCAGAATCAGTAATCCGTTTGCCAAAGGGTAGAGCAGGATATGGGCAGATGTGGGTGGAGAAGTGGCAGGTAGAGTTTCATTGCGGCGTGAGGTATTGTATTTTAGGAAATCAAAAGTGCATGGGCCGTGGAAGGAGCCTTAATCATGCATGCAGTTGTACAGAGGGATCTTGGGGTCCGGATTAGTAGCTCCTTGAAAGTAACTGCAGTGGTCAATAGGGTTGTAGTGAAGGCATATGGCAGGTTTGCCTTTATTAGTTGAGGAATTGGGTTTGAGTTAGAAAGTTACACTGCAGTTTAATAAAACTCTGGTCAGGTTACATCTTGAGTATTGTATTCCCCTTCATAGGAAGCTTTGTTGACATTGGAAATGGGATGATGGGTTAATTGTCAGCAGGGCTCAGAGTGAACCCATTTGGTGAGGACGGTCAGAATTACTCACAAGTGAATTGTTTGGTTCTCAGGTAAGAACAAGGTAAGGAAGAAACAGGGATGAGAGCAGTGCAGGTGCTTTCCAGTCCCTGTGTCAGCACCTGGAGCTCGTGATGCAAAATGCAAAGGTAAAGCCAAGGAAGGCAAGAATGGGAGAAAACTCAGTGGAGAAGAAAAGGAACAAGCAGACATTGAATCGGGCAGTTCAGGCTGCCCGGCATCAGCTGGGAAAGTCTTCAGCATCCAATCCATTCATTACAGGTGAGTTTACTGTTAGACGTAGACAGAACCTAGCTCCTGTACAGGTGACACCCACATTACAGCTGTTCTGCTAACGGAAGTATGCCTTTCAGAATTCACACATTACTACCCAGATATTTGAGATACATAATATAATTCACTTTTACTAAATTTGTCTGACAAAGCTTATCAAGTTCATAGGACATGATCTTCCATGTTCAAAGCCCTGCTCACTACCTCGAAACAACTTCTTCATTCCAGATGTATGTACTCTATACCTTATCCTTCAGAATCCACTAGAGTAACTTAATAACCGCAGAAAGTAGACTCACTGGTCTATAGTTGCCAGAATTTTCTTTGCTACTCTTCTTAAATAAAGGCACAACATTCATTAACCTCCAGTCTACCAACATCTTGCTTATCACTAATATTGGTACAAATGTATCTTTAAATTTATAAAAAAGTATCAGCAGGGTTCCCACAAGTTATTTTCTAGCCCCCTGCAAAGTTCTTGGATAGACACGATCAGGCCCTGAAGAATTACCTCTTTATAAGTGGGGGGGTTATATGGGAGGCAGGATTTGAGGGTCAGCACAACATTGTGGGCCAAAAGGCCAAAAGTGATAAAAGAAGTTAATCACCCAAATATAAACTGAGGTAAGATCAGTGCAAATATGCTCAGCATTCCAAAGCTGCCTACAGGAGCATGATTGTGAACAGGACTGAGATCAGCCGTGAGCAAAGCAAATGTGGGCAATCTCCAGAGGCAAGATTTAGAGTCATTTGGAACCATTGGGCCTAATTCAGAGGAGTCAACATAGGATATATTCTGCACAAAACTATCTCACAAATCTGACTGATTTTTTTGAAGAGGTGACTAATAAAATCGATGAAATCTGGGAGAGAGACATGGTTTACATGGATTTTAGCAAAGCTTTTGACAAAAGCCTATTTGGTAGGCCAGTCCATATGGTTAGGGTACATGGGATTCAAGGTGTATAGGTAAACAAGATCCAAAATTATTTGGCATTATGAGGAATAGGGTAATAGTTGAGGTTTTCTGATGAGATGTCTATATCTGGGGTCTACTTCAGGGGTCAGAGCTAGGTCGTTTATTGCTTGTATGTACATGATTGGTTGAGAATGCTGATGGGTTCATTAGGAAGTTGCTGAGTGGACAAAAAGTGGTGGCTTGTTGGATTGCAATGAAAGTTGTGAAAGGATACAGAGAGATCCCACCCAACTGGCCTCACCTATCACCTTCCAGCTATCCTCCTTCCCCTCCCACCCCCCACTTTTTTATTCTGGCATCTTCCTTCTTCCTTTCCAGTCCTGAAGAAACATCTCTGCCTGAAACTTTGATTGTTTATTCTCCTGCATAGATGCTGCCTGACCTGCTGAGTTCCTCCAGCATTTTGTGTATGTTGCTGCAGAGAGACATAGTTCATTTGGAATTGTGGGCAGCACGGTGAAAAGTGAAATTTAATCCAGAGGCAATGCATTTTGGGACATCATAAACTAACTGATCGTATACAGGCAGGACCTCAGGAGAGATGGTGGACAGAGGGATACTGGGGTGAAAGTTCATAATTCCCTGAAAATGTGGATGGATAGGAGAGTGAAGAAGATATTTGACATTGCCATCCCCTACTCACAATTCCTCTGACTCCGCTGCATCTGCTCTCAGGATGAGGCTTTTCATTCCAGGATGAAGAAGATGTCTTCCTTTTTTTTAAAGAAAGGGGCTTCCCTTCCTCTGCTCTCAAATGCATCTCTCCCATTTTATGCACATCTGCCCTCACCCCACTGCCCGCCACCCCACGCGGGAAAGGGTTCCCCTTGTCCTCACCTACCACCGCACCAGCCTCCGGTTCCAATGTATAATTCTCCATAACTTCCGCCACCTCCAACGGGATCCCACTACCAAGCACATCTTTCCCTCCCTCCTCTTTCTGCTTCCCGCAGGGATCACTCCCTACGCAACTCCCTTGTCCACTCGTCCCCCCCATCCCTTCCCACCGATCTCCCTCCTGGCGCTTATCCCTGCAAGCGGAACAAGTGCTACACCTGCCCTTACACTTCCTCCCTCACCACCATTCAGGGCCCCAGACAGTCCTTCCAGGTGAGGCGACACTTCACCTGTGAGTCGGCTGGTGTGGTATACTGCGTCCGGTGCTCCCGGTGTGGCCTTTTATATATTGGTGAGACCCGACACAGACTGGGTATTTTGCTGAACACCTATGCTCTGTCTGCCAGAGAAAGCAGGATCTCCCAGTGGCCACACATTTTAATTCCATGTCCCATTCCCATTCTGATATGTCTATCCATGGCCTCCTCTACTGTCAAGATGAAGCCACACTCAGGTTGGAGGAACAACACATGATATTCTGTCTGGGTAGCCTCCAACCTGATGGCATGGACATTGACATCTCTAACTTCCATTAATGCCCCTTCTCCCCTTCTTACCCTATCCCTTATTTATTTATTCCCTTTTTTCTCTCTTTCTCTCTCTGCCCATCTCACAATCACTCCTTGCCTGTTCTTCATCTCCCTCTGGTGCTCCCCTGCCCCCTTTCCTTCTCCCTAGGCCTCCCATCCCATGACCCTTCCCCTTCTCCAGCTGTATATCCCTTTTGCCAATCACCTTTCCAGCTCTTAGTTTCAACCCTCCCCTTCCTGTCTTCTCCTATCATTTTGGATTTCCCCCTCCCCCTCCCACTTTCATATCTCTTAATATCTCTTCTTTCAGTTAGTCCTGACGAAGGGTCTCGGCCCAAAACGTCGACAGTACTTCTTCCTGTAGATGCTGCCTGGCCTGCTGTGTTCCACCAGCATTTTGTGTGTGTTGCTTGAATTTCCAGCATCTGCAGATTTCCTCATGTTCACAAGATATTTAACATGTTTGTCTTCATCAGGTTTGAGGTCCTGTTGCAGTTGTACAAAAGAATGGTTACTTTGCACATGGAATATGGTCTAGAGTTCCTAGCTCTGCATTAGAGTGTGTGGTAGCTTTAGAGGGAATGCAGAAGAGTTTCATTGGGATGTTGCCTGGAACAGCGAAGTTGGATAGATTAAGTTTATTCTCACTAAGAATGAAGGTGGCTCAGAGGTGACCTTTAAGAGATTTATAAAAACGATGAGGGATAGATAGGGTAGTTAGAATCTGTTTTCCCAGGATGGGGATGTTTAATACATGAGGTCGCAGGTTTAAGGTGAGAGGAGAGAATATTAAAGGAAATCTGTGGGGCACATTTTCACACTGTTATCTGGAAGAAACAGCCAAAGGAAGTGGTCGAAGCAGTTACAGGTGTTTGGGCAGGTACTTGGATGGGAAGGGAGTGGAGGAATATGGCCTAATGCAGGCTAATGTGATTAGTGTACACAGACTTTCTGGTTGGCGTGGGTGCATTAGGTTGAAGAGCCTGTTTCTGTGGTGTGTAACGATGACTACAGTGCTGCCACAGCCTTTTTATTCAAATACAGTAACAGTGGCTAATCAAGTTATTCCAAGTAATCCCTTTATTATCAGAGGAGGAAGTGCTGGATTAAATCACATAACACAAGCCTTCACTAGCCAGTTTTTCCACTGTTTTGGCATAACGATAGTGTAAATTCTAACTACTCAGAGCAGTTTTAAAAATGCTCCATATCCCTTTGGTCCAATATTGGTGTTTTATGAACTGCCTTTGGTACAACATAACAACAATGCATTTGTGTTAGAACATAGAACACAAGCCATTCAGCCCACAATGTTGTACCGGCCTTTTAACCTATTCTAAGATCAAAGTCCAACCTTATGTCCCTGCCATGAAAAATGGGAATGGGTGTAACCCTTTCATTGCATTTTGTAATTTTCGTTAGCTAACTCTGGCTAACAGCCAAGTGACTCGGTATTGCATGGAACTGGTGAGAAGTTCACTTTCAATTAGCAACACAGGTCTAGGGTTGGTATGATTCGATTTTAACCATGCAGGAAAGCTAGAATGTCCTGATTAGGGATTATTAATTGTGGTGTGTAAATACTGCCCATGAAAAGTTATTGTTCATTTGTACAGAATTGTGTACAGTTCTGGTCACCGAATTATAGGAAAGATATCAATAAATTAGAGAGAGTGCAGAGACAATTTACTAGGATGTTACCTGGGTTTCAGCACTTAAGTTACAGAGAAAGGTTGAACAAGTTAGGTCTCTATTCATTGGAGCGTAGAAGGTTGAAGGGGGATTTGATCGAGGTATTTAAAATTTTGAAAGGGATAGATAGTTGACGTGAATAGGCTGTTTCCATTGAGAATAGGGGAGATTCAAACGAGAGGACATGATTTGAGAGTTAGGGGGCAGAAGTTTATGGGAAACACGAGGGGGTATTTCTTTACTCAAAGAGTGATAGCTGTGTGGAATGAGCTTCCTGTAGAAGTAGTAGAGGCCAGTTCAGTTGTGTCATTTAAGGTAAAATTGGATAGGTATATGGACAGGAAAGGAGTGGAGGGTTATGGGCTGAGTGCAGGTAGGTGGGACTAGGTGAGATTAAGAGTTCGGCACAGACTAGGAGGACCAAGATGGCCTGTTTCCGTGCTGTGATTGTTATATGGTTATATGGTTCAGCAGGAATAACAGATCTTACACGGGCATAAAATTAAAGTTAGAAGTATATTTACCAATATTTCAACTTCAACAAACAGTTAATAGAAATATAAAAGAAAAAGAGCCCATTACAGTTAAGCAGGGCTAAATAGAAAACCTACAGCACAACACAGGCCCTTCGGCCCACAAAGCTGTGCCGAACATGTCCCTGCCTTGGAAGTTACTAGGCTTACCTATAGCCCTCTATTTTTCTAAGCTCCATGAACCTACCCAAAAGTCTCTTAAAAGACCCTATCGTATCCGCCTCCACCACCGTTGCCGGCAGCCCATTCCACGCACTCACCACTCTCTGAGTAAAAAACTTACCCCTGACATCTCCTCTGTACCTACTCCCCAGCACCTTAAACCTGTGTCCTTTAGTGGCAACCATTTCAGCCCTGGGAAAAAGCCTCTGACTATCCACATGATCAATGCCTCTCATCATCTTACACACCCTCTATCAGGTCACCTCTCATCCTCTGTCACTCCAAGGAGAAAAGGCCGAGTTCACTCAATGTGCACAAAAACGTTGGAGCCTGTTGCTGAACTAGTTGGGTGTATCGCTTTACTCACGGTGCTGAATTCCAACACCAACTACAGGTCGAACTTCCCTCAAAGAACATCCCAAACAAACTGGTTAACTCAGAAGTAATGGCACTTCCTCCTTGGAACCATTCGTCTGAACAAAGCACCCCTTGCGAAAGGGTCTCCCCTTCAGGTGAGATCCTCCAAGAGTCTTTCCTTGTGCTCTTCTTCACACCTCCTTCTCTACCAACATCGTCCAACCGAGACCACTGTCCCTCAGAAATACGATCCTGCCCAGCTCTCTCGAATGTTCCGTGGCATCCCACTGGAACCCCACCAAGACAAGCCCAGTTGGCTGACACAGGTTGAGCAATTGCCTCTTTATCTTAGCCAAAGCCAAAGCACGAGTTGATGAAGCTTAACTAACAGAACACTCAACGTTTTCAGAAAAGCTGCTAAAATAAAATACCTAGCAGCATAGCAGTACGAAAACATGTCCTTAACCAGGGCATAACATGGATAAGGCTGACCAACAGGGCTCTGGTGAGCTGTGTAGGCCAATCCCTGTACAGTGGGCACAAAAGATTGCAGAAATGTCGATGAACAACTATACCATCGACTTCAGAGGACAATGGAGATGGGAAGGCATCAATGGCCTATACTCCACTTAAGAGCTAAGGGCCCAAGGAAGGGAGGAAAATCAATCTACCCTTCCCTCTCATAAAGCCCTCCAGTTTTCAATCATTCATGTGTCTAAGAGCCTCTTAAATGACTGGAAAGTATCTGCCTCTACCACCACATCTGCCAGGACGATCCATGCGCCCACCACTCTCTCTGTATCCCCCCCTATAATTTCCTCCAATCACTTTAAAAGCATACCACTCTTGTTAGCCATTGCCACTCTGGGGGAAAAAGGTGCTGGCTGTCCAATTCTATCTCTGACTCATACATCTCTATCAGTCACCACTCACCCTTCCCCATTCCAAAGAGTTTTTCATCCCAAAGAGAAAAACTCTTGCTTCCTCAGCCTTTCCTCCCAGGACATGCTCTCTCTAATCCAGGCAAATCTCCTCTGAACCCTCTCTAAAGCTTCCACATCCTTCCTATAATGGCAACCAGAACTGAACACAATATTCCAAGTGTGGTCTATCCAGAGTTATAGAGCTATGGCATTATCTCACTGCTCTCGAACTAAATCCCTGACTAATAATGGCCAACATACCATATACCTTCCTAACCATCCCATCACTAGAAACTTTGTGCTTCTGACATCATTCCACCAGCCCCCATCACCAACACCACCTTCCACTTCAGCAGGTTTCACCTACCACCTAGCTTCATTCCCCCCGTTCCCCAACCACCTTCTTCTTCGGGCTTCAGTCCCCTTCCTTTCTAGTCCTGATGGTCTCAGCTTGAAACATCAACTATTTACTAGAGTTACCTGGGTTTCAGCACCTAAGTTATAGGGAAAGATTGAACAAGTTAGGTCTTTATTCTTTGGAGCGTAGAAGGTTCAGGGGGACTTGTTAGAGGTATTTAAAATTGAGGGGGATAGATAGAGTTGACGTGGATGGGCTTTTTCCATTGAGAGTAGGGGAGATTCAAACGAGAGGACATGATTTGAGAGTTAGATGGTAAAAGTTTTAAGGGTAACATGAGGAGGAATTACTTTACTCAGAGTGGTAGCTGTGTGGAATGAGCTTCCAGTAGAAGTGGTAGAGGCAGGTTCAGTATTGTCATTTAAAGTAAAATTGGATAGGTATATGGACAGGAAAGGAATGGAGGGTTACGGGCTGAGTACGGGCCACTGGGACTAGGTGAGTGTAAGCGTCGGCACGGACTAGAAGGGCTGAGATGGCCTGTTTCCGTGCTGTAATTGTTATATGGTTATTCCCCTCCATAGATGCTGCATGACCTGCTGAGTCCCTCCAGCGTTCTGTGTCTTGGTCAAGATTTCCGACAGCTTCAGGATCTCTTGAGTTTATAGAGTGGATAGTTGGTTGGCTGGCGAACAGGAAACCAATGGTAGACGTAAGCAGGTCATTTTTTGCTTAACAAAATGTAATCAGTGGTGGGAGCAGCAGAGGGAGGAGTAAATTAAAGTACAGAAGGGACAAGCAGGTGGCCATTGTTGGGAGTGGGAGTAAGGAGGCTTCTGCTCAGAAGAGACGTTGGCTCTGGGTAAGTTTCTGTTAAGTTTCCCTTTTTTTGTTACTGTGTCAGGGGTACTTGGTGCAATTTAAATGGATGTTGGAGTCCTGGGAGACCCAGTGTCTGTGTGAAGAGCATCCGGCTGCAGTTCCTTAAAGACCATGTTTGGGATTTGGAGCATTAGCTGGCTGATCTTAGGCTTATACGGAAGAGTGAGGAGATCATCAATTGAGGTTCTAGGGAAGTAGGCAGCTTTTAGTTGCAGGAAACAGGTAGCTGGGCGACTGTCAGGAGATGGAATGGAAATGTGAATGGGCAGTTAGTGCAGAGCACCCCCATGGCCATTCCCCTCAATAGTAAGTATACCGTTGTGGCGGATGGTCACCCAGGAGAAATCCACGTGACCAGGATATTGGCGCTGAGCATGGATCTGTGGTGCAAAAGGGAAAGAGGAGAGCAGTAGTGATAGGGGACCCTGTGGATGTGAATGGGACACCCGGATAGTATGTTACCTCCCAGGTGCCAGGGTCAGAGACGTCTCGGATTGCATCCACAGCATTCTGGAGGGGGAGGAAGAGCAGCCAGATGTCTTGGTACATATCGGTACCAATGCCAAAGGAAGGAAAAGCAAAGAGGTCCTGAAGAGAGAATCTAGAGAGCTCGGCAGAAAGCCGAGAAGCAGGACCTCCAGGGTGGTAATTTCTGGATTGCTACTGTGCCACGCACCAGTGAGGGTAGAAACAGGATGATTTGGCAGATTAATGCATAGCTGAGGAGCTGGTGCAGGGGGCAGGGCTTCAGTTCTTGGACCATTGGAATCTCTTCTGGGAGAGGTATGACCTGTTCAAAAGTGACCAGTTGCACGTGAACCCAAGGGGAACTAATATTCTCGAGGGTTGGGGAAGGTTTAAACTAATTTGCAGTGATATGTGAACCAGAGTGAAGTGGCCCAGGATAGGACAGATGGTAAAAATGCAAAGATAACGTGCAGTCAGACTGTCAGGAAGAGCAGACAGATGATAGGGCAAAGTTGCAGCCAGCAGGGTGAGTATCAGGGCATTAGGGATGCAAAATCAAAAAGGGTAGCAAATGCAGTACTCAAAGTGTTGTATCTCAATGCATAAAGTACAAGAAATAAGGTGGATGCATTTTTACAGATTGCCAGTTATGATGTTGTGGCCATCACTGAATTGTGGCTGAAGGATGGTTGTAGCCGGGAGCTGAATGTTCAAGGTTACATGTATCGGACGAATAAGACGGTAGGGCAAGGGGGTAGTGTGGCTCTGCTGCTAAAGAATGGCATCAAATCGGTAGAAAGATATGACATAGGATCAAAAGGTGCCGGATCCTTGTGGGTTGAGTTAAGATACTGCAAGGTTAAAAGAACCCTGATGACAATTATATGCAGGCCACTCAACAGTAGCTGGGGTGAGGACTACAGGTTACAATGGGAATAGAAAAGGCATGTCAAAAGGGCAATGTTATGATAGTCATGGGAGATTTTAACACACAGGTAGATTGGGAAAATCAGGTTGGTAATGGATTTGAAGAGCGAATTTGCTGAATGCCCACGAGGACTTTTTAGAGCAGGGGATTAACTGTTCATTATTGGGTGTTATGTAATGAAGCGGAGGCAATTAGGGACCATAAGGTAAAGTTCAACTTCAAACTTGATAGGAAGAAAGTAACGTCTGACATAGCAGTATTTCAGTAAAGGAAATTACAGAGGTATGAGAGAGGAATTGTCCAAAGTAAATTGGAAGGGGCTGCTGGCAGGGATGAGAGCAGAGCGATAATGGCATGAGTTTCTGGAAAAAATACAGAAGCTGCAGGATAGATGTGTTGCAAAAACAAAGAAATACTCAAATAGCAAAATAGTATAAACATGGATGAAAAGGGAAGTGAAAGATAATGTAAAAGCAAAAGCAAGGTATATAACAAAGCCAAAATTATCAGGGAAATAGAATTGGGAAGCTCTTGGAACAGTACAGAGAGCAAGCTAGCAAACAATATCAAGGTGGGTACAAGAAATCTTTTCAAGTATATAAAAAATAAAAGAGAGATGAGGTTTATATACAACCATGAGGAAAAAAATGCCAGAGAAATAATAAAGGGGGACAAGGAGATGGCCCCTAAATACTAAATGATTATTTTGCTTTAGTGTGGGAGACATTAGAAGTGTGCCAGGTTTTGAAGGGTGTGAAAGAAGAGAATTCAATTTACTTTATTTTCCATGTGGAACTTCATCTGCGCAGTGGTAAGGACAACGTCACAGACTTTAAGATACACAACTCTACACTACATATAGTTGAATACCATATAAAATACTCACAATAGATAATAAAAACTAAGAACTAATTCATGTGATTTTAAATACACATACACATAACAAAACTGACTGCTTTTCCTGTTAAGGGTGCCATGCATACTATATATTCAAAAGGAAGTAAGTGCAGTTGCTATTACAAGGGAGAAGGTGCTTGGAAAGCTGAAAGACCTGAGGGTACAGAAGTCACCTAGAGCAGATGAACTGCACTCTAGGGTTCTGAAAGAGGTAGGAATGGAGATTGAGGGATTAGTAATGATCTTTCAAAAATCATTGGACTCTGCCATGGAAAATTGCAAATGTCACTTCACTCTGGGGAACCTGGTAGAATTCTTTAAGGAGATTACAAGTAGGATAAATAATGGGGATGAAGTGAAGGTTATATATTTGGATCTTCAGAAGGCATTTGACAAAGTGCCACACATGAGGCTGGTTACCAAGTTAAAAGCCCATAGCTGTACAGGAAAGTTACTGGCATGGTTAGAGCATAGGCTGATTAGTAGGACACAGTGAGTGGGAATAAAATGATCCTTTTCGGGTTGGCTGCCAGTGATGAGTGGTGTTCCACAGGGGTCGATGTTGGGACCACTTCTTTTTATGCTGTATATGAATGGTTTAGAGATAGAATAGATGGCTCTTTTGCTAAGTTTGCAGATATATAAAGCTTAGTGGAGGGGCAGGTAGTTTTGAAGAAACGGGTAGGCTGCAAAAGGACTTAGACAGATGAGGAGAACGAGCAAGAAAGTGGCAAATGAAATACAATGTTGGAAAATCGATGGTAATGCAGTTTGGTAGAAGAAGTAAAAGTTCAGACTATTTTCTAAATGGGATGGGCCAAGTGCCTTAAATTCTGCTCTGATATCTTGTGGCCTATGGTCCTGTGGTAATTTGTGTGTGTGCCACGGGGATCAGTGGTGGGCATTTGATGTAAATGACTGAAGATGCATAAGACCATAAGATACAGGGTAGAATTAGGCCATATGGCCCATTGAATCTGCTCCACCATTTCATCATAGCTAATCCAATTTTCCTCTCAGCCCCAGTCTCCTACCTTCAGTATCTGATCATACACTGACCAATCAAGAATCTATCAAACTGTGACTTAAATATAGATAATGACTTAGAAGCCACAGCTGCCTGTGGCAAAGATTCACCACAGATTCACCACTCTCTGGTTAAAGAAATTCCTCCTGATGTCTGTTTTAAAAGGATGCCGCTCTATTCTGAAGCTGAGTCCTCTGGTCTTGGACTCTACTATCATAGGAAATATCTTCTCCACTTTGACTCTATCAAGGCCTTTCATTTTTCAATGGGTTTCAATGAGGTCACCCTTTATTGTTCTGAATTCTTGAGAATACCAAATTTACTGTTACTAAATTTGCTAACAACACAAAGATTAGTAGGAAAGAGAGTTATAAAGAGGACTTTTGGAGGCCGTATATCTGTACAGGTTGGTAGAGACAGTGATCACCCCAACAGTGTGGCTGTTAGAGATCAGGGGATAGCTAGTGGACATTAGACAATACCTGGAGGTGTGTGAATGGTGAAAGAGCTTGCATAGGCCAGATGGGCTAAATAGACTCCTTTACTGCCATAAAGGAATATGAAAAGTAAGGTTGGGTAGGAAATTATGAAATGGTCCACTTTGGCAGGAAATGATGAAACCCCAGATCCAAAGTGCATCTCCTTCTGTAGGCTATATATTGTTGTAGGTTATTTCTTAGAGTACAGAAACAGGCCTTTCAGCCCATCCAGTCCATGCCAAACCTAGTATCAACAACCTGCACCTGGATCAAAGCTCTCTAAATATCTCTTAAATGTTGAAATCAAATCTGCCTTCACTTCTTCCACTGACAGTTCATTCAACCCTCTCACCACCTTCTGAGTGAAGAAGTTCCTCCTCATTTTCCCCTTCAACAAATCACCTTTCCCCCTTAACCCATGACCTCTAGTTGTAGCCTCACCAACCTTTAGTGGAAAAAATCTGCTTGCATTTACCCTGTCTATACCCCCTTAATTTTGTATACTTCTATCAAATCTCCCCACAATCTTCTAAGTTCGAGAGAATAAAGACCTAACCTATTCAACCTTTCCTTGTAGTTCAGGTCCTCAAGTTCTGTGTTCTTTCAACCTTATTTAGATCTTTCCTGTAGGCTGGTGACCAAAACTGCACACAATACTCCAAATCAGACCTCACCAAAATCTTATACAATTTCAACATAACATCCCAAATTACATTGCAATAAAGCATGTCAGTTATATAGTGACTACAGATGAGATCCCTCCTCCAATCCAACAAAGGCCATGGGCCTCTCAGGCATTGTGTTGTCTCACGGCATGCAGGCCTAGCAGCTGGTATTTTGGTTGCTGTCAGTAAGGGCTACGTTGGCAGACATGAATTCAGCAGCAGCCTAACAAAATAAATAAACTTCCTAACGATGAGATACTATCTTCACCTTTGTCTATTACACTCTACAGCTGGGACACTGAAAACAAAAGTCGGGAAGTTATACTCCCGTTATTTAGGTCACTGGTGAACACTATGGTAGTGTAGTAGTTAATACAATGTTATTACAGCTCGTGGTGTTGGAGTTCAGAGTTCAATCCCAGCGACCTCTGTAAGGAGTCTCTGTACGTCCTCTCCGTGAAATGTGTGGGATTATTCCAGCTTCTCTAGTTTCCTCCCACAGTCCAAAGACATACTGATTAGGTTAATTTGACTTTGTAAATTGTCCTATGATTAGGTTAGGGTTAAATCAGGGTTGTTGGGGGTTGCTGGGTGTGGCCTATTCTGTACTGCATCTCTAAGTAAATAAATAGAACATGGAACACAAAGCATAGAGCTGTCTGTCAGTACAGGAACAGCTCTTTGGCCCACAAAGTTGCAACAGACTAATTAAAGTGATAATTAAATGTCTAACCCAACTAATTCCCTCTACCTACACAGTGACTATATTTCTCCATTCTCTGCACATTCATGAGATTCTTAAATGCCTCCATTGTATTTGCTTCCACTGCCACCCCTGGCATTGCATTCTGGGTCCTCACTATTCTCTCCTTAAAATATATGGCTTACACATCTCCTTTGAACTTATACCCTCTCACCTTAAATGCATTCCATTTAGTACTAGACACTTTGAGACTGGGAAAAAGATATTATCTCTCTTTTCTATTTATGCCTCCCATAACCTTACAAATCTCTTCAGATCTCCCTCAGCCTCTGCCACTCCAGAGAAAACAACCCACGTTTGTCCAAACTCTGTTTTTACACATACCATCCCCAACCACCACTCCATAAGACACTCGGCCCATCAATCTGCTCTGCCATTCAATCATGGCTGATTTAGTTCTCAGTCTCTTACAAGCATTCCAACCTCCCTGCTCCTCCTATGATCTCCTGAATTTAATCTATCTGGACTTGGAATTCTTTCCTTAAACATCACTAGCTCCCCTCCACCTTCATATTCTAGTTTCTGCCCCCTTCCTTTCCAATCCTGATGAAGGGTGTCAATACAAGACATCGACTATTTACTCCCCTTCATAGATGCTACTTTGCCTGCTGAGTTCCTCCAGCATCTTGTGTGTCTTGTTGTTGATGTCTGAATGGTTTTAAGCAGCAAAAGAGATACATCTGGATCTTGGTTGGATTTGAGCATTTCATTATGAGGAGAAAGTGGATAGTTTGTAATTGCTTTCCCTGGAATGGAGGAGGCTGAGGGGAAAGGTGGTTGAGGTGTTCACATTTATGAAAGACATAGATAGTACACAGAATAAGGTGTATAGACAGTGTAGATAGGAAGAAACTCTCTCCAACTCTTCCTCCGCTACATTGCTAACTGCATTGGTGCTGCTTCATACACCCATGCTGAGCTCAACAAATTCATCAACTTTGCCTCCAATGTCCACCCTGTTGTTAAGTACTGACATCTCCCTCCCCTTCTCAATATCTGTTTCCATCCCTGGAGACAAACTGTCAACTGATATCTTTTATAATCCTACCGATTCCTACATCTATCTTGACAATACTTCTTTCCACCCTGTCTCCTGTAAAAATCCAATTGTCTTCTCCCAGTTCCTTTGATGTTCCTAGGATCAGTTCCTAGGACATGGCTTTCCTTTCCAGAACATCAGAGGTGTTCTCCTTCTTCCAAGAATAGGGTTTCCCTTCCTCCACCTTTGATGATGCCCTCATCAGCATCTCCTCCATTTTCCAGACATCCACGCTCATTCCAGCTCCTCCTTGCCTTAACAATGATAAAGTTCCTTGACCCTACCTACCACCCCCACGAGGCTCCGCACCCAACACATCATTCTCCACAATTTCTGCAACCTACAAAGAGATCCTACCACCAAGCACATCTTTAATTCCAGACCACACTCCGCAGGGATCTGTGATTCCTTTGTTCATTCATCCCTCCTCACTAATCTCCCTCCCAGCACTTATCCTTGCAAGTGGCCAAAGTGCTACACCTGCCCATTGACCACCATTCAGAACCCCAAACAGCCCTTCCAGATGAGGGGACACTTCACCTGCGAATCTACTGGGGGCCATCTACTGTATCCAGTGCTTTCAATGCGGCTTGTTCTACATTGATGAGACCAATCAAAAACTGGGGGACTGCTTCACCGAGCACCTCTGTCTCTTTAAAGTCACCTCTCCATTCACCCAAAGTGGAACCTCCCAGTGGCCAAACATTTTAATAGTGATTCCCATTCCAACATGTCGGTCCATGGCCTCTTGTGTCAAAGTGAGACTACCCTCAGTGTGGAGGAGCAACACCTTATATTCTCTAACCTGATTCTATGAATATTAATTTCTCCTTCCAGCAAAATAAATTCCTTCTCCCTCTCCTCTTCTTGCATTCCTCACTCTGCCCTCTTACCTCTTCTCTCCTGCCCATCACTTCCCCCTGCTGCCCCTTCCCTTTCTCCTGTGGTCCATTCTCCCCTTCTATCAGATAGCTTCTTTACCTCTCCCACCCACCTGACTTCACCAATCACCTTCTAGCTGTCCTCCTTCCCCTCCCCCCAACTTTTATTCTGGCATCTTCCCCCGTCATTTCCATTGAAGGGTCTCTGCCCAAATGTCGACTGTTTATAGATGCTGCCCGACCTGCTGAGTTCTTCCAGTACTTTGTGTATGTTGATCTGCCTGTTCTGGCAGCTCAGTCTCGGCAGCCTCAATCCTCAGAGACTTCTCCAGTGTTCTCTCTACCTACGGTTATTGCTCATCAGTCATTTCCCCCCAGCCCCACCCCACCCACACGCACAGAGGAGGTAGGGAATGTAACAAAAGTTGCTGCTTCTAGGGAGCAGGAGGAATGGTGTCATTAGGCCCATATTCATGAGGGGATCTCGGAGAGACCTCCAACACACGAATCCCAATATATGATGAGTCTAGAACCAGGGGTCGTACAATACAACATCTAGGAAAAGATGAGGATAAATTTCACTTAACAAAGACACATTCATTCATTATGTGCTGTGTCATATGACATAGGCAATCATGGTGTAGACAATGATTTTTCTTGGCAAACTTTTCTGCAGAAGTGGTTTGCCATTGCTTTCTTCTGGGCAGTGTCTCTACAAGATGGGTGACCCCAGACATTATCAATACTTTTCAGAGTTTGTCTGCCTGGCATCAGTGGTTGCATAACTAGGGCTTGTGATATGCACCAGCTGCACCACCTGCCCTCATGGCTTCATGTGACCCTGATTAGGGGCTAATCAGGTGCTACACCTTGTCCAAGAGTGACCTGCAGGCTAGTGGAGGGAAGAAGCGTCTTACACCTCCTTTGATAGAGACACATCTCTGCCCCGTCACCCAATAACAAAGACTAAACTGACATTAAACAAGAAGTAAATAAATGCAGAAACTGGGAATCTGAAATAAAAGCAGGGAAAAAAACTGGAAATACTCAATGGGACACCACACACAAAATGCTGGAGGGACTCAGCAGACCACTTAGCATCTGTGGAGAGAAATAAAGTCAATGTTTGGGGCCGAGACCCTTCATTGGGACCAGCAAGATCCATCAACAGAGAAATGGAGAACTTCTGAGGTCAACAACTCTGCTGAGAGTCTCCACTCTCTGTTCTTGTTTCAAGTTCTCAGCATCTAAAGGATGTTTTAATTTTAGGGCCAACAGCCCAGAGTCTCCCCGTGACCATTCAGGGTAGCTGTTACTATTTGGGAAATTTATAAAAAAGCAATTGTGACTTGGACTGTACAGCAGTGTCAGTGAATGTCTGGAACCTGTAATTTGACTGTGTGACCTGAAGGATTACCATGTGCAGAATCCCACAGAACAGAAGAAACCATTCATATCTCCAAGAGCTATCCAATTTCCCCATTCTCCCCACCCTTTCACTGCATTCCCCCCCCCCCATTGATTTTGCAAAAGTTTCAAGTACATATCCAATTTCAATTTGAATTAAAACTGCTTCCATGACCCTTGAGGCAGTGCTCACCAAAGAGCAACTGACTTCTTTAAACATAAATTCTCCTCATCTCCCATCTTGCACATCTGTTGAATGTTACCTTTCTTCATTAGATCTTTACCTTCTAACCAAAGGGAATTTCTCTCCACATCAAGCAGACTGTGCCCTGATTTAACCATAGTTTTAGGAAAGATGTCATTAAGCTGGTAAGAAGATTTATGAGAATATTGGCAGGACTTGAGCATCTAAGTTATGGGAAGAGACGGGGCATGGTGAGGATGGATGACCTTAGAGGTGTGTAAAACTATGGGGCATAGGTAGAGTGAATGCACATAGAGTAATCATCTTCCCAGAGGCAGTTCTATAGAACATGGGTTTCAGGTGAGAGGGGGAGAGGAGACCTGAGGAATAACTTCTTCACACCAAGGGTGGTGAGCACATGGAAGTGATTGAAACAGGTATAATAAGACATTTGAACAGGTACATAGATAGGAAAGGTTCAGAGGGAGATGGGCAAATGCAGATAGATGAATCCGGCCCAGATGGTATTCTTGGTCAGTACAGACAAGATGGGCTGAAAGGCCTGTTTCTGTGCTGTATGACTCCATGAATATTTGAGTCTATGTAATGAGAGGTGTGAGACAGGGATTCTGTAAGGTGTGTGTTAGGGTTTCAACATTTTACAATTTATATAAACTATTGAGGTAAAGATATTGTTGCTAAATTGACACTACAAGAATAGATAAGTAAGTGAATCATGAAGAGGATGTAAAGAGGCCAAAAAGGGATATAAATACAATGATAAGTGGTTTAAAATCTACAGTGGAATACAATGTGGGGAACAGGCAGGAAAAAAAATTAAAAAGAAACCTGTTATCTAAATGGTGATAGATTACCAAGCTCTGCAGTGCAGAAGGAGCCAATGTGGCCTTGTCTGCAGGTATTTATTGGCTGGGCACTGAATTCAAATGCAGGAAGGTTATACACAAGTTATACTGGGCATTGGTGAGACCACATCTGAGCTACTGCGTACAGTATTGGATTTTTTAAATCAGAAAAAAGATGTTAATACGAACATTGAAAGTTTCACACAGAAGGTTGATAAGGTTACCTTCTCCGGAAAGTTCTGACAGACTCGGCTTGTGTTTGCTGGAGTGAAAAGTGAGACGATTAAAACACTCAAGTTGCTGAAGGACACACAGAAGGGAGATTCTACCTGACCTGCTGAACTCCTCCACAATTTGTGTGTGTTCCTCTGGATTTTCAGCATCTGCAGAATCCCTTGTGTTTCAGGTCTTGACAGGATGTTTGCCCTTGTGGAAGAACCTAGAACTGGGATTACTGTTCAAAATTAGAGGTCTCCCGTTTATGATGAAGATGGGGTGGTGAGTTTTTGGGACTTCCTTCCTTAAGGGGCAGTGGAAGCGAAGCCTTTAAATGTACAGATGGTTGATGCAGATGAATATTTGATAACAGTGAAATAAGGGGGTGGAAAGGAGCAAGGATTTGAGTCTACAATCAAATCAGCCATGATCTTTCTAACCGGCCAGGCAGGGTGCTGGGGCAAGTAATGAATTCCATGGTAGCTTGACATCTAGCCTCATGCTGCTACAGCTCGGGGTGTCAGAGTTTGACCTCCGTCAATCCTGGTGTACTCTGTAAAGAGTCTGTACATCCTCCTCACGGAATGCGTGGGCTTTTTCTCGGTTCTCTGGTATCCTCCCACAGTCGGAAGACATACCGCCTAGGTCCATTGGTCAGCTTGAAGGGCCAGATGGCTTATTCCGTACAGTGTCTCTAAATAAATAAAAAAATAATTCTACACAACTCATAAAAATGCAAAGTTCAGTACCTTCTGAATAGCACAAGTTTAAACTGACCTTTGATAAGAAATGCACTTAGAATCCTAATCATTTCCACACACTGTCATCAGCTCAGCTCTACTGCAGGAACTGAGCCAATAATTTAGCCTGACAACTGAAGGTAGTTCTGATAAAGAGCTACAAAGTTAGATCATTTGATTTGATGGGAAATCTTGAATATATGGAGAACTGGTGTCAGGGAAAATTAATAGGGGAATTGCATTGCCCTGTGGGCTAGCATATGTTCAATGGGCTGAACAGTTTCCTTTTACATTTAAGGAAATAAATCATGTCTTCAGGTTGAAGCAATGTGTAAAAAAACATGTCCTGCACATCTCCTTTGAACTTAACCCCTCTCACCTTAAACGCATGCTCTCTGGTATTAGACACATCAACCGTGAGATTAAGATATTGTCTGTCTGCTCTACCTTTGCTTCTCATATCTTATAAGCCTCCCTCAGATCTCCACTGAGCCTCCGGTGCTCCAGAGAAAACAACCCACGTTTCTCCAATCTCTCGTTTTAGCACATGCCCTCTAATCTAGGCAGCATCCTGGTAAAGCTCCTCTGCACCCTCTCCAAAGTATCCACATCTTTCCTATAATGGGGTGACGAGAACTGTAGCAATACTCCAGACGGGACTGAGCCAGAGTTTTATAAAGCTGCAACTTCCCAACTTCCCAGCTCAACGCCTCAAACATTCCACATGAACTTGGACCCTAAGATCCCTCGCTCATCAGCACTGTGGTTAACTGTATATTGTCTCTTCACATTTGAACTCCCAAGGTGAAGCACTTCAAGGTTAAACCCCATCTGCCATTTCTTCAGCCATATCTGCATCTGGTCTGTATCCTGTTGCAAACTTTGTCAGTCTTCTTCACTATTCACAACACCACTAACCTTGGTATTACCTACAATCTTACTAACCCACCCAGGTCGTTTACATGCACCATAATCTGCAGAGGTCCATATGGAATACCACTAATTACTGACCTCCAAACAGAATAAATTCCATCGACCACTACCCTCCATCTCCTATGGGAAGCTGGGCATTAGGGTTTGGGTATTGAATGTTTATTATGGAAAAGCGCGACTGCACCAACATCCTCACATCTACCTCCCAACTTGCCAAACAGGAGGATCTGGCACAAGACAGACCAAGCATAGAAAGCAAGTTGGTCGTGCAAATCAAAAGGAAGAAGACAAGCCGAATACTGGCAGGAAACAGGAGGACAGTAAAGGACAAGGTCCTTTCTTCTACGTTGGAGGCACAAGTGGAACTTCATTGTATGTTTAAAGAATCTCCTTTCTGACGGTCTCTGGGCTTGAGGGTACTTGCTTCCTTTATTGTTCTGTGGACTCTAAATTGGCTGCTGAGGCAACATTTTATCACTGAGGTTGTGAAGATGTTATATCTTTTTCTGAGTCCTGGAAATGATTAAATATGAGGCAACCTTTTCACAGATGGGATAGGTGATTCAAAGTAAATTTATTATCAAAGTACGTATCTGTCACCGTGGACAACCCTGAGATCCATTTTCTTGCAGGCATACTCAATAAATCCATAATAGAATAATAACTGTAATAGAAGCAATGAAAGACTGCACCAATCTGGGCATTCAACCAGTGTACAAAAGACAACAAACTGAGCAGATGCAAAATCAAATAAATAACAATAATAATAAATAAGCAATAAATATTGAGAACATAATATGAAGACTCCTTGAAAGTGAGTCAGTAAATACAATAGCCATAATAGAATCAGTTAAAGACTGCACCAACTTGGACATTCAGCCAGTGTGCAAACAACAACAAGAAGTATTATATGTAGCCTGCAGAACAACACCATGGTTCATCAATGCCATCTTGGTGGGCAGTGAGTAGTGTAGCTTGTGAGGTGGTGGTAGGGTTGAGAATAGAGAATTACACATTTTTAAGATGTGTAAAGGGGTGGAGTAAGAACATAAGATATCGGAGCAGAATTAGGCTATTTGGCCTATCGAGTCTACTCCACCATTTCATCATGGTTGATCCAATTTTTCTCTAAGCCTCGATCTCATACCTTCTTCCCATTTCCCTTCATGCCTGACTAATCAAGAATCTATCAACTTCTACCTTAGATATACATAAAGGATTGGCTTCCACAGCTGCCTGTGGAAAAGAATTCCACTGATTCACTACTCTCTGGCTAAAGCAATTCCTCCTCTTCTCCATTCTAAAAGGTCTCTGGTCCTAGACTCCCCCACTATAGGAAACATGCTCTCCACATCCACTCTATCAACAACTTTCAATAGGTTTCAATGAGGCCATCCTTCATTCTTCTGAATGCCAATGAATACAGGCCCAGAGCCATTAGACACTCTTCATATGACAAGCCATTCAATCCTGGAAATCATTTTTGTGAACCTCCTCTGAACCCTCTCCATTTCCAACGCATTCTTTCTAAGATAAGGGGACAAAACTGCTCACAATACTCTAAGTGAGGCCTCACCAGTGCTTTATAAAGTCTCAGAATTTCATCCTTGCTTTTATATAGTAGTCCTGTTGAAATGAATGCTAACATCACTTAGCCTTCCTCACCACAGTAGGTGGTTGATGGTTGTTTGTTAATATTTGATGTGGATTCTTTGGGCCAAAGGACTTGGTTCTGTCTATGACTCTGATTTCAAGTCCATTTGCATTTGCAATGGTGTACATGCTCTGGTAAATCTCTTTGTTGACTAACAGATATATGTTGAAATTTTATATTCTGCTTTGTTAACACAGAATTACCGCCTTCTGCAGGGACAAGGGCTGGAAGCAAATCCTGGATAGCAACCGAGATGACTACTACTTTAAATGGTCTGATGCTAAAGTAGTTTCCAACTATCAAAACTTTCAAGAAGGTAATAAGTAGAATCAAAATGGCTCAGATCAGTCAGAATCTGCCATAAATTACTATGCCAAAACAGTAGGCTTTTAGTTCAGTACAACTTGGAGTAAGTTCTTTATTCAGTTCTGAGAGTCAGAGACTGCAATTCCCTTGTCACTGCATTTTGCAAGGAGGATTCTGGAATATGAGTTAGACAGACATACAGGGTTCAGGAAGAAATTGTTTTGGCTGTAAGTTTTAAATCCACCCATTCATTCATCATCCTCTTTGACTTTCTACCATCAGGCAGGAGACTCCAATGCATGGAGACAAGAACGGTCTGGATGGAAAACAGCCTCTCCCTTCAGGCCATTTGGCTTCTGAAGTCCTTGCCACATCACATTTGAAGTGTCACTGGATAATTTGTACTGTTCCTTACATTATTTAATTTATGCACTTTACTTTATTTATCTATGTGTAATTCAAATGTAGATTTAATTTTTACCTTCCTAAGTTATTGTGTGTTAAGTGTACTACTATGCTTTACACCCTGGTCTGGAGAAATGCTGTCTTGTTTGGCAGTATACGTGTTATAGTTAAACGGTAATAAACTTGACTCATCTTGATTTCTATGGATGCTTGACCACTGAGTCTGTTCAAGGCTAAGCCTGAAGGGCTTTTGGACATGAATGAACATGGACTGGTCAAGAAAGTGGAAGTAAGTGAGAAGGTCACTCACGATAGTATCTGGAGATCTACTCTTCCATTGCTTGTGCCTTATTCTTCTGAGTGACATGTGTTTGGTCATTGTGTTTGATTTTGTCTGTACTACATAAGCACGTACTATGAACATCTACATTAAGTACTCCCATATGACATAGCTTAGTTCAGAGTTAAGCCCTCGCTGCTTTGCATATCCACGTTGTATTCAGTTTTTCTTTGTCCACTACAACTTAGATTTATCAAACACAACATAATCCCGGGATCATTTAGCTCTACAAAGCATGTACATGGCTAGGAAAGGTTTAGAGGGTTACGGGCCAAACACAAGCATATGGAACTTGCTGAGTTGGATCCTTGCTTAGCATAGACCATATGAGCCGAAGGGCCTGATTCTGTGCCCTATGGCTCTATGATTCTATTAAGATGAAATATACATCCAGTGAAAAACAGCAGGGCAGCTTTGTTGATCAAAACTGTAGTCAATGATACAGGTTCTGAGAAGGGTTGTAAGAAGAGAGATATGTTGTGAGTGGTCCTGGAGTCAGCCTCAGCTGAAAGGAATTAAACATCTTCTGAATTTCAAATGGAGGCAAGAGGCAATATAGAGAATTCAGTAGGATTTGGTGGAAGACTTTTCTTTTAATGCTGTCCAGGATGTGAATTGCACCAGTACGTACCTGTTTAACCTAGAGCTTCTGGAACCTTGAAATGTTTCTGATGTTGGATGAGGAGCTACAAGCTGGGCCCATCATGAATCACCCTTCACATGGGCAATTAATGCAGCCTAACCAATGAAGCTCATGCTCCAGAAATAGACAATATAAAAGATGTGCTGTAAAGGGCAAAGGTACCCAATAAATACGAGGATTGAGAGCCAACAGTATTTCACACTTTAGGGGTAAAGGTAAGTGCGACACTGTTACAGCTCAGGACGATCTAAAGTTCAGGGTTCAAATCTGGAGCCATCCTATTAGGAGTCTATGTGCACCCTCCCCGTAGAATGCCTGGTTTTCCCCGGGTGCTCTGGTTTCTTCCCACAGACCAAGGGTGTACCAGGTAGGTTAATTGGTCATTGTAAGTTAGCCTGTGATTAAATCAGGTTTAATCCGGGTTGTGGGGTTGCTGGGGCAATATAGCTTGAAGGGCCAAAAGGACTTAATGTTACAATGTGTGCTGATGGACAGCTGATCCTAGGTGTGGAGGAACACCAGCCTCCCATGTAGAGACAGAAGCAAGAGTTCCTTCACAGGAATTCCAACTGAACATCGATGGCTTGACTGAGCAACACCATGAGATGATTCATTCTCAAAACACAGAGACCCTACAGTGAGCACTAATTGGGAGTCCGTTTTAACTAATCACAGTACGCTGTAAACCCATGCCAGTCAAAATAAACTGGACAAGATTAACAGTAAGCACAAGAGCTTAACAACTCTAGTTAAAACAACTATTATAAATAGGTGCACAGGCCTGCAGGACTCATGACATCTAATCCATGCTCTATCACTCAATAAAATAAAGATAAATAAATAAAATAATGTACAGTGATACTAACTTTGCCAATATTTGTGCCTTTGACTTGTTGTTCTAAAAGGTAAGCAGATGGTGAATCAAATCCCAAACAAAAGTGTCCTGACCAGCAAGTTTGGCCTCTGCTCTTCACTCAAGAACAACGAACGTATAATGAATAAGTATGGCAGGATAACATTCTCGAGGTAAGTGTCTTCTCCTCTGCATTCAGAAATTTGGCAGAGGTTTGACTAAAACAAGAATAGAAGGACCCTGGTTACTTGGGCCTTACCAATTGCATTACATGGGTCCAGATTTGAAATGACCATGTTTAAATCAAACTGCAAACCTAAAGGACAATTAAGTTCAAGTTTAATTATCACTCAACTATCTCAACCATACATGAATATAGCCAAGCAAAAGAGTGTTCGTCTGGGGCCAAGGTGCAAAACACATTACCAACAGCACATACCACACAACACAACACAACAAAAATGGCTTCAGAAAAAAAGTCACAAAGAAGAAACAAATACAGCCCATGTCCCTGAGCAGAGACTATAACACCATAAGACATAGGAGCAGAATTAGGCCATTTGACCCATCGAGACTGCTCTGCCATTCAATCATGGATGATCCTTTTTTTCCCTCCTCAGCCCCATTCTCCGACCTTCTCCCCATAACCTTTGATGCTGTGTAAAATCAAGAACCTATCAAGCTCTGCCTTAAATACACCCAATGACTGGGCCTCCACAGCTACCTATAGTAATAAATTCCACAAATGCACCACCCTTCAGCTGAATAAATTTCTCTGCATCTCTGTTTTAAATGGACGTCCCTCTCTCCTGTGGCTGTGCCCTCTTGTCCTAGACTCCCCCACCATGGGAAACATTGTTTCCACATCTACTCCATCTAGGCTTTTAAACATTTGAAAGATTTCAATGAGATCTCCCCTTATCCTTCTAAATTCAATGAAGTACTTACCCAGAGCTATCAAATGTTCCACATATGATAAGCCTTTCATTCCCAGAATCATTCTTGTGAACCTCTTCCGAACCCTCTCCAATGCCAGCCCATCTTTTCTTAGGTGACAAGCCCAAAACTATTCACAATACTCACAGTGAGGCCTCACCAGTGCCTTATAAAGCCTCAGCATCACATCCCTGCTCTTGTATTCTAGATCTCTCAAAATGACTATAGACTTGATGGTAAGTTGACCTGCTCCAGCTTATTCCTCCACCAAACGAACACAGGAGGGCAACACTGATGGGAGAGGCCAGCTTCCAATCCAGTATGGATGTCAGTACAGGGCTCTCCCATAGTGATTGGATGCTTCCTCTGCCAGTCTGCTGCAAAAGGTAACCCCACAGCTTCAGCCTAGCTCTTGCCACAACTGAGTCAATGCAGTTCCCCCCACCATCTGTCTCATCAATGCAGCAGTGAACCAGACTTGCAGTATTCTACATTGCCAGTGTCCAGACAGGGCCTTGCAATCACAACAATACATCCAAAACAACCACTCGTACTGCACACCGTCCAACAGTACACGACAAGTCCAGGCGACAACACAACAATGGTACAAGAACAAGTCCAGCTTCATCACTACTGGGAAACTCGCTGATGGGATAGTCCTGCAGTACTTGATGTTCTTAGTATCCAGCAGTGACTTTCACTCGGGAAAAAGGCTTACTAGATGAACCTTTAATCGATCTGGAGTGACCATTGCATCCCAGCATGCTGCCATCTTACCAGAAGTCAGTTGGGCTCTCTGAACTCTTGGACCTTCCAGGAAAGAATAAGTTGATAAATAGATGCACAAGGAACTCAGAAGAATGCTCTGTTGATTGGAAATGAGATTCACGGCCATTTGGGCAAAGATTAGATTAAATCTGGGTTGACCTGGCTCAGATGAATGTATTTGTTATCTCCTCCTTATCTCTGTTATTGGTTCAAAATCAGACTTCTTTTCTGTTGAAGACAGACACACCACTGGTTCCATATTTAACCTTTCTTTATTATTTGTGATGGCTCATGATAAAAAGTATAGTCTATGCTTCAATATTTGATCCTATAATGATGTCTTTAGAAGTGTTAAGCAATTAAGAATCAAATAACAAACAGCAAGAAGAGCAGTGCTTGGTTGGGAAAAGAGGGATAGGCAGTAGTATCACTAAGTTCCACAACTTGTAGATGTGTCTGTGTGGATGAGGGCATGCCTTCAAGAACATATCAGACATACCCAGATGAAAAACTGTGGTTAAAGCAGGAACACGTAGTCCATTGAGGACTAGGTCTGTGGCATTTGAGGCCAATGATCCAGAACTATACAAGAGGTCTAGGTATGACAGTCTCCATCAGCACAGGTGCAACATAAGGCTATGTGCTTAGCCCCCTGCTCTACTCAGTTTACACTTACAACTGTGTGGCTAAACACACCTCCAATGCCATATTCTTTCCTATACAAAGAAGGCACGACAGCAGCTATATTTCATTAGGAGTTTGAGAAGACTCGCTATGCCAGCAATTACACTTGAAAATTTCTACAAAGGTACTGTAGAGAGCATTCTAACTGGTTACATCACCATCTGGTATGGTGGGGTCACAGGATCAGAAAAAGCTGCAGAAAGTTGTAAGCTCAGCCAGCTCATTCATGGACACTAGCCTCTCCAGCATCAAGGATGCCTTCAAAAGGCAATGCCTCAAGAAGGCACCATCCACCAGTAAGGACCCCCATCACCCAGGACATGCTCTCCTCTCATTGATACCCTCTGGGAGGATGTACGGGAGCTGAAGACACACACTCAATGATTCAGGCTCAGCTTCTACCCCTCTGCCATCAGATTTCTGAATGGATATTGAACCCATTAATACTACCTCACTATTTATATTCATTCATTCATTATGTGCTGTATCATATGACATGGGTAATCACTGTCTCATGACCATGATCGTTCTTTGTAAATTCTTCTGCGTAAGTGGTTTGATATTGTCTTCTTTTGGGCTGTATCATTATACGACGGGTGACCCCAGACATTGTCAATACTCTTCATAGATTGTCTGACTGGTGATAGTGAATTGAATTGAATTGACTTCATTACTTACGTTTTTCATATACACGAGGAGTAAAAATCTTTATGTTACATCTCCATCTAAATGTGCAATGTGCAATTTATAGTAATTTATAATAAATAGTATGTACAACAATATAACATAGAAATGCATTTGTGTCAGCATGAATTAATCAGTCTGATAGCCTGGTGGAAGAGGCTGTTCCGACACCTGTTGTCCTGGCTTTTATGCTGCGGTACTGTTTCCTGGATGGTAGCAGCTGGAACAGTTTGTGGTTGGGGTGACTCAGGTCCCCAATGATCCTTCAGGTCCTTTTTACACACCTGTCTTTGTAAGTGTCCTGAATAGTGGGAGGTTTACATCTACAGATGCGCTGGTCTATCTGTACCACTCTCTGCAGAGTCCTGTAATTGAGGTTCCCATACCAGGCGATGATGCAGTCAGTCAGGATACATTCAATTGTGCCCCTGTAGAAACATAACTAGTACTTGTGATGTGCGCCAGCTGCTCATATGACCATCCACCATCTGCTCCCATGGCTTCATGTGACCCTGATCAATGGGAGGTGAGGGGGTTGGGGGCTAAGCAGGTGCTACACCTTTCCCAAGGGTGACCTGCAGGCTAGTGGAAGGAAAGAGTCTTTGGTAGAAGCATCTCTCCACTCCACCACTATATATACACAGAATTATTGTAATTTATGGTTTTTAATATTATATTTTGCAATATTCTGCTGCTACAAAATATATGACATATGTCAATGATAATAAACCTGATTCCGGTGCCATTTGTAGAGGTCACGGACTCTGGACCCACCCTTGAACACAATGCTAGCATCAAGGGGGTCCGCCACTCTGCTGCAGAATGCTTGATATTGACTATCAGATGTTGAAATCAAATTTTATAAAGATTGCCTTCAGAAAACTTTGATTACAGAAAAGGTAATATATACCCTACAGACAGTAGAAATTTTGCAACAGCAGCTGCGGAGATAAGAAAATTGACACAGCAGGGCCTGACGTTGGAACATGTTTATGAGAGTACTTATACCGGCTGCACCTTTACTGTGCCCTTCAGACTGTCCCACTTACAAACTCTTTGTGTCATAGTCAGGAAATCTTGGCTGTACAAACCTTCTGCCCACCTTGTTCCTGCTGACCACTGAGTGCCCTTCAATGCCAATCCCATTCGCCAGTACTTGGTCCATTGTCTGCTCAGTTCAAAGTTCAAAGTAAATTTACTATCAAAGTACATATGTGTCACCAGATACAAGCCTGAGATTCATTCTTTTGTGGGCATTCACAGTAAATCTATAGAATATTAACCATAACAGTATCAATCAAAGACCGCACCAACTTGGGTGTTCAATCAGTGTGTGTAACAGACAACAAGCTGCAAATTCAGAAAGAAAATAATAATAAATAAATAAAGAAGCATTAAGTATTGAGAACATGAGATGAAAAGTCCTTAAAAGTGAGTCATAGGTTGTGGGAACATTTCAGTGATGGGGCAAGTGAAGTTGAGTGAAGTTACTCTTTTGGTTCAGGAGCCTGATGGTTGATGGCTAATAACTGTTCCTGAAACTGATGGTGTGGATCTTAAGGCTCCTGTACCTTCTTCCTGATGGCAGAGCATTGAATTGAAACTGAGTACAGAAATGTCTCAACTTATTTCCCATGATTGTGTTTTCTAGATTCATGAAACTAGACGAATTTTACCCAGAGACGTATCGAATGGTTATAAAAAGTGAACGTCATGCTTTCTACCGAGCCTTCCAAGGCAAGATGTTTCTTCTGAAATATTTAATAGCTTGTCTCCTTAGAACTTCTCCTTCAGGAGGAAGTGTTGCCACCCCTTTATCAAACCCTTCCTTTAGCAATGCATTTGATTTGGCAGCATTGATTCACTACCTCATTTACTTTACTTTCCTCTATGGAGTAATTCTTGAGATTTTTGGAAATGATTGAGAATGGGGACCTACTGCTTGGATTTAGGAAAACAGTGAGTTGAATAAATTCCACAGATTCACTACCCTCTGGCTAAAGAAATTCCTCCTCGCCTCAGTTCTCAACGGATGTCCCTCTATTCTTGATTGATTACTGGAGACACTTGGATGTGAGAAGTGTGGCTTTAAGAAGTAAGTAGCTGTAGATGTGACTGTCAAATTAAAACTGCAATCATTCAATCCGGATTAGCAGAAACACTGATTCAGACAACAATAGATAATATTCAAATCTGCTTCTTCCACATCAGCTGTGCCCTCCCCACTGACCTCTTCAGCTGTAAAGAATCTCAGCTTTTCAAAGAACATATAGAAACTGGTTGGCAAAGGGAGTTTGTTCTTGGTCTGAATGCCAGTGAAAATGACCCATTCTCGGTGGAAACCAGATGGCCAAAGTTAACAGTTTATGTGATATTTTCCCTCCTATTTGAAGCACTGATGAGGGGATTTTTTTTGAAGGAAAGAGTACATTTGGTAGTTATGATCCCTGAAATGTGTTTCAGTATCTGAATTACATTTTTGATAAAATGTAATTGTCATTAGCCAATCTCCTAATGTCCTTACTATGGCAAGTGTGATATGACTTTCATCTGAATTGAATTCAGCCTTACTCCTGTTCTATAACTTCCCTCAAGGAACTTGCCATTGTATATCTGCTCAGACTTTCAACTTCTGGATGATTAGTTTCTGACTTTACAACTTTCTCATGGACTGCTGCCCAGCTTGTGATTGGCCAGTGAGATCACTGCACCATCTTGCATACTTTTTTAAAATCCATTTAGATCTTGATTGGAAGATAAGTCCATAATATATCCAGGGAATTTAATGTCTTGTCTATGTTGCTCTGAGACGAGGACATTATTGATATGATTAGACTTGACAGTCTACTCAGATTCCCTAACCAGGTTAAGGACAGCAATGCTCTTAGAGAGTTCAGCTGGAAGATAGCTTCCATGTACCTGGGATGGGATGTCCTGGAATGGCTCAGAAACATACTTGGTGGCACATAATGACTCAAATAGGAACTGCATAAATAAAGTTTGTCAGCATTCTGACTGGAGATAATTAGTTCTGAGTTTTGTTCATTCTTGTTTTTCTGTGTAGAAGGCCAGATTTGGATATCCAAGCCTGCAGAATCATGTCAGGGAAAAGGAATCTTCCTATTGAAGACACTCGATGATCTAAAAGCATTTCATGAAAAATTGGAAAGCACAGAAGAGAATCCCTATATCAGAATGTGTTTCTACAATTCTCCTATTAATAGAATCGTGCAAAGGTGATGGGTAGGAAAATTAAAACTATAAATAAAACTGCAATTTTCTTGCCTGGATGAACACAATAACTACCATCTTTGACCATATTATCACAATATGGCTTACAGGTCTTGGTTTAAAGTGAGAGAGGAGTGATATAAAGAGGACTTGAGGGATAGATTTTTACAATAGTAAGTGGTGGATATGTGTAACAAGCTGTGAGAGGAAGTGGTAGAAGCAAGCCGAATAACAAAATTATAAAGACATTTAGACATGTGCAAGGATTGGAAAGGTTTAGAAGGATGCAGGAAAACAGGACTAGCTCATTTAGGTACTTTGGTTGGCAATAGGCAAGATGGGCCAATGGAACTGTTTCCTTGTTGAACAACTCCATGATTTTCTCAAGGAGGACAAGTGATTAGGGTATCTCCATCTCTAGGACAGGTGCTTTATACCAATGTCCATACTGTCTCCATCTCCAGAACAGGTGCTTTATACCAATGTCCATACTGTCTCCATCTCCAGAACAGGTGCTTTATACCAATGTCCATACTGTCTCCATCTCCAGAACAGGTGCTTTATACCAATGTCCATACTGTCTCCATCTCCAGAACAGGTGCTTTATACCAATGTCCATACTGTCTCCATCTCCAGAACAGGTGCTTTATACCAATGTCCATACTGTCTCCATCTCCAGAACAGGTGCTTTATACCAATGTCCAGACTGTCTCCATCTTCAGAACAGGTGCTTTATACCAATATCCATATTATCTCCATCTCTAGGATAGGTGCTTTTGATGCAATGTATTTTGAGAGGGGGAAACATTAGTCAGATATATCAGTATCGCAATGGCATAAAGGGAATTACAGAGGCATGGGGGAGGTGCTTGCCCAGCTGGATTGGAGTGGGTTACTAGTGAGGTGATTGCAGAGTAGAGGTGGCTGGGAATTGTCTGGGAATAGCTCTCAAGGCGCAGGATAGTTAAGTTCCACATAAGTTGTTCTCAAATGGCAGGAGTAGGCAACCATGGCTGACAAGGGAAGTTAAGGACTGTATAAAAACCAAGGAAAGGGCATATAATAGTGAGTGGGAAGTTAGATGATTGGGAAGCTTTAAAAATCTAACAAAGATAATTAAAAAAGCCGTAAGAAGGGAAAAGATTAAATATGAGGGCACACGAACAGGATATAAAGCAGGATACTAACAGTTTTTCAGTGATATAAAGAGTAAAAGGGAGATGGAAGTTGATATTGGACCACCAAAAAATATTGCTGGTGAGGTAGTAATGGATAACAAAGAAATGGTGGTAAAACTTATGGGTACTTTGCATCAGTCTTCACCGTGGAAGTGTGGTGAACTACATATACCTGTCTGGACACGCCCCCTGCTGACTGCTCCTGTGGCTCCTCCCACAGACCCCTGTATAAAGGCAATTGAGGCCTGAGCCCTCATTCTCCAGGATGTAGTACTGTGGTCAACCACTGCTTGTTCTTTCTTCCAGTCAATAAAAGCCGATATCTCGACTTCACGTCTCAGAGAGAGTTATTGATGGTGCATCAGGAAGACACTAGCTTGTGTGATAAAGAGATAACGAATGCATTGGTCATGATCTTTCAAAAATCACTTGATTCTAGCATGGTTCTGGAGGACTGGAAAGCTGTAAATGTCATTCTACTCTTTAAGAAGAGAGGAAGGCAAAAGAAAAAAAAATAGGCTAGTTAGCTTAGCCTCAGTGGTTGGGGAAGTGTTGGAGTTCATTATTAAGGATGAGGTTTTGGGGTACTTGGAGATTATTGATAAAATAAGTCAAAGTCAGCATGGCTTCTGGAAAGGGAAATCTTGCCTGACAAACCTGTTAGAGTTCTTTGAGGAAGTAACAAGCAGGGTGGACAAAGGAGAGGTAGTGGATGTCATTTACTTGGATTTTCAGAAGGCATTTGATAAGGTGTCATGCACAAGGCTGCTTAATAAGATAAAAATTCCATGCATTACAGGAAAAATAGTGGCATAGATAGAGGAATGGCTGACAGGCAGGAGACAGCGAGTGGGAATAAAGGGGGCCTTTCCCAGTTGTCTGCCAATGACTAGTGGTGTTCCACAGGGGTCAGTATTGGGATCGCTACTTTTCACTTTGATTGTCAATGATTTAGATAATGGAATTAATGGCTTTGTGGCAAAACTTGCAGATGATACAAAGTTAGGAGGAGGGGTAGGTAGTGCTGAGGAAGCAACGCGACTGCAGAAAGACTTGGACAAATAGAAAGAATGGGCAAAAGAGCGGCAGATGGAATACAGTTAACACACACAAAATGCTGGTGGAATGCAACAGGCCAGGCAGCATCTATAGGGAGAAGCATTGTTGACGTTTCGGGCCAAGACCCTTCGTCAGGACCAACTGAAAGGAAAGATAGTAAGAGATTTGAAATAGGAGGGGGAAGGAGAAAAGCAAAATGATAGGGGAAGACTGGAGAGGGTGGGGTGGAGCTGAGAGCCGGGAAGGTGATTGGCAAAAGGGATACAGAGCTGGAGAAGGGAAAGGATCATGGGATGGGAGGTCTCGGGAAAAAGAGAGGGGGAGGGGAGCACCAGAGGGAGATGGAGAACAGGCAGAGTGATGAGCAGAAAGAGAGAGAAAAAAAAGGGGGGGGGGAAAACTAAATATATCAGGGATGGGGTAATATGCATGACATGAGTACAGCACTGGTCACAGACTTCCAAACTGAGAAACATCCTTCTACCAGAGTAGGACTCACACAGTGAGCGGGAGGACCCTGAGGAGTGCAGCTGAACAGAGGGATCTGTCTCTATGCTGTGGTGTTCCAGCACTCTACTACCAACCTCTGTCTCTAGTTTTTAGATACGTTCCACCTCCGTCTGTCCTTCCCTTCACTGATCCCTGTGAAGCCAGAGCATGCTCTCAGCTGTCAGTAATAAACTCTCTAACAACTGATAAGAATTATGTTACTGTTTGAACCGGTTATCAGTAAGGCTCCATAAATTCAATAACTTCCTCAATTTCCACAATGCTTTGTATTGTTACACAATCAGTTTGTAAGTGAAACAGCAATTCAAAGTTCAAAGTAGACTTATTATCGAAGTACAGATACTCTATGTCACCATAAACAACCCTGAGGCTCATCTTCCTGTGGGCATACTCAATAAATTCATGAACACAATAGAATCAATGAACTACCTCATGCAAAAGGGTGGACAAACAATCAGTGTGCAAACGACAACAAATTGTGCAAATACTAACAATAATAAATAAATAAATGATAAATATTGAGAACATGAGATGAAAAATCCTCGAAGGTGAGTCCATAGGGTGTAGGAACTTTCAGTGATGGGGTAAGTGAAGTTGAGTGAAGTTATCTCTTTTGGTTCAAGAGCCTGATGGTTGAGGGATAATAACTATTCCTGAACCTGATGATGTGAGCCCTGAGGCTCCTGTACCTTTTTCCTGATGGCAGCAGTGAGAGGAGAGCATGGTCTGGTTGGTGGAGGTCCTTGATGATGGATACTGCTTTCCTATGACAGCACCCCATTTGGATATGTGCAATTGTGGACAGGGCTTTACCTGTGAGGGCCTGGGCCATATCCACTACTTTTTGTAGGATTTTCCATTCAATTGACCTCTGTAAAGAGAAACACACCCATCTGACTATAACTTCCACTCTGCAGCAGTGTCAATGTATGACCTCTAACTGCACAATCTATTCATTGTGTAGAATAATAACAAGCCACAGAGCAGAGCTGTGCTGGCAGAGTGGGTAAGTGGTACACATTAGCAAAGAGAATGAGGGATGATGACGACTAATGGACACGGTTCTTAATGGTGTCCTGAGGAAGGGTTTTGGCCTGAAATGTTGACTGATTATTCATTTCCATGGATACTGCCTCATCTGCTGAGTTCTTCCTGCATCTTGTGTGTGTTGCTCTGAATGGTGTGCAGTAGCAAGACTCCTGAACATACAAGTGGATAAATCCTTGATAAATGAGAGAGAAGTTTGTGACCGAAGGCTTCATGCAGAGAGGCATGGAATACAAAGGTTATGGTAAAGCTGTACAAACACCAGTAAGGCCACAATAGGCAAAAATATCCTGACTTCAGAAAGAGGTGTTCAGAGAGTAGCTACTGGAGTGGTTCCAGCAATCAGGGGCTTCAGATCCTAGGTTAGATTGGAGATGCTGAAGTTGTTCTCAAAGCACATTTATTATCAAAGTGTTATACAACCTTGAGATTCATCTCCTTACAGGCAGCCATAAAACAAAGAACAACACTTGAATCCATTAAACAAAAGACTATCAAGCACAGCATTGTGCAGAGAGAAAAACTGCGCAAACAATAAAAGCAAGCAACAGCATTCAGAACTGAAGTTCACTACACCAGGTATCACTGCAGCCAATCCAGACAGCTACTAGTTGCAGGCTACAGTCTCAGAGCTGAGCAAACACTGCAGAGCTACAAGCCGAACCAACCCATCTCTCGCCTCCAACCCCAATACCCTGACTGTTTCAATCTGTGCCAGTGCTTAAATCGTCTAAACCTCAGGTTGTTCCTCGTTGTCGGACTCAGGCTTTGGCACTTCGATATGCCCTCGCGCTCAGGCAGCATCACCTCGATTTGGACAATACCCAACCTTCCCACTTCAGCTCAGCTCTTAAATCAATCAAACCTTGGACCTTTCCTCACTTCGCCTCGGATCCACTGTATTGCAGTGCCTCCAAGTCTGCTCCAGCAACTCCAGCCCAGATATTCTGCAGCCCACACCACAAAAATGCAGGTCGTACAGGTGATTCAACTTAACGCTGACAGGGAAACCTCAGGCCTCTGTTGGCAGAGATCATTCACCAAAATGTGTGAAGCACTAAGTATTTTGATGCTTTCTTTGTGTCACTGGCCACCAAGAAATAGTCACTGGGCTTCACCAGCACCATCTTAAACTAGAAGATTCGTTTTGATGGAATAAGTAGGAAAGTTGTTCCAATTAACTAATGGTTTCAGGATGTCAGGGCACAGATTTACCATTTTGCACATAAGATGGAAGAGATTGGTAATGATCTGGAACGCTGATCTCTTTGGAACCTACAAATTACAGCTTGTCAGCCTAAAAATTGTTTGCTTATACCTACTTCCTATTTTCTGTCCGTTAATCAATCCTTTGTTTAATATATCACCTGGTGACTATGAATCAAAAAATTGTGAAACAAGCTGTGAGATGGAATGTTGTTTGATGCCTTTTGAAAATGTCAGTATACTACTCTCCCTAGTCAGTAAGCTTCGAATCCCAATGCATTTCTTACCACAGATAATTATGTCTATTGGTAATGAAGGAATTAAAATATGGAAGAAAACATCAAATTCGAATGGGTCAAGGACAGTGGAAATAGACAAACCAGATGTTGTTGTGCTTGTCATGTTCTTGAAGGAATTGAGCCTACCATTTTGTGAAGCTGCTCTGTAACTTCCATTTTGTGAACTGTTTGATGAACTGATTGTTGCTCAGGGATAACTTAATCAGAGCAATTGAACATTGCTCAAGGAGTTCCTGCTAATGATCCACTAAACCTGAGGCCCTTTTCAGCAAAGCAGTTTATTGTGTACAATGGCAGATTTGCAGAAATTGTAGGTTTACGCAAATACAACTAAGTGAGGTGTTTTCTGTTTAACAAAACCCATAACACATTTTATTGAACTCCAAAACCTACACAATGCTTACGCAACAAGGTCAACACTTCAGACCAGCCTCTTAAAGCAAAGCCCCAACTCAATTTGGGTGGTTGCGAACTATGTACTTTCTCCCATTTATGTTACCCTACAAAGTAATCTCGTTACCTCGGCCCAGTGTCTGGGTAACCTGGTTTGACTGGTTTGAACCAGAGTCACATAGAACAAAAGGAGTCACATAGAACAAAAGGAAGTTGTGTAACTCCTGGACTACCATCCAATGGGAATCTGACACGGGTCAGTCAGATGACCTCGAGCCAATGAGATTGAAATGCAACATTTGAACCGATAAGGAAAGGGTATAGGAATAAGGGACTTCAAATGCAAGAACTCTGGAGGCTAATGATCACAAGGAAAACCCCCATGTCAGCGGCTGGGAAGAGGAGGATCAATTGTTTGGCCAAAGGGAGATCATCTGTACTGGTGTTATAAATTGGAGAAGTGGCCTGAGTGAGTATTGGTACAGAGGGAGCAGTTGAACTCATGTTTTAAGTTGTTGGCCTGGGGTCAACATAGTTATGTTGTTGTGGAGAGGCAATAAAGTGCGAGTGTTGATTAATTAAGAGTGTGAGTGAATTGCTTAACTGAGACTAGTTGAGGACTAGTCAATGCATCTTATTGGGGAAAAGTAGAGGCATTGAAATCAGAGAAACGTACAACCTATCAGTAGAGACTGGATTATAAGATTAGTTTTGTTGTGTTTTTATGTTGTAAAATTTTAGCTAGATAGGACAGATAGTCTAATTTTCATCACTGCCTTCTTCATGAGTGCAATCTCATGACTTATGGTGATGTCCATATAGTTTTGTGGGTTCTGAGGTGACTGGTGTGAGACCTGCAGACTGCCACAGATGGGGCAGAAGGTGGCCTAATGAATTAGGTATGTAAGATTGTCATGTGACACACACTTGCCTTTTATTCTGGGCTTTTCTCAACTCTAAATGCACAACTTGGCACCTTAATGCCAACTTGAGTGTCCCCTCACCTCCCTCAGTGAACTTTGAGCAGATCCTCAAACCTTTTCCCCTGTCTGGCTGCTAATTCTCTTCCCAGAGACTTTCACCTTCAGCAGACTCTTAAAGCATTCCAGGAGACCAAGAGACCTCTGCTAGGCAAACAAATGTCATGTACCCCAGATGGAAATAACTGTATGCTGGGGATATTGGCACTGATTTTGGTTTGCTTACCCTTCCATGTATTTGGAGGATTTTATAAAAGCTTGTTAATTCTATCCTTCTAATGCTCTCTCAATGCCTGCTGTAGGTGGTCTACATTTCAGAAAGACATATGAGTTGGGAATGAGGGCTACCTAATGAACATGAACTTTGTGACAGGTTTGAGGCTTCAAATACCCTTTCCCTCAACTGACCAAAACCTGTGCTGCTATATTGAGGGAGTGGAGAGTTTCTTCAGTGACACACTGTGAGTTGTTCCCTGAGATACAGGGGTAGTCCATGTTTCCAGGGCTTCTGTTTGGAAAGCAGCATTATACAGTGGAACAGGTTGGAAGAGGACTTTCCCTTGTGGACACTGAGTGCAAGGCCCATAATTTCATAATCTTCGAAGAACAAATTGGTGTTTGGCCTCCAAGCACAACCCTTAATGAGTCTCAACTGCACACAGTAGCCTGAATACTGAGATTCATTAGACCGAGGTCTGGAGCATGGTCACTGTAGGGTAAACACCACCCATCACATCTGAAAGTTAGCTCCAATCCTGAGCATAGTTGGTTAATGTGAAGCATTGAAATAAGAACTGTATCTGTGTTTCCACATTCTTTAAGAACAAAACTGTAGTGTCATAATGGACTGAATTTTTTTTGAATTTAAAGGAACTGAAAAACTAAAAAAATTGCAACTGTTGGGAACCAGCAAATCTTGGGGTGCATGTTTTAACATAAAAAGAGAATGTCAGCTATTAAATCTTCACATATTCTCATCAATCCTACTCTCTATAAACTGAAAACTTACTCATGCTTGCCTTTATTAATCGAGGCATTAAGTTCAAAAGTCAGGAAGTTATGCTGTAATTTTATAAAACTCCAATTAGACCATATCTGGAGTATTGTGTATAGTTTTGGTGACCCCATTATAGAAAGGATGCCAAGGCTTTGGAGATGGTGCAGAAGAAGTTTACCAACATGTTTTGCCTGGATAAGAGGGCATGTGCTATAATGAAAGGTTGAACAAGTGAGAGCTGTTTTCTCTAGAGCAGCGGAGGTGAGGGGAGTTCCGATAGAGCTTTATAAGACTGTAATAGGAGCAGAATTTGGCCATTTGGCCCATTGAGTCTGCTCCGTCATTTCATCATGGCTCATCCCATTTTCCTCTCAATCCCAGTCTCCTGTCTTCTCCCCATATCACTTAATATCCCAACCATTCACAAATCTAACATAACCTGAGAATAACATAACATCAGCCTCTGCCTTAAATATACATAGAGACTTAGCCTCCACAGCTGTCTGTGACAAAGAATTCCACTGAAAATGTTCCTCCCCATCTCCATTCTAAAAGAACATTTCTCTATTCTGAGGCTATGTCCTCTTGTCTTAGAAACTCCCACCACAGGTAACATCCTCTCCACATTCTCTCTATCAAGGCCTTTCACTATTCAATAGGTTTCAATGAGGTCATCCCTCATTCTTCAGAATTCTAGAGAATACAGGCTCAGAACCATCTAACACTCTTCACATGACAATCCTGGAATCATTTTCATGAACCTCCTTTGAACCCTCTCCAGTTTCAACACATCCTTTCTAAGATAAGGAGCAAAAATCTGCTCATAATACTCCATCAGAGGCTTCACTAGTGCTTCATAAAGTATCAACATTACATCCTTGCTTTTATATTCTGGTCCTTTTGAAATGAATGCTAACATTACATTTGCCTTCCTCACCACAGACTCAACCTGCAAATTGACCTTTTGGGAATCCTGCACAAAGACTCTCTGCTTTTATGTTGCCTTTGACCTCTCTTGTTAGCCACGGTTGTGCCGTCATTCCTTTAGAATACTACTTCCTCTTTGGAATGTATATACCCTGTACCTTCAGAATTGCTTCCAGAAATTCCAGCCATTGCTGTTCTGCAGTCATCCCTGCCAGTGTTCTTTTGCAATCAGTTCTGTCCAACTCCTCTCTCATTCATCCGTAATTCCCGTAAGTCACTGTAAGTGACTTTAGCTTCTCCTCAAATTTCAGGGTGATATTATGATCACTTTTCCCTAAGGGTTTTTTTACCTAAAGCTTTCTAATTAATTCTGGTTCATTGCACAATAAGATTATGAGAGGCATAGGTAGAGTAGACAGACAGTACCTTTTCCCAGGGTTGAAATGTCTGATAGCAGAGGGCATGCACTTAAAGTGAGAGGAGGCAATTTCAAAGAAGTTGGGAGGGGCACGGTTTTTTACACCAAGAGTGGTGGGTACCCGGAATGCAGTTCCTAGGTCGGTGGTAGTGGCAAATACATTAGAGAAATTTTGAGATAAGGTCATGGATATGAGGAAATTAGAAGGGTATGGATATTGTGTTGGCCATTTGATTAATTTATTTGTTTCAGCACAGCATTATGAGCTGAAAAGTCTGTTCCTGCAATGTACTGTTCTCTGTTCGATGTTGTAAAACACTGGAAGTGCTCATCAGTTGGACCATTGACACTACCTCTCCCTTCATAAATGCTCTATGACCTGCTGGGAGTTTTTAACACATGCTGTTTTTTATTTCTTATTTTACTTGGATTTTCTGAGTTCCAAAAGAAAAAAAAGGAAAACAGCAGAAGACCTGAAGAAAATAGAGTAGTTGAAAAGTAGAGGGAGGAGAGGGAATATCTACTGTTTGTAACAGAGGTGAAACTCTCCATGAATGGAGTTATCAATAAACTTGACATTTAGATAAATCCTTAACTTTGAGAAATCTGGTTAGTTAAGTGCCTCCATCTTTTTCTCAAGCAGATACATTGATGAGCCCTTGCTGTTGGAAGGCAGAAAATTTGATGTCCGCTCCTACTTCTTAATCGCCTGCAGTTCACCCTTTGTGACCTTTTTTCGCCATGGTTACGCCAAGCTGACCTGTAATGAATACAATCCAAACTCTGACGATCTGATGGATCACCTGACCAATCAGGTAAAGGAAATTTGAGCCTCCACTTTTCCTGCCTCATTCTGGTGACGATGGGTTTTCTGGTGTTCCACGGGAGCGGAGCTCTGATCAGCTCCATTCTGGAATATGACTGGTGATACTCTGCTGGCTGTGTACCACAATGTCTGCAGAATCTCGAGTTTAGGTTTTACCTGCGTTGCCTGTGGGACAGTTATCCCATTCGACACATTCATCCCATTAACCATATAACCATATAACAATCACAGCACGGAAACAGGCCATCTTGGCCCTCCTAGTCCGTGCCGAACCCTTAATCTCACCTAGTCCCACCTACCCGCACTCAGCCCATAACCCTCCACTCCTTTCCTGTCCATATACCTATCCAATTTTACCTTAAATGACACAACTGAACTGGCCTCTACTACTTCTACAGGAAGCTCATTCCACACAGCTATCACTCTTTGAGTAAAGAAATACCCCCTCGTGTTTCCCTTAAACTTCTGCCCCCTAACTCTCAAAACATGTCCTCTAGTTTGAATCTCCCCTACTCTCAATGGAAATAGCCTGTTCACGTCAACTCTATCTATCCCTCTCAAAATTTTAAATACCTCGATCAAATCCCCCCTCAACCTTCTACGCTCCAATGAATAGAGACCTAACTTGTTCAACCTTTCTCTGTAACTTAATTGCTGAAACCCAGGTAACATCCTAGTAAATCGTCTCTGCACTCTCTCTAATTTATTGATATCTTTCCTATAATTCGGTGACCAGAACTGCACACAATATTCCAAATTTGGCCTTACCAATGCCTTGTACAACTTTAGCATTACATCCCAACTTCTGTACTCAATGCTTTGATTTATAAAGGCCAGCGTTCCAAAAGCCCTCTTCACCACCCTATCTACATGAGACTCCACTTTCAGGGAACTATGCACAGTTATTCCTAGATCTCTCTGTTCCTCTGCATTCCTCAATGCCCTACCATTTACTCCGTATGTTCTATTTGAATTAAGCATTCAGATACTGCGCAATCTCGACACTGATTACACTCAGCCCTTAATACGCTTACTCCATCTGGGACTCACTCCACCCATTACAAACACTGCTGGTTATACAATCTGCCACTTGCATGGTTGTTCTGCTGCAGATCCTGCATTTTGCACAAGCTATTTGTTAGAAGCATATTTCTCTCTCCCTTGGCTTCACCATTGTGCATGGTCAGTTACAGAGTCTGCCCCTACACCCTTTGCATGCTACACATTCATCCACCACCCACCAGAGATACATCACCCTCAGCAAGAAGCTATTTCTATGCCTCTGTTTTAATTGTCCAGCCCCTTATCTCATTGCTATGTGCCCTAATTCAAGACTCTCCCAAACATTGCAACATCTACTTTGTCAAGTGCCTCTTAAGATCTTATATCTTTGAATGAGGTCACTCCTCATTTTCTAATGTCCAAGACCCAAACAACTTCATCTCTCTTGTTAGGATGAGCATCTCATCTCAGGAATTAGCCTGGTGACTGTCCTCTGATGCTAGTAGCTCTGTGAAAAGGTAGGAAACATATCCTGTGTACAATATTCCAGCTGTGGTCTCACCAATATCGGTTAACAACCAGAATAAACCTTCCCTAGTTTTAAATTCCAAACTCTTTGACATTTGCCTTCTTAACTATTTGTGGGACCTGCCAGCTAACTTCTTGATCCCTCTGAATTTCACTCACTTGCACTTTCTCTCTCCATTAAGAAAATAATCTCCTTTGGATTTCACTTACCTCACGCTTCCCCACAGTAAACTCCATTTGGCAGTCTCTTGCCCAGTTGACTGACCTGTTTACCCAGTCCACCTTAAGCAACCCCTCCTCAGACCACTGATAAGGGCCTTTATTTAAATTGAAGGCATTGGTTATGGGCTTTTCTGTGACTCTGTGACTCTATGAACTGTGATGCTCATCCCCAAAGTACATTTGGCACTTGGAGGGCCGCGGGAGGGGTGTGGGACAGGTGGCAGAGAAGGAATGCTGGGGGGTGGTGATGTGGGTGCTAACACAACCAGCCCTGGGACACTAGGCAAGGTAGTTTAATTCCAAGCTATTGGTTTATTGCTCATTACAGAATATCTTTCTGGTGTTTCCCACTCCCTCCGCTCTTTCGCTTTTTCCCAACCATGATTCCCCTCTCCCTGTCCCTTCCCACTCTCGGTCCACAATAGAGACCCATATCAGAATCAGGTTTATCATCACTCACTTATGTCATGAAATTTGTCTTTTTTTGCGGTAGTAGTACAGTGCAATACATAAAATTACTACAGTACTGTGCAAAAGTCTTAGGCACCCTGGCTATAAATATATATGTATGTATATGTGTCTAAGACTTTTGCACAATACTGTAAAATAAAATAAACTAGACCATTCTGGTCTAAGCAGTACATGCACTCTCTAACATCAATCCCTGAATTGCACAAATTCCTTTTCTATGATATCCTTGCCAGTTTGACTCATCCAGCCAATACACAGTTCAAAGTCTGAGGCAAGTGGTGATTTCATTCTGGGACATCACGACAGCTCACTCAGTCGGGCAGCTGACATCCCTTTTGGATCCTGTCAAGGACATATGTCTATGCTCAGAGCCAAGCAGCATGAGAGACCAGAAGACAAAGGGAGCAGAATTATGCCACTCGGCTAATTCAGCCTAGCTAAACAAGGAAGAGTCAGGGAGTAATAGTTAGGGGGTCTAGATGGTACTTCTGTGACTCCAGGTTGCTGGGGTCAAACATCTTCTCCTACTTCCTTTGTTCTTGTGACATCAGTAACCTTCTGCCAGAATTGTGATAATCAAAACATTGAAACAACAAAGCTGTGTCAAAACTGGCCTAAATCCCCAAACCAATTATAAGATATAAAGAATCCAAACTCTACAAGGGGGTATACAACATTTCATTATTTTGTGTGAGTCATTGGACTGGAACTGACAATGGTCTTCTGGGTATTTCTCTGTTGTTTGTGCGTGTCTCTGCAGTGCACGGGGAATTGTGCAGCTGAGACTGGGGCAGCCCAGCTCAATTCAGGGCAGGTGTTCATTAGCACCGAACCAATTACCCAGCAGCCCCAGAGAGGGGCCAAAAATACCCACATCAACTCCAGTCAACAACTTTCCCAAGTCCTGATCCCTCCTCTCTCATCTTGCCGTCTTAGTCCTGAATCTACTCGTTCTTGCTATTGTAAAATCTCACTGTTACAAAATTACCCAATTTCTGATCAATTAAGTATTTGTGAGACTACTTCTTCAGGCTCATGATCTCAGGTTTCAGTATTGAATCCAGTCAGAAAGAATATCTCAGTTTAAATTTGGTAAATTGTTTTTTGTCGCATGTTCCAATGTACAGCGAAAACCTTCGTCTTGCATACTGTTTATACAGATCAGATCATCACACAGTGCATTGAGGTAGAACAAGGCAAACAGTAACAGAATTCATTTCCATAGACGCTGCCTGACCTGCTGAATTTCTCCAGCATTTTGTGTGTGTAGCTCAGATTTCCAGCGTCTGCAGAATCTTTTGTTTTATTGGAAAGTTTAGATCTGTATTCCTTGGAGTGAATACAGCTGAGGTGACGTGACAAAACCGGTTTATTTTTGTTTGATGTACCAAGTTTTCGAGAAAAGTATTTGTCTTGTACAGTGTTCAAATAGATCAGGTCATGCCTGCAGTTCACTCAGATCAATTCATTACAGCAGAGCAGTGAGGTTGTAAGAGAAGTACAGGATGCAGTATAACAGAGAAAGAGCAGTGCAAGGTCACAACAAGGTAGCTTGTGAGCTCAACATTCAATTGTCTTATAACAGTGGGATAGATGCTGTCCTTAAACCTGAGGATATGCGCCTTCAAGCTTTTGTTCTTCTGCCTGATGGCAGAGGGAGAAGAGAGAATGTCTGGGATTAATCGTTACTGAGGCAGTGAGAAGTTTAGAGAGAAGGGGCAGTGAGAATGTAAACTGATGAGCCAGTTATAGTCCCAAAAGCATCTTTGTGAATGCTGTTTTATTATTTATTATATAATGCTGAAAGTCACAAATAAACCATAAGTGGCAATGTGTCATGGATCAACATGGTAGTGTAGTGGTTATCAAGATGCTCTACTGTACCAGTGGCCTGGGTTCAATTCCTGTCTCTGTCTGTAAGGAGTTTGTATGTTCCCCCATGACTGTGTGGGTTTCCTCCGGGTGCTCCAGTTTCCTCCTACAGTCCAAAGACGTACCAGTTGATAGTTAATTGGCCATTGTAAATTGTCCCGTGATTAGGCTTAGGTTAAATCAGGGGTTGCTGGGTAGTGCGACTCAAAGGGTCAGAAGGGTTTGTTCCACGCTCTATCTCAATAAATCAAATAAAAATAGTCTGATCAGTTTTCTGTAAAATCTGGTTGCTTCTGCTGGACCAGTGATTGTATTACACCCATTTGCTTCCACCTACCACAGACAACCATGACAAGATCAGCCAAACAACAGGGGAGAGATTCTTACTTCAAAACTTCCTCTTTCAGGGAGATGGTACTCACCCACCTTCACTGACTTGTTGCCTCCAAGGGAAGAATTTTTCTTGAAATCTTGATTTCCAAAGGTATTTTTTTAATTATTCAGCTTTTGTTTTCAAGTTCAATGTTCAGCCAACAAACTGCTTTCACTCAAAAGACACTTTAGAGCAAATTAACAGGTAACTCCAACAGAATCAGAATGAGATTTACTGTATTATCACTGACCACTGATATGAAATTTGTTGTTTTGTGGCAGGAGAGCAGTGCAAAGACTTAAAATTTCTACAATATATACAAATAAACAGACCAAAAAAAAAGCAACAAGGTAGTGTCACAGATTCATGGACTGTTCAGAAATCTGATGACAAGGTGAAGAAGCTGTTACTGAAAAGTTAAGTGCATGTCTTCAGGTTCCTGTACCCCCTCCCTGATGGTTGTGCTGTAAGAGGGCATGTCATGGATGACGAAGGTCCTTAATGACAGTAAATGTCACCTTCTTGAGGCCCTATTAAAAAACGTATCACTGAATATCCTTTTAAAACAAATCTATAGAAGTTTTTCTAATCAAATGACAATGACATTGAGGTTTCTAAATTTGATTTTTCGTTATTGCACAATTGTTGTTCTACTTCTCTGTCCTTCAGTTTAAATTGTAACATTGCTGTAACTGTTCCTTCACTGATCTGTCCATTGTATCCACCCAGGATGTTCTTCCATCTGCACCCCTTCCCCACCCGTCAGGAGATGGAGATTTATTCCACCAACTGCAGCTTTGAAATTTCTTCCCCACAGTTCATCCAGAAAAAGAACCCCAGGTACAATGACATGAAGGAGGACACAGTCTGGTCGATGGAACACCTGAACGACTACATTAATGAGAAGTACATGCAAGCGAAGCAGCTCCCCAAGGACTGGGTCTTCACTGATTTTACAGTGAGTGTGTGCTGTTCCCAATTAAGGGAATAAGGCTGAGGTAGAAGATTATATCACTGGAGGATTGAGATACTCAATGCCCATGGATTAGGGTTGTTAATGTGACTCTTTATTTCATTGTGGCTTTCATTACTGGCAGGCATTCACATTGGAATCAGATTCAGGTCTAATGCCACCAGCACATGTCGTGAAACATTGCAATACATAATTATAGAAGAAGCTGTGAATTATAAACAAGTAATGCAAAATTAAATATTAGTGCAAAAATAGAAATAAAAAAGTAGTGAGGTAGTGTTCATGGGTTCACTGTTCATTCAGTAACCAGATGGCAGAGGGGAAGAAGCTGTTCCTGAATCACTGAGTGTGCTTCAGGCTCCTGTACTTCCTGATGGTAACAATAAGAACAAGACGTGTCCTGGGTGATGATAGACACCACCTTTTTGAAGCATCACCTTGAAGATGTCCTGGATACTACAGAGGCTAGTTCGATTCTGTACAGTGCCCCAACCCCCATACCTGATGGCGATGAAGCCAATTAGAAAGCTCTCCACAGTACAGCTGTAGAAATTTGCACGCATCTTTGGTGACATACCAAATCTCCTCAAACTTCTAATGAGACATAGCCGCTGCCGTGCGTCCTTTGTAACTGCATAATACGTTGAGTCCAGGGTAGATCCTCGGAGATATTGACATCCAGGAATATGAAGTTGCTCAATCTTTCCACTTCTGATCCCGCTATGAGGATTAGTGTATATTTCCTCGTCTTACCCTTTCAGAAGTCCACAATCAGTTATTTCAATAGAGTCTATAGTACTGATGGTGTTAATATCAGAAATCTCTAAAACTTAATCAGTTAATTAACTGGCGAGGTACGTTCACTAACCTTATTAATGGAAAAATACAAATCAGCGCATCTTTAATTGAAAGATTCTTTTATCTGATCTTAATCAGTTGATGTTTATCAAAAGTCTCCCATTGTTTTCTGTAGTTTCTGCAAGAGGTTGTGACTTTGCCTGTTATTTGCCTTTCCTGGGCAGAGAGAGGACTCCCTATACGAGTGTTCACTTCTCTGAATGTCAAATTCAGATTGAAAGTCAAGTTTGACAGGTACCTCTGTGCACAGGTGCAATGAAAACTTGCCTACAGCAACATCACAGCTGTGGAGCATCAGATAGTCCATATTCACATGAAAACTATAAATTACAAATAAATTATACACAATTTTTACAAGAAAGATCACAGTTAGAACAAACAATTAATTTGAACTTTAAACTTTGAAAGAAGAATCCAGTTGAAGGCAAAGTGATGAACATGGTCTAGTCCTGTGGTGATTTGGGTGGTGAGGAAGTAGCCGTTCTCGGATCTGGTGGTTAGGGAACCCAGGCTTCTGTACCCCCTGGAGGCTGCAAGAAGAGACACTGTCTGGATGATGGGGATCTTTTATGATTCTTGAGGCAGTTCCTCCTGTAGATAATGATGGGGATTGCTGTGACAGTAACGTACTAGGCAGAGTCAAACCCTTTCTGTAGCCTCTTGCATTCCTCCACGTTTCAATTGCTCTACCCGGCCATGACACAACCTCTCAAGACACTTTCAACAGTAGAAACATAGAAAACCTACAGCACAATACAGGCCCTTCAGCCCACAATGCTGTGCCAAACATGTCCTTAGCTTAGCCATTTCCCTCCTGGATGTACCTATCCAGGAGCCTCTTAAACGACCCTATCGGTTACACCTCTACCACCGCCAGTGGTAATCCATTCCACACACTCACCACTCCCTGCGTAAAATAACTTACCCCTGACATCTCCTCTGTACCTAAGAGTACATCTTTCAAAATTTGTTAGTGTGTTCAGTGACAAGCCAGACATCCTCAACCTTCCCAGAAAGTAAAGATGCTGCGTGCCTCCAATCTGATGGCATGAACATCAATTTCCCCTTCTGGTAATTTTTTCCACTCCCACTCCCACTTCTTTTATCTTCTGTTCCCCACTCTGGCCGCTTACTTCTTCTCCTCACCTGCCTACCACTTCTTCCTTCCTTTTCTCCCATAGTCCCCTCTCCTTTCCTATCAGATTCCTTCTTCTGGAGCCCTTCACTTTTCCCTGTCACCTGGCTTCACCTGTCACCTGTTAACTCGTCCTCCACCCCTCCCCACCTTTTTAATCTGGCATCTTCCCCCTTCCTTTCCAGTCCTACTGAAGGGTCTTGACCTGAAATATTGACTGTTTATTCCCCTCCATAAATGCTGCCTGACCTGCTGAGATTGTCTAGTATTTTACATGTTTTGCTCGGGATTTCCAGCATCTGTAGAATCTCTTGTGTTTACGAGTTTCTTTTTCCCCTCCTTTATATCCGCTCAGTTAGGACAGTGGAGATGCAAGGCAGGGTCATTCAATGCTCCTCTTGTGGGATGTGGGAAGGCAGGGAGATCTCCCGTGTCTCTGCGGGAAGTGCATCCAGCTGCAGCTTCTAACAATCTGCGTCAAGGAGCTGGAGCTGGAACTGGATGAACTCCGGATCATTTGTGAGGCCGAGGGTGTGATAGATAGGGCAGAGAGAGAGGTAGTTACACCCAAGGTACAGAACACAGGAAAGTGGGTGACAGTCAGGAAAGGGAAGGGGCAGAGTACCCCTGTGGCCATCTTTCTCAACAACAGGTATATCACTTGGAGGAAATGACCTAACACAGGAAAGTCACAGCAGTTAGATCTCTGGCACTGAGGCTGGCTCCATGACTCAGAAGGGAAGAGGGGAACAGGAGATTTGTTAGTTAGGGGAACAGAAAGGACCTAACACAGGAAAGTCACAGCAGTTAGATCTCTGGCACTGAGGCTGGCTCCATGACTCAGAAGGGAAGAGGGGAACAGGAGATTTGTTAGTTAGGGGAACAGAAAGGAAGTTCTGTGGACAAGAACGAGTTTCCCAATGGTATGCTCTCTCCCAGTGCCAGGGTCTGGGGTATATCGGATTGAGGCCTCAGCTTTCTTAAGTGGGAGGGTGAACAGCCAGAGGTCATGGTCCATATAGGTACCACTGACATGGGTAGGAAGAGTAATGAGGTTCTTCAAAGTGACTTCAGAGGGTTTGGTGCTAAGTTAAAGGGCAGGACCTCCAGGGTTGTAATCTCAGGATTGCTACCTGTGCCACGTGCTGCTGAGGCCAGAAATAGGAAGATTATACAGTTTAATATGTGGCTAAGGAGTTGGGGTAGGTGTGAGGGCAAAAGATTTTTGGATCATTGGGCTCTCTTCCTGGTCATGTAGGAACTGTACAGAAGAGACAGTTTGCACCTGAACTGGAGAGGGTCTAAAATCCTAGAGTGAAGGTTTGCTAGTACTGCATGGCAGAGTTTAAACTAGAGTTGGGGGAGAGGTGTGGAACCAAAGTGCCAGAACAGATTGTGGAGAGGTTGTGGAAGCAGATATTGTTAAAACCTCAGTCAGAAATCAAAAGGTTGAGCTTGGCGTGACTTATGTCCTGTGCTGCGTATATTTCAATGCAAGAAGTATTGTAGGAAAGGCAAATGAGCTCAGGGCATGGACCAAAACATGGAATTATGACAATGTAGCCACTGGTGAGACTTCATTGCAGAAGGGACAGGACTGGCAGCTCAGTTTTCCAGGGCTCCATTGTTTTAGACGTGACAAAGCAGTAGGCATTAAAAGAGGAGTGGTGACGTTACTAATTGAGGAAGATATCAGGACAGACTGGAGAACTTGTCTAGTGAGGTGTTATGGGTGGAACAGAGGCCTTTCTATGATCCCCATATGTTTTTTTACCCTTGCAATTTCTTAATTCCACCCACAAAGATTCAAAATTCTCTAACTCCATTTCACCTCTTTCTAACGATTTAATTCCATCTCTTACCAACAGAGCCACACCACCGCCTATGCCTTCCTGCCTGTCCTTTCAATACAAAGTATGTTGTTTGATGTTAAGTCCCCAACTATGTCCTTCTTTCAGCCATGACTCACTGATGCTCGCAACGTCGTACTGACCAATCTGTAATTGCGCCATGAGCTCATCCACCTTATTCCAAATGCTATGTGCATTTAAACACAGCACCTTTAGTCCTGCTTTCTTTGCCCATTTGAATTTTGCCTCTGTGATACAATTTAACTCTTTGTTCTGTTTGCATTTGTACCCACATTCATGTTATATCCATCATCTACTTGTAAACCTGCTGGCTCATCCTCAGCTCTATCATATTGGTTCCCATCCCCCTGCCATATTAGTTTAAACCACTTCCAACAGCTCTAGCAAACCTGCCCACAAGAATATTGGTCTCCCTCAGATTCAACTGCAACCCATCCCTTTTGTACAGGTCACACCTAGCCAAGAAGAGGTCCCAATTATCCAGAAATCTGAATCCCTGCCCCCAGCTCCAATTCTTCAGCCACGCATTTATCTGTCACCTCATTCTATTCTTATCCTCACTGTCACGTGGCACAGGTAGTAATCCAAAGATTATTACCCTTGAGGTCCTGCTTCTCAACTTCCTTCTTAACTCCCTGTATTCTGGCTTCAGGACCTCTTCCCCTTTTCTACCTATGTCGTTGGTATCAATATGTCCCACAAGTTCTGGCTGCTCACCCTCCCTTTTCAGGATATTGTTGATGCATTCAGAAACATCACAAACCCTGGCACCTAGGAGGCAAACTACCATCCATTTGGGTGCAGAGAGGATGCTGCCTGGATTAGAGAGCATGTCTTACGAGGATAGATTGAGTGCGCTTGGGCTTCTCTCTTTGGGGCAAAGGAGGATGAGAGGTGACTTGATAGAGGTGATAAGAGGCATAGATTGAGAGGAAAGCCAGAGACTTTCTCAGGACAGAAATAGCTAATGTGAGGGCCATCATTTGAAGGTGACTGGAGGAGAGTACGCGAGGGATGTCAGAAGTAGGCTTTTTACACAGAGAGTGGGACGCACTGCCGAGTGGTGGCAGAGGCAGATACATTCTGAATATTTAAGAGACTCGTAGATAGGCACATAGATGATAGGAAAATGAAGGGCTATGCGGGGAGGAAGAGTTAGATTGTTCTTAGAGTAGGTTATAAGGTCAGCACAACCTTGTGGGCTGAAGGGCCTGTACCGTGCTGTCCTGATGAAGGCTCTCAGCCTGAAACATTGACTGCTTACTCTTTTCCACAGATGCTGCCTGGCCTGCTGAGTTCCTCCAGCATTTTGCGTGTGTTGCTTTGGATTTCCAACATCTGCAGAATCTCTTGTGTCTGTACCTTGTTGTAATGTTCTATGTCTATGTTTAATGAATGCAGAACTGCAGTCTGTGCTTTAAACATAATAAACAGTTTTGATATTTTCTTACAGAACCGGATACAGCAGATCGTTACCCAGTGTTTCATTGCCAGCAAGGCCAGGCTGGGTAGTAAACTGGGCTATTTTGACCTTTTCGGTTGCGACATTATGATTGATCAGAATTTCAAGGTGATTCTTCTTGGCCTTTTTGATAAGGGTTACTGTCTCTGAGTTGTTCTCAGATTATTCTAATACAGGATTGGCTATTGGTCACATGGGGTTTACACTCACAGTGATCCCTGCTGCTCAGTTTGAAAAGTTTTATTCATTACTAAAAATGATTCTGGAGTGAAAAATGAGCATCAGCTCCAGTCTTGGACAATGAGGTGTACAAGAAAGCAGGCTTTCCACCGATCACATCAAAGGGTGAACATTTTGAGAAATACCTTGAATGAGTGATATACAGATAGCTAATGAACACTGAGGTGCCTGGAGGTTGCTGTGCAAGTTGATTGGGTGGAGAAGAAGGTGTATGGTTTGTTGACCTTCATTATCAGGAGACTGAGTTGCAGAGTTGTGACGTAATGTCACAGCTCTATAAAACTCTGGCTAGACCATACTTGGAATATCGTGTTCCATCCTGGTCGCCACATTATTGAAAGGACGTAGAAGCTTTAGAGAGGATGCAGAGATACTGCCTAAACTAGAGAGCATGTCTCCTGAGGATAGGTTGAGCAAGGTCGAGCTTTTCTGTTCAGAGTAAAGGAGCAGGAGAGATGATTTGATAGAGGTGTAGATAGAGTGGGCGGCCAGAAACCTTTTCCCAAGGCAGTGAAGCTATATAGGAAGGCATAACCTTACAGTGATTGGTGACAGGTATAGCAGGGGGTTTCAGAGGTAGGTTTCTTACACAGAGAGTGGTGTGTGTGTGGAAAACATTGCTGGGCTGCTGGTGGAGGCAGATACATTAGAAACATTTGAGAAACTCTTAGATGGACACATAGATGGCAGAAGAATGGTAGGTGGTGTTAGCATCAATCAGTCTGTCACTCAGATGGTGTTGATATCTGTCAGACTGTCACTCAGATGGTGTCGGTATCTGTCAGACTGTCACTCAGACGGTGTCGGTATCTGTCGGACTGTCACTCAGATGGTGTCAGTATCTGTCAGACTGTCACTCAGATGGTGTTGATATCTGTCAGACTGTCACTCAGACGGTGTTGGTATCTGTCAGACTGTCACTCAGATGGTGTTGATATCTGTCAGACTGTCACTCAGATGCTGTCGGTATCTGTCAGACTGTCACTCAGATGGTGTCGGTATCTGTCAGACTGTCACTCAGACGGTGTCGGTATCTGTCAGACTGTCACTCAGATGGTGTTGATATCTGTCAGACTGTCACTCAGACGGTGTTGATATCTGTCAGACTGTCACTCAGATGGTGTCAGTATCTGTCAGACTGTCACTCAGACGGTGTTGGTATCTGTCAGACTGTCACTCAGATGGTGTTGATATCTGTCAGACTGTCACTCAGATGGTGTCAGTATCTGTCAGACTGTCACTCAGATGGTGTTGATATCTGTCAGACTGTCACTCAGACGGTGTTGGTATCTGTCAGACTGTCACTCAGATGGTGTTGATATCTGTCAGACTGTCACTCAGATGCTGTCGGTATCTGTCAGACTGTCACTCAGATGGTGTCGGTATCTGTCAGACTGTCACTCAGACGGTGTCGGTATCTGTCAGACTGTCACTCAGATGGTGTTGATATCTGTCAGACTGTCACTCAGACGGTGTTGATATCTGTCAGACTGTCACTCAGATGGTGTCAGTATCTGTCAGACTGTCACTCAGACGGTGTTGGTATCTGTCAGACTGTCACTCAGATGGTGTTGATATCTGTCAGACTGTCACTCAGATGCTGTCGGTATCTGTCAGACTGTCACTCAGACGGTGTCGGTATCTGTCAGACTGTCACTCAGATGGTGTTGATATCTGTCAGACTGTCACTCAGATGGTGTTGATATCTGTCAGACTGTCACACAGACAGTGCTCGGCCTCATTGGCACAGGCAGAGAAACAAGTCACTGCCCAACAGGCAGACAGAGTAGTAGAAGCCCCTCAGTTGATCAGGGTCAGCCAGGGCTGTTGCATCCTAGATAACAAGATACACAAGCCTGGGCAGTACACTATGGAGAGCAAGCTGTTGCCCCTCTCTACACAGGCTCCCTCTCTCCACACATTTGATGAATCCAAAGGAATGGCAGAAACCGATACAGTTCGGCACCAATGGCACCGCAGGAATTGCCACTCAATGTAGGACTGCCCTTGGAACTCCAGTTCCAGATTTTCCCCCGGGGTTTATTCCCAAAGCCTTTCCCGAGAGTGGGTGTAGCCGCAAGGCAACAGAGGTTTGAGATCAGAGTTTTCCTTCTCCTAGGTAAGCTGACAACCACGGCTGATGAGTCCCATCTGCCTGAAGTAACTGGCTTCAAGGCACCAGTAACCCACCTTTGCCCCTTCTCCTGTCAGTAGAAACAGTTCTGCCAGGCTTAGTAGCTAAGCCACACGTGAAGGCCAGGAAGCAGCTGGACTTGGTTGTCAGAGGCTATTGGAGATGCACACCGCTGGGAGCTTATCCCCAGGTTATAACAACCTTAAGGCAGACAAGGTATTCAGAATTAGTAGAGCACCTTGTTAGCACTAGAGATCCTGCAGGTGCTGGAAATCCAGAGCGACACACACATAATGCCGGAGGAACTCAGTAGGTCAGGCAGCATCTATGGAGAGGAATAAACAGTCGTTGTTTTGAGTCGAGACCTTTCATCAGGACTGGAAAGGAAGGGGGAAGATGTCAGAATAAGAAATTGGGGGTGAGGAAGGAGAGCAGTTTCACTGCCCCCGTAGAACCCGCCAAGTCCTTTTGACCAAGGCCTGTGGAAAGCTGTCCCACTGCTCATCACCAGGTGAAATGCAGTGATACGGAACTGTTTCCGCCTTTCTCTTCATTGTAACCTTGCCTAAACTTAGCCTGCAAAAACAGGCATCAATCTTTTGTGCTCCCCCCCACTCTTACTGGAAGGCAGACAAATTATTAATCAAACAATAGGTTAATCTCAGCCCTTCAATTCAGAACTGGGAGTGCTGAAAAGCAAATGGAGGAAGAAAGTCCTTTAATTAATGAGAAAAGATGTTTGAATGGACAGGTATGAGATCCTGCATTGTGTTCGGTGATTACTCACTGTGCAGGATTTACAAACCATTGGCTCAGCAGCAATTTACTGAAACACGAGAGGGCTCCATTTCCAATTCACAGACATTTGCTTTCTTCCCATTCAATGACACAACAAGACGTTGCATTGTGCAGTGCTTTGCATGCATTAATGCAATCCGAATATATCACGGCTGAGGCAGTACAGTGTTACACACTGCCATCTATATGGTTTTGATTGGTCTAGCCACTGCTAGGCAATAGCTTTGAAACGGCCAAAATTTTACTGTGACCAACGCAAGCTATTATTTTCTATTCAGAACAGGTCCTTTGATAAAGGCTTGATAGTCGATATGTTCCGCGGCAGCTAACTATTAACAATATATTACACAAGCTCATTAAAGTTGACTATGGTAATTATGTAATCTGGTATCATTTCTGTTGGGTCATTTATACCAACGCTGGGCCAACGGTGTAAACAGCCAATACACAGAGAGCCAACAGGAAGTTAGCAGCTGGAAAGGTGCCTTTAAAATAAATAGAGACACAACTAAACACAAACCCCGATCAAATTTTCAGATCAGAGAGAGTGACGGTTAACCTGGGTCATACATCACACAACAAGGACTCATGCAATAAACCAGTTTCTTCAAGGTTTCTTGTCCATTACCACCATGGCCATGTCCTCTTCTCGCTTTACCACCGGGACAAGGCTACAGGAGCCTCAGAACTCACACCACCAGGTTCAGGAACAGTTATTACACTTCATCCATCAAGTCCTTGAACCAGAGGGAAAACTTCACTCAACTTCATTCACCCCAACACTGAACTATGGGTTCACTCTCAAGGACTCCTATCTCATGTCCTGACATTTATTGCTTAATTATTTATTATTATTTTTCTTTTTTTTTGTATTTGCAGCTTGTTGGCTTTTGCACATTGCTGTTAGTCTGTCCTGCTGGGTACAGCTTTCCATTGATTCTATTGTGTTTCTTTGTATTTACTCTGAATACCTGAAAGGAAATTAGTCCCGAGGTTGTATATGGTGACACATATCTACTTTGATAATAAATTTACTTTGTACTTTGATGTACACATACGCTGTGGTTCTCTTCACATGTGGTGTGCGAGCAGGCAGGCTGTTGGCAGCAAGCGGTGTGTAACACTTGTGTCAACATCACTCACACAAAGCACACACACTAGGCTGGCAAAGTGAGGCACAGCTTATTAGCAGGGATGAGCATAACTTCAATATGAAGGGGTAGTCTCCCCTGGGCACAACCACACTGTAATCAGGCCTCACCAAACATCTCCCAGTTTCCTCTTCTCTCCCTCTCCCCCTCTCTCCCTCTCCCTCTCTTTCCCTTTCTTTCTCTCTCTCTCTCTCTCTCTTAAACCACTGTACAGACCCTTCGGCCCACAATGTTGTGCCGACCTTTTAAACTCCTCTAAGATCAATCGAACCCTTCCCTCCCCCATGTCTCTCAGTGTTTCTATCATCCACGTGCCTGTCTAAGAAGTAAATCTCCCTCATGTATCTGTCTCTACCAGCAACCCGGCAGTACATTCCATACACCAACCACTTCCTGTGTAAAAAAAAAACTTACCTCTTATATCCCCCACTATACTTTCCTCCAGTCACCTTAAAGTTATGCCCTCTTGTATGAGATATTTCTGCCTTGGAAAAAGTCTCTGGCTGTCTACTCGACCTATGCCTTTTATCATCTTGTACATCTCTATCAAGTCACTCCTCATCTTCTTTTACTCCAAAGAGAAGAGCCCTAGTTCACTCAACCTATCCTCATAAAAAACTCTCTCTAATCCAAGCAACATCCTGGTAAATCTCCTCTGCACCCTCTCTAAAGCTTCCACGCCCCTCCTCTAATGAAGCAACCAGAACTGAATTTCCCCACCATTCTCTCTTGACTAATGATTCACCCATTCATGTGATTTCCCCATCTCTGTGATTCCCCTCACAATCCCCAATGATTTCCTAACAATCTGCTCTCCTTCCCTACTTCCTCCTGCGCTGGCTAGTCTTAAGCAGGTCTGTACAGGTGTATACAGATCTGTGCAGAGGTGGACAGATCACACTATTACTGTGGGAGGGAGAATTTAAACCCCGCGGGTTTTGTAGATGCTGGTGTTCTAATTGTGCCATCTGCTGGATCGCGAACATTTGAACAATGGGGAAAAAAAGCCACAGTCGGTTGTCTAGTAACCAAGAATTTAGCTTCACTCCTAGTTTCCTCTGTTAGCTAAAAGGCGGAGAGCTGAAAGGATGATGAAACTCCCTTCACAGGTGTTAGGCAATGTAATTCCCAAATACAAAGGAACAGTATTAACATTTGCAAAACAAACAAGCTTCACAGACCCACAATTCAGAAATGTTAATGTTTGAATGGAATGTAGTCCACTGTGGGCAGAGGTCAATTCACCATAGTCAGAGATCAATCACTGTGCTCTGATGTCAGTCACTGTAGTTAGATGTCAGACACTGTAGTCAGAGATCAGTTCACTGTGGTTAGAGGTCAGAGGTCAGTTTACTGTGGTTAGAGGTCATTCGACTGTGGTCAGATGTCAGTTCATTGTGGTCAGAGGTCAGTCACCATAATTACTCTGATCAGAAGTTAGTCACTGAAATCACTGGGGTCAGAGGTCAGTCACCTTGTAATTTCTTGAGAGACAGTCAGTTTGTAAAAGAAATTGAATAGTATAGTCTTCGGCCCACTGCCCTGTGCTAGCCGTGATGCTGATCCATATACCTCTGTTCCCAGTCTGTCCACTTGTCTGTCTAAATGCCTCTTAAATGATTTTATTATTTTTACTTCTGCCACATCTCCTGGCAACATGTCCCTGACACCCACTATTCTCTGTGTAAAAAAAAGGTTGCCTTGCACATCTCCTTTAAACTTTCCCTTTTCACCTAAGTTCTTTACTATTTGAAATGTCCACCCTGGGAAAATGAGTCTGACTGATCAATGTCTCTGATTATGTTACATATGCCTATCAGGCCTCTCCTCAGCCTATGGCTGATCTCCCCTCTGCCTCTGATAATGGTAACATAGAACATTAATGTAACCTACTCTGGAAACTGCCTGGAACTTCCCTACGGCATAGCCCTTTATTTTTCTAAGCTCCATGTACCTATCTGAGAGTCTCTTAAAAGACCCTATCATAACTGCCGCTATCATCTTTGTTGGCAGTGCATTCCACACGCCTAGCATTCTCTGTGTGAAAAACAGAGAGTGGTGAATCTGTGGAATTCTCTGCCACAGGAAACAGTTGAGGCCAGTTTTTTTGGCTATATTTAAGAGGAAGTTAGATATGGACCTTGTGGCTAAAGGGATCAGGAGGTATGGAGAGAAAGCAGGTACAGGGTTCTGAGTTGGATGATCATACTGAATGGCGGTGCAGGCTCGAAGGGCTGAATGGCCTACTCCTGCACCTATTTTCTATGCTTCTATGTTTCTGACATCCCCCTTGTACCTATTTCCAAACACCTTAGAAGCATGCCCCCTCATGTTAACCATTTCAGCCCTGGGGAAAAACCTGTGGCTATTCACACGATCAACGCCTCTCATCATCATATACGCCTCAATCAGGTCACCTCTCATCCTCCATCACTCTAAGGAGAGACGGCCAAGTACACTCAACTTATTCTAATAAGGTACACCCTCCAATCCAGGCGGCATCCTTGTAAATCTCCTCTGCACTCTCTCTATAGTATCCACATCCTTCCTGTAGTGAGGTGACCAGAACTGAACACAGTACTCCAAATAGGGTTTGACTAAGGTCTTATGTAGCTTTAACATTACCTCGCGGCTCTTGAACTCAATCCCACAGTTGATGGATGCCAACACACCATACGCCTTCTTAGCAACACGGTCAACCTGCACAGCAGCTTTCAGAGTCCTATGGACACGGACCCCAAGATCGCTCAGATCCTCCACACTGCCAAGAGTCTTACCATTTATATTATATTCTGTCTTCAAACTTGACCTACCAAAATGAACCACTTCACACTTATATCTGTGTTGAATTCCATCTGCCACTTCTTAATCCAGTTCAGCATCCTATCAATGTCCCGCTGTAACCTCTGACAGCCCTCCACACTACCCACAACACCCCAACTTTTCTGTCTCTGATAATCTTACAGACTCCTATCAGGTCTCCCCTCGGCTTCTGGCACTCCAGAGTAAACAGGAGTGTTCAGAGTTGTACACAGTACTCCAAATGTTTCATACAGCAGCAACACGACTTTTATACTCAACACCCTGACTGATGGAGGCAAGCATACCGTGTGCACCTTTACCGTCCTGTCCACGGCTGTTGCCACTTTAGGGAGTAATAGACTTGCAACCTGAGTATTAATATTATTATTACTTATTTTATTCTTGCATCCAAGGGAGTAAAAATCTTTATGTTGCATCTCCCTCTGAACATCTGAATGTCTAAGGTTTCTGCCATTTACTTTCCTCCTACTTTTGACATTCCCAACTGCAACATCTCACACGTGTCTGGTTTAAGCTCCATCTGCCATTTTTCTGCCCACATTTCAATTGAGCAAACCACCTCCATTAAAAAGTTTCCCCTCAGGTCATTTATAAAACCATCCCCTCTCACCCTAAGTCAATGCCCCCTTGTTTCAGGCACCCCTACCCTGGAGGTGCTGGGACTCAAGGGACTGAGTTATGGAGAGAGGTTGAGCAGGTTGGGACTTCCTTCACTGGAGCATGGGAGAATGAGGGGTGATTTTATAGAGGTGTATAAAGTTATGAGAGGCATTCTTTACCATTATGGTGATCCAATCTTGGCCTTATCTCAACTTTCTTGTCTGTTCCTCACAATCCTTGACTCTATAATGACTGAAAATTCATCAACATTAGCTTTGGATATAAGATACCAAAGCAGAATTCGGCCATTTGGCCCATTGAGTCTGTTCCATCATTTCATCACAGCTGACCCATTTTCCCACTCAGCCCCAATCTTCTGCCTCCCCCCTCCATATCCCTTCATGCTCTGACTAATCACGAATCTATCAACCTCTGCCTTAAATATACATGATGACGTGGCCTCCACAGCCGCCTGTGACAATGAATTCAACGGATTCACCATCCTCTGGCTAAAGAAATTCCTCCTCATCTCTTTTCTAAATGAAACTCCCTCAATTCCGAGGCTGTGCCTTCTGGTCCTAGACTCCCCCACTATGGGAAGCATCCTCTCATATGTTCAAAGTTACTGCTTTGACAATTTGTGTGGTAAGCGTGACTGAGGTAAGAGTGCTGAGGGAAGGGGAATTGGAATTGGTTTATTATTGTCAAGTGTACCAAGATGCAGTGAAAAGTTTGCCTTGTCATGTAGACCAATTCATTACACAGTGCATTGAGGTAGAACAAGGTAAAGTAATAACAGAATGCAGATGAAAGCGTAAAAGCTACAGAGAAAGTGCAGTGCAGGTAAACAATAGAGTGCAAGGTCATAACGAGGTAGATTGTGAGGTCAAGAGTCCATTTTAGTGTACTAGGAGGGAATTATTCAGAAGTCCTGTAACAGTGGGATAGAAGCTATACTTGAGATTGGTGGGAGAGGGAGAAGAGAGAATGTCCAGGTTGGTGGCAGCTTTGATTATGCTGCCGGCTTTACTGAGGCAGCGAGACATGTGGGCAGAATCCATGGAGAAGTTGTGTCCATAGCTCTCTGCAGTTTCTTGTGGTCACATGCAGAGCAGTTGCCACACCAAACTGTGATGCATCCAGACAGACAGACATATTTTATTGATGCATGGAAATTGGGTTTCGTTACAGCTGCACCAGCCAAGAGTAGTGAAGAAATATAGCAATATAAAACCATAAATAATTAAATAATAATAAGTTAATCATGCCAAGTGGAAATAAGTCCAGGACCAGCCTATTGGCTCAGGGTGTCTGACCCTCCAAGGGAGGAGTTGTAAAATTTGATGGCCACAGGCAGGAATGACTTTCTATGACACTCAGTGTTGCATCTCAGTGGAATGAGTCTCTGGCTGAATGTACTCCTATGCCTAACCAGTACATTATGGAGTGGATGGGAGACATTGTCCAAGATGGCATGCAACTTGGTCAGCATCCTCTTTTCAGACACCATCGTCAGAGAGTCCAGTTCCACCCCCACAACATCACTGGCCTTATGAATGAGTTTGTTGATTCTGTTGGTGTCTGCTACCCTCAGCCTGCTGCCCCAGCACACAACAGCAAACATGATAATACTGGCCACCACAGACTCATAGAACGTCCTCAGCATCGTCCGGCAGATGTTAAAGGACCTCAGTCTCCTCAGGAAATAGAGACGGCTCTGATCCTTCTCGTAGACAGCCTCGGTGTTCTTTGACCAGTCCAGTTTATTGTCAATTCATATCCCCAGGTATTTGTAATCCTCTACACTGACCCCTTGGATGGAAACGGGGTTCACCGGTGCCTTAGCCCTCCTCAGGTCCACCACCAGCTCCTTAGAAAGGCCAGAGTGCCATAAGCTCTCTTTACAACCCCGTCTACCTGTGATGCCACTTTCAAGGAATTTCCATATCACTCTGTTCTACCACATTTCTCACTGTCCTACTGCTCACAGCATAAGTCCTACCCTGGTTGGTCCCATGGAAGTGTAGCACCTCACGCTTGCCTGCATTATATTCCATCTGCCATTTTTCAGCTGGTTCAGATCCCACTGCAGTCTCCAAGAGTCTTCCTCACTGTCCACTACACCTCCAGTCTTGGTGTCATCGGTCACCAGTGCCTTGGCCGTCCTCAGGTCCACCACCAGCTCCTTAGTCTTTTTCACATTAAGCTGCAGATGATTCTGCTCACACCACGTGACAAAGTTTCCCACCGTAGCCCTGTACTCAGACTCATCTCCCTTGCTGATGCATCCAACTATGGCTGAGTCATCAGAAAACTTCTGAAGATGGCAAGACTCTGTGCAGTAGTTGAAGAATGCTTTCTAGAGTGCTTTGGTGATATCAATGGGGACATGCCAGATTTCTTTAGTCTCCTTCAGGAGTAGAGGCTTTGGCAAGCTTTCTTGACTGTGACATTTACATGGTTGGATTAGGACAAGTAACAGGTGATGTTCACTCCTGGGAGCTTGAAGCCCTCAACCCTCTCAGCAGTGTTGATGTAGACAGGAACATGTATCCCACACACTGTGAACTCACCCCCCCCCCCCCACTTTCCTAAAGTCAATGAACAGCTCTTTAATTTTAGCTGACATTGAGGGAAAGGTTGTTGTCATGATGATATCTCACCAGGCTATCTATCTATCTTGTACTCCAACTCATCATTATTTGATGAGGTGGGACTCAGGTAAAGGTGTGGTAGAAAGGGGATGGACATAAATGGCAGAGGTAAGAGGACTGACAAGTTAGATTTTTCCCCTGTCTGGGAGAAGCTAAGTTAGTAAGCATTGTTTCTGGGCATTTAAATTGGAGATGAGCGGAATGTCTATCTCAGTGGCACTGGAGCACAGGATTCATTTCACTCCATGAGATCTGATAGTACTCAGTCCCATTAATTTACCAGCCATCAGCATAGGAATGCTTCAACCACATGCTCTGTGTCGTGAACTCAGTATGAATGTGTAGAAAAGGATAACATGGTTTGATCTCCTCTGTAGGTATGGTTGCTGGAGATTAACTCAAACCCATCTTTACAGACAAACTGTGCAGTCCTCCAATCTGTCGTCCCCAAAGTATTGAATGAAGCTCTTGGTAAGTGTGACATTCTTATCTTTATATTAATATAGATTTAGAAAATCTCATTTGTACCAACTGATGATGTTTCAGTAGCACATTATAGAGGTGTACAGCATGGAAGCCGACCATTCGGCCAGTGGGCACCCACTCACACTCATCCCATCTCCCAGCATTTGGCCCATATCTCTCTGAACATAAACAGTTCAACTGGTCATCCCCAGACTTCTCAAATTCTGCCAGTGACTTCAGATCCGTTTCTCTCTTGGGCAAGGTATTGCAGGCATTCCCCAGCTTCTTCAGAGTGCAGAAGGTCCCTCTAAAATTCCTCTCTGGTCCTAAGTTTAGGTCCTTTTATTTTGTCTATGTTCTGCTGTAGGGTAAGGTTTCCTGCGGTCTCTCCTACCCACACCCTTTTACACCTCAATCATATCCCCTCTTGGTCTCTCGTATTCCTGAACCAGTTTCTGCCGTCTATCCATCCCAGGTAACCTACCAGCACAATCACATCTTCTCAATCAGGTGGAGTCATAAACTACATGCAGTAGTCCAGCGAAAGCCCAACCAAAGCTGGAGCATAACTTCCATGCCTTTGCAGTCAATGGCCCAGATGGGATAATAGAATGGTTGTCGTCAACAGTAATGTTCTTCTCTTTCTCTCCATCAGACCTGGTGCTTGAAATATTCAAAAAAAGCAGCAGTGGGCTGTCCATCATGCCTCTTGAAGCACTGAAAGAATTTGTCCTGTTGTATAATGGTTCCCCAAAAGAGCCATTTATGAAAACATTTAAAGACCAGACAGCAGAGAGAGCAGTGGTTCTTGAACGTCCTCAGCAATCTGAGAACAGCTCTCAGATAAAGGTTGGATAAAATGAGAGAGGCACAGAAGCACAGCAGTTAGTGTAATGCTATTACAGCTCCAGTTATAAAATCTGGGTTCAGATCAAAGCAAGTTTAATCATCATTCAAACCATACATAGATACAGCTGAGACATATAGTCGAAGACCCTGCTCGACAGTGTCCAGCAATCAATGGTACAGTCTCCTGGCAGTGTACAGAAGCACACATTCTAGCCTGTCATTCCACCACTCACACATGAGACGGCTGTATCGACAGGAGAGGCCAGGCCCCAGCCGACCTTAACCATGCTGTGATCACGTCCGCATCTCTCAACTGGTCAGCAGTAGCAGGCAAGCCCAAGGCTTGAGGCCTAGTTCTTGTTACAACTGAGGCTACACAGCTCCCATGTTGACTGTCTCTCCACCAGACAAGGGCAACACGCCTGTGGCAACTTACATTATCGCTGTCCAACAGGGTCTTGCAATCACGAGAAATGTCCAAGACAATCTCCCACAGTTATACAGCACCAACTTCAATGCTTCCGAGTAGCAGGCAGCAACATGGTTTGTAGCCAAGTCAGTTCCTCTGAACCTAAACCGGCTCATCTGACACATTGGTGGGCTCCTCCGATATCCCAACTGGCTCCTCCAATATCCCGACCGGCTCCTCCGATATCCCGACCGGCTCCTCCGATATCCCGACCGGCTCCACCGATATCCCGACCGGCTCCTTCGATATCCCGACCGGCTCCACTGATATTCTGACCGGCTCCTCCGATATCCCGACCGGCTCCACCGATATCCCGACCGGCTCCTCCGATATCCCGACCGGCTCCTCCGATATCCCGACCGGCTCCTCCGATATCCCGACCGGCTCCTTCGATATCCCGACCGGCTCCACTGATATTCTGACCGGCTCCTCCGATATCCCGACCGGCTCCACTGATATCCCGACCGGCTCCTCCGATATCCCGACCGGCTACTCCGATATCCCGACCGGCTCCACCGATATCCCGACCGGCTCCACCGATATCCTGACCGGCTCCACTGATATTCTGACTGGCTCCTCCGATATCCCGACCGGCTCCTCCGATATCCCGACCGGCTCCACCGATATCCCGACCGGCTCCTCCGATATCCCGACCGGCTCCACCGATATCCCGACCGGCTCCTCCGATATCCCGACCGGCCCCTCCGATATGCCGACCGGCTCCTCCGATATCCCGACCGGCTCCTGCGATATCCCGACCGGCTCCTCCGATATCCCGACCGGCTCCACCGATATCCCGACCGGCTCCTCCGATATCCCGACCGGCTACTCCGATATCCCGACCGGCTCCTCCGATATCCCGATCGGCTCCTCCGATATCCCGACCGGCTACTCCGATATCCCGACCGGCTCCTCCGATATGCTGACCGGCTCCTCCGATATACCGACCGGCTCCTGCGATATCCCGACCGGCTCCTCCGATATCCCGATCGGCTCCTCAGATATCCCGACCGGCTCCACTGATATCCCGACCGGCTCCTCCGATATCCCGACCGGCTACTCCGATATCCCGACCGGCTCCACCGATATCCCGACCGGCTCCTCCGATATCCCGACCGGCTCCACTGATATCCCGACCGGCTCCTCCGATATCCCGACCGGCTCCTCCGATATCCCGACCGGCTCCACTGATATCCCGACCGGCTCCTCCGATATCCCGACCGGCTCCTGCGATATCCCGACCGGCTCCTCCGATATCCCGACCGGCTCCACCGATATCCCGACCGGCTCCTCCGATATCCCGACCGGCTACTCCGATATCCCGACCGGCTCCTCCGATATCCCGATCGGCTCCTCCGATATCCCGACCGGCTACTCCGATATCCCGACCGGCTCCTCCGATATGCTGACCGGCTCCTCCGATATACCGACCGGCTCCTGCGATATCCCGACCGGCTCCTCCGATATCCCGATCGGCTCCTCCGATATCCCGACCGGCTCCACTGATATCCCGACCGGCTCCTCCGATATCCCGACCGGCTACTCCGATATCCCGACCGGCTCCACCGATATCCCGACCGGCTCCTCCGATATCCCGACCGGCTCCACTGATATCCCGACCGGCTCCTCCGATATCCCGACCGGCTCCTCCGATATCCCGACCGGCTCCACTGATATCCCGACCGGCTCCTCCGATATCCCGACCGGCTCCTCCGATATCCCGACCGGCTCCTCCGATATGCTGACCGGCTCCTCCGATATCCCGACTGGCTCCTCCGATATCCCGACCGGCTCCTCCGATATCCCGACCGGCTCCTTCGATATCCCGACCGGCTCCACCGATATCCCGACCGGCTCCTCCGATATCCCGACCGGCTCCTCCGATATCCCGACCGGCTCCTGCGATATCCCGACCGGCTCCACCGATATCCCGACCGGCTCCTCCGATATCCCGACCGGCTCCACGGATATCCCGACCGGCTCCTCCGATATCCCGACCGGCTCCTCCGATATCCCGACCGGCTCCACCGATATCCCGACCGGCTCCTCCGATATGCTGACCGGCTCCTCCGATATCCCGATCGGCTCCTCCGATATCCCGACCGGCTCCTCCGATATCCCGACCGGCTCCTCCGATATGCTGACCGGCTCCTCCGATATCCCGATCGGCTCCTCCGATATCCCGACCGGCTCCTCCGATATCCCGACCGGCTCCACTGATATCCCGACCGGCTCCTCCGATATCCCGACCGGCTCCTCCGATATCCCGACCGGCTCCTCCGATATCCCGACCGGCTACTCCGATATCCCGACTGGCTCCTCCGATATCCCGACCGGCTCCTCCGATATGCTGACCGGCTCCTCCGATATCCCGATCGGCTCCTCCGATATCCCGACCGGCTCCTCCGATATGCTGACCGGCTCCTCCGATATCCCGATCGGCTCCTCCGATATCCCGACCGGCTCCTCCGATATGCTGACCGGCTCCTCCGATATCCCGATCGGCTCCTCCGATATCCCGACCGGCTCCTCCGATATCCCGACCGGCTCCTCCGATATCCCGACCGGCTCCTCCGATATGCCGACCGGCTCCTCCGATATCCCGACCGGCTCCTCCGATATGCCGACCGGCTCCTCCGATATCCCGACCGGCTACTCCGATATCCCGACCGGCTCCTCCGATATGCCGACCGGCTCCTCCGATATCCCGACCGGCTACTCCGATATCCCGACCGGCTCCTCCGATATCCCGACCGGCTCCTGCGATATCCCGACCGGCTACTCCGATATCCCGACCGGCTCCTCCGATATCCCGACCGGCTCCACCGATATCCCGACAGGCTCCACCGATATCCCGACCGGCTCCTCCGATATCCCGACCGGCTCCACCGATATCCCGACCGGCTCCACCGATATCCCGACCGGCTCCTCCGATATCCCGACCGGCTCCTCCGATATCCCGACCGGCTACTCCGATATCCCGACCGGCTCCTCCGATATCCCGACCGGCTCCTGCGATATCCCGACCGGCTCCACCGATATCCCGACCGGCTCCTCCGATATCCCGATCGGCTCCTCCGATATCCCGACCGGCTCCACCGATATCCCGACCGGCTCCACCGATATCCCGACCGGCTCCTCCGATATCCCGACCGGCTCCACCGATATCCCGACCGGCTCCACCGATATCCCGACCGGCTCCTCCGATATCCCGACCGGCTCCTGCGATATCCCGACCGGCTACTCCGATATCCCGACCGGCTCCTCCGATATCCCGACCGGCTCCTGCGATATCCCGACCGGCTCCACCGATATCCCGACCGGCTCCTCCGATATCCCGATCGGCTCCTGCGATATCCCGACCGGCTCCACCGATATCCCGACCGGCTCCACCGATATCCCGACCGGCTCCTCCGATATCCCGACCGGCTCCTCCGATATACCGACCGGCTACTCCGATATCCCGACCGGCTACTCCGATATCCCGACCGGCTCCTCCGATATCCCGACCGGCTACTCCGATATGCTGACCGGCTCCTCCGATATCCCGACCGGCTCCTCCGATATCCCGACCGGCTACTCCGATATCCCGACTGGCTCCTCCGATATGCTGACCGGCTCCTCCGATATCCCGACCGGCTACTCCGATATCCCGACCGGCTCCACCGATATCCCGACCGGCTCCACCGATATCCCGACCGGCTCCTCCGATATCCCGACCGGCTACTCCGATATCCCGACCGGCTCCACCGATATCCCGACCGGCTCCTCCGATATCCCGACCGGCTCCTCCGATATCCCGACCGGCTACTCCGATATCCCGACCGGCTCCTCCGATATCCCGACCGGCTCCACCGATATCCCGACCGGCTCCACCGATATCCCGACCGGCTCCTCCGATATCCCGATCGGCTCCTCCGATATCCCGACCGGCTCCTCCGATATCCCGACCGGCTCCTCCGATATCCCGACCGGCTCCTCCGATATCCCGACCGGCTCCTCCGATATCCCGATCGGCTCCTCCGATATCCCGACCGGCTCCTCCGATATGCTGACCGGCTCCTCCGATATACCGACCGGCTCCTGCGATATCCCGACCGGCTCCTGCGATATCCCGATCGGCTCCTCCGATATCCCGACCGGCTCCTCCGATATCCCGACCGGCTCCACTGATATCCCGACCGGCTCCTCCGATATCCCGACCAGCTCCACCGATATCCCGACCGGCTCCTCCGATATCCCGACCGGCTCCTCCGATATCCCGACCGGCTCCACCGATATCCCGACCGGCTACTCCGATATCCCGACCAGCTCCTCCGATATCCCGACCGGCTCCTCCGATATCCCGACCGGCTCCTCCGATATCCCGACCGGCTCCTGCGATATCCCGACCGGCTCCTCCGATATCCCGACCGGCTCCTCCGATATCCCGACCGGCTCCACCGATATCCCGACCGGCTACTCCGATATCCCGATCGGCTCCTCCGATATCCCGACCGGCTCCTCCGATATCCCGACCGGCTCCACGGATATCCCGACCGGCTCCTCCGATATCCCGACCGGCTCCTCCGATATCCCGACCGGCTCCTCCGATATCCCGACCGGCTCCTCCGATATCCCGACCGGCTCCTTCGATATCCCGACCGGCTCCTCCGATATCCCGACCGGCTCCTCCGATATCCCGACCGGCTACTCCGATATCCCGACCGGCTCCTCCGATATCCCGACCGGCTCCACCGATATCCCGACCGGCTCCTCCGATATCCCGACCGGCTCCTGCGATATCCCGACCGGCTCCTCCGATATCCCGACCGGCTCCTCCGATATCCCGACCGGCTACTCCGATATCCCGACCGGCTCCTCCGATATCCCGACCGGCTCCACCGATATCCCGACCGGCTCCTCCGATATCCCGACCGGCTACTCCGATATCCCGACCGGCTCCTCCGATATCCCGACCGGCTCCACCGATATCCCGACCGGCTCCTCCGATATCCCGACCGGCTCCTCCGATATCCCGACCGGCTCCTCCGATATCCCGACCGGCTCCTCCGATATCCCGATCGGCTCCTCCGATATCCCGACCGGCTCCTCCGATATCCCGACCGGCTCCTCCGATATCCCGACCGGCTCCTCCGATATCCCGACCGGCTACTCCGATATCCCGACCGGCTCCTCCGATATCCCGACCGGCTACTCCGATATCCCGACCGGCTACTCCGATATCCCGACCGGCTCCTCCGATATCCCGACCGGCTCCTCCGATATCCCGACCGGCTACTCCGATATCCCGACCGGCTCCTCCGATATCCCGACCGGCTCCTCCGATATCCCGACCGGCTCCTCCGATATCCCGTCCGGCTCCACCGATATCCCGACCGGCTCCTCCGATATCCCGACCGGCTCCTCCGATATCCCGACCGGCTCCTCCGATATCCCGACCGGCTCCTCCGATATCCCGACCATCTCCTTTGACACCTCAGCTGGCCCCTCCGACACCTCGGGCTGGAACTGCTGCCAACACCAGTCCAGCTACTCCATTCATCGAGCAGCTCACTGATGGAGTGGTCCTGCAGTCCACAATGTCTTTGGATCATAAAAAACACATTTTACAAAGCAAAAAGCACCTTTGCTTGGCCCCCCGAGAGACTCTGCTGTTTTCGCGTGCACCACCATCTTACTGGAAGATTCCCATTCCAGTCTGTAAAGAGTTTGTATGCTTGTCTTGTGGCTGTGCGGCCCCCTGGTGCTCCAGTTTTCTCCCACATTACAAAGACATGTAGGTTAAAGTTATTAAGTTCTGGGCATGATATAAGACCATAGACATAAGATACAGGTGCAGTGTTAGGCCATTTGCCCCATGGAGTCTGCCATTTCATCATGGCTGATCCAATTTTCCTCTCAGCCCCAAATTCCTGCCTTCTCCCCGTACCCCTTCATGATCTGACTAATCAAGAATCTATCAACCTCTACCTTAAATATACCCAATGATTTCACCTCCACAGCCACCTGAGGCAACAAATTCCACAGATTCACCACTCTCATGTTAAAGGAATTCCTCCTCATCTCCGTTCTAAAAGGACATCCCTCTATTCTGAGGCTGTGTTCTCTGTTCTTAGCCTTCCCAACCATAGGAAACATCCTCCCCACATCCACTCTATCTGTGTCCTCTGGTCCTAGACTCCCCCACTATAGTAATCATCCTCTCCACATCCACTCTATCTGTGATGTCTGGTCCTAGACTCCCCCACTACAGGAAACATCCTCTCCACATCCACTCTATCTGTGTCCTCTGGTCCTAGACTACCCCACTATAGGAAACATCCTCTCCACATCCACTCTATCTGTGCTGTCTGGTCCTAGACACCCCACTATAGGAAACATCCTCTCCACATCCACTCTATCTGTGCCCTCTGGTCCTAGACTCCCACACTATAGGAAACATCCTCTCCACATCCACTCTATCTGTGTCCTCTGGTCCTAGACTCCCCCACTGTAGGAAATATCCTCTCCACATCCACTCTATCTGTGTCCTCTGGTCCTAGACTCCCCCACTATAGGAAATATCCTCTCCACATCCACTCTATCTGTGTCCTCTGGTCCTAGACTCCCCCACTATAGGAAACATCTTCTCCACATCCACTCCATCTGTGCCCTCTGGTCCTAGACTCCCCCACTGTAGGAAACATCCTCTCCACATCCATTCTATCTGTGCTGTCTGGTCCTAGACTCCCCCACTATAGTAATCATCCTCTCCACATCCACTCTATCTGTGATGTCTGGTCCTAGACTCCCCCACTACAGGAAACAACCTCTCCACATCCACTCTATCTGTGTCCTCTGGTCCTAGACTCCCCCACTATAGGAAACATCCTCTCCACATCCACTCTATCTGTGTCCTCTGGTCCTAGACTCCCCCACTATAGGAAACATCCTCTCCACATCCACTCTATCTGTGTCCTCTGGTCCTAGACTCCCCCACTATAGGAAACATCCTCTCCACATCCAATCTGTGTCCTCTGGTCCTAGACTCCCCCACTATAGGAAACATCCTCTCCACATCCACTCTATCTGTGTCCTCTGGTCCTAGACTCCCCTACTATAGGAAACATCCTCTCCACATCCACTCTATCTGTGCTGTCTGGTCCTAGACTCCCCCACTATAAGAAACATCCTCTCCACATCCACTCTATCTGTGTCCTCTGGTCCTAGACTCCCCCACTATAGGAAACATCCTCTCCACATCCACTCTATCTGTGCTGTCTGGTCCTAGACTCCCCCACTATAGGAAACATCCTCTCCACATCCACTCTATCTGTGCCCTCTGGTCCTAGACTCCCCCACTATAGGAAACATCCTCTCCTACATCCACTCTATCTGTGTCCTCTGGTCCTAGACTCCCCCACTATAGGAAACATCCTCTCCACATCCACTCTATCTGTGTCCTCTGGTCCTAGACTCCCCCACTATAGGAAACATCCTCTCCACATCCAATCTGTGTCCTCTGGTCCTAGACTCCCCCACTATAGGAAACATCCTCTCCACATCCACTCTATCTGTGTCCTCTGGTCCTAGACTCCCCTACTATAGGAAACATCCTCTCCACATCCACTCTATCTGTGCTGTCTGGTCCTAGACTCCCCCACTATAAGAAACATCCTCTCCACATCCACTCTATCTGTGTCCTCTGGTCCTAGACTCCCCCACTATAGGAAACATCCTCTCCACATCCACTCTATCTGTGCTGTCTGGTCCTAGACTCCCCCACTATAGGAAACATCCTCTCCACATCCACTCTATCTGTGCCCTCTGGTCCTAGACTCCCCCACTATAGGAAACATCCTCTCCTACATCCACTCTATCTGTGTCCTCTGGTCCTAGACTCCCCCACTACAGGAAACATCCTCTCCACATCCACTCTATCTGTGTCCTCTGGTCCTAGACTCCCCCCACTATAGGAAACATCCTCTCCACATCCACTCTATCTGTGTCCTCTGGTCCTAGACTCCCCCACTATAGGAAACATCCTCTCCACATCCACTCTATCTGTGTCCTCTGGTCCTAGACTCCCCCCACTATAGGAATCATCCTCTCCACATCCACTCTATCAAGCCCTTTCAACATTGGAAAGGTTTTCAATGAGGTCACCCCTCATCCTTCTGAATGGCAGTGAGCAGGGGCGCAGAGCAATTAAGAGCTCCTTATCTGACAAGCCTTTCAATTCCAGAATCATTTTTGTGATGTTCATTTTCAATATGTTGGTGCTGGAAGTGTGGTGACACTTGTGGTCCACCCAATAAAATCTTCGCTGTTTTAATTTGATGCAAATTCTGCATTTTGCATATGTTTCCATGTACATGCGACAAATACAACTCATCTTTATCTTTAAGGTTGGATCAACTTTTGACCTAATGTCAGCAGCAGAGCCTCCCTCAGTTCAGAGAAGACAGAAGAACACCCTTCTCCATCCAGGAACACTCCCAGAGATTTCGCTGGTACAGCATCTTTGTTCTGCCAGTACAGGGAACGACAGTAACCTTCAGTCCAGCAATCACTCAGCCATAGTCTCTTCAGATGAACGAGGTCTTCAGAATCATGCTCCAGATCTTGGTCTTTCCAAGCGACAGATGATGTATCCGTGTTTAAGGCTAGCACTCACCAAACAACATTCAGCCAGCCAACACTTACATAAGAGTTTGCAGGACAACCTCTTCACATCTCATGCTTCCTTTCATTCCCTGATCATCACAAGGAATCACTTAGTTCCAAGAAAGTTACATCCAAATCAGCTGAGGCAAAGGAATCATCCAAAGCAATCAGTACATGCCCTGACCTCTTAACTGTGTGCATGGAGATATATTTTTACTGTCAATGTTTGAATTAAGCTATTATTTTCATAAAAGTGTTCTAAATAATTAATTAGCCTGACCAGAGTTGAGTCAGAGACTATTTCATGTCTGACAATGTGAAGTTAATTACTCAGCTGTAATGAATAAAATTAAAATGTTTTTGATACAGATATAACAAAGAATATATTATTACACTAGCTATTTGCTCCATTTTGTGGAATTATTGTCCTTTTTCTTATTCTTCGGTGTTCTACAGAAATGTCTGTCTTGTTAAGTTTTTGCCCTAATAACTTAATAGACAAAATGCAAATCAGCAAAGTTCTTTGCTGCGATATAGAGGCTAAAAGCAGAATGTTGACTAAACAAAGCTGATGGAATAATGTTAAAGGGGGTTGAATAGTAACCTTCCAGCACAATGGGCAGCTCCTCAAGGCACAGCTTCTGATTGTAGATAAGTGAGTACTACCAATATTAGGACTGAGTGCATGTGAAAAGAATCTTCACCGTGGCTTCACAGATGAAATATGACCACACAATACTCATGGAAGATTACACAGACATCCTTGGGGGGCTTGGATGCTTACCAGCTGTGCTCAAAATTCATGTAGATGAGTCAGCAACCCCTGTTGTCCATGCATGCAGGAAAATTCAATTTGCACTTAGAAATGAACTAAACAAGAACTAGTATGCATGGAATGGATAAATGTTATACAGAAAATGGAAGAACTCACAGATTGCGTGAACTCACTGGTCATTGCGCAAAAGGAAAATGGAGCATTGCAAATATGTTGAGACCCAAGAGATCTCAATAAAGTCATCAAGAGAGGGAATTTAAATTTCCATCATGGGAGGAAATCATGTTCCAGTTAGCAGGTTCCAGGTGATTCAGCAAACTCAGCATATCATCTGGGTTTTGGCAGATGAGGTTTGGTGAGGCAAGTTTGAGACTGTGTACTTTTAACATATCACAGGGATATTGCTTCCTTTGGCTACTGAATGGGATGCTGTTGACACCAGAGGTCTTCTATAAAACTATCCACATGATCTTTGAGGGCATAACCTAGCATCAAGACCATGATGGACGACATCATTGTTTGGAGTCCACCAAGGATGAAATTGATGCACGACTGAGACAGGTGCTTGACATGATGTGGAATGTCAATTTTAAATTAAATAAAGAGAAATGTGAGTTTGGTTTTAAGACACTAACTTTGAAAGGAGATGTCATATCGGAAGAGGGAGTGAAGCCTGACTCAAGAAAAAAGTCAGGCATGAAAACATGGAGAGGCCCCAAGCAAAGAGGAGGTGAGATGTTTCCTGGAGATGGTGGCTTACCTGGTTAAGTTCATTCCTCAACTGTCTATTGTGTCAACACCACTTAGGTCATTCCTTGATCAATGAAATTAGTGGATTTAGTCTCACAAGCAAGAAGAGTGTTTCTGGATGCTGAAAAGAGTCCTAACTGAAGAGCCCATGCTGACGTTTTATGATTTGGAAAGGTGTACTAGGATCTTAGCTGATGCTTCCCAGCACAGCCTTGAATCAGTACTACTACAGCAGCACAATGACACATGGCCTATGCATCAAGGGCTTTAAAAAGTGTAGAAGCCAATTATGCACAGATGGAGAAAGAGCTTCTTGCCAGCATGTATGCATGTGAAAGATTCCATCTGTACATCTATGGACAAGCTTTTGAAGTGGAGACAGAACATAAACCATTGGTCTCAAATGTGTCCAAACCACTGTATGACTGGTCCATGAAGATACAGCACGTGTTGATAAGGCTGCAGAAATATGACGTGAAGATGATATACAGTACACAGCAGGAAAATAGATGTTTGCTGCTGATGTGCTGTCTTGAGCAGTCAACAACAAAGAAGAGAGTGACCAAGAGACTGATATTGAGATACAGGCCTATGTTGACATGATTGTCACCTCCATTCCAGTGTCTCCTGATAGAACAGTGATTTAGAAAGCAGCAGGGACAGATAAAACAATGAAAGGACTCAAAGATACAATACGAAAGGATGGCCAGCAACTAGGAATGACTGTCCAATATGTATTCGGGATTAGACAATAGACAATAGGTGCAGAAGTAGACCATGCAGCCCTTCGAGCCTGCACTGCCATTTTGAGATCATGGCTGATCATCTACCATCAATACCCGGTTCCTGCCTTGTCCCCATATCCCTTGATTCCCCTATCCATAAGATACCTATCTAGCTCCTTCTTGAAAGCATCCAGAGAATTGGCCTCCACTGCCTTCTGAGGCAGTGCATTCCAGACCCCCACACCTTTCTGGGAGAAGAAGTTTTTCCTTAACTCTGTCCTAAATTACCTACCCCTTATTCTGAAACCATGCCCTCTGGTACTGGATTATTGGGAATTATTGGGATTATTGGGAATGCAGAGCTGAACTGTCAATAGTAGAAGATATGGTCTTCAGAGAGAACAGGTTTGTGATTCCAGTGTTGCAATGCAAAGAAATGATCCAGAAGCTACATGAGGGGCATCTTGGTGAGGAGAAACGTAAACGTAGAACTCGTGAAGTGACGTACTAGCCAAGAATGAACTGAGACATCAGCCAAACCAGTGCTTCATGTGAAATATGCCTGACAATCAGACCAAAGTAGCAAGCCAAACCGTTTACACCACACCCTGTACCAAACAGTATAGCAGTGTTACTGTTTACTGTAAAGCCTCAGGCGTTACATCCCTGGTTTTATATCCTAGTTCTCTTGAAATGAATGTTAACATTGCATTTGCCTTCCTCACCACCGACTCAACCTGCAAATTAACCTTTAGGGAATCTTGCATGAGGATTCCCAAGTCCCTTTCCAGCTCTGATTTCTAAATTTTCTCCCCGTTTAGAAAATGGTCTCCACCTTTATCCTGTCTACCAAAGTACATGAACATACACTTCCCAACATAGAGTTCCTATTCTCCTAATCTAACTAAATCCTTTAGCAGATTATCTGCTTCAACACTACCTGCCCCCACCTATCTTTGTATCAGCTGTAGACTTGAACACAAAGCCATCAATTCCATCACACGAATCATTGACATATAATGTGAAAAGAAGAAACCCCCGATGCTGTTACCTGCGGAGCACCACTCATCACCGACAACCAACTGAGAAAAAGCCTCCCTTTATTCCTACTCTTTGCCTCCTGCCAATCAAGCAAAGCTCTATTTATGCTAAAATCTTTCCTGTAATACCATAGGCTCTTGTTGAGCAGCCTCATATGTGACACTTTATCAAAGGCCTTCTGAAAATCCAATTAAACAACATCCTTTGACTCTCTTTGTCTTTGCTGCCTACTATTTTCTCAAAGAATTTTAACAGTCAAGATTTTCCCTTAAGGAAACCATGCTGCCTTCGATCTATTTTATCATGAGCCTCCAAGTACTCTGAAACCTAACCTTAATAATGGACTCCAACATCTTCCCAACCACTGAAGTCAGGCTATCTGACCTATAATTTCCTTTCTTCTGCCTCTCTCCCTTCTTAAAGAGTGGAGTGATATTTGCAATTTTCCAGTCTTTCAAAACCATAATCACTGCAACACATGATCCACAGGTGCACAAAGTTGTGTGTCAGAGCCCACTGAGTCCATCAATGTTGTTTGCCAGGCACAAACCACCTCCAAACACCTACCCTGATGTTCAACAACACTGCAATCTTCCAGCATCCTACAGTCAACATGCAGGGGTCACCATAGATCAGCAGGTACATCCTACAGATGCGAGAGCAGGTCAGAGGTTGGGAATTCTGTGGTGAATGACTCGTCTTCTGGCATAGAAAGTCCAAAATTGAAAGTAGATTTATTTTCAAAGTACATATATGTCACCATATGCAACCCTGAGATTCATTTGCAGTAAGTACAAAGAAAGACAATAGATTCAAGAATTAAGAATTAGCCTGGCTTCAGTGGTGGATATCAAAAGTTTCTTCAGATACATAAAGTGTAAAAGAGAGGTGAGAGTGGATATCAGACCACTGGAAAATGATGCTGGAGATGTAGTAATGAGGGACAAGGAAATGGTGGATGAACTGAATAAGTATTTTGTATCAGTCTTCACTGTGGAAGTTTCAGGTATGAGGGGTCAGGAAGTGGGTGAAGTTCCCATTACTAGAGAGAAGCTTCTTGGAAAACTGAAAGGTCTGACAGTAAATAAGTCACCTGGACTAGATGGGTGTACACCCCAGAGATCTGAAAGAGGTTGCTGAAGAGATATGGAGGAATTAGTAAAGATCTTTCAAGAATCACTAGATTCTGGAATGGTTCCAGAACTGGAAAATTGCAAATGTCACTCCACTTTTCAAGAATGGAGAGAGGCAGAAGAAAGGAAACTATAGGCCAGTTAGTCTGACCTCAGTGGTAGGGAAGGTGTTGGAGTTGATTATTAGGGATGAGTTCTCAGGGTACTTGGAGGCATGTGATTTAAAAAGGCTGTAGTCAGTATGGTTTCCTCAAGGGAAAATCTTATCTGACAAATCTGTTGGAATTTTTTGAAGAAATAACAAATAGGATAGACAATGGAGAATAGGTTGATGTTGTGTACTTGGATTTTCAGAAGACCTCACAAGGTGCCACACATAAGGCTACTTAACAAGCTACAAACCCATGGTATTATAGGAAAGATTCTAATATGGATATGGCAGTAGCCGATTGGCAGGAGGCAAAGAGTGGGAATAAAGGGAACCTTTTCTGGCTGGCTGCCGGTGAGTAGTGGTATTCCACAGGGTCTGGGTTGAGACCATTTCTCTTTACATTATATATCAATGATCTGGACGACGGAATTAATGGCTTTGTTACAAAGTTTGCAGACTACATGAAGATAAGTGGAAGTTAGTTTTGAGGAAGCAGAGAGGCCACAGAAGGACTTAGACAGATTAGGAGAATAGTAAAGAAAAGGCAGGTGCAATACAGTGTCAGGAAACATACGATCAAGCACTTTGTTAGAAGAAATGAAAAAATAGATTATTTTCTAAATGGAGAGAAAATACAAAAAACTGAGACACAAAGGGACTTGGGAGTCCTTGTGCAGGATTCCCTAAAGGTTAATTTGCAGGTTGAGTCTGTGGTGAGGAAGGCAAATGTAATGTTAGCATTCATTTCAAAAGGACTAAAATATAAAAGCAAGGATGGAATGTTGAGACTTTATAAAGCACTGGTGAGGCCTCACTTGGAGTATTGTGAGCAGTTTTCAGCCTCTTATCTTAGAAATGATGTGCTGAAACTGGAGAGGGCTCAAAGGAGGTTCATGAAAATGATTCCAGGATGGAATGGCTTGTCATGTGAAGAGTGTTTGATGGGTCTGGGCCTGTATTCACTGGAATTCAGAAGAATGAGGGGTGACCTCATTGAAACCTATTGCATGTGGAGAGGATGTTTCCTATGGTGGGAGAGTCTAAGACCAGAGAATACAGCCTCAGAATATAGGGGCGTCCTTTTAGAACAGAGATAAGGAGGAATTTCTTTAGCCAGTGGGTGGTGAATCTGCAGAATTCTTTGCCACGGGCAGCTGTGAAGGCCAAGTCTTTATGTATATCTAGGGCAAGGGTTGATAGGTTTTTGATTGGTCAGGGCTTGAAGAAATACAGGGAAAAGGCAGGAGATTGGGACTGAGAGGAAAATTGGATCAGCCGTAATGAAATGGTAGAGCAAATTCAATGGGCCAAATAACCTATTTCTGATCCTGCATCTTATTGTCTTATGTTCTGAGCTTCTTATTTCATCCCCTCTCCGGCACTTACCCAACTTCCCCTCACCTGAGCTCACTTATCACCTGCCAGCTTGTAATCCTCCCCCTACCCCCAGCTTATGATTCTAGATTCTTCCCCCTTCCTTTCCAGTCCTGGTGAAGGGCTTCAGCCTGACATTTTGACTGTTTACTCTTCCTCATAGATGCTGCCTGACTTCAGTTCCTCCAGCAGTTTACATATGTTACTGGTTTTGTCTCTGTTTTGTATAATCAACTTCTCAACAGTTACAGACAAAAACTGATTCACCATTTAAAAGTTGTTAACTTTTGGGGACTACCCTCACCTTCTTCCCAAAGTAGAGACTAGTTAGGCTTTGTTTTGTGAATGGTACTGTAATTACAATTCCCAATAGCTACCCAGCAGCAGTTGCCTGGTTACAGCTGTTGTTTACCGTACTGTGGAAATGACCGGTCCTCATCAATTTGCAGACAACTATCTCCTGTGACAGCAGAACAAGTATTATAAGTTGTGATAGCAATCTAAATATACATTTACATATGGCATGCTACAAATGTTGTGAGTATTTTAAGATGTTATGTGGCTGGGGTGGACAGGGTATTAATGGGTTCAGCGCTAGTTTGTGTAGAGCTATACTCAGTATTTTAGTTTTCTGGCCAGTAGCTCTGCTGCGGATTACATTGGGTGCTGTTATTTATGTTTCAAACACTTCTCATATTTCTTCATGTTCTGTGATGCCTGGGGATCCCGTGCTGTGGTGGATGGTGTTCTCACCTCTGAGTGAGAAGTCTGTGTGTTCAGGACCCGTTCCTGGGGCTTCAGGAGAAATCTGAGCAGATTCTTGCAGTGCAGGCTGTGAGTGTTTTGCACTACCTCTGCTTTGGAGTGAGGAATGTCCGGACTTTACTTTCTGTGATTGCTGGAGCTCTGGTCAAGCCCGAGTGAACAGCATGTTCCCTCCTTTCTCCCCACACTGAATGGAGGTTGATGGTCTGTCACCAGTGACTGAGGATCCTGAACGGGAGGGCTGGATATCAAATACTCCTACATAAGTCGTGTGTTTAGAACTTCAGATGTCTCAGGAAAACTTAAGATTGTATGAATAAATTCTTCTCAGGCTTCCAGCCAGGTGCAAGCATCAGTTTTAACCAACATTTCAATGATAAACTCTGCCATCTTCATCAGGGGTGATGCCTGAGCACGTCTAGTCCGATGGTATATAAACTCCCATTGTCAGTCCCTCTGATTGGCTAGTCCTCATCTAATTAGGTTTCCACTGTCCAACTTTGTTTACAATTGAAGTCTAATTCTTACTTAGAGTGAGACCTTCATCTTTGTTAAAATATTTTTTCTCTAGTTGTATTTCAATGGCTTCCTTTGCCAGGTGGTCCCAAAATCCATTGACACAGCGCAATAGTTTTGTGCCGTTGAAGTCAATCCTATGGCCATTGTGAATGCTGCTGATTTCTCTGGATAACCCAGATGGATACACATTCTGTAGCCCCGGTGCGGATCTGACCGATATACACTGTTCCTCATTCACAAGGAATCCTGTAAACACCAGCTGTCCTGAGTCCCAGGTCAACTTTCACCGCATCAGCTGGGATTTGTGCTTCCTTACGGGTTTGTGGATGGTATTAATCTGGTATTTCTTCAGGATTCTGACAAACCATGGAAATATCAGGAAGACAAGCAGTAGCGATGGGTTCCTTTTAAGGCCCCGATTGGTTTCCTTCTCCTTGTAGCCATTCTGTAGGAACGTTGTGCATAATTGTCTTATTTCGTCATGGAAAGCGCTAGATCCTTTTTAAGGTTGGATATTATCATACTTTACATATAATTAGAGTTTGTTTATTTTCATACATTTAAAAATGCTTGAAATGGAAAATGTGTCAGACTTTTTGCAGAAGTGGGAGGGAGTCCCGGATGAGGGCAAGAGACGAACTGGTCCCTTGGGCTTGGTTGCAAAGTTCTGAAGCATGGTGGGAATTATCACAGAGCTATCAGATCAATATTAACTCACACTATGCGACCTGAGCCCATGATGCATGCTTGATGTACTATTCATAAAACCCACCTGTAAAGGACAACCACAGATATGCTGTGAGTTCCACCGAGGGTCCATTCAACTTGTACCAGGTCTTCACAATGAATGCGTTTAAAGTGGGAAATTGATGGGAAATTGCCACTTATGTGGGGTTACAAAATAAAGCTGAACTTATATAAGATGGATGATAGGAACCTGTTTGCCGTGACAGAGATGTCTAAATGTAGAGGGCAGAGGTTTGGTGTAGCAGGTCGAAGAGGACCTGAAAGAGAACTTTTTCATCTGGAGAATAATTGAAATCCTCAATATGCATTTCAGTCCAGACTAAGGGTCTTGATCTGAAATGTCAACTGTCCACTTCCCTCCATGGATGCTAACTGACCCACTGAGTTCCTCCAGCATTTTGTATGTTGCTCCTGATGGGTGGTGGAGACAAAGAATCCCACATTTATGTACTATTTAGGGGAACCTTTAAGTGACTAAAGCATAGCAATTGATGGACCAAGTGCTGTTTCATGGATTAGTGGAGATGTGTACTTAGTCAATCTGGACGTGGTGGGCCTTTCCCTGTGTTACATTACTCTGTGAATTTATGAGTTCAGGTCATCTTTAAGTAATGGAAACATAGAAACATAGAAATCCATGGATATTACAGCCCTCAATGTTGTGCCAACCATGTAACCTTGGAGTTTTGGAAGGTATTAAGTTGGATAAGACACCGGGGCCAGATGAGATGTGCTCCAGGCTACTGTGGGAAGCGTGGGAGGAGATTGCTGCGCCTCTGGCGATGATCTTTGCATCATCAATAGAGACAGGAGAAGTACCAGAGGACAGGAAGGTGCCAAACATTGTCAGACACCAAGTGAGATCTAACTAAGGTCTTGTATAGCTGTAACATTACCTCACACCTCTTGAACTTAATCCCACAGTTGATGAAGCCCAACACACCTGTGGTAAACCATGTATATCTGTCTGGACACACTCTTCTGCTGACTGCTCCTGTGGCTCCTCCTACAGACCCCTGGATAAAGGTGATTGTGTCTCTGTTCCTCCCACAGTCATCCAGCATGGACGTGCTCCGTTTTACTGCTAACAAAAACCTTTCAGTATTTACTCTACTTCCAGTCTTTTGGAGTTATTGATAATGCATCAACACCATATGCCTCGTTAACAATACTGTTAACCTGCAGAGCAGCTTTGACTGTCCTATGGACATGGACCCCATGATCTCACTGACCCTCCACACTGCCAAGTCTTATCATTAGTATGCTAATCCACCACCCTCACCAATTCTCCAGTGATTCCCATAAGACTACAAAGTGAAAAAAAAACATGATTAGGCCATTCAGCCCATTGAATCTGCTCTGCCATGGCTGAAATTTTTCAATCTCGTTCTCTCCAGAACCCATAACCCCATTTAACCACCCACTACCCAACTGATATTCAGCCTGCCTACTCTCACTCCCTCACCAACCCTGTATCACCAGACTGACCTCCCTGCATCCAGCCCCCACCCCCACCCCTTCCCGAGCACCATCACCCAGACTGAAGGCTGTAAAGGAACTGCCCTATACCTCCATGGAGAAAGAGAAAGGCTTTTGGGCCTACAATTCAATACATGACACTTTACTGACATTATGCCAGTACAATATTCATTGACATGCATTAAACAGATCAGACAACGTCTTCAGCCAGAGAAATGCTATCTAGTCGACACATGCAATTTAATGCAAACAAGCGTGAGGTGTTGCACTTTGGAAGGACAAAGAAGGGTAGGTCTTACACGGTGAGCAGTTGAATACCGTGGAATGTGGAAGAACAGAGGAATCTAGAAATACAGATCCGTAATTCCTCAAAATTGGCATTAAATTGACAGTCATTAAAAAAAGCTTTTGGCACATTGGCCTTCATAAATCAAGGCACTGAGTACAGGAATTGGAGAGTTATGTTGAAGTTGCACATCGCTGGTGCCAAACTGTATGTCTCTGTCATTCCTTTGGATTTTTCAGCTGCGTGGAGAGGGAATCCTGCTGCTTGGGCAACAGCTTGATCTCCATATTGAATGTGATGGCTTGTGTCCTGGTTTGTGTATCACATAGACAGCTAGGGTGCACTATCCATGGTTGACCCCAACCAATGGAGGGCCTCTGGCACTCCTTGGTACACTGGGTGGCAGAACAAATGACTCTGGAAAGTAGCTTGAAGCCACAAATGTTTTCCCAGATATGAAAGCACTACGACTGAAGCTAAAGCAAGTGTGATTTGAGCCATTTTCTCTTATAGGAAAATGTGTTAAAAGTTCATTTTGGTCTTCCAGCTTGCCAGCGACTTCACTGAGCATCACTGGGTTCCATCAAGTCACCTTCCAGGAAAAGTCACTTTTTTTTGAGAATGTGGCCAAGGAAGAGGCTCCAAACGGTACAGTTACGGACGAAGAGATTTACATTGAAGGTCTAAGCTTCAGGGAGGATCAGGCACTGGAAAAGAATTCAGGCAGAAATGCAAGAAACTAGAAATAGTAGCATGTGATTGTGGAAATGAGTGTTGACCAACCAGTCAAACAAACACAGGGTGAAGTAAAGACAGTGAAACAACCTGACTCCACTGTCAGAACAGTGAACGGAGGGATCCTGAGTGACAGTGTCCAAGATGAGATTTTTGAAGAACAAATACCACTGACCAACAATCCCAGGATAAGCAAGGAGCAAATGAATGGTGTTCCTGGAACGGAAAGGAGCCAGCATTTGCCCGATCTGGCCAGAGTGTCTGGAGGTAGACCTGTCCTGTGGGAGGATGCGGAGGAAGCTATGACAAATGAGAACACAAGACTTCTGAACCAAACAGTCCAAGCTCTGTTCTACCGATCAAAGAGGTTCTCCAATAAAGGTGAGACTAGTTTCGGATTATTTACAATTAGTCCTTGTTTGCACAAATCTGTGGATGCAACAGCAGGGTAATGGTGGAAGAGGGCAAACAAGACAGGCCTGGCTACTGCAGCTGGAAGTCACAGTGTGGTCTCTATTGAGTGTAAACCGTTGTCTCCTGTGGGAAGGTTTCGAGGGCCAAATGCAAGCAAGATGGATTAGTTTAGATGGGCATCAAAGTTGGCATGGATGAGATGGACCGAAGGGCCACTTTTCATACTGTATGGCTCTAAAGTTCTATTAGATCCCCACATCTTCACTTCCAGGGAAAACATGCCCAGTTTATCCAGACTTCCCACATAACCAAAGCATTCCATCCCAGGCAGTACCTTGGAAAATCTCCACTGCACGTTCTCCAGTGCATTCATAGCTTTCTATCTAAACAATGGAAAGTGTAACAATACCAATACTTCCACTTTGGCCAAAACAATCTGGACATTAACCTTACAATAGTATCATCAAATAATACAGTTTGGAAACAGGCCACTCGACCCACTTATCCATGTGGGACCCATCTGTGTTAACTCCATGGCCCAGTGCATGCTCAAAGTACTCCAGGTTTTCGGCTGGACAGTTCTTAAACACGGTCACAACCCAGCTTCAAACACACTCTCCAGCAGAGAATCTCACAATCTCACCACTCTCTGGGTGAAGAAGGTGCCCTTCAGACCCTAAAACACTTTACACTAACTCTATGTTCTCTAGTGCTGATAACAAAATGCTTCCTACAGTTTACCTTCTCAATACACCTCACAAATTTATAACCTCAATCATGTCACCTACTCCTCTCCAGAGAGAACAGACCCAGCTTCCCCTCATTACCTAAATCATTTCCCCCATCCCAGTGAATCTCCCTGTACCCTCTTCAGTCCTGTCAGCTCCTTCCCCCATCCCAGTGAATCTCCCTGTACCCTCTCCAGTCCTGTCAGCTCCTTCCCCAATCCCAGTGAATCTCCCTGTACCCTCTCCAGTCCTGTCAGCTCCTTCCCCCATCTCAGTGAATCTCCTTGTACCCTCTCCAGTCCTGTCAGCTCCTTCCCCCATCCCAGTGAATCTCCCTGTACCCTCTTCAGTCCTGTCAGCTCCTTCCCCCATCCCAGTGAATCTCCCTGTACCCTCTTCAGTCCTGTCAACTCCTTTCCCCATCTCAGTGAATCTCCCTGTACCCTCTTCAGTCCTGTCAGCTCCTTCCCTCATCCCAGTGAATCTCCCTGTACCCTCTTCAGTCCTGTCAGCTCCTTCCCTCATCCCAGTGAATCTCCCTGTACCCTCTTCAGTCCTGTCAGCTCCTTCCCTCATCCCAGTGAATCTCCCTGTACCCTCTCCAGTCCTGTCAGCTCCTTCCCCCATCTCAGTGAATCTCCCTGTACCCTCTCCAGTCCTGTCAGCTCCTTCCCCCATCTCAGTGAATCTCCCTGTACCCTCTCCAGTCCTGTCAGCTCCTTACCCCATCCCAGTGAATCTCCCTGTACCCTCTTCAGTCCTGTCAGCTCCTTCCCCCATCCCAGTGAATCTCCCTGTACCCTCTTCAGTCCTGTCAGCTCCTTCCCCCATCTCAGTGAATCTCCTTGTACCCTCTCCAGTCCTGTCAGCTCCTTCCCCCATCTCAGTGAATCTCCCTGTACCCTCTCCAGTCCTGTCAGCTCCTTCCCCCATCCCAGTGAATCTCCCTGTACCCTCTTCAGTCCTGTCAGCTCCTTCCCCCATCCCAGTGAATCTCCTTGTACCCTCTCCAGTCCTGTCAGCTCCTTCCCTCATCCCAGTGAATCTCCCTGTACCCTCTTCAGTCCTGTCAGCTCCTTCCCTCATCCCAGTGAATCTCCCTGTACCCTCTCCACTATCGCCAGCTCCTTCCCTCATCCCAGTGAATCTCCCTGTACCCTCTTCAGTCCTGTCAGCTCCTTCCCCCATTCCAGTGAATCTCCCTGTACCCTCTTCAGTCCTGTCAGCTCCTTCCCCCATCCCAGTGAATCTCCCTGTACCCACTTCAGGCCTGTCAGCTCCTTCCCTCATCCCAGTGAATCTCCCTGTACCCTCTTCAGTCCTGTCAGCTCCTTCCCTCATCCCAGTGAATCTCCCTGTACCCTCTCCACTATCGCCAGCTCCTTCCCTCATCCCAGTGAATCTCCCTGTACCCTCTTCAGTCCTGTCAGCTCCTTCCCCCATCCCAGTGAATCTCCCTGTACCCACTTCAGGCCTGTCAGCTCCTTCCCCCATCTCAGTGAATCTCCCTGTACCCTCTCCAGTCCTGTCAACTCCTTCCCCCATCCCAGTGAATCTCCCTGTACCCTCTTCAGTCCTGTCAGCTCCTTCCCTCATCCCAGTGAATCTCCCTGTACCCTCCCCAGTCCCATCAGCTCCTTTCCCCATCCCTGTACCCTCTTCAGTCCTGTCAGCTCCTTCCCCCATCCCAGTGAATCTCCCTGTACCCTCCCCAGTCCCATCAGCTCCTTTCCCCATCCCTGTACCCTCTCCAGTACCATCAGCTCCTTCCCCCATCCCAGGATTCCCTGTGAATGCAGAGCAGTGTATATCCTTCAGACAGGGCATATGGTGGAAACCCGCATCAAGGAGCACAGGAAGTGGATCCGCTTGGGTTCTCTGAAGATATTGTCGGTAGCAGAACCCTGCATTCGCAATAGCCATAGGATTAACCTTGATGACACAAAACTGCTGTGTCACACCAATGGGTTTTAGAATGCCTGGTAAAGGATGCCATTAAAGTAAACCTAGAGGAAAGAAATTTAACAAAGGCCAAAATATCACTCTAAGTAAGAACAAGATGGGGAACCCAAATGGATGAGGACTAACCAATCAGGAAGGATAGACTAAGGGGGTATAAATACCACTGGACTGGCAATGGCCAGGCATCTTCCCTGAAGAAAATGGCAGAGTTTGTAAGCAATACCTGTACCCAGCTGGAAGCCCAAGAAGAGATTATTGGACCAGTGATAAATTGGCACTGAGGTGGAATAGACCAATGATAGCTTGGCATTGTGTTGGAATGAACCAATGATAGCTTGGCATTGTGTTGGAATGAACCAATGATAGATTAGCACTGTGGCAAACTAACACTGAGATTGTTACTGTGACAGAAAAGCAGAAAATGCTGCAAATCCCCAGCAGGTCAGGCAGCCTCTGTGAAAAGGGAAGCCAAATTAACACCTTGGGCCGAAGATCCTTCATCTGATGGCCTACACTTGCTCCTGTTTGTTGTGTTCCTCATACATGGACAGGATGGGACTAATCTGCAGGGACACAGGTAGGTGTTCCTGTATGATACGGAAGCAGATTATGTGTGATTTTGTGTGATGGATTGCTCCAGTGACCGGCATTAGGACAGCTCGAGATGAGGAGATGTTGTTAGCATGTTCGATTGTCAGTGTGATAAGCTGTTTCTGTGAGGTTTCGTGTTGTGAGGAGTTGGCACTCAGACTGATGGTTATTATGATGGACTGGAGCTGAGAGATAATTGTGTTGTGACTGTTAACATGATTGGTACAGGATAGACTGACACTGTATGGAATGCCTCTGGGTTAAAGTTAACTGCTGTGGTAGACCAGCATCGAAGATTAATAAAGTGACTGAACATGGGATTTGTTGGCACTGTTATTGTTTAAATCAGTAATCATTTTATACAGCAGGATGGTACTGTGATGGACTAATATCAAAACAGCTACCTACATAATGTTGTACTGTTGCAGAGGTGAATTGGGAGGGTATCAGGAAACGTGATGTTGTATTCTGTGTACATACTTTTGTAATAAATGTACTCTGAAGCTTTGATTCTGTTTCTAGTTAGACAATGCTCAGTGACAATCATTGATCGAAGGGCATTGAGCAATGCGGTAGAGCAAAGGGAACTGGCAGAACAGGTCCTTACTTCATTGAAAGTGGCATCACAGGTTGATAGGGTTGTAAAGAAAGCTTTTGCTGCACATTGACTTACATAATCAAAGTACTGAGTACAGGAGATGGGATTTATGGTGAAGTTGTATAAGACATAGGTGAGACTTAATTTGGAGTATTGTGTGCAGTTTTGGTCACCTGCCCACAGGAAAGATATAAATAAGGTTGTAAGAGTACAGAGAAACTTTACAAGGATGTTGCTGGGACTGGAGGACCTGAGTTATAATGAAAGATTGAATAGGTTAGAACTTTATTCCTTGGAATATAAAAGATTGAGGGGAGCTTTGACAGAGGGGTAGAGAAAGCAAGCAGGCTTTATCCACTGAGATTGGGTGAGACTGCAACTAGAGGTCATGGGTTAAGGATGAAATAAGAAATGTTTAATGGGAATATGAGGGAAAACTTCTTCACTCAGAGGGTGGTGAGAGTGCAGAATGAGCTGCCAGTGCAAGTGGTACATGTGAGCTTAATTTCAACATTTAAGAGAAGTTTGGATAGCTAGATGGTAGGGGTATAGAGAGCTATGGTCCTGGTGCAGGGTGTTGGGAGTAGGCAACTTAAATGGCTCAGTATGGACTAGATGGGCCAAAGGACCTGTGTCTGTGCTGTACAGGTAACGTGGAGTGCTGGCAAGTGTACCTGTGGTTCTTATGCATTTGTGTCCAGGCTTGGACTGTCCTGCTGAGAGAGACACTGATACATAACTGTGAGAAGTTGAACCTCAAGGTTGTATATGATATACATACTTTGATAATAAATGCGCTTTGAACTTTGAACTTCCTAAGTTGGTTTCTTATTCAATTAGTTTCCCTGTTCTGCAGTTCAAATGCACACTAGACACAGATGTTTAAATATCTGAGTAGTAAGCAAGAAATACTGAAGAATTTTAACCTTGCTGTCAAAACTTGACAGGTTCAGCAACACCATCTTAAGGAAGATCATCGTCACCAGTAGCATCACAGGGAGAATGCAAGACGTAATACCTCTTCAAAAAGAGTTGTAACTACCTTTCCATTAGAATAGAGTTCAAAGCTAACTTCCTTAGCAATGCAGCAAATCCCAAGATGCTTCCTAGAAAGGTCAGTGATTGAAGGTTCATTTATCATCAAAAGGTACATCTCTGAAATTGCTCTTCTCCAGATAGCCACAAAACCAAGAAAGAAAAAGAATGGCATCAACCCCCAAATCCCACACACCCCGTACAAAAAAATGAACAAAACTGGAACAGGCACATCGGCCACCAAATCCCCACCCCTGTACACAAACAAAATGAGAACGATCAGGTGAAAAACACAGAATACAAAACACTGCAAGACTGAAAAAAATTCTATAGTCCAAGTCCACATCAAAAACGCAGAAAACCTGGGCAGGCACTCAGCAATTTTTCAGGTTGGTCTCTTACATCTATTTCACAGAATTTTATCAAACATGTTTGCAAAATGTGAGACTCCAGCTGCTGACTCTTACTCAATCCACACTCAGCCCTGGTTAAAAAATGACAAAGAGAAGTTTAACAATTCGCCTTTGGCATGTGGGAATATCAGCCTCAAAAGGTTTGTCAACTCTTAACGTTTAATGTTCGCACACAGGAGCAAATTTCATCCTCAGATGCTGCCTGACCTGGTAAGTTCCTCCAACAGATTGTTTGTGGCCAAGACATAGAGGGGTATGGAAGTAATGAGGGCCAGATGTGCAGGTGGGCAAGAAAGGTCGACATGGACAGGATGGGCAAAGGGCCTGGTGCTAGGGATACCTCTATGATTGTGGTGTTTTTGAAGAGGTGTACTCCAATCTCAACCACCATACTCTCCTTCCATCTCTGCAGGAACTGACGCTGCTCAAACTAAAGCTGAAGATGCAAAACCTCGCCATGGGATTCCTCTCCAGAAAACAAAGGCTACCATAACACCCAAGGCCCCCAGAACCAGGAGGGAAGAGGACTGCCAGCCAAGCTTCTATGTTTCTGGAACAAATGGGACTGACTTGTAGGTATTGAGGTAGTTTCATTACAGGTTATGCATAATTGCTGTCTTTCTCACAGATGGCTCAGTTATTTAGAAAGGGATTTTATTGTGGCAAATTGGAGAGGCTGGATGAAATATGTTATAAGCATTCTGGAACAATATCACATGTACAATATGCACAGAGTACAATATTACAGGGAGTGACTGTGTCCACAATGTCAGGGACAGGGTCTGTGCACACGTCACAGACAAGGTCCGTGTACACTATGTCGGAGACAGGGTCCGTGTACACTACATCAGAGACAGGGTCCGTGTACACAATGTCAGAGACAGGGTCCGTGTACACTATGTCGGAGACAGGGTCCGTGTACACTACATCAGAGACAGGGTCCGTGTACACAATGTCAGAGACAGGGTCCGTGTACACTATGTCAGAGACAGGGTCCCTGTACACTATGTCAGAGACAGGGGCTGCATACACAATGTCAGAGACAGGGTCCCTGTACACTATGTCGGAGACAGGGTCCCTGTACACTATGTCAGAGACAGGGGCTGCGTACACAATGTTGGAGACAGGGTCCGCATACACAATGTCTGGGATAGGGTCCGTGTACACAATGTTGGAGACAGGGTCCGTGTACATTATGTCAGAGACAGGGGCCGCGTACACAATGTCGGAGACAGGGTCCCTGTACACTACATCAGAGACAGGGTCTGTGCACACTATGTCAGAGACAGGGGCCACGTACACTATGTCAGAGACAGGGGCTGTGCATACAATGTCAGGGACAGGGTCCCTGTACACTACATCAGAGACAGGGTCTGTGTAAACAATGTCAAAGACAGGGGCCGTGTACACAATGTTGGAGACAGGGTCTGCATACACAATGTCTGGGACAGGGGCCGCGTATGTAATGTCAGAGACGGGGCTGTGTACACAATGTCACAGACATGGGCCGTGTACACAATGTCAAGGATAGGGGCCACATACACAATATCAGGGACAGGGGCCGTGTACACTATGTCATAGAAAGGGTCCGTGTACCCAATGTTACGGGGACGGTCCATGGAGACACATTCTTCTGCCCAACCAATCTATGCCAAGCACAGTGCCTGCCCAGCCATTTCCCAATATCCTGCCCAATCTTTCCTCATAAGATAATCTGCATATTAAATAATTAGATCAATAAGGTAAATCTAATGAGCCTTCTCTGAACTGATTTAATAGAGTAACACACTTCCTGACCAGTATTATAGGAGTGTTCCCTCTCTAGTCTCATCAGTGACTTCCCCAGCCATACACAACGACACTCGGTTATTTTTCCTGTTTCCTTATGTATTGTGGCGTGTTGATTTTTTCCAACCATCTTACACAGCTACACTATGTCTTTCTGTAACCTCCTCAATTCTCCTTTACAATGGTCCAGGTAGGCCCATTATCTTTACCTGCTCCTGCCCCACCGAACTCATGCCTGCATACCTCAACTCCATTCTATCCCTGATGGTTCAGTCCCATCCCACCGATATGTCACATGCTCTCGATCTCCTCAACAACTTTCAAATCCCTAAACATAGCCTCTTCATTTTAACCGTGGCTGTTCAGTCCCTATACACCTCTATCCCCCATCAAGAAGGCCTTAAAACTTTCCGCTTCTTTCTCAACAAAAGACCTCATCAGCTCACCTCCACCACCACCCTCCTCCGTCCACAGAAGTGGTTCTCACCCTCAACAAATTTCTCCTTCAGCTCTTCCCACTTTCTCCAAACACAAGTGGTAGCCATGGGCACTCATAAGGGCCCCAGCTATGCCTGCCTTTTCGCTGGCTGCATAGACCAGGCCAATTTCCAAGCCTTCCCTGGCAATGCTCCCCAACTCTTCCTACACTACGTCAAAGACTGCAGTGTGATGATCCATGCACCCATGCTGAGCTCATCAATTTCATCAACTTTGCCTCTAACTTCCACCCTGCCCTTAAATTCAATTAACCCATTTATGACACCTCACTCCCCTTTCTTGATCTCCAGAGACAAACTGTCAGCCAACATCTTGTATAAACCTGCCGATTCCCATGGTTAGCTTGACAATACCTCTTCCCACCCTGTCTCCAGTAAAAATGCTATTCCTTTTTCTCAGTTGCATCCCTACTGCATCTTTTCCCAAAATGATGCATTCCATTCCAGGACATCTGGAGATGTCCTCCCTCTTCAAAGAAAGGGGATTTCTTCCTTCACCATTGTTGCTGCCCTCACTCAAAAGATTCCTTTTTCTCCAGCCCTTTACCATTCCCACTCACCTGGCTTCACCTATCACTTTCAAGCTAGTCCTCCTTCCCCACCCCCCACCTTTTTATTCTGTTGTCCTCCCCCTTCTTTTCCTGTCCTGATGAAGGTGTCTCGGTCTGAAACCCCGACAGTTTATTTCTTTTCATAGATGCTGCGCTCCTTCAGAATTTTGTGTGTGTTGCTTTCATACAATTTACAATTTACCTTCTTCCCTGTTTTAGTGTCATCAACAAATTTAGCATCCACATCTTCAGTGCCTTTAGCAGAGAACCAGGCCTTTCAGCCCACTCTATCCATTCCAGCCATTCTACTTATCAATACTTGACCTACCCATCTGCAGGTGGGCCACTGTCTTCCAGTTCTTGGTGAACCAAATCTTTCTCTAAATGGTTCATATATGTCATGAAAACCCCTGCCTCCTCCACCACTTCAGGTAGCACCCTCCAGATTCCAGTCACTCCCTGTGTGAAATTCAACCTCAGGTCACCTCTAAACCTCTTTCCTTCTAGCTTATCAGCACTGCCTCTTGTTTCAAGGTCCAACAGCAAGGGGGAAAGCCTCTAACTATCTTCCCTTTGTCCTTTTGTGGCCTCTCAGGTTATTCCTCATCCCCCTCTGGTCCAGAAGAAACAAATCCATTTTATCCAGTCTCTCTTTATAAGTATCGGATGCCAGTGCCACTTGGCAAATGTTTCCCAGGTACTCGACAACCAGGGCCATTGACTGGAGGAAGGACCTTGTATCCGCACTGTGTATATCAGCTGTATCGAGCAGCTGGGGAACATTTTCCAGGAAGGCATTAATCACTGGGCTTCACGAATCAGAATCAGGTTTAACATCACTGGCAGATGTCATGAAATTTGTTGTCTTTGCATCAGCAGTACAACACAATATATAATAATAGAGAGAAAAACATGAATTACAGTAACTATATACATATTAAATAGACAAAATAAGTAAGCAGTGCAAATATTTAAAAAAAATTAAAGTAGTGAGGTCATGTTCACGGGTTCAATATCCATTCAGAAATCAGTTGGCTGAGGGGATGAAGCTGGTCCTGAATCATCAAGTGTGTGTCTTCAGGCTCTGGCATCTCCTTCCTGATGCCAGCAATGTGAAGAGGGCACGTCCTGGGTGGTGGGGGTCTTTAGTGACAGATGCTGCCTTTTTGAGGTATCACTCCTTGAAGATGTTCTGGAGACTACAGAGGCTCGTGCTCATGATGGAGCTGACTGAGCTTACAACTCTCTGAAGCTTACTTTGGTACTATGCAGTATCTATCTCCACCCCCGCCCCCATACCAGACAGTGATACAACCCGTTAGTATGCTCTCCATGGTAATCTGTGGAAATTTGAGAATGTCCTTAGTGACATGCCAGTCACACATCGTCAGGAAACACAAGGAAAATGGACTCACTGGGTTGGTTCAGCATTCACTCTTGTACATTAAGATGTAAAAATATTTCTTTTTAACACAGAATTGTCAGCTTTTGTGAGAGCAGGGGTTGGAAGAGAATAAACGACAATAACAGATGTGACTACATGTTAAAGTGGTGTGAAGTGAATGTATCATCCAACTTCCAATACTTCCAAGAAGGTAAAGGGTCTTTCCAAGCAAGCTACTACAGGCCGGAAGGCGATCTCAGATCTCGATTGGATTGTTTTGTTTCACTCCTGAGGGGAGAGCACACTGCTCTCTAACTCCGGTAATATCTAAGAATGAAGATTTGTTCATCTTTCATTGTCTCCCTCCCCTTCATCCGGTGATAAGATGCACCTTGCACACTCTCTTTACAAACCGTGATTCCCATCTCACTGCCTTGTCCAGTTGTACAGCCTTCTTGTGTGCCTCAGTGCAGTTTCCATACCAGGCAGCAATGGAGCATCCTAACAAGCTGCATTATGGAAACGGTGCTGCAGTGGACAGGAAGGCCCAAAAATGGACAGTCAGAACTGCCCAGTACATGACAGGCACCAGCCTACCCGTCATCAAGAGCATATACACAGAAAGGAGCCGGAACAGGGCCAGTAGCATTATGAAGGATCCCACCCACCCTGTTCACGGACTGTTTGTCCCACTCCCATCAGGGAGGAGGCTACGTAGCATCCACACCAGGACCACCAGACTCAAAAACAGTCACTTTCCCCAAGCAGTAAGTCTGATCAACACCTCCACCCACTAACTTGACCACTAATTTATTACATCCTGTCAGTCACCTTATGTACAGCCTAGCATCAGCTTATGGACATAATATCAATCTACTTAGATATGCTATCTTATGTATTTATGTTTATCATGATTTTTATTTTTGTGTGCTTTATCTTAGTTTTTTTGTGTTGGATTGGATCTGGAGTAACAATTATTTTGATTTCCTTACACTTGTGTGTTGGAAATGACATTAAACGATCTTGAATCTTGTCTGAATCCAGTGGACGCAGAGCTCCAGCACTGTATGTCCTTGTTCCATCCTCTGGATGTGGGTTTAATGTTACTACAGTTATCGGTGCCTTCGTGTATATTGATTATCTCGCCATGTGGTCCCCAGTAATTGGAGGTGAATCAGTACAGCTGGTTCTCCACTTCTCACGTGCAGACGCTCAAGCTCATTGTGATACGTCCACACCACCGTGGACCATCACCTGCAAAGTGAGCACGAGTACGAGACCTTCTGTTTGTGTCTCTGTCCATCAGCCTGTTGTGCTTAATCTGCCTTCAGCAGATGTTTAATCACTTTATGGACATACAATCAATGTATGTATACATGCTATCTTATGTATTCATATTTATTGTGGGGTTTTTTGTGCTGCATCAGATCTGGAGTAACAATTATATCATTCTCCTTTACATTTGTGTACAGGAAATGACATTAAACAATCTTAAATCTTAAAGAAATTAAAAAGTCACTTATTTAGGGTTAGGGTTTGGGTGGTATAGTTGACTGGTGGTGAGAGGCAGTGTTAGGTTTAAGGTTGAGGTTTGGGTGGTATAGTTGACTGGTGGTGTGAGGCAGTGTTAGGTTTAAGGTTGAGGTTTGGGTGGTATAGTTGACTGGTGGTGTGAGGCAGTGTTAGGTTTAAGGTTGGGGTTTGGGTGGTATAGTTGACTGGTGGTGTGAGGCAGTGTTAGGTTTAAGGTTGGGGTTTGGGTGGTATAGTTGACTGGTGGTGTGAGGCAGTGTTAGGTTTAAGGTTGGGGTTTGGGTGGTATAGTTGACTGGTGGTGAGAGGCAGTGTTAGGTTTAAGGTTAGGGTTTGGGTGGTATAGTTGACTGGTGGTGTGAGGCAGTGTTAGGTTTAAGGCTGGGGTTTGGGTGGTATAGTTGACTGGTGGTGTGAGGCAGTGTTAGGTTTAAGGTTGAGGTTTGGGTGGTATAGTTGACTGGTGGTGTGAGGCAGTGTTAGGTTTAAGGTTGGGGTTTGGGTGGTATAGTTGACTGGTGGTGTGAGGCAGTGTTAGGTTTAAGGTTGGGGTTTGGGTGGTATAGTTGACTGGTGGTGAGAGGCAGTGTTAGGTTTAAGGTTGGGGTTTGGGTGGTATAGTTGACTGGTGGTGTGAGGCAGTGTTAGGTTTAAGGTTAGGGTTTGGGTGGTATAGTTGACTGGTGGTGTGAGGCAGTGTTAGGTTTAAGGTTGAGGTTTGGGTGGTATAGTTGACTGGTGGTGTGAGGCAGTGTTAGGTTTAAGGTTGGGGTTTGGGTGGTATAGTTGACTGGTGGTGAGAGGCAGTGTTAGGTTTAAGGTTGGGGTTTGGGTGGTATAGTTGACTGGTGGTGAGAGGCAGTGTTAGGTTTAAGGTTGAGGTTTGGGTGGTATAGTTGACTGGTGGTGTGAGGCAGTGGTTAGGTTTAAGGTTGAGGTTTGGGTGGTATAGTTGACTGGTGGTGTGAGGCAGTGTTAGGTTTAAGGCTGGGGTTTGGGTGGTATAGTTGACTGGTGGTGTGAGGCAGTGTTAGGTTTAAGGTTGAGGTTTGGGTGGTATAGTTGACTGGTGGTGTGAGGCAGTGTTAGGTTTAAGGTTGGGGTTTGGGTGGTATAGTTGACTGGTGGTGTGAGGCAGTGGTTAGGTTTAAGGCTGGGGTTTGGGTGGTATAGTTGACTGGTGGTGTGAGGCAGTGTTAGGTTTAAGGCTGGGGTTTGGGTGGTATAGTTGACTGGTGGTGTGAGGCAGTGTTAGGTTTAAGGCTGGGGTTTGGGTGGTATAGTTGACTGGTGGTGTGAGGCAGTGTTAGGTTTAAGGCTGGGGTTTGGGTGGTATAGTTGACTGGTGGTGTGAGGCAGTGGTTAGGTCTTTCAATACAATTGATCCAGCATCATGAATTCAAAGCTCACTATAGCAGCTCAGGAATTAAATTCATATAAAAAGCATCATTAGTGAGTGGGAAAGGACCAGCATGTCATCAGAAATCATCTTCAGAGGAGTAAATCTGCTGTCCCTCACCAGCTTAGCCTATGTGTCTCCAGCCACACCTAACCACTGCATCACACCAGCATCCCCTAGACCACCCAAACCCTGAGGGGATGTGAGGGAATAATAATTGTCTACTCAATGGAGGGAAACAAGGGAGGGTTAATAATTGCTTGCACAGCCTCTGACATCCATCAGGATATGACGGGATGTTGAGCTATCAGAGCCTTGGTGCTGTCTGACCTGCGTTTGTATACGAAACATGCGAGAATGGACAGAAACCATTAACGTTGACGGTTTGAGGCAGGTCAACATTGGCTGTTTCCAAAAACTACATTTGACATTGTTGTGATGTTTCTCTGATGATAATAATATTCTGCATCTATTAATCTGATAGGTAAGCAGCTTTTAAACCAGATCCCAAACAACAAGCTACTCACCACCAAAGTTGGCCTCTCCTCTGTCCTAAAGAACTACCAACAGGCACTATCCAAATATGGAACAATTATGAATCCAAGGTAAATCATCTCCTCCTTCCAAATTTCTGCATGAGGGAAACATTTCACAGCCCAGAGTAAAGATGTGCTGAACTTTAATCCTTGCACAAATAGTTTAGAGACTAGGATACTGCTCCTGCTGAAACCCTAAAGTGAAGTATTGGGAGCAGTTTTGGGCCCCTTATCTGAGAAGAGACATGCTGGTATTGGAGAGGGTTCAGAGGGGGTTCTTATGAATGATCCTGAGAATGAAAGAGTTGATGTATGAGGAGAGTTTGGTGGCTCTGGACCTGTACTCTCTGTAGTTTACAAGAATGAGGAGGGGATCTCATTGAAGCCTACTGAATATTGAAAGGCTTAGGTGAAGTGGATGTGGAGAGGATGTTTCCTATAGTGGGGGAGTCTGGGACCAGAGGACACAGATAGAGTGGATGTGGAGAGTATGTTTCCTATAGTGGGGGAGTCTAGGACCAAAGGACACAGATAGAGTGGATGTGGAGAGGATGTTTCCTATAGTGGGGGAGTCTAGGACCAGAGGACACAGATAGAGTGGATGTGGAGAGGATGTTTCCTATAGTGGGGGAGTCTAGAGCCAGTGGGCACAGATAGAGTGGATGTGGAGAGGATGTTTCCTATAGTGGAGAAGTCTAGGACCAGAGGACACAGATAGAGTGGATGTGGAGAGGATGTTTCCTATAGTGGGGGAGTCTAGGACCAGGGGACACAGATAGAGTGGATGTGGAGAGGATGTTTCCTATAGTGGGGGAGTCTAGGACCAGGGGACACAGATAGAGTGGATGTGGAGAGGATGTTTCCTATAGTGGGGGAGTCTAGAGCCAGTGGGCACAGATAGAGTGGATGTGGAGAGGATGTTTCCTATAGTGGAGAAGTCTAGGACCAGGGGACACAGATAGAGTGGATGTGGAGAGGATGTTTCCTGTAGTGGGGGAGTCTAGAGCCAGTGGGCACAGATAGAGTGGATGTGGAGAGGATGTTTCCTATAGTGGGGGAGTCTAGGACCAGTGGGCACAGCCTCAGATTAGAGGGACACCCATATAGAACAGAGGTGAGGAGGAATTTCTTTAGCCAGAGGGTTGAAATTGGGGATCTGTAGAATTCATTGCCGTAGACAGCTATGGAATAGGTTCATAGTTGTTGAGTATATTTAAGGCAGAAGTTGATAGGTTCTTGATTAGTCAGGGCATCATAGGTTATGGGAAAAAGACAGGAGAATGGGGTTTAAAGGGATAATAAATTAGCCATAATGGAATGGCAGAGGAGACTCTGTGGGCTGAATGGTCTAATTCTGCTCCTATATCTTGTGGTCTTATGCTCTTATTGTCTTGACAATGAACTATCTGACTGGACGGTTGAGCAAACACTGTTGACCACTGCCTGAGACAAACTTCCACCACATTCATTCACATTACTCAGTCCTCATCATCTGAACCAGCACTTTGGCCTCATGGCTCAGAAAGTTCTTTGCATTTCAGTGTTTGTAGAGTCCGATGAGCTGGTTTCCTCTGCTCCTTCACGTGATGCACTGCAAACCACAATACATCCCTGGGTGAGAACAGCACTCCTCTAATTGTCATCTTTGTTTCTGTCATGGTATGCACTGTCAACAGCCAAACCCAGGTGCAGAGTAATGGCAGACTCCCCTGTAGAAATGGAAACAAGGGATTATGCATAGGAATTCCGACAGAATATCGGTGGATCAACTGATCTACCCCACTAGACAAAACATTCTCAGAACAAGGACCCCGCGATAAGCACTAATCAGGAGTCCACTTTAAATAATCAGTACATGGGAAACCCGTGGCAGTCAAAAGAAACTTGAGAAGATTACCCAGAAAGCAGCACGGGTTCCCTGAGGCCCCTGTTGGTCAGAGTTGACCATGGATGTTGCACCCTGGCTGTTTAGATATGCAAGCCTGGGCAGTAGAATATTGTGAGCAAGCTGTTGTCCATGTAGCAAGCTCCCCCTCTCCACGCATCTGATGAGCCCAAAGGAGCGGCAGAGACTGATACAGTTTGGCACCAGCAGCATCACAGGAGTTGCCAGTCAGCATTGAACTCAATGTTATTTCAGGGACTCCAGCACCGGATTTTACCCTGGAGTTTACTCCTGAAGCCTTCCCTATGAGTGGGTATAGCCGCAAGGCAGTGGAGGTTTAGATTAGAGTTTTCCTTCTCCTAGTGTCATGGTCCAGTCCATGTTCCTTATTCCAGGTTTTCTGGGTTTCCCCAGTTTCTGTTGAGGTAGCTGATTCTGGTTTGAGCTGACCTCATAAATAGCTTCAGGGTTCAGCCTCTGGCTGCTGGATTGTTCCTGTCTGCATACTTCCTCCTCCTCCTCCTCCTGAAGCCTCGCCCTGCTTGGAGCTGTCTGCATACTTCCGCCTCCTCCTCCTCCTCCTCCTCCTCCTGGAGCCTCGCCCTGCTTGGAGCTGTCTGCATACTTCCTCCTCCTTCTCCTCCTCCTCCTCCTCCTCCTCCTCCTGGAGCCTCGCCCTGCTTGGAGCTGTCTGCATACTTCCTCCTCCTCCTCCTCCTCCTCTTGGAGCCTCGCCCTGTTTGGAGCTGTCTGCATACTTCCTCCTCCTCCTCCTCCTCCTCCTCTTGGAGCCTCGCCCTGCTTGGAGCTGTCTGCATACTTCCTCCTCCTTCTCCTCCTCCTCCTCCTCCTCCTCCTCCTGGAGCCTCGCCCTGCTTGGAGCTGTCTGCATACTTCCTCCTCCTTCTCCTCCTCCTCCTCCTCCTCCTCCTCCTGGAGCCTCGCCCTGTTTGGAGCTGTCTGCATACTTCCTCCTCCTCCTCCTCCTCCTTCTCCTCCTGGAGCCTCGCCCTGTTTGGAGCTGTCTGCATACTTCCTCCTCCTCCTCCTCCTGGAGCCTCGCCCTGTTTGGAGCTGTCTGCATACTTCCTCCTCCTCCTCCTCCTCCTCCTTCTCCTCCTGGAGTCTCGCCCTGCTTGGAGCTGTCTGCATACTTCCTCCTCCTTCTCCTCCTCCTCTTCCTCCTTCTCCTCCTCCTCCTCCTCCTGGAGCCTCGCCCTGCTTGGAGCTGTCTGCATACTTCCTCCTCCTCCTCCTCCTCCTGGAGCCTCGCCCTGCTTGGAGCTGTCTGCATACTTCCTCCTCCTCCTCCTCCTCCTCCTCCTCCTGAAGCCTCGCCCTGCTTGGAGCTGTCTGCATACTTCCTCCTCCTCCTCCTCCTGGAGCCTCGCCCTGCTTGGAGCTGTCTGCATACTTCCTCCTCCTCCTCCTCCTGGAGCCTCGCCCTGCTTGGAGCTGTCTGCATACTTCCTCCTCCTCCTCCTCCTGGAGCCTCGCCCTGCTTGGAGCTGTCTGCATACTTCCTCCTCCTCCTCCTCCTCCTCCTCCTGGAGCCTCGCCCTGTTTGGAGCTGTCTGCATACTTCCTCCTCCTCCTCCTCCTCCTCCTCCTCCTCCTGGAGCCTCGCCCTGCTTGGAGCTGTCTGCATACTTACTCCTCCTCCTCCTCCTCCTGGAGCCTCGCCCTGCTTGGAGCTGTCTGCATACTTCCTCCTCCTCCTCCTCCTCCTGGAGCCTCGCCCTGCTTGGAGCTGTCTGCATACTTCCTCCTCCTCCTCCTCCTCCTCCTCCTCCTCCTGGAGCCTCGCCCTGCTTGGAGCTGTCTGCATACTTCCTCCTCCTCCTCCTCCTCCTCCTCCTCCTGGAGCCTCGCCCTGCTTGGAGCTGTCTGCATACTTCCTCCTCCTCCTCCTCCTCCTCCTCCTCCTCCTGGAGCCTCGCCCTGCTTGGAGCTGTCTGCATACTTCCTCCTCCTCCTCCTCCTCCTGGAGCCTCGCCCTGCTTGGAGCTGTCTGCATACTTCCTCCTCCTCCTCCTCCTCCTCCTCCTCCTCCTGGAGCCTCGCCCTGCTTGGAGCTGTCTGCATACTTCCTCCTCCTCCTCCTCCTCCTGGAGCCTCGCCCTGCTTGGAGCTGTCTGCATCCTCCTCCTCCTCCTCCTCCTTCTCCTCCTCCTGGAGCCTCGCCCTGCTTGGAGCTGTCTGCATACTTCCTCCTCCTTCTCCTCCTCCTCCTCCTCCTGGAGCCTCGCCCTGTTTGAAGCTGTCTGCATACTTCCTCCTCCTCCTCCTCCTCCTCCTCCTCCTCCTCCTCCTCCTCCTCCTGGAGCCTCGCCCTGCTTGGAGCTGTCTGCATACTTCCTCCTCCTCCTCCTCCTCCTCCTCCTGGAGCCTCGCCCTGCTTGGAGCTGTCTGCATACTTCCTCCTCCTTCTCCTCCTCCTCCTCCTCCTCCTCCTCCTCCTTCTCCTCCTCCTCCTCCTCCTCCTCCTCCTCCTCCTCCTCCTGGAGCCTCGCCCTGCTTGGAGCTGTCTGCATACTTCCTCCTCCTTCTCCTCCTCCTCCTCCTGGAGCCTCGCCCTGTTTGGAGCTGTCTGCATACTTCCTCCTCCTCCTCCTCCTCCTCCTTCTCCTCCTTCTCCTCCTCCTGGAGCCTCGCCCTGTTTGAAGCTGTCTGCATACTTCCTCCTCCTTCTCCTCCTCCTCCTCCTCCTGGAGCCTCGCCCTGCTTGGAGCTGTCTGCATACTTCCTCCTCCTCCTCCTCCTCCTGGAGCCTCGCCCTGATTGGAGCTGTCTGCATACTTCCTCCTCCTCCTCCTCCTCCTGGAGCCTCGCCCTGTTTGGAGCTGTCTGCATACTTCCTCCTCCTCCTCCTCCTCCTTCTCCTCCTCCTCCTCCTCCTCCTTCTCCTGGAGCCTCGCCCTGCTTGGAGCTGTCTGCATACTTCCTCCTCCTTCTCCTCCTCCTCCTCCTGGAGCCTCGCCCTGTTTGGAGCTGTCTGCATACTTCCTCCTCCTCCTCCTCCTCCTCCTTCTCCTCCTTCTCCTCCTCCTGGAGCCTCGCCCTGTTTGAAGCTGTCTGCATACTTCCTCCTCCTTCTCCTCCTCCTCCTCCTCCTGGAGCCTCGCCCTGCTTGGAGCTGTCTGCATACTTCCTCCTCCTCCTCCTCCTCCTGGAGCCTCGCCCTGTTTGGAGCTGTCTGCATACTTCCTCCTCCTCCTCCTCCTCCTCCTCCTTCTCCTCCTCCTGGAGCCTCGCCCTGCTTGGAGCTGTCTGCATACTTCCTCCTCCTCCTCCTCCTCCTCCTCCTCCTCCTCCTGGAGCCTCGCCCTGCTTGGAGCTGTCTGCATACTTCCTCCTCCTTCTCCTCCTCCTCCTCCTCCTCCTCCTCCTGAAGCCTCGCCCTGTTTGGAGCTGTCTGCATACTTCCTCCTCCTCCTCCTCCTCCTCCTCCTCCTCCTGGAGCCTCGCCCTGCTTGGAGCTGTCTGCATACTTCCTCCTCCTTCTCCTGGAGCCTCGCCCTGTTTGGAGCTGTCTGCATACTTCCTCCTCCTCCTCCTCCTCCTCCTCCTCCTGGAGCCTCGCCCTGTTTGGAGCTGTCTGCATACTTCCTCCTTCTCCTCCTCCTCCTCCTCCTCCTCCTCCTGGAGCCTCGCCCTGTTTGGAGCTGTCTGCATACTTCCTCCTCCTCCTCCTCCTGGAGCCTCGCCCTGCTTGGAGCTGTCTGCATACTTCCTCCTCCTCCTCCTCCTCCTCCTCCTCCTCCTCCTCCTGGAGCCTCGCCCTGTTTGGAGCTGTCTGCATACTTCCTCCTCCTCCTCCTCCTCCTCCTCCTCCAGCCTTGCCCTGTCTGCAGCTGTCTGGCTGTCTCCACATCTTCGCTAGGTAGGTCCGGCCGTTTTGCCACTACTTAGCGTTGGAAACTGTCTCGTCACGTTCAGCATTCTCTATGATGAGTCCCAGCCCTACGTCCTGTACCCAAGGAGGGGACTCTGTGTTCTGTGTTCCTGTCATCCCTCGACCCAGGCTCAGTGTTCTTCATTCCTGTCTCTTCCTCGACCAAGGCTCTGCATTCCTGTCTCTCCCTCGACCAAGGCTCTGCGTTCCTGTCTCTCCCTCGACCAAGTCTCGGCATTCCTGTCTCTCCCTCGACCAAGGCTCTGCGTTCCTGTCTCTCCCTCGACCAAGGCTCTGCGTCCCTGTCTCTCCCTCGACCAAGGCTCTGCATTCCTGTCTCTTCCTCGACCAAAGCTCTGCATTCCTGTCTCTTCCTCGACCAAGGCTCTGCATTCCTGTCTCTTCCTCGACCAAGTCAAGGCTTTGAGGTCTCGTCCAGTCCTAGTCACATCCAAGGTCCTTGTCCTGTCCAAGCCATGGCTTTGTGTTCTCGTCTTGTTGTGTTCCTTGCCCAGCCCGGTGTTAGGGTTCCCTTGTTCTGTCCTGGAGTCTCACGTCTAGCCCTGTTGCCTCTCCTTGTCCTGTAGCCACGTCTTGCCCAGCCTGGTGCTGGGGTTCCCTTGTCCTGTCTGGGTGTCTCACATCCAGTCCTGTGACATGTCCAGCGTCCTTTCTTCCTCACTTCCCTTGCTTCCTCCTCATGCCTAGTCCTGTTCCTGGCAGTTCAGTGTCTGTGTCTTGCGTTTGGGTCCACTCCCAATGCCCCCCTTATGACACCTAGATGAGCTGCCAACCACAGACGATGAGCCCAAAGTGACTGGTTTTAAGGCACCGGTAACCCTTCTTTGTCCCTTCTCCTGTCAGTAGAAACAGTTCCGCCAGGTTTAGTGGTTAAGCCACACATGAAGGCCAGGAGTTGGACTTGGTTGCCAGAGGCTAGTTGCGGTACACGCCATTGGGAGCATTTAATAGGCAGTGGGAGCTTGTCCAGTTATAACAACCTTAAGGAGCCGCAAGGGGTTAACAGCTGAAAATAAGATAATTAACAAATACAACTGTTCTAGAACCCTTGGAGCTCACCGCACAGGTCAGCAGGGCTCATGACTAGTTCTTATTATCTGTGTCCTTTGGTTAGCAACCCTCCCAGCACCAAATTATCTTTTACCCTCTTTTAAAATCTTCAGAATTTTGAATACCTCCATGAATCTTCTGGTTAATAAACTGGCAAGTAGATAAACTGGGTCTTTTGTTAAATGTGGAGTGGTGGGGTCTCTTCCAAAGGAGGTGTACGGTGCTCCTTCCCTCCGCTAGCCTGCGGGTCACCCTTGGCCAATCAGGGTCACGTGAGGCCATGGGGGCAGGTGGTGGATGGTTGTACGAGCAGCCGGTGCAAATCACAAGTCCTGGTTATGCGACCACTGACGCCAGGCAGACATTCTCTGCAGGGCATTGATAATGGCTGGGGTCACCTGTCTTGTAAAGACACTGTCCAGAAGAAGGCAATGACAAACCATTTCTGCAGAAAAATTTGCCAAGAGCAATGATGGTCAAAGACACTGCACAGAATGATGATGATGATTGTCAAATGTACCGAAGTCTGGTGAAAAACTTGTCTTGCATACCATCCATACAGATCAGATTGTCACACAGTGCATTGAGGTAGAACAAGGTAAAACAATAACAGAATGCAGAATAAAGTGTAACAGCTACAGAGAAAGTGCAGTGCAGGCCTTAATGGGGTAGGCTGCGAGGTCAAGAGTCTATCTTATCATACTAGGCAACCATTTAATAGTCTGGGGCTAGAAGCTCTCTTTGTGCTTAGTGGTAGCTACTTTCAAATTTTTATAACTTTTGCCTGATGGGAGAGGGGAGAAGAGAGGATGTCTGGGGTGGATAGGAGCTCCTATTATGCTGGCTACTTTCACTAGCATACCAGAGGTAATTTCATTATGGAGCACTTGGAGACCTACAGAATACATAAACACTAACTTTTGTTTCCAGGATCTTGAAGGTGGAAGAATTTTATCCTGAAACATATCGCATGGATGTGAAAAGTGAACGTCTGGCTTTCCTGGAAATTATGGGAGGTATTATTTCTTCCCAGCCTATTGGAATATTGCCTTCATCAGGCAGGCATTGAATATTGAGAAGTTTTGTTACAAATTTTAAAAACACTTGTTAACCACATAACAAAGTGCATTTCTGGTTACTGCTCTGCAGGAAAGATGTAATTCCACCAGCAAGAGTGCAAAGACCCCAGGACATTATTCCCTAGAGCACGGGGCAATGAGGAGAGATTTGATAGAGGTATCCAGAATTACGAGGGGTATAGATAGGGTAAATGCAAGCAAGCTTTTTTCCCTGAGCTTGGGTGAGGCTAGAACCCTTAACCTCATAGGTTAAGGGTGAAAGGTGAAAAGCTTAAGGGGAACATGAGGGTAAACTTCTTCACTCAGAGGGTGATGAGTGTGTGGAATAAGCTGCCAATACAACTGGTGGCTGTGATTTTGATTTCAACATTGAAGAGAAATTTGCATAGGTACATGGATGATAGGATATGGAGGGCTATGGTCTGGGTCTAGGTCGATGGGAGTAGTCCTGATCGATAATTTACTCATTCTCCTGTACAAACCAAAAGTCATCCATCTCCTGCTCCAGATCCCTAACACGGTCTTCAAGGAACTGCAGCCGGGTGCACTTCATGCAGATGTAGTTCCCCGGGAGAATCTGGGTCTCCCATGTCTCCAACATCTGGCATGAAGGACACACAACGACCATTTAAACTACCAACACAGTAAATTTAACAGAAACTTACCCAGAGCCAATGTCTCTTCCGAGCCAAAGCCTCCTTTGAGCCAAAGCCTCACCTCCGGCCCACTCCCAATGATCTTTCTTTTTCAATCTTTTTATTAGTTTTATAAAAAAAACATAACATAATATATTAAATAGGTTATGAATACAATAGATTTGAAATTAAGTTGGTAACAAGATAACAATATCTTATTAAACTGTCAGCAAAAAAGGATCATACAATATCAATCTAATCTATATTGATTATACATGAAAAGATTAAAAATAATCATCAAAAGAAAAAAAATGTAAAATATAAGAAAAAATGTATATTTAAGGAAATAATAAAAAAATAAACCTAAACTAACATGGGCAATAATAATATTTTATAAGTATATGATAGTGTCAACAACTCCGGAACTCCATACCAGAACAAGAATAATAAGAGTTAAGGTCTGGAAGAAGTCAAATTAATTCATATGAAAGTGTCGAATGAATGGTCCCCAAGTTTCTTCAAATTTAATTGATGAATCAAAAATAGTACTTCTAATTTTTTCTAAGCTTAAACAAGAAATAGTTTGAGAGAGCGACTGAAATGTGGTAGGAGGATTTATTTCTTTCCAATTTTGTAATATAGATCTCCTGGCCATTAATGTTACAAAGGCAATCATTCGTCTAATTGAAGGGGAGAGTCGACTATCATCTTCATTTGGTATACCAAAAATTGCAGTAATGGAATGAGGTTGTAAATCAATATTCCAAACTGAGGAAATGGTGGCAAATATGTCCTTCCAGTAATTATGTAAGGTAGGACATGACCAAAACATGTGGGTCAATGAAGCTGCATCTAAATGACATCTGTCACATTGAGGATTAACATGAGAATAAAACCGAGCAAGCTTATCTTTAGACATATGAGCTCTATGTACAACCTTAAATTGTATTAAAGCATGTTTAGTACATATAGAAGAAGAATTAACCATTTGTAAAATTTTTTCCCATTTTTCCGTTGAAATATTGTATTGAAGTTCTTTTTCCCATTCCTGTTTAATTCTACCTGATATCTCTGGTTGTATCTTCATAATCATATTATAAATAAGAGCCACTAATCTCTTCTGACAGGGATTTAAAGTAAAAATCATATCTGAAAAATCTATCAAAGTTGAATTAGGAAAGGATGGTAAAACTTTATACAAAAAGTTTCTAATTTGTAAATATCTAAAAAAATTAGATTTAGGTAATTTAAATTTGTTAGAAAGTTGATCAAAAGACACCAAACTACCTTCAGAAAAAAGATCGCGAAAACATATTATACCTTTCCTTTTCCATATACTAAAAGCTTGATCTGTTAAAGAGGGTTTAAAGAAAAAATTAAGTAAGATAGGGCTATCAAGAACGAAGTTTTTTAGATTAAAAAATTTACGAAATTGAAACCAAATTCATAATGTATGTTTGACAATAGGGTTAGATATCTGTTTATTAAGTTTAACTAAATCAACAGGGAGAGAAGAGCCAAGAACAGAAAATAAAGAATATCCTTGTGTACCATTACATTCTAAATTTACCCACTGTGGGCACAATGGTAAATCTAAATCTAATTTCCAGTATAATAAGTTCCGAATATTATTCGCCCAATAATAAAATCTAAAATTGGGTAAAGCTAAACCACCATCTTTTTTAGATTTCTGTAACTGTCTTTTACTTAATCTGGGGTTTTTATTTTGCCACACAAATGAGGAAATTTTTGAATCAATGCTATCAAAAAAAGACTTAGGAATAAAAATTGGTAAAGCTTGAAATAAATATAAAAATTTCGGTAAAATCATCATTTTAACAGCATTGATCCGACCAACCAATGATAAGGATAAGGGAGACCATCTATTAGTAAGTTGTTGAATTTGATGAAGCATAGGTAAAAAATTCAATCTGAATAAATCTTTATATTTCTTGGTAATTTTTATACCTAAATAAATAAAATTATCAGTAACAATTTTAAATGGTATCCTGTCATTCAGTAAAGTTTGTGCATTTAAAGGGAAGAGTTCACTCTTATCCAAATTTAATTTGTAACCAGAAAAACTACCAAATTGAACCAACAAGGATAGAATAGCTGGAATAGAATTATCAGGATCAGAAATATATAACAACAAGTCATCAGCATAGAGCGATAACTTGTATAATTTCTCATTACGGGTAATTCCAGAAATATTAGGAGATTCATGAATAGCAATGGCTAGAGGTTCTAATGCAATATTAAATAATAAAGGACTTAAGGGACAACCTTGTCTCGTACCACGAGGTAATTGAAAAAAAGAGGATCTATAATTATTTGTAAGAACAGAGGCAACAGGTTTATAATATATTAATTTAATCCATGATATAAAATTAGAACTAAAATTAAAATTCTTCAAAGCATTAAATAAGTATGTCCATTCAACTCTATCAAAAGCTTTTTCAGCATCTAATGAAATAACACATTCTGGGGTTGTGGGTGAGGAAGTGTAAATTATATTAATCAATTTTCTAACATTAAAAAAGGAGTATCAGTTCCTAATGAAACCAGTTTGATCTCCTGAAATAATCTGTGATAGTACCTTTTCTAATCTAATAGCTAAAATTTTTGTAAGAATCTTAGAGTCTACATTTAGTAATGATATAGGGCGATAAGATGCACATAAAGTAGGATCTTTATCTTTTTTAAGAATTAAAGAGATAGTAGCTTCATAGAAGGACTGGGGTAGTCTTAATATATGCATCATTAAAGATTTCACATAGCCAAGGGGAAAGCAGAGAAGAAAAAGTTTTTAAAAATTCTATAATATAACCATCAGGGCCAGGAGCTTTCCCCGAATTCATCGATGAAATAGCCTCTCCTATCTCAGCCATAGAAATAGGAGCATCAAATAAACTTCGATCTTCATCTGTCAATTTGGGAATATTCAAATTGTTAAAAAATTATCCATCATAGACAGGTCACCATCAAATTCTGATTGATATAAAGATTTATAAAAATCTTGGAAAGTATTATTAATTTCTTTATGATCAGTAGTCAGATTACCGTCTTGTTTACGAATTTTAATAATTTGTCGCTTAGTCGAAATAGCTTTTAATTGATTAGCTAACAATTTACCAGTTCGATCACTATGGATATAAAATTGAGCCCTGGTCTTAATTAATTGATTCTCAATTGAAGAAGATAACAATAAACTAATTTCCATTTGCAGTTCAACTCTCTTCTTATAAAGTTCCTTGGTAGGAGTAACGGAATAAATCTTATCAATTTCTTTAATTTTATCCACCAATAAAGCTATATCTAAATATCTTTGTTTTCTTTTACCAGCAGAATATGAAATAATTTGTCCACGAATAAAAGCCTTAAAAGAGTCCCAAAGTATTCCTCTGTCAATCTCTTCGGTATAGTTTGTTGAAAAAAATAAGTCAATTTGCTGTTTTATGAAGGTAATAAATTCTGGATCTTGAAGCAAAATAGTGTTGAGTCTCCAAGATCTAGTATTAATGAAAGAGTCCGAAATCTTGATAGATAACTTCAAAGGTGCATGATCCGAAATAGCAATAGAATCATATTTACAATCAATAACATCTGCTAATAAACGATGATCAATAAGAAAATAATCAATTCTAGAATAACTATGATATACATGTGAAAAAAACGAAAATTCTTTATCTTTAGGGTTCAAAAACCGCCATATTTCAGTAATTCCCGAATCAACCATAAAAGAGTTAATAAGTAAAGCTGATCTATTCGGAAGAGTTCGAATAGGTTTAGATCTATCCATCAAAGGATTCAAACAACAATTAAAATCTCCACCCATTATCAACATATATTCATTTAGATTAGGAAGGGTAGTAAATAAACGTTTAAAAAAATTTGGAGCGTAAATATTAACTAAAGCCACTTTTCGGTTAAAAAGTGAACCAGTAATCAACAAAAATCTGCCCTGTGGATCAGATATAATTTCATGATGTATAAACGAGATTGAGGGGTCTATAAAAATAGACGCACCCCTAATTTTAGCAGTACAATTCGAATGAAATTGTTGACCCTTCCAGAACCGAAAAAATCGTTGATTATCCTCCCTCCTAATATGGGTCTCCTGTACAAAGATAATATTAGCATTTAGTCTATGGAATACATTAAATATTTTTTTACATTTAATCGGATGATTTAAACCATTAGTATTCCAAGAAATAAAATTAATAGACTTATCCATCATGCTAATATTAATTGTATATATCTTGAAAGGTTGAAAAAAACACATAACACATAATTCAGGAAGAAGGAAAAAAGGTACAGGAGCAACCGGAGAACATGACACCTCACCACTCCCAATGATCTGACAGCAGAAATAATAGATAGGATGAAAGTTGATGAGGAAGCGGTGTGGTCCTAACCAAAGAGAAATGTTTGATCACATTGCTTGCACATGAATGTACATCAATATGACATTAATATCCCAATAGATTTCGTGTCCAACAAGGATGAGAAGGTGCAGCTTTGAAAAATGTACATAGTCAGTCAGTGAATGTGTAGACAACTCTCCACAAGTGACAGGGAGTTCTTCCACACCGAGAACGGTAGGTTCCTGCAATGGACCACAGGGTAAAGTGTGGAAGCAGATACAAGCAGGGCTTTAAAAAAACTTTCAGATAGGTGCAGGAATATGCAGGGAATGGAGAGATATGGATCATTGTGTAAGCAGACAGAGTTAGTTTAACTTGGCATCGTGCTCAGCACAGATACGATGGACCGAAGGGCCTGTTCCTGTGCTGGTCCACATTCTGCATCGGAGGTTTTCAATTCAGACTTGCCGCACTCCAGTCTGTTACCACATAATCCCTGGAACCACCATCAGCAGCAGACCTCCAGTGGCACTGGGGATTAGTCTGCAGTGCTATGACTAAAACAGACCTCCGGTGGCACTGGGGATTGGTCTACAGTGCTATGACTAAAACAGACCTCCGGTGGCACTGGGGATTGGTCTACAGTGCTATGACTAACAACAGACCTCCAGTGGCACTGGGGATTGGTCTACAGTGCTACGACTAACAACAGACCTCCAGTGGCACTGGGGATTAGTCTACAGTGCTATGACTAAAACAGACCTCCGATGGCACTGGGGATTGGTCTACAGTGCTATGACTAACAACAGACCTCCGGTGGCACTGGGGATTGGTCTGCAGTGCTATGACTAACAACAGACCTCCGGTGGCACTGGGGATTGGTCTACAGTGCTATGACTAACAACAGACCTCCAGTGGCACTGGGGATTGGTCTACAGTGCTATGACTAACAACAGACCTCTGGTGGCACTGGGGATTGGTCTACAGTGCTATGACTAAAACAGACCTCCAGTGGCACTGGGGATTGGTCTACAGTGCTATGACTAAAACAGACCTCCGGTGGCACTGGGGATTGGTCTACAGTGCCATGACTAACAACAGACCTCCGGTGGCATTGGGGATTGGTCTACAGTGCTATGACTAACAACAGACCTACAGTGGCACTGGGGATTGGTCTACAGTGCTATGACTAACAATAGACCTCCAGTGGCACTGGGGATTGGTCTACAGTGCCATGACTAACAACAGACCTCCAGTGGCACTGGGGATTGGTCTACAGTGCTATGACTAACAACAGACCTCCGGTGGCACTGGGGATTGGTCTACAGTGCTATGACTAACAACAGACCTCCGGTGGCATTGGGGATTGGTCTACAGTGCTATGACTAAAACAGACCTCCAGTGGCACTGGGGATTGGTCTACAGTGCTATGACTGACAACAGACCTCCGGTGGCACTGGGGATTGGTCTACACTGCTATGACTGACAACAGACCTCCGGTGGCACTGGGGATTAGTCTGCAGTGCTATGACTAAAACAGACTTCCAGTGGCACTGGGGATTGGTCTACAGTGCTATGACTAACAACAGACCTCCAGTGGCACTGGGGATTGGTCTACAGTGCCATGACTAACAACAGACCTCCGGTGGCATTGGGGATTGGTCTACAGTGCTATGACTAACAACAGACCTACAGTGGCACTGGGGATTGGTCTACAGTGCTATGACTAACAACAGACCTCCAGTGGCACTGGGGATTGGTCTACAGTGCCATGACTAACAACAGACCTCCAGTGGCACTGGGGATTGGTCTACAGTGCTATGACTAACAACAGACCTCCGGTGGCATTGGGGATTGGTCTACAGTGCTATGACTAAAACAGACCTCCAGTGGCACTGGGGATTGGTCTACAGTGCTATGACTGACAACAGACCTCCGGTGGCACTGGGGATTGGTCTACACTGCTATGACTGACAACAGACCTCTGGTGGCACTGGGGATTGGTCTATAGTGCTATGACTAACAACAGACCTCCAGTGGCACTGGGGATTGGTCTACAGTGCTATGACTAAAACAGACCTCCGGTGGCACTGGGGATTGGTCTACAGTGCTATGACTAACAACAGACCTCCAGTGGCACTGGGAATTGGTCTACAGTGCTATGACTAACAACAGACCTCCAGTGGCACTGGGGATTGGTCTACAGTGCTATGACTAAAACAGACCTCCGGTGGCACTGGGGATTGGTCTACAGTGCTATGACTAACAACAGACCTCCAGTGGCACTGGGAATTGGTCTACAGTGCTATGACTAACAACAGACCTCCAGTGGCACTGGGGATTGGTCTACAGTGCTATGACTAAAACAGACCTCCGGTGGCACTGGGGATTAGTCTACTGTGCTATGACCAGCAGAGGTGGGGTTGGCGTGTGCATGTTGTTTACCCTTTCTTCCTGGCCCTACAATAATCTGTAGAAAAAATTTTTATGTTTTCTAGGATTGGTTATTTCCTTCTGCCAAAGGACTGTTATCCTTGTTTCTGTTCACACAGATGGGTCTGTCTGGATTTCCAAACCAGGTGGATCAAATCTGGGTCGAGGGATCTTCCTGCTAAAGTGTCCAGAAGACTTGCTGGAGTTCCGTAGAAAGGTAGAGAGCGTGGAACAGGACGCTAACAGCAGGATGAGTTACAGCAGTTTACCCTTCAACAGAATCGTGCAAAGGTAGAATCATACTGTCAGGGAGCCTGAAACATACACAATATACCCCCAAGGTACAATCGGACTGTCAGGCAACCTGAAACCTGTAAAGTACACACCAAGACTGTTAGTCAACCTGAATCTTTTACAATACACTCCAATGAACAATCAGACTGCCAGACAACCTGAAACCTGTAAAATACACACCAACATACAATCAGACTGTCAGACAACTGAAACCCTGTACAACACATACCAAGGTACAATCAGACTGTCAGGCAACCTGAAACCTGTACAATACACACCAAGAATCAGGTCACACACATTACTGTGTGGCACATGTCTGGGTCAAAGGTTTCAGGTTCAGGACCCCTGTCATTGTCTGCCCCTCCTGTATGCTATAGGCTCTGAAACTCAGACATGACTGTAAACATTTCTCACAGAAACACAGAAGATCATGTGAAAATGTTTCAAAGGACAGCAGTGGTTCTCCCCCAATATTCATCCCTCAGCTGATATCCTATCATTGTGTCCGGGGGCCACATTTGCTTGTCAGTATTGGCTCTTTGGCCAATCATAAATCTGTATCCTCAAACTGCCACCTGTCCTCCCTCAGGAAATCACTTTGGATAGGACTGTGGGCCTGGATAGGCCTGTTCCAGCTGTAACATGCCTCACAGTCCGTCGTATTCTCTCCCAGTAGCTGGTCTATTGCTCTGTAGGTCACGGGCCTGACCTTCTCCAGGAACTATGTAAATATGCTGAGAGTTAATCTCAATTAATCCTCTATCAATTACCTAAATCCATATCCCCTGATATCTGATTTCTCTTCTGAGGGAAACTCATCCCTTCTGTTTGTCCTGTCTTGTGATGTCATAGTTCAGCTAACTGACCCCTCAGTCAACTCCTGTTTCCACCTAGCCCGTCTCTCCTTGCCAACAGGATTCCTCAATCCTTGGACTTTAGAAGAATGTAAGGGAAACCTTCTTCAAACATATAGGACCTAAGAGTGATGGATGGGTGGGGGTTGGGGACCTAAGGGTGATGGATGGGTAGGGGTTGGGGCCTAAGGGTGATGGATGGGTGGGGTTGGGGGCCTACGTATGATGGATGGGTGGGGGTTGGGGGCCTATGTGTGATGGATGGGTGGGGGTTGGGGCCTGAGTGATGGATGGGTGGGGTTGGGGACCAAAGGGTGATGGATGGGTGGGGGTTGGGGGCCTATGTGTGATGGAGGGGTGGGGGTTGGGGCCTAAGGGTGATGGATGGGTGACAATAGACAATAGGTGCAGAAGTAGACCATTCGGCCCTTCGAGCCTGCACCACCATTCTGAGATCATAGCTCATCATCTACTATCAATACCCGGTTCCTGCCTTGTCCCCATGTCCCTTGATACCCCTATCCATAAGATACCTATCCAGCTCCTTCTTGAAAGCATCCAGAGAATTGGCCTCCACTGCCTTCCGAGGCAGTGCATTCCAGACCCCCACAACTCTCTGGGAGAAGAAGTTTTTCCTTAACTCTGTCCTAAATGACCTACCCCTTACTCTCAAACCATGCCCTCTGGTACTGGACTCTCCCAGCATCTGGAACATACTTCCTGTCTCTATCTTGTCCAAGCCCTTAATAATCTTATATGTTGCAATCAGATCCCCTCTCAATCTCCTTAATTCCAGCGTGTACAAGCCCAGTCTCTCTAACTCTCTGCGTAAGACAGTCCGGACGTCCCAGGAATTAACCTCGTGAATCTACGCTGCACTTCCTCTACAGCCAGGATGTCCTTCCTTAACCCTGGAGACCAAAATTTTACACAATACTCCAGGTGTGGTCTCACCAGGGCCCTGTACAAATGCAAAAGCAAAAGAATTTCCTTGTTTGGAGTTGGGGACCTAAGAGTGATGGATGGGTGGGTTTGGGGGCCTACATATGATGGATGGGTGGGGGTTGGAGCCCAAGGGTGATGGATGGGTGGGGGTTGGGGGCCTATGTGTGATGGATGGGTGGGGTTGGGGGCCTACGTGTGATGGATGGGTGGAGGTTGGGGCCTAAGGGTGATGGATGGGTGGGGTTGGGGGCCTACGTGTGATGGATGGGTGGGGGTTGGGGGCCTAAGGGTGATGGATGGGTGGGTGTTGGGGGCCTACGTGTGATGGACGGGTGGGGGTTGGGGGCCTAAGGGTGATGGATGGGTGGGGTTGGGGGCCTACGTGTGATGGATGGGTGGGGGTTGGGGGCCTAAGGGTGATGGATGGGTGGGGTTGGGGGCCTACGTGTGATGGATGGGTGGGGGTTGGGGGCCTAAGGGTGATGAATGGGTGGGTGTTGGGGGCCTACGTGTGATGGACGGGTGGGGGTTGGGGACCTAAGGGTGATGGATGGGTGGGGTTGGGGGCCTACATGTGATGGAACGGTGGGGGTTCGGGGCCTAAGGGTGATGGATGGGTGGGGTTAGGGGCCTACGTGTGATGGATGGGTGGGGGATGGGGTGCCTACGTGTGATGGATAGGTGGGGTTGGGGCTTACATGTGATGGATAGGTGGGGTTGGGGGCTTACATGTGATGGATAGGTGGGGTTGGGGGCCTACATGTGATGGATAGGTGGGGTTGGGGGGCTTATGTGTGATGGATGGGTGGGGGATGGGGTGCCTACGTGTGATGGATAGGTGGGGTTGGGGCTTACATGTGATGGATAGGTGGGGTTGGGGGGCTTACGTGTGATGGATGGGTGGGGGTTGGGGGCCGAAGAGTGATGGATGAGTGGGGGTTGGGGGTTGACAGGGAAATGTTCAGATGTTTTCACCATTGGAAGAGACACAGGTACAGTACAGTCGCAGCACTGGGGTGTAGTGGTTAGCACAATGTTTTACAGAACCAGCAACCCAGATCCAATTCCCGCTGCTGCCTGTAGGGAGCTTGTACGTTCTCCCAGTGATCACGTAGGTGCTCCAGTTTCCTCCCACAGTCCAAAGACAGATGAGTTAGTAGGTTAATTGGTCACTGTAAATTAGGCTCTGCTCAAAGGGACAGAAGGGTCTGTTCCTTGCTGCATCTCAAAAATAAGTAAATAAATACAGGGTTGGTCATTTAAAATGGGTCTGCAGAAATGTCTTCCCTCAGAGGGAGTTAAATATTGCCCAGGGTGATGGAGGCCGGATCATTAGGTGGGAATGGGTAAGCCCTTAATGAATCGAGGAACTGAGGGTGACGGGGAGCTGACTCCTGTACCAATCAGCCCTGATCGTACTGAACACTGGGGCAGCACAGATGGGCCGAGTGGCCTTCTCCTGCTCCTGGTTATCTGTTCCTGTGGGACAGTGGGCAGTGTGTGTTTCAGCGGAGGTTGCTCCCTCTCTGCGGATTGGTATGAGAACTGCTGCTGGCATGAATGAAGTCAGGAAGTGACAAAGCTCTCACTCCTCTGGTCCCGTGGATTCCAACGACACTGATTTTGTTTCTCACCAACAGATACCTGGACAAACCACTACTCCTGGAGGGGAGGAAGTTCGACGTCCGCTCCTTCCTCCTGATCGCCTGCACCTCCCCTTACATGATCTTCTTCTGTCATGGTTACGTGAAATTGTCATGTAATAAATACGATCTGCTCTCCGATGATCTGACAAGTCACCTGACTAATCAGGTGGGTTGAACAATATCCTCTGGCATTTTCCCTTCTGAATGATAACATTTATAAATCAGAAGTGTGTAGATAGTTCTGTAGATGCTACAACATAAAGTATCGATAACTGGACATGGGGCAGTGTTAGTGCAGGAGGACAAAGTGCAGACAGATTTACGGAAGGGAGTTTGACAAATCTACAGGAGATAATTGGCTGTGTAACTGTTAGAATGGAGAAGGGACAACCAGTGTATGTGGTGGATTTGAACCCTAAGAAGATCCTTGTTAAAATCCCACTTAACTGATTATTCTGTAACATTAAGGCACATGGGACTGGGAGAAGGTGCTGGCATAGATGGAGAGTTGTTGAACAGCTGGTAGAGGGAGTGGGAATAAAGGGGATGGCAATCAGTGACCAGTGGGATACTGCAGGGGGCACGGGGCTTTCACATGATGGGTCGGTTTGTCTCATGAGGGGAACAAACGCAATCTATCTGAGTTTGCTGATGACACAAAACGGGTTGAACTGTGAACGGTGAGAACACAGAGGGGCTCAGAGCACTTTAGACAACCTGAGTGCACAGATTCATCTTCAGTAGAAAATAACAAGAACATAGAGTAAATGTGGAAGTGTGTGAAGTGTTCATGCACGAGGATTTCTTTGTACAGCAGTTAGTACCGCAGTAACAGGCAGGTTCAGTGAACAGTTAATAAGACAGGTATGTGGATAGGGAAGCCTTCGACAAAAGCAAACGGGACAGGCTCAGGTGAGCAGCAGGGTAAATTGGGCTGAATGGCCTGTTTCACAAAGAAGTTTATTATCACTGAGATAAGTTGGAAAATTTGTCGTTGTTACAGTGAACCTGGTTCTGATTCTGACTCTGTTCTGTGTAAGCACACAGTTCAAAATAATAATTCACCAAGTGACAGTAAGTGACTTGAAAACCAACCGATCCATCTCAATTCCAAGTGTCAATAACTCTCGGAGACAGGAGGCAAACGATAGGCTTTTATTAGCTGCAAGAGACCACGATTAGTAGCAAGAGACCACCACACAACATCCTGGAGACTGAGGGAGGAGCAGTGCCTCCAATCGCCTTTATACAGGGGCCTGTGGGAGGAGCCACAGCAGCAGTCAGCAGAGGGGCGTGTCCAGACAGGTATATGTAGTTCACCACAGTTACGTACATTCCTGTATTAACTTGCCAGTGTTCCATTACCCTCTATCCCCACTGCAAGGGACCTGCTCTTCTCCTGAATTACAATCCCTTTAAATCAAAAAGCCTTTGGTATTGAGAGTAGCCACAAAATTCCTATCACATCATTTAGTCATTACAGATGCTGTCATTCTAACAGGCTACATCGCCGTCTGCTATGGGGGAGGCAGGCTGGGGGGTGGGGGGGCTACAGGAATAAGCTGCAGACGGCCATGAACACAGTCAGCTCCACAAACCCCCCCAGCAGCCAGGACATCCTCAAGGAACGATGCCTCAAATAGATGCCAAACATCATTAAGGACCCCCATCACCCAGAACATGCCCTCTTCTCATTACTACCACCAAGGAGGAGGTAAAAGTGTCTGAAGACACACAACAGGAACAGCTTCTTCACCTCCACTATCTCATTTCTGAACGGACAGTGAACCCATGAACACTACCTCACTATTTCTCCCCTCTGTTGTTGCACTATTTATTTAACTTTTTAATATATATATAGTTTTTATTATGTATTACAACGTACTGCTGCTGCATAACAAATTTCACGACTTATGCCGGTGATTCTGACTCTGTGCAGAGAGAGCAGACAACATTGATGACAGGAGGCAGGCTGTGTTTTCATTGCAACACAAACCAATCCCTTCTCTAAACCGGGAATTCAAAGGAGTCTGTAGATTCTCTGTTGTTTGTGCGTGTCTCTGCGGTGCACGGGGAATTGTGCAGCTGAGACTGGGGCAGCCCAGCTCAATTCAGGGCAGATGTTCATTAGCACCGAACCAATTACCCAGCAGCCCCAGAGAGGGGCCAAACATACCCACATCAACAGCTTTCCCAAACCCTCCCAGTATGAGCACCTCGGCACCCTTTCAATTGATCCTTTTGTAATTTTCATTGAAGATTATGAAGCAATTGTCATGGTTTGTAAAAAGCCTGAGTCTGAACAATTCCTGTCGGAGTTTCAATCCCTTCAGACACAGGCTTGGGAGGAGCAGTTCGAGTATGTTCCATAGCCGTGCTGATTGCTCATATTCACTGATGTTTCCATTCAACAATAACGGACATTTTTGTTGGTTATTCAACATTGGCTTACCCTAGTGAACCTCGTGATCTGGCCAAGAACGCTTACCCCAGTAAACCTCGTGATCTGGCCAAGGACGCTTACCCCAGTAAACCTCGTGATCTGGCCAAGAACGCTTACCCCAGTAAACCTCGTAATCTGGCCAAGACTGTTTAGCCCAGTAAACCTCGTGATCTGGCCAAGACTGCTTACCCCAGTAAACCTCGTGATCTGGCCAAGGACGCTTACCCCAGTAAACCTCGTGATCTGGCCAAGACTGCTTACCCCAGTAAACCTCGTGATCTGGCCAAGGACGCTTACCCCAGTAAACCTCGTGATCTGGCCAAGACTGCTTACCCCAGTAAACCTCGTGATCTGGCCAAGACTGCTTACCCTAGTAAACCTCGTAATCTGGCCAAGAACGTTTACCCCAGTAAACCTCATGATCTGGCCAAGGACGTTTACCCTAGTAAACCTCGTGATCTGGCCAAGGACGTTTACCCCAGTAAACCTCGTGATCTGGCCAAGACTGCTTACCCCAGTAAACCTCGTGATCTGGCCAAGGACGTTTACCCTAGTAAACCTCGTGATCTGGCCAAGACTGCTTACCCCAGTAAACCTCGTGATCTGGCAAGACTGCTTACCCCAGTAAACCTCGTGATCTGGCCAAGGACGTTTACCCTAGTAAACCTCGTGATCTGGCCAAGAACGTTTACCCCAGTTAACCTCGTGATCTGGCCAAGACTGCTTACCCCAGTAAACCTCGTGATCTGGTCAAGACTGCTTACCCCAGTAAACCTCGTGATCTGGCCAAGACTGCTTACCCTAGTAAACCTCGTGATCTGGCCAAGGACGTTTACCCTAGTAAACCTCGTAATCTGGCCAAGAACGTTTACCCCAGTAAACCTCATGATCTGGCCAAGGACGTTTACCCTAGTAAACCTCGTGATCTGGCCAAGGACGTTTACCCCAGTAAACCTCGTGATCTGGTCAAGACTGCTTACCCCAGTAAACCTCGTGATCTGGCCAAGGACGTTTACCCTAGTAAACCTCGTGATCTGGCCAAGACTGCTTACCCCAGTAAACCTCGTGATCTGGCAAGACTGCTTACCCCAGTAAACCTCGTGATCTGGCCAAGGACGTTTACCCTAGTAAACCTCGTGATCTGGCCAAGAACGTTTACCCCAGTTAACCTCGTGATCTGGCCAAGACTGCTTACCCCAGTAAACCTCGTGATCTGGCCAAGACTGCTTACCCCAGTAAACCTCGTGATCTGTCAAGGCTGCTTACCCCAGTTAACCTCGTGATCTGTCAAGGCTGCTTACCCCAGTAAACCTCGTGATCTGTCAAGGCTGCTTACCCCAGTAAACCTCGTGATCTGTCAAGGCTGCTTACCCCAGTTAACCTCGTGATCTGTCAAGGCTGCTTACCCCAGTAAACCTCGTGATCTGGCCAAGACTGCTTACCCTAGTAAACCTCGTGATCTGGCCAAGGACGTTTACCCTAGTAAACCTCGTAATCTGGCCAAGAACGTTTACCCCAGTAAACCTCATGATCTGGCCAAGGACATTTACCCTAGTAAACCTCGTGATCTGGCCAAGGACGTTTACCCCAGTAAACCTCGTGATCTGGCCAAGACTGCTTACCCCAGTAAACCTCGTGATCTGGCCAAGGACGTTTACCCCAGTAAACCTCGTGATCTGGCCAAGGACGTTTACCCTAGTAAACCTCGTGATCTGGCCAAGACTGCTTACCCCAGTAAACCTCGTGATCTGGCCAAGACTGCTTACCCCAGTAAACCTCGTGATCTGGCCAAGACTGCTTACCCCAGTAAACCTCGTGATCTGGCCAAGACTGCTTACCCCAGTAAACCTCGTGATCTGGCCAAGACTGCTTACCCCAGTAAACCTCGTGATCTGGCCAAGGACGCCCTGAACTACCAGGTGTTTGCCTGAGGTTTCCTGGGACTGGTTGTCTGCAAACACACCAGCTAGAAATTTGCTCTTTGCCCAATGAGTGAATTATTGGTCAATGAAAGGATTAGGTTTTGACAAGCGTGGTTTACCGCATTGCACATTCTTGCAGAACGCAGCCGATATATTCCTCCTGAAGTAGCTGGAACCATTAGTAAGGAGGTAAATCTTCATGAGAATTATGGTTCCTAAATTCAGAACAGAAACTGGTCTGATTGAAGCAAAACAGAGTCATAATTATAGAATTAAAGATCCTAACAGCACAGGAACAGGCCCTTCAAAGTTCAAAGTAAACTTGTTATCAAAGTACATATATATCATCATATACAACCCTGAGATTCATTTTCTTGTGGGCATACTCAATAAATGTATAGAATAAAAACAATAACAGATCAATGAAAGACTTCTTTTTCCGTGCCAAGCTGTTAAACTGCCTAATCCCATCGACCTGTACTCAGAGCATAGCCCTCAATATCCCTCCCATCAATGTACCTATCCAAACTTCTCTTAAACGTTGAAATCAAACTCATATCCAACACTTCCTCTGGCCGCTCGTTCCACGCTCTCACCACCCTTAGTGAAGATCTTCTCCCTCAGGTTTCCCCAGTTTTTGGTTGAGAAGCGTAAACATTCACCAGCACTGAGGGAAGCACGTCAAAGGAAATTCATTTTGTAAGATGTCCAAAGGTACTCTATAGGAGCATTATCAAACAAAATCGTGTGATTTAAAGTTGCCCAACATACTGTGATAGAAAGGGAACAATGTAGTCAAAGAGCCACCAGCTGCATTTGGATACAGACACACGGATGAGAGGGATCGGAAATTTGCCAGTGCCCCAACATCGGATGCACTTAGGAACATACACATGGATGAGAAAATTCAGACAGATCGGAGATTCGCCAGTGCCTCAACACCGGTTTGCCAGTGCTCAATAGCTGGCAGAATAAGTGAGGGGCGGTCACACCAACAACAAAGGGCCTTCCTCTGGCCTGGAAGTAACAGCCTGTAGCTTTGCAACCTAATCTGTTCCTCTCTGAGGTACAGTTTCTATCCCCAGACCCCTGTGATTTCTTCCTTACTGTCTGTCCATCACTGCCACAACTACAGGCCTGAGGTGTCCTTTCACCTCTGCCATTCAATAATTCACCTTGCATTTTCCAGAAGGTCTGCTGGTCTCCCAACTGCTCTGAAGAGGTGGTTTGACTTCACTAGTTTCCGTCTTGTGATTTTTGTTTCACCCACAGGCCATCCAGAAAAAGAACCCCAGGTACAGTGACATGAAGGAGGACACAGTCTGGTCGATGGAACACCTGAACGACTACATTAATGAGAAGTACATGCAAGCAAAAGGTCTTCCAAAGAACTGGGTCTTCACTGTGTTTGCTGTAAGTGTGCATTCCCTACCTGCTGCTCTCACCAGATGGTGCTCTGTAATCATATCTACGTACACTGGCCTTTACTGATCCGGGAATGAAAGAGTTAACGTGTAATGAGTCTTTGATAGCTCTGAGCCTGTACTCACTGGTGTACAGAAGAATGAGGGGGAACTCATTGAATATTGAAAGGCTTAGATAGAGTGGATGTGGAGAGAATGTTTCCTATAGTGGGACCAGAGGGCACAGTCTTAGAATGAAGGAACATCCATTTAGAACAGAGATGAGGAGGAATTTCAAAAGCCAAGGGGTAGTGAATCTGTACAATTCATTGCCACAGACGGCTGTGGAGGCCATGACATTGAGTATATTTAAAGCAGAGGTTATTAGGTCCTTGATTAGCCAGGGTGTCAAAAGTTATGGGGAGAAGGCAGGAAATCTGGGTTGAGAGGGAAAATAAATCAGCCATGATGGAATGGAGGAGCAGAATCGATGGGCCAAATGGTCTTATTCTGCTCCTGTGTCTTATGGTCTAACTGGATTGTGTTGTGGTCGCTAGGCTGGCAATGAGAAGTGATCCCATGATTTTTTAAAATATTGTCAGATGGAACCATTGAACAAACTAGGAAAGATTGTTCTAGATGTGAGTGAGGGCACCTCCTGACTCTGGGTCAGTGATGATTTCCATGGCAACATGTGCTGCCCCTGGCCTTTTGGCCAGTCAGACAATTGTTTTCAAACTAAGGCTGTAGGTTATTTGTGCTTCGTGCTGAATGGAAGCACTGATTCAGTGGTTTTATTTACTTATTTAGAAATGCAGTGTGGAATAGACCCTCTGGCCCAACCACCCACACTGCCCAGCAACCCCCAAGAGCCCCAATTTAACCCAAACCTAATCACGGACAATTTACAATAACCTACTGGGCAAGGCTCTGGACTGTGGTGCGCACCGGGGAAAACCCTCCCATGGCACGGGGAGGACAGTGTGTGGAATATGTGGAATGCTCTGCCCCAGAAGGCAGTGGAGGCCAAGTCTCTGGATGCATTCACGAGAGAGTTACATAGAGCTCTTATAGATAGCGGGGTCAAGGGATATCGGGAGAGGGCAGGAACGGGGTACCGATTGTGTATGATCAGCCATGATCACCATGAATGGTGGTGCTGGCTAGAAGGGCTGAATGGCCTACTCCTGCACCTACTGTCTATTGTCTATTGACAGAGACTTCTCACAGTGGATGCTGGGATTGGACTCCAAACTCCGATGCCTCAAGCTGTAATAATGTTGTGTTAACGCTACAGTGTTGGGGATGAGGAGCATTTGTCCCTGATAGGGATAGGCCTGTGGCTCCTTGATGTATAAAGTCCACCAATGCTGTTAGACCCAAGTGAACCTTTGGGTGCTAAGCTACCCTTCTCCTCCTGACTCTGAGGATGGGACCTGCTGCCTCAGGCACACACAGGATCAAGGATCAGCTTTATTCACCATTCACATTTACGTGGATTAGAAATTTGCTGTGGTGTGTTGTTGTAACATGCAACAAAAACAAGATTTAACAATTATAAAGAATTATATAAAAATCAAGTTAGAAGTTAAAATACAGATGTGCAATAAAATGTGCATAAGTACATAAATAGCAGCATGTATTTACAATATAAACAGCTTTATAAATAGTGGTTAAAGTGTTTTACAGAGCATTGCAGTGATTGGGGTAATGGATGGAGGAGGCATGGGGTATGGGGGTTAACTAGTGTGGAACACTACCCGGAGGATCCGTAATAGCCCACGAACGGGTCAGGCACTACCTGACTTCAGATTCTGAGATATGGATCCGGGATCTCTAGCCAGACAGATGTGGACTTTTCATAGACTCAGGACTTGCCAAGGTTCTTTACACACTGCAGTGTTTTAGAAGAGCTGTCATTTAACAAAGGGAAAAGAACAATTAATTAGCAGATGCCAATGTCCGGCAAACTATAACATAAATGAGTCAGATAACTTGTGTTAGAAAAACATTGGCCAGAACTTCAAGAAAACCCCTTTGTTTTTCTGAAAACTGCTGCAGAATTAGGACGTGGTCCCAGGGTAACCATTGGGATCCTCTGCATTCTTTGTGAAGAACGGGCAGTTTAATGCCTTATCCAATGGACCCCACTTGTTGAAGTGTAGCACCCACAGGCTCAGCCTGGCTTTGGATCTCGTTTCTGGCATGATAATTAAACTTACAGCCTCTAGCTGTTTCATCTTCAGCCTGACCCAAAACAGGCTGCAAGTCCCTTTAGCAGGGAGTTGGATAGGTCAGCAGTCAAAGACTTTGCACGGCTACAGGGTGGTGGAATCAGTGAGCTGCTCAGGTAAGAGTTGCCACAGACAAGATGGGCCAGAAGGAGTCCTCCTGACCTCTAATGTTCTGTCACTCCAGGGAGAGTAGGAATGTTGAGAAGGGATGATGGTAGGAAAGGGGTAAACAGAGTACGAGTGCTCTCCCTTGGAAATGAGATCAGGAGCCTGAATGAAAAAGTGCTATTGAAAACTCTACACCTTCCTTGCAGAAGAGAATGCAGCAAATCATGGCACAGTGTTTCTCTGCTGTCAAGGGGAAACTGGAATGTAAACTTGGCTTGTTCGATCTATTGGGCTGCGACTTTATCATTGATCACGACTTCAAGGTAATGTCCCGTTTCCTCCTTCTCTGTCACCAGCTTTGCTTCATTATCAGAGTCCAGTCATTTATTCAGAATCAGAATCAGGTTTAATATATCTGGCATATGTTGTGACTTTTGTTGTGTTACAACAATAATAAAAAAATTATAAATGATAAAAAGATTTATAAATTAAATTAAGTAAAAAGAGAACAAAACAATATTCAGGTAGTCTTCATGGTTTCATAGTCCATTCAGTAATCTGATGGCAGAGGGGAAGAAGCTGTTCCTGAAACGTTGAGTGTGTGCCTTCAGGCTCCTGTACCTCCTTCCTGATGGTAGCAGTGAGAAGAGGGTATGGCCGGGGTGATGGGGGACCTTAATGATTGATGCCGCCTTTCTGAGGCATCATCTTTTGCAGATGTCCTCAATTGTGGGAAGGTAGTGCCCATGATGGAATTGACTGAGTTTACACCTTTCTGCAGCTTTTTCCAATCCTGTGCAGTGGCCTCTCCATACCAGGCAGTGATGCAACCAGTAAGAATGCTCTTCACAGTACATTGTGTACACAACATAGAGGGAACTTTGGCTGCTTCAAAAGTCCAATGTGTGCTACACCTCCACTCATCACAAAACCTTTGTACTATAGTGTGAAATCCTTTATGTGCCCCTACCTCAGGCAGTTGATTCCAAACCCCCATCCCCTTCAGCATGGTCTTCCACCATGGGCCCCTCAGACTCACATTGCCCACACTCCAGCTCCCAGAATGCACGCTTATCAGCTCTCAGGGAAGTATATGGTAACATATACCTCCTTTGAAAATAAATTTACTTTGCACTTTGAACTTTTGAAAGTTGGCCACTGGCCTGTGGTGAGGAGTATACCACATCACTCCCACTCCCCAACTACAAATTTGATTATTCTTCCCCCACCTTCCCATCCAAAAGCTCCAGCAGCCAACCCTTAACCTGCCCCTTCTCCATCACCTTGCTCCTACTCCAAACCCATGATTTCTGACCCCTGACATTTCTTCTTGAACATTACACATATCACAATACAACCAGAACCAAGTCCCTATGGTGCCTGGGACCGTTCAGATCATCCTGGAGCTGCAGGAATGGGGGTGGTTTTCCACTGGTGACCTTGGAGACCCCAACTTCCTGGGTACAGATCATATGAAAACACAGTTGACTGGGTTCACTGAGAATTCACTGGGATGGAAAGGGCCTCGCTTCCTGCTGACATCCTCATTTGCCCAAGATGGTAATAGCACTTTCCTGGGATGTTAACACCGGCAGTTGGCAGGTAACCAGTGAGTGACTGACTGCTCAGCTTGGCCCCATTAGCTGGTTATGAGTGGGAAACAGCGACCTCTAGTGGACATAGGGGTGAAGCTCATGCTGGAAGCAGTCAGGGAACGGTGACTAACTAGATCCACAGTTCACCTCGCAAGTGCTGCAGAACCACATGCAGAATACCACAGGGACAGGGAGTTCAGTAAATGACCAGAGCAGGATCAGCTTTATTATCACTGGCATTGTGTAGCTCGTGAAATGTGTTCCTTGTACAATCAAAATTACCTACAAGCTGCTCATGTAAATAAACAGTACAAAAGACAGACAATAAGATAGTGTTTTTGGGTTCAGGACTGTTCATAAATCTGATGGCAGAAGGCAAGAAACTGTTCTTAAATTATTGAGTGTGGTTCTTCAGGCTCCTG